>NC_071505.1:49592144-50210798 GCF_027887155.1 Malaclemys terrapin pileata
GCATGTGTCCCTTTAAATGGTTTATAATAATGTTAGGATTTTTTAAAATATTGATATTATTAAGAACTGCCCCTGGATTAAGATTTCCATATGTACTTCATGTCTTTTAACCTTCCCCTACATTAGCATTTTTGGAGAATTCCCACAACAATACATTACAATCACTGTCGCTGCACTGGGGGTAGCAATAGTGAAAGTACTAGTGTAGACAGGGCTCGGTGAGCATGTGGAGCTATGCATTGTCTTTCCGCCTCTCTTATTCTGTGCCCTGTAGTTTGGCACCCTTTTGTAGCATTGGGTCTAAAATAAGTCCCTGATTCTTCAGTTTGATCCTCAAAGGTAGAACCCTGTGTCTGTTGGGGCCTTGTGTTTTTGTGTTTCTATGAGGTACCAAACATGCTTTTGGGTGCTGCAGAAAGAAATAATTATGGTAGTAGTATTAATAGCAACAATAATAATTATTATTTTACATCTAGTTATCAGGCAGTAGAAAAAGTTTCTATGTTTTAATTATTAATGCTGCAGGGAAATCGTTAGGTACTGGTTTGGGAGATTACACAAAAAGACATAAAACATTTGCCTGGTATTTGTTTTTATTAAATTAAAATGAATAATAACAATAAAAAGCCCAGCAGTTTTTTCTTTTCTGAAAAAGCCACATCACTATTAATCATAGATTCGAAGGCCCTGGTTCTACTGTCAATTATACTGATGTAAATCAGGAGCAAAAGTTGGTGGCGTTACACTAGCCAAATCGGGTCCTAAAAGCTGTATAAAGCAACCCAAAGATTAGTGGATATCAGATAGAGTATAGATACGTTAACAGCTGTATACTCAGTAGACAATCAATCTGAATTTCCACTGGAAGCAAAATGCCTGATTTTTTTTTTTTTTTTTTTTTTTTTTTTAAATCTGCCCTCTATGTGTATGTAAAAGGTTAACTCTGATCTGCTTCAATGCACTGTGGGAATTGTAGGCAGCACAAATGCTGGGAAATGTAGTCAAACTGTCTTCCTCTTTCTCTTTCTCCCTCTAATGGCTGCCTCCAGGAAGGTAATGCACATACGCCTGGCTTCTAACACAGGGTGAGACTCTATAACTTTGTAGATTAAAGAGATCCGGGGCCGTTCACAGCTCAAGCTACCCCTTTGCTTTCATACCCAGAGTTCATATTTTGCGCAAAGTTGTCTCCAGAGAAGCCGATTTTATTTGCCTGTCACATGTTGCTGCACATGACTCTTAAGCTCTAAGAAGATTTTTTTCACTCACTTCACCGCCTGTTCCTGGTTTCCCTTCCACTGTCTATGGCCAGCAGAGCTTTTACATTTCCATTAACTGAACAAATAACTCTCTCTTGATTTTTGACAGGTGATGACTGAGTGGAGTTCATTGCTTTCTGGATTCCAGTGCTAACCATAAAGGAGTAATTATAGAGTTAAGGTAAGTTGCTATTAGATTTTTAATAGAAGACAAAAACTTGTAGATAATTTACACTGTTGTCCTGTTTTCTCAATCTCTATGCTCATCTGCCCTTCAAACTCCAGTGTTTAGCCAGAGGGAAGGGAAATCTGGAAAAGTGTAAGCACAGTGTAAGTGTGTAAATTCATTCAGTTTTAGGTCCACTTCTTTAGGTGGAGTGGGATGTTAAGCATGGTAATAACGTAAATGTTATATCACTGACAAGGCTAATATCATAATGCATGGATCACCCTAGCAATTAGGGGATAATTATGGGGAAACTGAAGCGCAGTGAGATTTAAGTGACTTGCCCCAGGTCATATAAGAATCTTTGGCAGAGCCAGGAAGAAAACCAAAGGGCTTGTCTGCATGGAGATATTGACCAGAATAGTTCCCCATGTGAACACACTTCAGAATAAGACTGCCTTTTTTTCTGATTTAGCTTGATCCACTTTGGAAGTAAATTAAAGCTAAACTGGAAAAAGGCTTCCTTATTCCAGAATAGAGCATGCACACGGGGACCTATTCCACAAGAACTTTTCGTTTTATATTCTCAACCTCCCTTATTCCAGAATAACTTCCCTAAAGCTATGTCTTCACTGATCAAAAAAGTGTGTGTTTTCCTGCATTAGCTATCCTGCTGTAAAATCCTAGTGGAGACAAGGCACTTTAGTGTTACTGCAAGATAAACTAGGTAAGATCAACCATGGGTGGTGAGTACAGTGCTGACCTTGGCTAGCTTCCTCATGATAAACACTATGGTGTCTTCACTTAGGATTTTACAGAGAGAGAACTCTCACCGTTTTTTTTATCTCATTTTTGTGTCGGTGAAGACCAAGCCTGAATCTCAAAGTCTCATTCCTGCTCTGTGGATCAATCACACTACAATACATTTCCATACAGATTTGGTGATACTCCAGTCACATCTGTTGATCTGGAGTTCTTAGAAATAAATTTAAAGGAAAAAACCCTTTCATGTTCCTTTTTGTTTTATTTTTAGATACATTTGAAGTACCAGCTTCTCGTCATTGTTTAACCTCCCTTCCAAGACCACCTGATCAGCAACATGGCTTTTCTTGGGAACACCTCAAAACTCTTTTTGGTGCTCATTTCACTGATGCTTATGCTGCCTGTGGTTGAAGCCCTGGATGCTGGAGATGCAATTGCTCTCTTGCTAGGCATAGTTCTCACTATCATTGGATTCTGTGCCTGTCTAGGCTTATATGCAAGGAAAAGAAATGGACAGCTATGACTTTTTAAAGAGATGACTTGGTCAAGCATAATCTTAAACTCTACTTGTTACGAGTTTAAAACTGAGCCTCAGTTCCTGGCAACTTTCAAAACCATGGAGCACGATCCTGCAAACCCTTCTTGCATTGCCATCCTTGCTAATAAAAATTATTACTGGTAGAAAGAGTTTACAGGATCTGTCTTCATGACAGTAAGAAGATGATTATTTCATATTCCTTGGGATGAGGGGTTGCATTAAAGTAAAGATGGAAACAAGCTATTTGAAGAAGAAAAAATTGCCCAGATTCATTCACAGTGAAAGTTCATATACTGAATATAACATTTCTACAATTTGATTTCAGGGGTTAGTCAGCAGGAAAGCAGCCATAAACCTTCTCGTCAGGATAATAAAGATTTGGAAATATTGACGCACTCTTAATATGATAACTAAAGAACAGCCTACTTAGACTTCTGTTTGAGTGCAGATGTTCTTTCTAATTAGAGTTAATCCCCCCGCAACAGCTCACTTCTGCTGTAGTCAGGCTGAGACATGGGCGAAATAGAGAAATGTGCAAAACCTTTTCTTCTGTATTTTTATCTTATAATATGCCACTTCTGTAGCTTGGATTCCTGTTTCAAATTAGAATCAAATTTAATCAATAGCTGTGCTTAAGGATTAGACCATGATTTTTCTTTAAAATGTGTATGATACATAGGAGAGTATATGTAATATATTGACCACTCAAACAAGGAAAAGATTTCTGAAGAAAAGATTGAAATGACCAAATGTTTTGTGCACATATCTGTTGTTTCATATACATTTATGTTTAGTTTTCTTTGAGGTGCTCACATTTTGGGGATTGTTTGTTTTGCAACAATGAAGACTTACTTATTTTGTTCAGTGACTGTTTTTTAATTCTGAGCAATAGGGTTATTAGAATCAGATGCTTATGTAACTTTTCCCCAGGTGATCAATAAACTCAGTACGCTCTTTGACGAAGTCTAAATGCAAGTGAACAAGCCCCCTGTACGTTCTTGAACATGAACTGCTCAACACTTGCGTTTATGCCCCTTTTCGCTACTCGCTAAGGCCTAAATTCTAAAGGGAGCTGAAGCTTGTGCCAAAACACAAAACTAAACCTGTGGTTAGAATCCTACTACAAAGCTGGAAAGTGTTTCTGTGAGCTTCACCACATGCTCAGCCAGCTCCTCTGGCATGTTTTGACTTTGATATGCTTTGTACTGCTTGGCTGGAGGGATCTGCTGAGAGAGCAACATAGTTGGCCCTGCCAGGCTGATTATGGTGAGGGTAGGACCTCTTATGCCACACCCACCCTCTGCTGCCACCAAAAGGGACATCCTTATAGTACACTGATTGCAGTTGTGGTTTTGGCCCCACATGTCTATTAGGGCAGCCAAATGCCAGCTGCTAACTTGACAAAGGGGGTGTAGGCCTGCACAGAGCAACAGCAGAATGAGGAGTGGAGAGGTGAGCTTTACACCATCTGCAACCTCTTCGTAAACATGCAGTGTGTGTCCCTCTTCTAAGGAAACCCAACAAGGGAGGACAAAACATAATTGTTAAAGCCAAGGACTTGTCAACTTTACTATTCTTCCCTTCTACCAAGGCTTCCAGGTACTACACAAGGCTGACATCACAGGAACAAATACAGCTGGCCCCATTAACGTCTGACTCTATGGAGAGATCCCCTTTGATTCCATGATTCCCCAGCTCAAGTGCTGTACAGCAACGCAGCTCATAAGGTTGTTCTATTGACATGCAGGCGTTTCTCAAGCTTCCCTAATGTCAATCCCCCAGCCCGTTTCTACAAGTCTGCTTCTGCACACGACAGAGGTAACAATGAAATTTGCATTTTAAGATCTAGCGGCCCAAGAGAGAGGAACAAAGTGCTTAAGACAGCTGCCACCCTCCTGGACTTGCAGTGCAGGGCCACTGCCTAGCAGTGATGGATGTCCTGGACGTGGCCAGGCAGTAGAGCGGATGCTACCACTTCAAAAGAGCAAATTTTATTGCAGCTAGCTTTTCCCAAACACTCCATCATCACTTTAGCAGAAAATCTCTGATAGCTGGTTCTTACATAGGAGTTTCACACAATTATGCCATAGCTTTTCCCTGTAGAGCGGCACAACCATCACACCATTCGTGTGATGCTATGGGATACCTGGAGTTTTATTCTTTTGCCTGTAGCTGCATGTTCCTAACTAAAGGACATTCACTATGCATAATGGTATATTTACTGGGTTATAATGGAAATTATTTATTGTATTGCTCGAGAATTACATTTGTTAATGGTTTGACTAAGAGCACATGTCATGGCCGATCTTCCTGTTTTTCCTCAATTTTTAATAAACTCTTTCAAATAGATTCTACTGTTAATTTGATGATTCAACTCTTACAAGCGGGGGGAGGGAGGGAGAGGATGAGAAAGAAGTGACTGAAAACGGTTTAAATAGATGAGTCAGCTCTTACAAGAAGGGAAAAGAGAGATGAGAAAAATAATGATTTAAACAGTTCAAATAAAGTTTTTTTTTTTTTTTTCATTTTAGTTGATTCAGGGCATCTAGGTAAATATACGTATATTTTAGGTTTACTTGTCGTAGAGTACGTTTGTCTTTGTCCTATTTCCAAGATACATCAATAGTGTTGTATTTCATTGTCCACTACCAACATCAAAGCAATTTAAATCCCCTTAAAGGCATGATCCTATTCCTTTGAAGTCAACAACAAAACTCCTGTTGAGTTCAGTGGGCCCTTAATTGGCCGTTGGTTCATGGGAGACTCGAGTCATTTTTATAAACTGTCAATTTCCAGGATTGCAACGAATGGCTTTCTTAGTACAAAAAATCCCAGCAAGTAATGGCAGCTTTTCTGATCAGATACCCAAGTAAAAAGACTATTATACTATTTCCAAAGAAAATTATACAGTAATGTTTTATAAATATTATGAGACATTTTCATAAAGCAATACAAGAACCTGTTTTGTATCTCAGCATTCCGCAGTGAAAACTGTGGTCTAGTTATTTAAATGCATTTTTTGGACCTCAGTTCAGCGTATGGGGGCAGTTCACTTTCTACACACAACAAGTATCATTAGTATTTGTTTCTGTAGTGGAGAGCAAAAACAAACTGCAGCCTTGCAACACCCACTTCTTAGCACACACAGTCTACCCCCTAATTAATGTAGAAAGGTTAGCAGCCAGGAGCTAGCAGCTTCCAGCAGGTATTTTCAATCTGCCTTAGCAATAGTATCGCTCAAGATCAGCAACTCCACCGACATTTAACAATCTGCATGAAGCCCACCCTGCAGCTGGACAAGACAGAAAGGTCTTCACTCCTAAGGAACATTGCTGGGGCAAGAGCTTCCAGTGCTACATAAGAGCTAAGTGTTGTTATTATTATGTTACGCTGTACAGGAGCCCTTAAATATTGGATGCAAATACTTCAGCTCACTTGCTTAGCACACTTGTCTCCCCTGAGGTGATAAAATGGACTAAGCCACTGCTGGAGCCTTTCGCCCACTCAGATAAGTGTCGCTGCGGCTGCTTCAACACTTACAATAATGCTTTGGACTTTGGACAGCACCTTCTATATGAGAATCCTGTCATGAACATTAATGAATAAAGCCTCAAAATACCCTTTTACAGATGGGGAAACCGAGGCACAGAGCAAGACTTGGCGTAGTGTTTCGTGGGAAGTATGTAGCATGGGCTGTAATGCTGGCAAAGGTCGCTGGAGCATAGAACGCTTTGGCCATGCCACCTCTTGTTTGTAGCACACACCCAACATGCCGCATCCTAAGGAGCGCTCACAGGGCACTATCCCTCTGCTAGCCCAGAGACTCATGCCTTTACTATTACTTGGGGATGGTGTGGGGCTCCCAACTCCTACTGGTTCCCTGCATAGTGTTGTTTACTTGGGCTTTGTGGGAGGGAGGAGGGTGACTTCACTGTTGATTTATAACAAGACAAAGCATGACTAAAGAGAAGAACCATAATAAGTCTATTACTATGGTACAAGTGGTAATTATTACACTACAATACTAACAGTTCCATTTGCATCATATCTGACAATGGGTTTTTAGGTGGTGGAGGGAGAGCTTGGGTCTGATTCCCGTCTCTGTTACACAAGTAAATTAGGAGTAACTCCACTAAAGTCAATTGGAGCTGGGGGTTGTTCAGCACTCCTGAAGATCAGGCCACTTATTTAGAACCCAATTTGGCAAAGCAACTAGAGACAGATTTTTAATGGTATTTAGTCCATTTTAGGTATTTAACAGGGAGAGGGATAGCTCAATGGTTTGAGCATTGGCTTGCTAAACCCAGGGTTGTGAGTTCAGTCTTTGAGGGGGCCACTTAGGGATCTGGGGCAAAATCAGTACTTGGTCCTGCCTAGTGAAGGCAGGGGGCTGGACTTGATGACCTTTCAAGGTCCCTTCCAGTTCTAGGAGATAGGATATCTCCATTAATTGTTTGTTTGTTTGTTTTAAGTCCCCTAAAGATTCAGGTAGGTGTCTACTGGGATTTTTAACAGCACCTGGGTATCTAAGGCCCATTGAAATAAATCCTCAAATCCTTTAGAAGACAATTTTTTAAGATTCAAATATTTAATGTGGCAAGAACACTTAAACTGCTAGTATATATTGACAAGGATGCATTTATGAAAGAATGTAAGCAGCCTTTACTTATTTAGGCCTCTTGACATGCATTGAAAAGTGATTAAATAGACTGCTTACAGTGCATCTCTCTCAAAGTGCAAGCTCGGGAGAGTACCACGATTCAGTGACATCTCTTGAGTCTGCACTCAGCTTCCAGGAGAGGGAGAAGTAGAAACCATTAGAATCAAGGATGAAATTACCTGGCCCAGCACCCACCATCAGAGCAAACCAGGCCCTTGCAGCTTTCAGGGGTCCTGGGCTCGTTGGGGTGGGAGCTTGGGTGCCCAACTGGGTTCTCTAGTCTTTCAGCTACAAGGGTGGGATTGGGAAAAACAGTGGCAGCTCTCCAAAATGCCATTCATTCATGGCATCAAAATGAGCTGTAATTCCCAAGAGATTGTGCAACCCACAGACCCAATTTTAGCTTGCCAAACTAGAGCTGAAAGAAATTTTCATAGAGAAATGTGCTTTCATCAAAATATGTCTGTTTTTAGTTCACAAACATTTTGTGAAATTAGAACAACTTTAACTAATTTCTGAACTCAATGACATTTTCCCCAAACTTTCTTTAGAATTAGGATGGTTGTGAAAATTATGTAGCAAATGTTTGTGCTAATTTTTCATACTTTTAACTGGGTTGTTTGTGATTGGTCATAAATCACATGGTATGAGTTCTTGTCCTCTGATTGGCTGAGCCTATGCAGGTGATCTGAAGGGTTAGTAGAAGTCATTTTGACTAATTTTCTCAGAAAGCATGGCTGAACTTAATTCACTCTCTCTAAGTGTAAGTGGCAAGGAGCAATTGTGCTGTTCTGTAGTATAGTGTTGTGGAAAGGTCATTCACAGGCAACCACCAAAAACCATCAAGGATTTGAGGAGATCAGTGATCTTGAGAAGACTGCAGAGGGGCAAGTACATCTACCGAAGATGCAAGGGGGAGTAGCAGGCCATCTGCACCTCCTCACAAGATGAAATTCCCAGGTCAGAGTGATGGGAATTAGTAAGCTTTTCCACTGCACATATATAGTGGCCAATTTTCAATCATTCCAACTTAATTAACTAACAGTGTTAAGTGCTGGTCATAGACCCATAGTGGTTGCTGTTAGGATACCACATAGTAACATTAACTTCCTATTGTAATTATAGGGGAAACTGTGAATCCAAGATATCTTTGTATAATAACTATTGGCAAATAGTGACTTTTTAATTACAACTTGACTGTAGTCAGTGAGGACTATGGTCCTGCTCAAGAAGCCCACTGAGGTCAATGGGAGGCTTTCTGCCTATTTAAATGAGCATTAGATCAGGCTATGTTTCCCTGATTTCAGGTATCACAAGTTCAATGCTTTTTGATTTATCTAAAAAAAGTGGAAATAATTGTATGAAACACAAAATGTGGCTGGGTTTGAGAGGAGTGGCAGAAAGGTGGTATCATTTCCACAAGACTCAGAGTTGGCTCAAGGGATTTTCTTAAACTCTCCACCCACAAAAAATTCACTGCTGGGAGATCAAACCTGGAAAATGTAATGGCAAACTTAGATGCATACACAGCAAGTCAGTTCACTTGTACCTTTATGGAAAATCAGCCTGTATTAATGGTGAACAAATCTAATCACTGTGAAAGTCTGTAGGAAAGCTGGCAGCAAAAGCTGTGAGTCTATTCAGTCGTCATGTAAGACCATGGGGAAACCAGATGTGCTAGCATTCTCCCACTGAGTCTAGTCAGACGCAGTCCCTGTGGCATTAAACTCTTATGGAAAAGGGAAGAAATACAGCATACAGAGAGTAATCCTTTTTTTTAGGCTGGGATTTTAAAGGAGTTTATGGGGGCTGGGGGCTTAACTCCCAGTGAAATTCAGTGTTTCAGTTTAAACCCTGAAATGCTAATATCTCATTCCTGACAAAACCAATTTTTTTAAAATAATAAAAGTTGCCTGTGATGTCCTGCATCCTGATAGCAGTGGAATGATCAAGGGCAGAATACGGCCCTTCTCATGTGCCATCTGAATCTTTTATTTTTAAAATCTCAGGGCCAGATCCCCAGGCAGTATAAATCACCATAGACTCACTGAAATGGCAGTGATGCTGCTTTACACCAGCTGAAGATCTGACCCTCAGCCTTTAAATTCATTTTGGACAGCAATTGCATGAGGTCTGATTCTGACATGCATCCGACGAAGTGGGCATTCACCCACGAAAGCTTATGCTCAAATACATCTGTTAGTCTTAAAGGTGCCACAGGACTCTCTGTTATTTAAGCAGTGGATTATAAACGTATTGTACACAGAATCAGTACTTACAGATTCCAAGGGCAGAAGGGACTATTATGATCACCTAATCTGAGCGCTTGCATAACACAGGCCACAGATCGTCCCCCGCAAAATTCCTAGAGCAGATCTTTCAGAAAAATATCCAATCTTGATTTTAAAATTGTCAGCGAAGGAGAATCCACCACAACCCTTGGTAAGCTGTTACCATGGTTAATTACCCCCATTGTTTAAAATTTACACCTTATTGCCTGCTTGAATTGTCTAGCTTCAACTTCCAGCCATTTGTCTGCTAGATTGAAGAGCCCATTGTCAAATATTTGTTCCCCATGCAAGAATGTATAGACCGTAATCCAGTGACTCCCTAAACCTTCTTTGTTAAGATAATGGATTGAGCTCTTTGAGTCCATCACTATAAAGCATGTTTTCTAATCCTTTAATCATTCTTGTGGCTCTTCTCTGAACCCTCTCCAATTTATCAACATCCTTCTTGAATTGTGGGCACCATTACCGGACAAAGTATCCCAATAGCGGTTGCACCAGAGCCAAACGCAAAGGTCAAATAACCTCTCTACTTCTACTCAAGATTCCTCTGTTTATGTATCACAGGATCACATTAGCTCTTGGCCACAGCATCTCACTGGGAGCTCATGTGCAGCTGATTATCCACCATGACACCCAAATATTTTTCTGAGTCACTGCCTCTCAAGATAAAGAGTTTCTTCTGTCATCAATTTCCCAGGGATTTATGTGCTTAAATCCCATTAGATTTTATTAACCATCTAAATCCCCTGTGCATCCAGGGGAGTACTGACCCTTCAAGTAGACTGAAAGTCTAGAATACCAGACATAGGAAAGATTGATCACCTTATGCACATCACCTTGTTAAATTAATAGTATATTTCAAGATGAAATCCTAGGAACTTGAAATTGTCTGGATGCAGTAGAGTTGTCAAAATGCTGCCTTAATGTGTTATGGATTCAATTTTTAATAATAAGTAATTAATTAATTAATAATTTGTCAAATAACCAGGCTCAATCACAATGTATTAATCAAAGATTATTAATATAAAATCAATACAGCACAATACAGAAAGGAAGATTTTATATGTTACCAAACCAATCTGGTGAAGTGATCCCGCCGCTCGATTCACTCCCAACTAACTCCCAGAAATTTTCTCCCTTATACACTGTGTTCAAGATAAAGAAAATTCCTTTCCCATAACTGATCTACCCAGGAGTTCCTTTTATGATATCTCATATTTAATAATCAATAAACCAAAGACAACTGCAACCAAGTCATTATTACAGAAAACATCTATGACAACAAGCAATTCCTATTGAGCTAAAAACCCCTTTCAATAACTCATTATCTCATCAATCACAGAACACATCTGTAATAATAAGCATTCCTTATTAATCACAAATGGTCGTTCCTTGGTTTCCTGGATTTCTGGTCATATTTTCTACGAGTCAGTGGGGTCAGAGCAAGAGATTATGCACTTTCCATCGTTGATTTCATACATTCTATCATTTGGTCACACTCTAAGGTTCACCCTAAATACAGAGCACTTTTCAATTTATAGGTATGGTGCATCAGCACTTTGGTTCATTCACAAAAGGGTTCTGGGAACTTTCTGTACAAAGCATGATGGGAGTTTAATATCTACTAACAAATGTATTATTCTGCCAACCAAGTCTTAAGGCTTTAAGACAATATGAATTGCTTGAACAAGTGTTGTGTATGATTTAGCACACAGAATAGGTTCTTGGATTTAATGGTATAGGATAGGTACAGTATGAGTGGGAATACACACAAGCTCCGTTACGGGCAGTAGTAGTGAAGCCCTTTGTACACAGAAAGCTCCATATACAGTTGTTGAAGGGCTGGGGTTTTACTTTTTATTTTCTAGTGATGTAAAACCATTTTCTGTTTTTCTCTTTGTAACAAGCATACTCCGAATTCTCAAGAATTAAGCCTTGAGGAAGAAAACTTGAATGAAAGTTTATTTTTTCATTGTTGAATCAGTTGATCCATGCCAACTGCTTTCAGTAACTGTGTATTGTCTTATTACCAAAACAGGTAAATGTACAGGTTATGTGAGAATCAGAAATTTCTATAAAGTTTTATTAGTACATATGTTTCTGTAAATTCCCATAATATGTGTGTGTGTAGAATATTTTCTCTGGATCATGGTAATAATGAAAGCCCTAAACTAGTGCTTGGTGCAAACATTCACTGAGAAAATTCACACACCGTCTGCCAGTACAAACATTTCACTTTCCCCACTATGATTATGGGACAGACACCAAAAAAAAAAGCCATTCCCAAGAAATTGTTGTGCAGTGGAGCTGTATTCACATGAAACCATTCATTAATATCAAATCAAAGTCTACTGTACTTTTTGTTTCCTCTTCTTCATTTCAGCTTGTTGAAAGCAATTGCTGTGATCACAAACCCTCCTTTCATGCTTTCCAGCATTGTTCTAGTTCATAAGCCTTAAAGAGTGACTTGGCATGTAGGTTTTTTCATTAAAAAGAAACGTTGGCATTTTTTAATCACACACTGTCAGGTTCCTGATTTTAATGTACTTTACTGAATTCAATTGTTAGGAGCCATGTTTGAATATACATATGGCCCTGTTTCAGCAAAGCACTTAAGCATATCCTTAAGTACAACATTAAGGATGAAATCCTGCTCAAAGTGAAGTCAATAGCAAAATTCCCATTGATTTCAATAGGGCCAGGATTTCACTGTAATGTGAAGCAGTCATAGGTCTGAAAATGCCATCATTAAGGTAGTCTGTATAACCTTTACTCTGCCCCATTGTAGCTAAGGAAGGGTGTTTCAGCCACACTCACTAAATCGGTCCACACAGGAGCTAGGCTCTGGCGCTGTGTCTCTGCCAAATTTCTGGTTCACATCACCTCCTGCAGACGTGCAAATGTTGTTCAAAAAAAATTTCAGAAAAAAAATAGCAGAAAGTTTGCATATTTTTCACTCTCTATATCTGAAAAAGGTCTGAACCATTTTATTTGATACTTTCTCAGGGGGAATATCACTCACATTGAGAACAAACTTTCCGCGTTTTAGCCAAAACAGTAAAGATTTGAGAAAGTAATAAGAAAAGGAAAAGGAAAATTTAGAATGAAAATGTTTGGGCAAACCTAACTATATGCAAAGATACATACTTCACCATTAAAAATAATTAAGGTGGAATTAAGGTAGAAGGTTGACAAGAAGGAAGGAAAAATCACTTTTGTAGTGCTAATGAGGCCACTGTAATCAAGGTGGCCCATTTCAAACAGTTGACAAGAAGGTGTGAGTATCAGCAGGCGGAAATTAGTTTTTGTAGTGACCCATCCACTCCCAGTCTTTATTCAGGCCTAATTTGATGGTGTCCAGTTTGCAAATTCCAGTTCTGCAGTTTCTTGTTGGAGTCTGTTTTTGAAGTTTTTTGTTGAAGAATTGCCACTTTTAAGTCTGTTATTGAGTGTCCAGGGAGATCGAAGTGTTCTCCTACTGGTTTTTGAATGTTATAATTCTTGATATCTGATTTGTGTCCATTTATTCTTTTGCATAGCGACTGTCTAGTTTGGCCAATGTACATGGCAGAGGGGCATTGTCTTGTCAACTGTGGAGAATAGCCCACTTCCACCTTAATTGAATTGGCTCGGTAGCACTGAGCCCCCACTTGGTAAGGCACCTCCCATCTTTTCATATGCTGTGTATTTATACCTCCTTACTGTATTTTCCGCTCCATGCATCTGATGAAGTGGGTTTTAGCCCACGAAAGCTTATGCCCAAATAAATTTGTTAGTCCCCAAGGTGCCACAAGGGCTCCTCATTGTTTTTACTGATACAGACTAATACGGCTAGCACTCTGAAACTTCACCATTATTCCAATATATATGTGTGGGCGAGGGGGTATAAAATGATTAAATACTCTCTGATACCTCAAGTTTACAAAGCATGACGCAATGACTCATTACATGATAGGGTATGTTTTACTGGAAGTTTGCTACAAGTTGTGAATGTGCTGTGAGGAATCAGCATGTTTAATCATCTGATGAGTGTATTTATGACCAGACACATAACCCAAAATGTCTGAAAATGTATTATTATGATTATCACTAATATTAGTATGTAGATCCCATTTTCACATTTCATTTTTTAAGTTACTGAATGTATGCCATAGAAGAAATATATTTAAGATTAGTGAAAATATGTAAGCAGTACATTCCTTTTTCTTGCTCCCTCATTGTACACTAGAACCATCCCAAAGAGTCCCTTTTCCTGTCGCTCAACGTGCTGAGTCAAATTCTACTTTCAGTTACACCACTGCTTGGCACCTTCTGCAGTTGTGTGTGCTTGGGTAAAGTCAGTACTGCCAACCCCAACAGTTTACAAGTCACGAGTCAGGCCCCTCCCCCCCCAAATACAAGATTGACAAAAAATAATATAATATTTGTGTCAAAAACCACTTGGGATTCTTTATATTGGGCTTATGGTTTCTGAGCCTTTAAGCCTCACATTGTCCAGATTTTCTTTGCAACCATGAGAGCTAGAACTTTGCCCAGTTTCCACCCAAAAAAAATTACGTTTCTTGCAATATCACATTATTCCAGGTGCTGGGACTTTAAGAAAAAGACCAAATATTGTGAGAGTTGTGATAAAATCACAAGAGTGGGCAACAATGAAAGTCACTGTAAAATACTACCATCTCCAGTGAGTTGAGTATTCTTATTTGGTAGCATTTTACATCCATTTTACTCACTTTTCACTGTGTATGTGTGTGTGTGGTACTAGAGACTCAGCTGTAATTTTGTATGTCTACACTTCAATCAGGCCATGTGATTGCAGCCCATGTAGACATACCCAAGCTAGCTGTGATAGAACCAGCTCATTAAAAATCAGCGTAGCCATGATGGTGAAGGCGGTTGCATGGGATAGATGCCCCAGTATGTGCCCAGGGTCCTGGGAAGGAGTGTACTAAGGAGGCTCTCCCACATTGCTGTGGCTATGCTGCCATTTTTAATGAGTTAGCTTGATAAAAGCTAGCTTGGGTATGCCTACATGTGCTACAGTTGCTCCTCCGGATTGCAGTGTAGACATACCCAATGCCGTTGGAGTTACCCCAGGATAAGCCACTGTAACTGAGGGTATATCTACACTGAATAAGAGGCTGTAATTGCAGCATGTCAGCATACTCAAGCTAGCTTTAATCTAGATAGCTTGTGAAGCCATGGCAAGACAGGCTTCAGCATGGGCTGCACAAGCCTTCCCAGGACCCTGGGATTGGATTGAAGTCCGTGCTGCCACAGCTTTACTCATATTGGTACCCATGCTAGCTAGATCAAAGCTCACTCAGGTATGTCTCCATATGTTGCAACTGCACCTCGGACTGCAGTGTAGACTGTCCCTGTATGTATGCACACAAGTATTTCATATAAAAAAGTATGCTAAGACAACACTAATGTTGTGCAATTAAATAAGACTTCATGGTTACAAGATGCTAAACAAGAGACTCTAAGGTGGTAGGGGAAAATGTATAATGTATTGTGGGCCAGCTGGTGTAAATTCATTGACTTCAATAGAGCTAGGTAGATTGACATCAGCTGAGATCTGGGCCTGCATCATTTTAAGTATAGAGGGCTTGATTCGCCAAAGCATTGCCAGTTTTATTCTGACATAACTCCACCAACCTCATTGGAGTTACTCCTAACTTACAAACATGGATATGAGAGGAAAACCAGGCCTAAAGACAATAGACAGTATCATAATGCACACACACACAATAGTGGAGGGTTATGGTTGTACATTCAACCTTCAGTGTTGCATTTCCTGACTTCTGAGTTCTTTTTCTGACTTACCTTTTTTTTTTTTTTTAAAGAAACGACAGTCGAAACTCCCAACAAATAGAGATGGAATCTGCCATACTTCAAACTTTTGCTGGTGGGCAAATGCATGGCCAGATCCCCCACTAGTATAAATCAGCATCACTCCATGGAAGTCAATGGAGCTACAGCATTTAACACCAGCTGAGTATCTGGTAGAGTATATAGGTTTTATAATACAGAAGTATTTAGTTAAACACCACCAGAAACCTGCCATATTGCTCCTGAGTACCAAGGAGAGAATATGGCTCAATCTTTATTTACCAGTTTGTAGTTTAAAATATCAGATCTTAGAACTGGGCATTTTGAGCCTGATCTAGTGCCCACTGTAGCCATGGAAGGATTTCCATTGACTATAACGGGCATGGAAACAAGCCCTAACCTGGCACTTGATTAATCACCATTAAATTACGTAGCTCTAGCTAAATTTATGCTACTATTAGTCCAATTAAGCAGCAGTTATTGCCATTCACTATCATTACCCTAGATTAATTTCCTGGGTGAGGGCCTAGTAAAGTTATCCTGTTATACCATGCCCCAATGAAATAGAAGATGCTGTACTATCATATTACATTTCTGTGGTCTTCCTGGAGCTATGTGGATACAGTTCCTGATGTTATGCCATCTCAGCACTTCTCCAGTGGATCCACCAGCTTCTGCAGAATTTATTCTTTCATTGTTTAAGAGATGTCTAGCCCTCTGCCAAAGAGCTTCTCTTGTTTTCTGCATTCCCTACAAGCACCGTAACAGCTAAAATTGTCTCTCCTTGGTTTGTGTTCTAAATCATCACATGTCACGCTTCATTCTGTCTGTTTGCAGAATATTAAACTATAGTTCTATGTGCCAGATGCCAAGTCTGGGGCAGCAGGAAAGGCAGGTCTTTAACATGCAAGTGATTTGTGACATGTCTGGAGCAGTGCAAAGGAGTGTCCAGGATAATTCCCCACTATGTAGATTCTAAAATCTAAAGCCACAGCATAGGGGATACACAGGGCTCCTAGCTGTTACTAGAGCCCAACATCCACACGCTGCCAACAAAGCTCTGGGGCTTGATTCTTCATCACCCTAGATCTTGTGTGGTGGTTTACACTGTGCAAACTGAGTGCCAGAGCAGAGTGGTGTCCTCCTACTCCTGCTTTGCATTCCCTCTGCAGAAGGTAGTTGGCAATCGGGTTTGTAGTGTTCTTAACATACTGAAAACATCAGACAAACTGCCAGGGAACTCAGTTTTATCTAACACCTAGATCTGAACCACTGGCACCAGTGAGAGACACGGTTTCTAACATGAAGTTTACACCTCCAAGCCTTTGCCATGGGTGGAGCCTGAAAGCCCTACTAATGCGGTGGGTGACATTCTTCTCCTGGTCAATCGCCTTCTCTGGATACAGAAAATACTATTGCTAAATAGTCCTCTCCAGCAACCTACAGTCCCTTCCCTTCCTTTTCTGCTGATATCCTGAAACTCTCCTATTCCCTGCCACCCCTAACCAGAGTTGTGTGGAAGGCAGTAGACCTAGGATATATTCCTCCTTGTAATGGTGATGATGATGTATGTGGGCGCGTAAGAAGCCAAGGACCACAGCAATCCTTTGGAGCAGGGAGGACTCCCTAATTCCCCGCAGTGAGTAAATTGCTCAAAAGGAGATGGGGCCAGGCCCCCACCCAACCCTCTTCCCCCCCCCCCCCCACCTGCCAAGCCTATTCACCAGGAAAAACACTCAGCCCCCACTCTGTACACACTAGGAAGCTCCAGGGTAGGTTGAAGTGTAACATCTCCTCTGTGTGTGGTGTAGCTATGTGCTGCCCCAGATACAGGACTGTTTAGCCTCCAGTGTTTAAACAAAGCTCTTTTTTCACAGTTAACTAGTGTCCTCTAGACCTATAGTGGTGTCAGACATTTCTCCGCTGGAAGTCAGCCTGTCCGTGTCTCACAACTATTTCTAGGTTCCTTTTTTAAAACCTGTTTTTGTTTCAGATTTGTCACCCCCCTCCCTACTTACTATGTTCCACTGGCATCTGGGCTGGTAACAAATGAAGCACCACCGAATGCTGGTGACTGGCACCCTGAAAGGCCATGACACTGAAGAGTGTACCAGTGTATTGATGGGTGCTTCATCAGTGGCTGGCTTACTTCCAGCTTTGACTTCACATTTAGCAAGGTAAGCCCAATAGTCTCTGAGTAAGCATTTCATTGAAAACTCAATGTTACATGTGGCCTAGACAAAAAGGCTGTCAAACATAATCGCCAAGAAGGGGTGAGGTGGGCAAACGGAACACAAAACAACCAATTGCACTGTTCAAAAATGAAAATCTACTGGCTTTTTGTTGACTATCTGTTTCTACTGCTAATAATTTATGCCTTTAAACCACAGGGACATATCCTCAGCTGATGTAAACTAGCGCAGCTCTGTTGAAATCAACGGTGCTATTACATTGATTGACACCGGCTGGCATAGTATGTAAGTGAAAGAAGATGGGGCAAAATCCTGCCTCAGACTCACTCATTCCTGTGCTGTGGAAAGACCAAAGCACAGCAGCCCCACTGTGGGGGTGAGAAGAAATGGAATGTGGACAGGTCAGTGGAGATGTGTGGGCATGGCCAGTGTGCTTGACAGGGTTTGTCTGTGCTGCATTGTAAACCCTGGGCTATGGGACCTGGGCTTGCAGACTCTGTGTTGTCAAGCCTGTGTTTGAGCTCCCATACTGCATGGTAAACCTGGGTTTACAATTGCTGGACCCAGGTCTCACAACCACATTCACATGTCCATACTGCACAATGCAGACTGTCTGACTCAGTCTGTGGCTTGAGCTGCATCCACACTGCAAAATGATAGGGCTTGGACCTGAGTCTCAGCGGACTTGGGCTCTGACCCATTTCCCCAGCAGGGTTATAGGACCTGGGTGCTTACAGACTCAAGTCAGAATGATGGAAGCAGCCAGGGGTTGGGCTCAAACCTGAATCAGAGTCAGGATAAGTGTGCAATGTAGACATACCCTGAGCCATGCATCAGTCCTGTGGGAGTGATGTCACTGGCTTCAGTCACTACCACCTAGTATCTGCAATGTAACTATGGGGAAGCTCCAAGCACAGTCTCGTGGCCCCTTCCAACCACCATTTCTTCACATCACCTATGAGACAGATGTTGGGCAAGTGTCATGACTGTCACCCATGGGGATCTGGTAATGAACTCAGACCAACTTCTTTCATCTGTATCTATTCAGGTAATGGTACTGCATCCATGATGGTATACACACATTCCTGTATGACACGGAGAACAAAGCTAACCAGTGAATCAAGTAGATTTATAGCACTCGAAAGCCATGTTGTAATGAAGCTTATACTAAAATATGTATTAGTAATTGGATTCATTAAATTTTAGAAGAAAACAAATGAAATAAATGAGTCAATCCTGCTATAAGGCTATTTCTAGTATTCATATGTGCGTTTCAGTGCCTCTTGGTTACTGAGTATGATACTGTGAAGAGTTTGTAGGGCTGGGGCAATTTTATTTTTCTAGGGGGAGGAGGAAATGGTGGGTGGAGGTTTTGCTGAGCCTCCTATTCCTCCCACTCCATCTTTAATTACCAATGCCTTAAATGGACTTTCTGACTGAGGGGATAGAGGCAGCATGAATGCTGCTCTGAAGTTGGCCCACAGGGTTCACTCGAGGATGATGTGAGGGTCTTCCTTCTTCCCAGGAGAGAGGTAGGGCCTTCGTACCAACCAACATCCCTACTAGGTTGGGCGCTCAGAACCTCGGTGCAGATCCTATTGCAGAGCAAGCTGGGAATTTTCGATCTGAAGGATTTCCAAACAGAAAATGCAAAAATTTTCCTTGGGAAAATTTCAGCTTTGCTGAAAAATGTCAATTGGACGTTGGGAAACATCAAAATGATGGCTCCCCGGCTTGGGGCTTGGAAGGCTCTTGTCAATTTCACTGGTGTAATATTTTTAACTTAATCTTCTAACAATTTAATGAGGTAGGCTCCAAAAGCCATATTCAGGCATCTGCTTGATCTTAAAAAGTACAGCGCACTCAACAACTCACATTGCGGTTGTGTTTCTGATGTTTTGTCCTGATTTAGGATTTTTTTTGTTTTAAATGTTACATTTTTATGGGAGGGAACTTTCTAGTTTCCAACTAGCTCTATCCTACTATTTTGCAGCATGTTGAGCCATCACTATGCATTGACCATGTTAATTAAAGATAAAGGTTGGAATAAGATTTGCAAAAATGGGAGCCTACGGTTAGGCTCCCACATCCATGTTTAAATATATAGGCATCTCCCTCAAAAGTGCTGAGCACCCAACAGCTTCCATTGAGCTTAATATGAACTGTTGAGTGCTCAGTACTTTTGAATCAGGCAGGTGCCTGAATATGGATGTGGGAGCCTACCTCAGTGAATTATTAGCAAACTAAATACAAATATTATATCATTTTAAAAACCTTTACACATCTAAGTGGTCAGGAATCCAAAATGGCCACTACTATGGAAATGTTGCAAAATTTGGCTTTTTGTAAGTGTTATTATTATTCACTTCAGGCCAGATCCTCAGCTGGTACAAATGTCCGTTGCTCTGCTGACTTCAGTGGAGTTACACTAATGTGAAGATCTGGATGGCTGTATCTTTTAAAGACATGAATTTTGAATTATCACTCCAATGTGGCTTTGAAACCATTAGCAATTTAGTAACTTTTCAATAAATCACATGTGAGTTACAGACATTGAGGGCTGTTGAATTTTAAAATGTCTATGTTGTATACAAACCTAGACACAAGAAAATAAATACTTTGTTGAAAATAACGAGCCTCGTACTATGTGTGATACTCTGACCTTTCTGCATATATGCATAACTAAGAGTATGCTGTAAGTTAAAATCAGGGCTTACTCTGTATGAACAGGAAGTAAGTACAATGAGTTTTCCCTTAAATGTTTATCTCGGTAAAACATGAAATGGGACTCAATGAAAAAAAAAGTTGCAAATGCAGTCTTGAAACATTTTAAAGAACCTCATTAAATGTTCTTGAGGATTTGATATGCATATCATGCAATTGCAATAAACATGTATATAAATTTCCCTAATGGACATGCATATAAAGAAAGTAAATGATTCTATAGGTAAGAATAACTTATGCTCCTGAAGTGGAGTACAGTAAGAGATTTTTAGAAAATAGCACAGGATCCAGTTGTGTGTTGCATGTTTGCAGCAAAACAGCATCCCTTTCTGAAGCTTCTACTTCAGATATGTGTGAGACGTGTGCCTGGAGAGAGACGCTCTCTTTGAAGTATGTCAGACTGCAGCAGAGCTTTGTCTAGGCGTTTCAGCTTAGCTTACAATAATACACAAAGGCTGAAAACAGAGATTCGATACCAGAATTTAGCCCACTGTTTAAAAAGTGTCCTTGTATTTCAGCAATCTCTTCCTTGCACATTAGGGGCCACCTCACTGTCTGACCATTTGGGCCCTGTCATTTGTATTTGGATAAGTTCATCACTGTGTCCCTCATGCTCCAAAACAGGTATTTGATTGTAAAGACAATGCACATACACACCGACACCACAGGTGTTTTCCTTACACACCTCATGCATTCACCTTGATATACATCTTCCCTGCCTTCTGCTGCTTGCATAGTTTTAGGACAGAACTGGTAAATTTTATTACACACAAGCAAAAAGTATGGCAAATACAGTATAGTACAAGCAGTGTGGGATGTATGGGGCAGATGGAGTGAAATTCATCCCTGTAACAAGGGACAGCACGAGGCCATGGCACTGCTAAGAGCTTACAAATACCGATCAAATACAATAGGGGTGAAATTGTGCAGAAGGGCCATGCAGGTCTATGTATCACAGTAGGCCTGATTAAATATTATTTCAAAGTTTTAAACTGGGGCTTGAGTGGTACACCGAACTTATTTTGGCCTTCTGCACAAAGATAAAATTTCTCTTGGAAGAATTCCTTGAGTGGTTTGAAAAGGATATACTTTTGATAACAGCCTATCACAGTCACATAAGCAGTAGATACACCTTATGCTGGCCCTCTGCACTGAGCTGGGTTTCACCCTTGCGAAGCATCTGTGCTATTCTGCAGAAACCCCACAAAATTGCTCTACAAACTGCATTATGGAGAATAAACAGACATTGCAAACATCCAATTTTCAGGCAGATTAGCCAACATCTCAGTAATCCATATAAGCAAGAGAATGGTGGAATGAATATTCTGCTGTTTGTGTATTGATAATTTATAGCCATTAAACTGAAATCCTGATCCCTCTGAAGTCACTCACAGGGAGTTTTGCTATTGATTTCAGTAGGGTCAGGATTTTACTCCCATGTTTTGATCCTTTGGCTCCACCTGTCATCTTTAGCAGGGTCTGTCTTCAGGCCCTGATTCTGTCTCAGTTTCCCCTTCTTCCCATTTAATCAGACTTCACATTGCAGATGTTTTTTCCCCAATAACTCTCCTCTTTTCAAAAATCTGGGTTATTAACATAAATCTCAAAACAACGTATCTTCCACTCTCAGTGGTTTGAGCATTGGCCTGCTAAACCCAGGGTTGTCAGTTTAACCCTTCGGGGGCCAGTTAGGGATATGAGGCAAAAATTGGTTGGATGATTTAATTGGGGATTGGTCCTGCTTTGAGCAGGGGGTTGGACTAGATGACCTTTTGAGGTCCCTTCTAACCCTGATATTCTATGATTCACCCTTCCTAACTTTCTCATACCTTTGATCCTGGATTCTTAGTTCGGTCCCTGCTGAGGCTTTCCTCCTAGCTGGTTCCTGCTCCTTGCAGACTTCTCTCCCAGGCCTTCCACCTAAGAGCTCTGGAGAGTTACTCAGCCTTGGCCTCCTCCCTAGCCCTTTCCTGACTTTCTTCCCACTCTTTAATCGACCACTCACTCCCAGATCTGCTCTTCTTAGAGTCTTCCCAGGACTACACTTATCTGCCAGCAAGCCAGGTTTCTAGTCACATGATCCTGGTACTTTGGTCCCTCTACTGAGGAAGCAGCCTAACCCCTTAAAAGAGTCAGCTCACCATGTGACAAAACATATTCCTCCAAGCATTGGTGTTTGGGTTCTGAAGTTACACATGTACAATAAGTAGTGTTAATTTGCATTAGACCATCTTTTTTTATATATTTTCTTACTGTGTGAACACATTACCAAATTGTGTTCTATGAATAAATCCTACCCGTGCGCATATTATAACAATTATATTCAACAATGAGTTATACATCAGCCGACCTGCTTCCTAATCAGAATGTTGAAGATACAGCTGATATGCTATCAAAAGTACATCATTTTCAAGCTATTCAGGGAATTCTTCCAGTGTATTTGATCAGTATATTTAATTTGCCAGATCATAGGAGGCATTTATTTGTCTTTAACGTTTTTTTAACTATAAGTATAAGAAAAAAGTATTGTTTAACAAAAAGAAAAAACATGTATTTGGATACTGAAAATTAGCTAAGGTGACTATGGAGTAACAATTGTACACCTTGAAGTGATGTAACTTTAATAACCTTGTTAATCACCCACAAAGTCAATTATTGAAGGTTAAAATTAACTCCCGGTGTGCAGTGGACACACATGGTCTATGCATAAATTGAGTATCAAAGCCCTCAAAATGGGACTGAAATTGTACGTAAGCTTTGTGTGAGCTCTCTGCACAAAGTTGAATTCAATACACTTTAAGGGGAGTTTTTTTGTTTTGTTTTTGCTTTAAATAACCGCACTTTTCAGTCGCTGCAGTCCCTTTGGGCCAGATTGTACTCCCACTGAAGTTAATGGATTTTGCCATTGAATTCAAGGTCACTTTAAAAGTGAAACAAATCCCAAACAATTCTGACAGCAGATTAACAAAAAGGCCCGTAATCTCCTAATGATGTCCAGATAACTGTATTCTGAAAGGCCTGAGCTACAAATAATGACTTTAACCCTACAAATCCACCCTAGAAAGAGTTCCCTTTGACTTGAATAGAAGTTCATCATGTGGAAGACTTGCAGGATCAAAATTTCCCCACAACAATGAGCTGTTCCATAACAGTCTTGAAATAAACTAAATTATTTTTGGTAGTTGTCTTTTTTCCTATCCTTCTCTCAGATAATCTTGTATAAAATTAAATATGCCAGAGGGCAAAGGGACATGCTCTATGAGGTTTAATCCAAAATCCTCATGTTTTTCTAGTTTTAAATACTGTGATTGATATCCAACAAGTAGAGTGAATTATACACTACACAGGGAGAATGGGAATAACGTATTGCAATAGCCTTTGGTCAGCAATGCCATCTCATAGCACTTGCATTTCATTCCAGCAATTCCCAGCCGGAACATCATCAGAATCTCACCATATGCGGAGTCTTATAGCTCCATCCTCAGTTTCATTATTTCCATAGGCACTGACACACACACACACTGCTGTTTGGATACTCTCGGGACATGTTACTGCACTTCCTAGGCATTTGGGGGGCGGGGGGAGGGGAAATGGTGGCCCGTCCCCTTACCGTGAACCATGTTATTGTCACCGTAAGGGGCCTGGGCAGTTCTGCAAGTTTTCATTGGAATCCTCAAAACTTGCTTCATAACAAATAGACCTACAGTGAGAAGGGGTGGGGGGAAGGGCCGAGAGGGGATGTGGGTTTCCCAATCACCCCTCTGCAAAACACTCCCCATCCCTTCCAGCGATTGCCCTTGGCTTGGGGCCCCTTTCTTGCTCTACTACTGCTAAAGAGCGAAGCAACTGAGTAACGTGTGAGAGGAGACCTGGGCTTCATCCCCAGCAGCAGCAAACTACAGACCTCTGCCTGCTAAGGAGCTGCAACGTACCAGCCAGCAGGAAAGACAGGCTCTTTCCCTGGCCCCGATCGTGGGGAGGGAGCAGTTCAAAGGCATGAACGAGGAGCTGGGCAGCCTAATCCCCCGCCCCCCGCTGGCTGGCCCCGGCTCTCCACTAACTCCGGCTCGGCAGCCGCCCAGTGCAAGGGCAACGTGCAGCTGCCCTGGGCTCACCCAGGCGGCGGCGGCTGCCGCGGCTGCGTTACTGGGAGAGACTGTGCCGCTGCGACAGGGGAGGACGAGGCTTGGAGCTGAAGGAGGCTCCGTGAGCATGCGCCGCCAGAGCCACTGACTATGTTCTCAGTCCAGGTACCAAGGCAAAAAAAAAAAAAAAAAAAGGGCAAAAAAAAACCCCACTAGCAATTTATAGCCAGCAGACGCTGTAGTGTGTGTGGCTCTCCAGCACCAACAGGTAGGAGGAGAGGGGCTGGGGGGGAGTGTTGGGGGCACAGTGCTGGTGCAGCTGCAGGTTTTGGGGGAGGGGGAGAGATCTGCCTCCCCAAGGGTGTTTTTTTTTTTTTTTTTTTTTTTGGTAAACTAAACTGCATAATGGAAGTGCCTACAGACAATGCATCTTCAGCTGGGCTCCGTCTGAGCTCCCCAGAGCTGGGCAGGCTTGGCAGGCTCAGGGCAAATGGGGCTGCAAAGCACCAGCAGCACCCAAGGCGCCCTTGCAACCCAGAAGCAAGTCTCTCCCAGCATCGCTGTGGATGTGTGTGCATGTATATCAAGCTGTGTGTAGAGCAGAGGGGATAAGGAGGGGAAAACGGGGAGGGGGGGGGATTTCATGGTTTTAAAACGTTGCCATGATCTGATCAGCCTCTGTTTACACAGCAGTAATCAGGCGCTTTGTGGATGGTAAGAATGGAAGAATTCTAGTGGAATTCAGTGTGAATCTCCTTTGTACACCCGAGGTGGCATAGGAAGCACTTCATGTGAATAACGGAGGAGCTTGATCATACTTGCAGTGGCTCTTGTCCCTGGGCTTTGGAAAAGCAGCAGGCAATTTTTGATTGTATTTTATTTTTTCTTTTGCATGAAATGTATTCAGTTGCAATTCACCCAGAGAATTACTGTGAATCGTGGAGTCCTAATTGACTAAAAGAAGATCTGTTCATTATACGTTTATTTAAGCACAGCCAAAGACAACCCTTTCAATGGAAGGGAATTATTTCTTGGGTGTGTTTCCTTTCTCTCCCTCCCCCCTTCAGTGTTTACGTTTACCAGGGTTTAATAATAATGTTGGGGCTTTAAAGATAATGTTGGGGCTTTAAAGATTTGTAATAATAAAAGGGGGGAGGCAGAAGAAAGGGGGGAAACCTTTAAAGCACAGTGCTGTTTTCTGTCTAACATCTGTGTTTATTTCAAAGCCTAAATGACAAAATCAGGGTTTACTGGGGGAAAATAATGAATACCATTTTCTTTTACAATGTGCATGAGCTAACACTGTGATTAATGTGCTTTGGTGACTTGGGTTAAAAAACATAAATTCGGCAGGATTTCTTTGGGTATGATCCATATCAACACAGCAGCTGCCTCCAAAACATTGACAAATATGTAGAAGTAAAATAAATGTAGGTAATGTCCAAATATAAGTGGTCTTTTAGGATTTCTTTTAAGATACCAGTGATTATTTCCTGGAGTTTTGAACTGGGGATCATTTTATTCATAAAGCCTTTGAGGCATGACCTATGAAATTGTATATTCTACCAAATATAAGGTGTATACCAAATATGATATGTTTGGTCAGTTCAGGGCTGTAAACAAGCCAAATCTATGAAATTCCAAATAAGCCAAAATGCTATACAATAAGTGTGCAAGTCAGATAAAAAACGCCGCATGGTATATAAAAACAAATAGTACACAAATTTACAACTTCATTTGGGTCCCCATAAATTAACATCTTTGTTAGCACTTTCTAACATCATTACTTGTTAACTTAAGAACTGATAGCTCAATTTTTTTTTCAGATATTTTGATGGCATGACAAGTCAGAAAGAAGAAAAGAGGATGTACTGTATGACTAGACACAAGATCTGTTCTGTTTGTGGATTACATTTGCAGTAAGATGTATGGATCTATTTTTTCCTTGTTCTTATATATAGATCATAAGACTTGACTGTGGCAATATCCATATCATCCATCCATCTATGGCGAACTACAGCCATGCAGCTGACAACATTTTACAAAATCTCTCTCCTTTAACAGCCTTTCTGAAACTGACTTCACTTGGTTTCATAATAGGAGTCAGTGTGGTGGGTAACCTTCTGATCTCCATTTTGCTAGTCAAAGATAAGACCTTGCATAGAGCTCCTTACTACTTCCTGTTGGATCTTTGCTGCTCAGACATCCTCAGATCTGCTATTTGTTTCCCGTTTGTTTTCACCTCTGTAAAAAATGGTTCTACTTGGACGTATGGGACTCTTACTTGCAAAGTGATTGCCTTTTTGGGGGTTTTATCCTGCTTCCACACTGCTTTCATGCTGTTCTGCATCAGTGTCACCAGGTACTTAGCTATTGCCCACCACCGGTTTTATACAAAAAGGCTGACCTTCTGGACTTGTTTGGCAGTTATCTGTATGGTGTGGACCCTTTCTGTAGCTATGGCTTTCCCCCCAGTTTTAGACGTGGGCACCTACTCATTCATTAGGGAGGAAGACCAATGCACCTTTCAGCATCGTTCTTTCAGGGCCAATGATTCTTTGGGATTTATGCTTCTTCTTGCCCTTATACTCCTAGCCACACAGCTTGTCTACCTCAAGCTGATATTTTTCGTTCATGATCGCAGGAAAATGAAGCCAGTCCAGTTCGTTGCTGCGGTGAGCCAGAACTGGACTTTTCATGGCCCTGGAGCCAGTGGTCAAGCAGCAGCTAATTGGCTGGCTGGATTTGGAAGGGGTCCCACGCCACCAACCTTGCTGGGAATCAGGCAAAATGCAAATACCACCAGCAGGAGAAGGCTACTGGTCTTAGATGAGTTCAAAATGGAAAAGCGAATCAGCAGAATGTTTTACATTATGACATTCCTCTTTCTGACCTTGTGGGGTCCCTATTTGGTAGCCTGTTACTGGAGAGTTTTTGCAAGAGGGCCTGTCGTACCAGGGGGATTTCTAACAGCCGCTGTCTGGATGAGTTTTGCCCAGGCTGGAATCAATCCTTTTGTCTGCATTTTCTCCAACAGGGAGCTGAGGCGCTGTTTCAGTACAACCCTTCTTTACTGCAGAAAATCCAGGTTACCAAGGGAACCTTACTGTGTTATATGAGGGAGCATCTGTAAATCTTTAGCCTTGTAAAACACTACCCTTTCTCTGCTAAGCAATTGTGGCCTGTAGCCATGTCTTGAGAAGAAAATCAAGAATGGGAAGTCAGCAGCTGTAAGGATTTGGGCAACATTCTGCAGTCTTTGCAATAGCTCACCTATAATCCTATCTGAAACCCAAATGTGTTCCTGCTGATCACGGGTGAAGGTTTGTAATTAAGAACAAAGGACTGAACCACTGCCCTGAATTCCTTTATGTGGTTGAAATCTAGATAAGGATTGCAGATGCTAAGTATCAGTGCTAAATGCTGTGAATATCACTACATAAAATAAGACCATCAAAACGATTAGCATTGGACATCTTAATAAGTTAAGTTGACATGAGGTTAATGTGTGGATAAAACTAATTTTAGACATCTGAAGACGTTTAAAACATTTCATACAATTATTGTTTTGCAAAGACTGAAAATTGGGGACTCGTAAGTACCGTAACTAATTAAAGATGTGCCATGCATTATTGGATTATCACACTGATAAATCTGTTTGCCTTGTGAGTGAATTTTGGGGAGCATTCCAAAGCAGTATTTTTGTTCAAATTAGACTTTACTCTTTTTTTCCAAATATATTACTCTTTCTAAATACCATTTCCTTAACAGTGAAATTACTAGCAGTCAACTGTATTCTGTGGTTTTTGCTGATTTGGTATAAAGTTTATTGGACTCTTATTTATATTTTTGAAAAAGCTAGATATCAGTCTGTTAGGCAACGTTAGCCTAGGTAATACCCAGTCATAATGGAATGGTCATAATTATACAGAATAAACACATGTTGCCTTAAAGGGTTATCTAGTATCTTCCATTTTGTTTAGCAATGAAGCAAATAAGCAAGGAAAATTGAATCAGTAACTCTGGTCAGTCATTTGGGAGTGCATGAAAGATCACATAATCCTCTCTTTCCTTTTTACTGCTATGGTTCCCAAAATCGGTATGCACATCACTGGGATGATATGATATTTTTCTAGGTGTGCTGCCCATTCTAGTTTGCTCTGAGAAACACTGGCAGTTGATGTATGTTTATATTTTAAGACAGCTGTCATAGGGAGACCGCAGCCTTGGTATGATATCTTGCACAATTTGTGAAGCATTTATTCTACTGAAGGCACAGTCTTGTTTATACTTTCTGCACATTTTGGTGTATTGGTTGTTTTAAATTATTTAAGTTTTAACTTGTGGAAGCATATAATATGATTTCTAGTATTTTAGAAATACATTAGAGTCTGTGAGTCTTTCCTTCTTTAAGGTACAGATGTGTGGATTTCAATATAAAGTTGCATTTGCCAAAATTTACCTGTGTAGTCTGTTAATTTTCTTGGAATAAAATTTTACATTTTTTCCAGTTTTATACAGTTAACCTTTTTTATTTTGTCTAGTGAGCTAGCATGAGATTTGAGAATGTAGCCATTATGGATTATTATTCTTTGCAGTCATTGTATTCCCAAACTGTAAATGCATGAATGATGGGGACCACAGGATTGATAAATGATATTATCTACAATAGCACTGTTGTGTAGTTTATCATAATTACCCCTCTATCTATTCTAAGATGTCAGTTATATTTAAAGGTACAACACAGTATTAGACATAAACTTCACAGTTTAATTTTGGTAAGTGTATATATTTGAAGCACAACATCATGAGTCTGTCAGACATAAAGAATGTTGGTTTTCTTAAGGTTTGAAAGAAAAGACTAGTGGTTTTAATTAAATATTGGTGTACTCTGTCATTGTAGTTTTATGACCAGCCGGTTAATCCAAATATAACAAACAGCAGTCAGTAACTGAAATGCTTAAGTTTGTATGATAACATTATACAGTGTGTATGCAGCAATTCAGAGAGTTGTGTCTATATATGATCAGACAACTTGATCACAGATTTTGAGTGAGCAATCTGTTTATTTGACCTCACTTACACTTTATACCAAGGTTGATTGGTTGAGAGGCATAGTTTAATATACAGATTTGAAACAGAAAAATCACTACACTAATGATTCGTCATTGGTACAGGAATATTGCAGATCATAATTTGAAATGGGACCAAGAAACTTCTAGCAAAAAGGCTTTTTTATTATACTGAAAAGGGCTTTGAAATTAATATAGCTAAAAAAATTGTCTAAGATAGCAAAATGGAATAAAAAGTAAATTATATGTTGAGAAAAATTCTGGAAGCTGTCCCACTTAAGTTTACTAAGCAGTTGATTGGCAATAACTTCAGTCTGATTTCTATAAAATAGTAACCTTTACAAGGAAAATTGATATTACATATTGTAATAAAGATGTACATATACATAAAGCTGTAAATAAAGTTATAGTAGTAGATATAATAGGTTCTGACGATTAGCCAGATAGTTTTCAGGTAAGATACTTTCAAAAACTGCAGATTCAGGCCTGGGCGTGGCTGCTAAGAAAGTCAATTGGTATTTGCCCATTAATGTAATTTGGTAGCAGAAGCAGACTCCAAAATTTTTATAATGCTCTGATTCTGGAATACTAAGAAGGCTGTATTTACTGTGCAGTGGGGAAAAAACTATTTAAAATTATTTCCCTGGAAATTTTGCAGACAGTAAATGATGTAAATTAAAATAATAAACAACGAACAAGTCTGAAAGCAATTTTTTTTGCTAAATATTCTTCTTTTTGACATTAATATGCTTCGTTATACAGTCTGATACAATTCTTTGGACTTTAGCTAAACATACATAGTTGCGTTATTACTTGACAAGAAGCCAGAACTATTTTCAAAATTACATTAGTAAGAGGTCCTATGTCAGAGCTACTTCCTTTTATTCTGTCCCATTATAAAAGAACAAGAGGACATTCAGTGAAATTAAAAGGCAACACATTAAGTTATGTTTTATGCAAGATATAATTGCTCTGTGGAACTCATTGGCACATGATGTTATTGAGGCAAACATCTTAAATACGATTTCTATGAGGATTATATGCTTACATGAATTAAAATAACATGTGCAGTTATTGTAACTCTTGTCATTTTGATCCTGGTTAATGTATCAACCTCATGCTTCAGGGTATAAATTGATGGGGCTAAGAAGATTCTCTCCATGTTACTGCACAGTTGCCTGGGTTCAGTGTGGGGGATTTTTGCTTTCCTCTGAAATTCAGGGTTTAGGCCACTGCCAGAGCCATGATAGTAGACTAGAAGAGTTACTGGTCTCTTCTGGTATAACAATTAATATCGTCCTACTGTACATCTGCATTTACCTTCTATTCTCACACATTTAACTTAAAGTTAGCCATTTGCATTTTAATCTTACTGACAAAGTAGCGGAGGAAATCAGCAGGAACAGGCTCCTTCAATCAAAGTGTCTCCAGCCCCACTCCCTTCCTCCCCAGTAATTGACCCTGTGAGCCCTTGGCAGCCTCCCTATCCACCCCATTTCCAGCTACGATGTTTCATTTCCATAATCTCTCTCTGCTCCCGTTCCTGTGCTCTTTGGGAGCATCCCACCGAGTCCTCCATCCTGCCGCCTACCCCCGTCCAAATAGTGGATTCACTTGCTGCAGCAACAGGCCCCAGCTGTCTGGATTCCCTTTCTGAAGAAGAAAATAGCAGGCAGTAGGTCCCCTGCAGCTATTACTAGTAGCTTTCAGAGCTGTCATTTCCCATTTCCTGGCTAACAGGATCTGGTCTCTGTGCCGTGGGGCTTCAGCCAAGAAGTAGGTGAAACAGAAAGGAAAAGGTTAAAATAAAAGTAACTTTTTTCCCCAAAATAAAGGAGACCATAATTATTGTTCTACTGCCCAGGAGACATCTGATTTTGTGAAGTCTTTGTTTAAAAACACGTTAAGTGGATAAAAACATCCAGCTAGCAAATGAAAGCAACATTTTGTACAACTACAAAATATTCTTATAAAACATCTTTCAATCAATCTTTAGACCTGGAGGGCATAGGAAACCCTTTGAAGTGTGTTATGTTTGTTCACTTGCATTGTCTTTGCTCTGCCTTTTATGCATAAGAACATTTACTTTTATTAATGCAAGTCCACTGCTGGAGCAGCATGTTATTACTGATGAGTAAAGAAGCTAGTTCGATGACTTTCACAGAGGTGAATTAGAATGTGTACTTTGACTAGAACATTTGTTTTTTATAAATGACTAAAAGTTTTGGGTTATCAAGCCATTACATAGTTATACAATTTTACATACCACGTAGTGAACTTCCTTCTAATTTATATTCATTGAGCACTATTTAAGTGCATGTTACAGCACTCCTCTAATTGACTTTTCAGAGGAAGATGTAGGATGTTCATCCTAAGATATTGTTCTCCATGAGTACAAGTCAGTATAAAATCCTTTCCTACTAATTATTGAAGTGACTTTCAGTGAGAAGAGTTCAGTGTGCTCAATTTGATGAGTAAGGGTCATAAATTGCCCTCCACTGATGGGATGATATGGCACTGTGCAATGCATATCCCAATCCCAAATCAAATACACCTCCACCCTGATATAACGCTGTCCTCGGTAGCCAAAAAATCTTACCGCGTTATGTCGACCTTGCTTTGATCCGCCAAAGAAGTGATGCAGTAAAGAACGTGGATCTTTCTTTATTGTCTAAACAGGAAAGCATGGTCTTATAGTAAAAACAATATTTAACCTTTTGAAATTAAATATATCTGGTTATCCATGTAATGCATACGATTGAAATACACCTATTAACAGAAATAATAATGATCAAGATTTTCAAAAGTCACTAGTGGTTTTGGGTGCCTGACATGAGACACCTTCAATGCGCCTTGTTTTTAGAGGGAGGGTTGGAGGGGAGGGTCTGAATCTACTGAAGTCAAAACCTGTACAAATATTAGGCAACCTTCTGTCTCAAGAGATTGTGCCTAAGTATCCCCAAATGAAGTGAGTAAACTTCTGTTCCACCTTTGTTAGGAGGCCACTTTTGTTAAGCAACCAAATCTTGTTGATCCCTTCACTGGTTGCTTAAACCAGATTTCACTTTAATGTGATATCTAAAAATCCTGAGTGTGAAATAATATACTTGACTTTCTACTGTTGTGTCACCATTTTGTTGCATTGTTATATTTAAAATCTAAGTCAGACAGCAAAGCTAATGACTGAAGAAAGGAGTGAAACATTGATAGTATAAAAACACATCCTTCATGCAATCTCATCTCCCCACTCCCTCTCTCATTTTAATTAGGGTTACCATTCGTCCGGATTTACCCGGACATGTCCTCCTTTTGTGTGCTAAAAATAGCGTCCGGGGGGAATTTGTAAAGCACTCACAATGTCCGGGATTTCCCCCTCCCCTGGCAGAGCAGAGCGAGCGAGCGGCTGGGAGGGCTGCAGGAAAGTCCCGGGCTGGACTCCGGAGCAGCTTCCTCCTCCCACCCCCCCCTCCCTGCATTCTGAGCCGGCCGGCAGCTCCTCCTCCTGCAGCCCGCTCCGGCAACCCTGTGCAGGGCCAGGGACCGGGTTTTGTGTTGTGCTGGGGAGCTCAGCCATGTGTCCGGCTGGCACAGAGCCCAACACCCTGTTCTGAGCAGCAGGGTAAGGGGGGGCAGGAGAAGGGACAGGGAGGTTCTGGATGGGGCAGTCAAGAAACGGGTGGGGGCTTTTGGAGGGAAGTGGAGAAAGTTTTGGGCAGTCAGGGTACAGGTAGGGGGTAGGGTCCTGGGGGGCAGTTGCGGGGGGGTCTTAGGAGGGGGCAGTTAGGGGACAAGGAACAGGGAGTCTTAGGTAGGGGGTGGGGTTCTGGAGGGCAGTTAGGAGCAGGGGTCCCAGGAGGGGGCAGTCAGGGGACAAGGAGCGGGGGGTAGGGGGCTGGGAGTTCTGGGGGGGAGCTGTCAGGGGGCAGGAGTGGGGAGAGGGATCGGAGCAGTCAGGGGACAGGGAGCAGAGGGGTTTAGATGGGTTGGGAGTTCTGGGGGGGCTGTCAGGGGGCAGGAGTGTGGAGAGGGATCGGAGCAGTCAGGGGACAGGGAGCAGAGGGGTTTAGATGGGTTGGGAGTTCTGGGGGGGGCTGTCAGGGGGTGGGGAGTGGTTGGATGGGGCGTGGGAGTCCCAGGGGTCTGTCTGGGGGTGTGGATAAGGGTTGGGGCAGTCAGGGGACAAGAGGCAAGGAGGCTTAGATAGGGAGTGGAGTCCCGGGGGGCAGTTAGGGGCAGGGGTCCCAGGAGGGGGCAGTCAGGGGACAAGGAACGGGGGGAGGGTTGGGGGTTCTGGGGGGGCGGGAAGTGGGAGGGGCAGGGGCGGGGCTAGGGCGGGGCTCCTCCCGTCCTCTTTTTTGCTTGTTGAAATATGGTAACCCTAATTTTAATTGAATGTCAGAGTTACACATTTAAGATCAGTTCATACATTCTGTATTCAAGCAAAAATCCTATTGAAGTTATAACAGTTTTACTTCAGTGAGGAATGCAGGTTTAGGCTTTGAAAATATATTAAAAATAGTCGGAAATGCATAATGCACAAGCTCAGGTTCTCATTGCAATGAAAAATATGTTAACTCAGTCAGATTACATGTTCTGTATATTAAAGCATGCATTTAAAAGCCTAGCAATCCCAACTACCACATACCAGCATGTATGTGCTGTATGGGAATTTAATGTTGTTATGAGAATCATATGTATTTTCTGACTCTTTATTTTAACCTTGCAAATTCAGGGCTTGCTAGTGTGAATAGTCAAAGAGGATTGTTCACAATAAAAAGCACTACATTAGTGAGTGTTAGCAGGTCAGTCCCTTAAAATGGACACCGATTGAGGCTGCCCTGGCACATGTGTGCAAGAGGGGGAATAGGGCAAGGAAGATTTCACCTACACCCTCATCCCTTGTGCAATGGCCAGCCACAATCCCAATCCTTGTGTTCCCCTGATGAAATTCATTCCTGTGCAGAAGGCCAGCACAAGGCCTGTGCCCCAACATAAACCCTGTTTTGAGGGATTTACGAGGAGCATAAATCTGGATATGGGTGAATGCTAATCTCTCCACAAAGCAACATCAGCTCACACCCACCCACCCACCACCACACACACACACACACACACACACACACACACACTTTCTTTTAGAAGGGGAAAATTATCTCAGCCAGTGACGTTATATTCTGCTGTCTGTTGAAAAGTTGAAGAGTGGATGTTTTGTGTGCTCTTGTATCCTTGAAAGTGCTGGAGAGGACTGCCATCTTCACCGCCCAGCCCAGCCCAGCACCACCTGAGCAGCAACTATATTTGTATTTGCTTTTACATCTTTTGCGTGTGTGTGTGAGAGGGAGATGGTTTGCCTTTTTGTTTTGTTTTATAAAGAGTAAAAATATGTATATCTATGGCACTAACTCTCGGGGTATGTGGTGGTGTTGCATTTGCACATTTCTGTAAACTTCTGCTCTCTTACATACACACAAACCCTACTTCTGAGACAATGGTATTGTGCCTTTCCTTACCTCACAGGCCATTCCCTGTGAGGGCTCCTCAGCTTTGGGAGCACTCTGGTACGAGAGCATAAAGATCAGAAATACATACTTAGCTGCTGGGTTATGTTTTATGGTAATTACTGGGTGGGGCACCCAGAGTAGTCTGTTTGGTTCACTGTAATTTAATAATCAGTCAAAGGACACCTAGAGCTCCTTTTGATGGAATGAGTATATACATGAAAAGTAAACACCAAAAAGAAAAAAATTCCATAGGTTTTCAAATTACGCACTCTGATATAACTGCAGCACTATGGCCATAACATAACGACCAAGCTAATAAAACAAAGTTTCACTGAGACGTAATTGCTTGCAACTTTTGTTTCCAATTCTGTACTTGCTACTCAGTACAGAATGCAAGATCTTTGTTATTTCAAAATAAATAAAATTGTTCAGGCTTTCCAATCAACTAGTCCTCAGTGAGGGCCAGCCACAGAAGGACTTTAAAAGTTCAGCCATTTCTTAATTTATTTTTGTGCAAAGACAGTCTGTTGATTTGTATTGTGTGTGTGTGCGTGTGTGTGCGCGCACAAACAGCTAAATGGACTTAGCTCAAACTTTCCAAAATAATTCAGTTTATCTGAGACCAAGCATGGAAGGTGTGAGTCCAAAAGGAGGACATATTATGAGCAAGTAAAAACAGTTGTAATGAAAGGTAAGGGGCAAGCTTACCTATAGCTTGTTAATGTCTAATCTGTAAGTGATATTTTCAGGCTCTATTGTGAGCCCTCCTGCTCCCCTAACTGGATGCCTAAGTGGGTGTAAGGGCTACTTGCATTGCCAGAGGCTATGAGTGGGGTGCAGGGAATGGCACCATCTAGCTGTTCTTCCCCGTCCTGCACAGGTGTGTGGGGAATGGCTGATCACAAGGGGAAGCAGAAATTACACTCTGCTTCCTGCTTTGTTTCTTGCTAAGCCATGCCATCTGAGGCCTTATTCCACAAGCACTGTTAGGTCACAAAGCAGTTTTTTCAAATAGAATTTTTGAAGTTTTCATAGAAAAATGTTTCTGAGTCAGCAATTATCTCTGGGATTTCAGTAAATTGTTTCTTTTTTTGCTAAGAAAAATGAAAAGTGTGATTAAATAAAATGGGTGAAGTTTGTCCCTTTCTGCACCTCAGCGTAGGGAACTTCCTGGGGGTTGAAAGATGGAATCCATCCTCACCCTCCCCAGCCTGCCACATTGCAATCGCTCTTGTAGTCCAGCTCATAGGCACACATCACACCTCTGCATAAGTGGGATCTAGTGACCCTTCCCAACAGCCCATTGTTATTTAGGGGTGAGGTGAAACCAAGATACCAAGACCTCACTGCCCAGCTGTTCCTTCCCCCACGAGCATGTCATAGGGTGTAAATGGCAATGTGATCTTTACTTAGTTCTTTCGTGCTTGGGTGAATTTCACCTATTTTGAATGTCTCATGTTAAAAGCTCTCACCACATAAGTCATCTCCACTCATAATAATAAGTTAATTTGTCAGGAAGCAGAGAGCATCACAAAGGAGTAGCTGGCCCATAATGAGTCACAGAACTGAAAGACTAACTGATAAACACAATCATGGTCAGGCAAGGCAGTGTGGTCCAGAATTGATAAAATTCTTTAGGCAGCAATTAAATACATGCTGATACAATAATTATTATTAAGACATTTCATTTAAAGGTTCAAAAGCTTGAAGAAATTGATTTCCCCTTTTGACATTTCCTTTACACTAATATCTTCCCTCCATGCGAGATCGGTTTGGCTAACAGGGACACTTTGAATGATATTGACATCTCTTAAACCATGCCATCTAAGGACAAATACTAACTGCTAAATAATTTATTACTTTAAAGCTCAGAAGAGACAATTACTTCCAAGTCAAACTAACTACAATGGAAACAAACCTCCTGTTCTAAAATAACACATGCAATGCATTAAACATTGGCACTGGCACTCTGGGTGTTGTCAGAGTTAGCAAGTATGGAATTATACGGAGTTCAGACAACTGACAGAGGAAGTGAATCAAGCTAAACCAAATTAAGGCCACTTCAGTTCTGAATGAGAGTGACCACCCAGGAGTTTAGTGCAGTTGAACTGATCGACTTTAAATTCACACTTTTACTTAATTCAGATTAATTTTCTCAAGTGTCTCCAGGAAGGCAAGCCTAGAGTGTCTAGAAACAGGCTATTTCTATGGGATGTTACTATTTTTTAACAGACTATAATGAAGTATAGTTGATATAGGTGCAGCATCACTGCTTTTTTACACAGTTGTGTTAAAAAGTCATTTGATATGACCTCATTGAAATTATTGGCAAAACTCTCATTGATTTCAAAGGAACCAGGATTTCACCCGTAAAACATGACTTTCAAAAATGCTGAGTGTTGGCTACAGCTATAGTTGTGGGTGCCCAACACATCTGTTAATTGTGTTTATACGGCCCAATACAGCCTTCCTGGAATTCTGTCAGTCTTATCTCTATCTGTCTAGGATTTATACTCTGCCTGAGTTCCTATTATTATGATTAATTTGTAGAACCATCGAGCTTAGGGGATCTCTGCCTCAAAAAGTTTACACTCTAATAAGACACAAAACAATACATTGATACAGACAGATACACAGGAGGGTACAAGGAAACAGTGAGATAATATGGGTCAGCATGATAGGCAGTGGTCTCAGCACACCAGCAGCCTGGCATTGTCAAGTTTTTTTGTAGGCCTCATGGCAAAGGAGAGTTTTAAATTGGGTGGATAATAAGACTCCTCCCAGGCATAAGGGGCAACATGGGAGAAAGCACAAAGGTTCTTGTTTGAAAATTTAACCAGTAGGTGATGGAGGCTGGTATCATGGGCCAACCAGAGGCAGGACTCAACATCTCAATACTGAATGAGTGGTGATAGGTAGAATAGGGATGCGCTGTGAAGATCCTTGAAAGTGAAGACAAGCAGCTGAAGTTGGATGCAATAGAGAAGGGGGAGCCAGTAGTAGAATGAGGGGAGTGGAGCTGATGGGTGATGCTGAAAGGGACCAGGTGATGGTTGGAGAGATTAGAGAAAGAGAGAGTAGTGCTTGGTGAAGACCAAGCCAAGTGGTTTTATGGTGAGTGGGTGAGTTGCCCCAGAGCTGCAGGTTGAATGAAGAGGTGAGGGAGATGAAAGGTGAAGAGGAAGATGCAGCTAACAGTTCAGATGGGTTATCAACATGGAAGTTGAAATCACATGGGGTGAGTGGGGGAGATTATGAGAAGAGAAAGAGAGAGCCAGGAGTCAAAGTCAGAGAGGAAGGCTGATGGGGAGGAGTTGGGTGGATGGTAGATTACAGCAATATGGATGGGCTGAGGAGAAAAGAATGTTTTTCAAAAGAGGAGAAAGAGTGGGAAGGAGGACGACGAAGGGTTGGAACCATCAGGAATGGGAGAGAAGAAGCCCAACACCTCTACCATGGACTGGGAAGTGTGAGAGAAGGGGAGGCATCTGCCAAAGCAGTCTTGGACAAAGAAATCAAGGTCTCTATGGGAGCCAGGAGATATAGGGAGGGAGAGAGATGAAGAGGTTGTGGCTGACTGAAATATTTTTAGATGGGAGTGACTGTTCCAGAGACAGCAGGAGAAGTAGAGGAAGGAAGGTGGGGGATGGGTGTGACATTAGGAATTGTGGACCTAGTGATACTGGTGGGCACAGGTGGAGGGAGTGGATGGAGGGAGGGTCAGGGAGGAGGAGGAGAATGCAGATGTAGGATCAGGATTGGGGCTGGCAAGAGCAGCAAGGAGAGGGACAGAGGAATTGGAAGAGATGGCAGGAATTGTAGAGAGGTGAGGATGGGGATGGGGAAATGGAGCCAATGGGAGGAGGAGAACAGATACTGTGGTGCAGACAAAGGGTAGGGTGAGAGCCATTGGGGAAGGGCAGGTGGCCAAGATTAAAAAAAAAATCATCCAAGTTTGAAAAATTCTCAGAGGGTGGGAGGCAGGGAAAGACACTGGGACAGGAGTAGCTTCCCAGTGCTTGTAGCAGCGCCTCTTCTCAGGCAGCTAGAGTGTGTTGCCTCAGGAAGGGGGAAGAAGGTGGCCGGGAGGCTCCACTGGGAGAATCTGGGTGGGTGGGAGACTTCTGGACAGGAGTTGCTCGACAGTACTTGAAGCTGCTCCCCCTGCTAGTTCTATATTTGACCTCAGGAGTTTTGGGGATTCAAGGAAGACAGGATTGGACCCATTATTTACTTTCTCTTTTTTCATTTATTACAGCAGGGAATGATATTTCTGTTCTTGCTTTTTGATGTGGTCTGAACACTAGTCTACCGACAAACTACATGTTCTCAGATAGGTGTTCCTATATATTTAGAAGGAGTTGGGCCTGTAATTTTGATACATTTCAAAGTGAATGATAGCTTTTCAGGACAGTGAAAGTGCTATGCATTTTTGGTGCAGTTTGAAAACACCTCAGCGTTATATTATCATTATTTCGTATAACAGCAGCAGTATGGTCCAGTGAACTGATCATTGGGATGGAAGCCATCAACTCCTGGGTTCCAATTGCAGCTTTGCTACTGACCTAATTTCCAGTGTGACCTTGGACACGTCACTTAGACTATTTTTGCAGCTGTCCACTAATTTTAGGCACCTCAGCTTTTGGGTTCCCAACATGAGTCACGCAGGACCCAATTCCCAGGAAAGCTGAGCACCCGTAATTCCTTGTTAAGTTAATGGGATCTGCAAGTGTTCATCATTAGAGCTGGTTAAAAGTCTCCTGTTGAAATTATTTTCCAAACTGTGTGCTTTCCATGAAAAAAAATCAGCTTTTCAAAACCTTTTTCAGATTTGGTTTTTTGGACTAAAAGTCAAAATTTTCTATGAAGAAAACCTGATTTTCCTACCAGCTCTGCTCACCACCTCTGAAAAATCAGGCCCTGGGTGCTTCAATTTGGGCATCCAAAAAATGAGTGGACCCTTCTAAAAAATGTTGGTTTTAGCCTTTTTTTGTATCTCAGTTTGCCCAATCTGTAAAATTGGGATAATAAAACTTATTTTACATGGGTGATGTGAGAATTCATTAGCCAATGTTTGTAAAACTCTGAAAATAAGAAGTAATGGGGTTTGTCAGTAAAATATGACAGCAACCTCATTAAGGTTGTCAAAGAACTGAAATTAATGTATTGCTTACTCATCTGTCCTATCATTGTTGAACAACAGTTGAATTCCTGATCTCTGGGATAATATAAGCTTTTGCTGTTAGAAAAAACTGATATATTTGTATAACAAAAGCTCTTGGAGTAAAAGTGCATTTTTAAAAGGACAGGCAAAAAGCACTTCTGAGAGCTAAAGACAGAATTGATCCATGGTGAAATGCCGAAATATAAAAATATCTCTCATGGAAAAATAAAAAATAATACTTCAGTGGCACCACAGATTTTCAGCACATTTAATAAAGTCTTTTTCTAGCCTGAAGAAAGGTGGCAGCAGTTGAAGTGGCTGAAATAGAGACACTGCCTCCATCAAAAAGAGCTGTTTCTGGCTGAATAAATAATCTGCATGATTTAAAATATTAAAAACCTTTTTCAGGTTTCCAGATATGCTTGCAAAAATGCAAGCTGGCAGTTACACATAGTTTAGGCAGAGTCATCTGGACAATGCCATATCTGGAAAATTGTTGTAAATAAAAGCAAGTATCAATACCTGATTTTTTTAAAAAATTATAAATATTCCTTTAGCCAGGCAGCTATGCTCTCAGACATTTAGTATTTTAATATTTGAAGCAAGATCATCACAGTGTTCTATTAAGAGCCAGACCTGCAAAAAAATGTAGATTTTTATAGATAATGGGCCAAATGCAATTACTCAGTTTTGAGTCTGCCTTTACTCAGGCTTCTCTCTGAGATCCTCATCTCAGTAAGGTCTGAGTGAAATCTGAATGGAGGCTGAACAATCATTCTCCCTTTGTGCATGTACCTGAAATCTTCTGGGCACGCAGAGCAGTGAATCATCTGACTCTGCAGCAACATCCCCTTCTGTCCTGAGGGCAGAATCCTCTTCAGGTCAAGGGTGGGAAGGAGGGCCAGTAGCAGAGACCAGCAATGAGAACTCTGACTAGAAAGTAATGCAGTCCTAAACTGTATTAGCTTTCCTGCAGCCCCCTGCATGTAATGAAAACCCTCATCAGGGGTGGGGGGGAAGTTCTGGGGGCAGCCAATGGGAAGACACTCTGGCACTGAGGCTCTTGAAGAGGCGCTGCCAGGCAACAGAAGAGAGCTGCAAGGGACCACAGAGCAGGTGTGGATGGCCCTAATCTCCTGTGGATCCTCAAGATCCATGTGCATTTTAGAGGTTCCGCAAAGTTATGGGGCTGGACCTACTACTTCTGCCAGCCTCCAATGGAAGAATTTGAATGAAATTCTGTCAGAATGAGCTTGCGGTGTTTTGCTGACCCTGTGCCTCCTCTCAAAGGTCTTACCATAGGAGGACGTCAAGATTTGGCCAACAGGGACTCTTGTTTCTGTAAGAGTTTGCAGGGTCTGGTCCTTACTCCAAGTGATTATGCTAGATTCATTCCATGGGTTCTGCCAGCGCCTGCCACAGAACCCAGGTTTTAGTTCACTTGCACCAGAGTGTGCACCAGGAGTTAGGGGTTCAATGGCACAAGCTGACCACAATCCCCACTGCTCCAGGGGAGCTAGTGTGGCTGGCTCATCCTCCAGTGTGGACAGAGCCAGCCAGCCAGCCAGGGTGAGGGCCATACTTGAGGGAGATGAGTGTTTCAACAGTTCTCCCATACAGCCATTGCCAGCCTGCTCCTACAGAACCTTAGTTCAAGCTGAAAGCTACCTTCCTCTGGCAGAATTTCCAAGGAAGAAAAGTGACAGCACTGCCTCCTATCCTAGGGATGAGTTCCTCCTTCTCTGCCCACCATGCAGCAAAAGCAGGGAGATCAATATTGCACCCCATTAATTCTGCAAGGTGAATCTGGCACATTTTTACCATAAGCGGGGAGTTTCTTTACTGGATTAAATAAAAAAACAATTAATTTCAATGACCTCATCAGCTTTCAACAAACCTTGAAAGTCATTTTATGTGCATGAGCAAGTCAGTTTGTTTGTTGCAAGGACCCAGTCGAGAAATGTATGTATCCAAGGCCATTGTGGACCATTTAAACAGGTCTACATGTGAATCAATAGCATTCATCCTCCTGATGCTGGAAAGGTGCAAAGGCAAATCCCACAGAACCAAAGCTTTCAGCACAACACTGCCCTCTGGAGCATTGTGAGTCACTCTCCACACATGCCAAACAAAGGAAATAAGAGGAGAAAATACAAGCAAAAGGCCTTGATCTCTGCTGTCAGAGTGAATAGCACAGTAAGACAAGTAATGCAAACAAATACTGCAGAAGCTCTGGAAATATAAAGACATTCATCCAAGCCACGCATACTGACAAATGCATTTCAGCACTGTGTGAGGAGGAGCGTGAACTTGGGCATTTTGGATGCTGGAAAGAGGAACCTACAGCAACATCAATGCTTTTTAATTTGGCTTAAAGGTCTTTTGGCAGAAAACTATCACAGCAAAATCAAAGCCCAGTCCGGAAAAAAAAATTGTTCTCCCAAGCCCAGTTTAGATGCAGCCCTTTTACAGCAATGTATCTTTTCCCATTTTGATAGTGCCTGTATCAACTCAGAGATGATATGTTAGCTTGTGCCAGTGAGAGCTTCCCAAAATAAACCTCATCAACAAAGCATTAAATAATAATATCACCTTTTCCCTGAAGTTTAGGTATTCTCTGTGAAGTACTTATGAACACTTTTTAAAAGGAACATACATTATTGATTCTCTTTCTATCAAATCTGTCTAACCAGTGAAGTGCATATAGATTGCAGCCCAGTTCTAAGCTGTATTAAGGAATAAGCCACAGCCGCAAACAGAAATCATGCAATTATTAAAATCATGTGAATTTCTTGCGCTTATTAAGGGTCTGATCCTGCAAACACTACCATGAGCAGTAACACTGACTACGATATGGTGTCAATGGCACTGCTCCCAGTAGCCGACACCACACTCAGGCAATGGCGCTGGAACTAGGGGTGCTCAGAGTGCTGCCACACCCCCTGGCTTGAAGTAGTAATAACAAACACCAAGTATGTGGTTTCCATGGTTTCCATCATCAGCACCCCTACTATAAAAATTGTTCCTGCACCCTTGCACTCAGGCCAGATCATCGGTATAACTACGCACTCAGGGCTGTGAGAAATCCACACCTATGACTGACATAATTACACTGACCTAACCCCTGATGTAGACAGTACTGTGTCGATGAGAGAGCTTCTCCCATTGGTAGAGCTACCACCTCTTACAGAGGTGGATTCACTAGGCCAATGGGAGAAGCTCTCCCATTGGTCTAGGTCTTCACTAAAGTTCTACAGCAGCACAACTGCACCACTGCAGCTTTTTAAATGTAGACCTGCGCTCAGTAATAAGTGTGTGCAGCATTGGGTCCTAGGATATGAGAACTACATCAGAATATCTGTTTCCTCTTCGAACATTTGTATATTAATTATTAGGGGAATAAAACATTATAAATAGATATTAGCTGCCACTGGGAGGAAATGGCTTGCGAAGAAATGGCAGGATGACTCTGCTCTTACCTCAGTTGAAACAGAGATCCTCGAAGGACTACCAAGCTAAAACGGATGCATAACAATAAACAGGAAAGGCTAAAGAGATGACGCATCAGCTTCTTACAGAAAAAAAAAATCATTCTGGCGAGAAGAAGAAAACTCTATCCTGAGCAATGCACTGAAGAGCTGATCCTGTGCCCAATGGGGTTTTCTATAGGCTTCTGGGGGCCCTGGATGAGACCCTAAGATACCTGTATGATGAAAGGAAGCAAACAAATGTTGTTACCTCATGAGATTGAGACAAAAATAACATACTCCCATAGGTTTCAGTGGGGCCAGGATTTTACCCACTGTGGTGATGTTTCTAAGGCTTAAAAATCAAATGAAAGTAATTAATAAAACAAAAAGCAATTGTCACTCGAGTAGTTTTGTGGGAGAAAAGAAGAAGGATCATAATGCTCCTCTGAGATTTCGGCTTAGAAATAGAAGAGTGGAAGCAAAATACAAAGGACTCATCAGTAGCATCGTGTGCTTTACCTCTCCCCACTGACGTCCTGCATGGTGGGAGAGGGGCACAAGTGGTATAGAGTTGACTATTCTGACATCCCTGTGGCAGCTGCATGGCTGCTTGATAGAGCTGAGGTAGTGTAAAGCAACAGTGCTCCAAAATATGAATATGGCCCTTTGCTTTGACAACAGCGTAGACAAGGCCTGTACCTTTCTGGTATTGAGATGCTCAGAACTTTCTTCTAGGAGCAGTATTGTTTTGGGGTCAGTCTCACCAAAATGAGCTGTTCAGCAATCACATCAGCTGGAATGTATTCCACTGGATTTAACTATGTAGTTATCTCTTTGGCGGTGCTTTTAATTTATTTTTGTTAGCTTGATATGATTGAACTATTATTGTTGTGAAGTACAGCCAGCTGGCTGAATGGAGTACTATGTAAACCACAGGAGAAAAATGTACATTTCCCCTGGGCCTTTGGGAACATGTGAGGCCCTGCAGAATGGGTTGAACTTCCCAGGAAAAAGGATCATCCCCTGCTCATGGTCAAAAGGAAAAGAGTGCTCATGCTGGAGTTGCTGGAGTGGGGGGAACAAGTTGCTCAGCTGCTGCAGGGGCAGACAGAGGAGAGGACAATGCGTGGGAATGTATTGTTTGCTCATCAAGTTGCAACTCATTTATTGGGTCTAGTTCTGCACCCTCGCTTCAGTCTTAGGGGCTGTATTGATCCATACTCTCACTTCCAAAGGACAGGTGTGGGCTTCTGATCCCAGCTAGCAGGGCTCTCTCTTTCGGTCTCTCTCTTGCTTTTTCTTTCCTTCTTTAATGAAAAATCATGCAGAGAGGTGGGTGGGTGAGGGGGGAGCCCCTGTGACTAATCCCCAATCCTGAGAATGGGTTCATGCTGACACATTCTTCTGTCGCCTCCAGCTTGTTGTTTGAGGGGGATATTTTCCCCGTTCTGGTTCAATAAATCAGTAAATACTTCCTGCACATTAGGACTAGGTGCCTGTAACTGCTGAATAGCCTCATTTTTAGCAAATATGCAACAACCCATTCAGCCAAAGGCAATACACAATACACTGTAGGATACATACAGGAACAGGGTGACCTTGACCAGCTATGTTCAGGCAGTGCAACATCTGGCCTGCCTACACTATGAGAGCAGTGCTTTTCACAATATTTCGGCACTGGGCTCAAAAGTGCAGCAGCTTGCAAAAGGGGAAAAAATAGGAATTCAAAACCAAACTTTTTCATATTAAATAAGCTTTAACTGAGGTTTGATTTGCAATTTGGGCAATGGTTCAGACTGACTCTCATTTTGACTAAAGCAGCTTGCCGGTCTCCCATCATTAGTTTGGAAGTGTCAAATACAAAAGGTAGAAATTTGCAATGCAACAATCCGTGGTAACACAATCCCGCCTTTCTTCCTGGCGTTTCCTTTGCAGGCCATCTTGCAATCAGTGCAAGCTGGATGGAATTTTGAGCTCTAAGTAGCAGCAGGTGCAATGATTTCACAGAATAACTGACCAATTGCAACATGCCACCGGTGCAGTGTCCCTTCCCGAGCTGTGGTCTGTAATAGAAGTTTTGGAAGAAGATTAACCTGGCTATATTTTAGTTTCTGACTCATTAAATATAACAGCAATACTGGCAAAACTTCCAGATGATGAGAAAGTTTTGGACTCCAGAAGAGAAAGTTGTCACAGTAAAGGATACTGTAGCCGTATCTAATTTAATTACAGCTGGTGCACTTTTCAATGGAGATATTAGATGGCAAAAGCAAAGGCCAGTTCATAACTTTGAGGGCAGGTCTACACTTAAAATACTGCATCGGCATAAGTGCAGCGATGCCACTGCACTGCTGTAGCACTTAAGGGAAGATGGTCCTATACCGAGAGGCTGTGTACATGGGGGATGAGGTTGTTATAGCCAGGGCCGACTCCAGGTTTTTTGCCACCCCAAGCAGCGAAAAAAAAAAAAATAAAAGGCGCGATTGGCGGCACTTCGGCGGCAGCTCTACCGTGCTGCTTCATTCTTCGGCGGCAATTCGGCGGCCTGTCCTTCCTTCCGAGAGGGACATCGCTGAATTGCTGCCGAAGACCCGCCCCTTTCCATTGGCCGCCCCGAGCGCCTGCTTCCTACGCTGGAGCCTGGAGCCGGCCCTGGTTCTAGCTACATCACACAGGGGTGTGGATTTTTCACCAATATAAGTCTGTAGTGTAGAGTAGACCTGGCATCAGCCAACAGGGCTGTCCCAGTTCCCAACCATACTATTATAGTATCTTCCACTCCCAACATTTCAGACAGCCAGGCCCTCTTTTGGGAAAGCTTTTTAATCCCTCATTTTAAACCTTCATTATTCTAAATGCTGAGCAGTCTGAGGGAGGAGCAAATGGATTGTCCTCTTCATGGTTCCATTGCAATAAATCAGGAAGACTCCCTGAAGCACAAGGGCTCAAGTGTCTGCTGTTACTGTCCCATCCAATTTTAAAACATCTGTTGTTCCTAGTTAAGTATTCCGTTCAGTCCACTTGACACTGACCTAGGTTTATCTGCAGTGGCAGTTAGCCTCGTCTGGTTACTGCTTAAATATTTACTTCATTGTTTTAATATAGTTTCTTTTTTGACATAATTTTATTTGTCTTTATATAGGGCCTTTTATCCTAAAGGATTTCAAAATGCCCTACAAGCTATTAATTTACACCTATACAGCTTTGGAGCTGAAAGAGAGGATGGTGCATTGGTTTGAATACTAGCCTGGGATGAGGGGGACCTGGGTTCCATTTCCAGCTGTGCCACAGACTTCCTGTGTGACCTTGGGTAACATGCATAGTCTCTCTCTCTGCCTCAGTTCCCCATATCTTAAAAAAAAAAAAAAGAGCACATTTCCTCATTTATGCTAAGGCTTTGCACTCACAGAGCTAGAACAATGGTTAAAACCAGGGCTAATTCCAAGTCGAGGCTAAGTCTAAGGCCAATATTTTCAAAGTCCAACTAGGCTCCTAAAAAGGGAGGCATCCAGAATCAGAGGCCACTTCTGAAAAATTTGGCCTAAATATCAAAGTTAAGGTTTGGCCCAGAAGCAGTTTGGGAAGCATAGACATTTATATTGGCTGTAAATCGCAAGTCAAATACAAATTTTTTACTACTTCACCTCATTGTGCAGCTATGACTTTTGGTGATGTCCTTCACCCCTTGTAAAAACCACTGCACTACTGTTTGTTTCCAGTAAAAGGCACAGGGTTTGAAGCAGACAAAACTTACACTTCTAATTTCTTATCTAAATAACTTGGAATTGTCTACTATGTAAATAAATTATTTAATATCCAAGCAAGCTGGGAAATAACAAATTCTATTTGGGAGGTGGTGGTGTCGGTGGTGGTGGTGGTGTCGTCGTCGTCGGGGGCGGGATGGGGTGAACAGATCTGAAGAAAAATGGATTCTATTAGTAATGAGTCCAACATGGAGCATTTCTGCTTAAGCCATAAGGAGAATAGTTTTAAATGTATTGTTTACTCATATCTATCTTAAAGACAGTCACTTATAAATTCATTTAATTTGAATTCCTACATGGCCTCTGCAAATAAAAAGAATGAATAACCAAATGGAAAATGTTCTTGCTAACTCCCAGCTCTAAACGTGATTCATTATTGAAAACATTACCATTAAAAATGAATTATTTCTACAGAGAAAATAGAAGAGAGAATTTTTATCAGGCATCCATACTACACAGCTTTGGAAAATGTGAATTTCTACTCCAACTTGCATGCCTGTGTAACATATCCTCAGCCACAAACATACAGACATCACATTGCCATCTATACTTCACTGTAGCCTTTGATTTTTATTTAAAGTGATTTAGTGATGTATGACACTACTGTGGGTTTGGCTCTGGTGACTATAGTCTCAAGCTCAACAGAGTTACCTCTGCCACTTGTTTCAGATCTAGAGCTTCTAGGAACTCATGAAGACCAAGGAAAGTAACACATACAGTCATAAGAACAATGTCTAATATCTTTTATCAATTTCATTAAAGTTACCAACCAAGTTATGAATAGCCAAGCATAGATAAATCCTACATATAGCCAAATTAAAGCTACAGTCATACTCACATCCTCCTAGATAGTATTAGGGTCTGATGCGGCTCGCATGGATTGATCACCTGTAGAGGGATGCTTCCTGCTGGAGTTTTCCTGTAGGGAGCTCAATTTTCCCAATCTGGCCATCCTTTTATAATGTGATTATGTCTATACCTCATATCCTGAAAGTTTCAACTTTCTTTCTCCTTATTTGTATTGTGTCCTCCAAGAATATTGGGATACACCATTTTCAATAGGTTGTGTATAGTTCCTTTTATTCTCATTAGCATTGACACACAACCTGTATCCTGTAATTAAGGCACATGTTAGAAAAAATGTGCCTCTAGACCATTTTGTGATCTAAAATTAATCTTACAGCAAATTTTATGCAATACCACCCATTGGTATATCTTTTCCCGTAATCTTATGGTATCAGGTTATTCTTCGGTCACTTACTTATGATAATCAAGCATTTCTTAACCCTAAGACCTAATACAGCTAAGCTAAAATCATACAAGCCTCAGCCTGTAGGCCTTGCATTTCAGCCCCACTTACTTAGATTCCTAATACATACTTATCTCTTTTAACTACTAATCAAATTTATACTTCTATAATCCTAACATTACACAACACACTATAAATGAATGATAAAATAATCAACTACAGCTCACATGCAAAATGGGGATAGAACCCAAGACATTTGACTTCAAAATATAAGCTTCTATTTATTGCTTAATCTAAAGAAAATTCTCCTGTTTGACTATTGTCAGCTCCAATTTGTCACTGCAACTGCAGAGCCACAGAAGTTCGCCGGCGTCACAGCTGCAAAAGCTGCTCTATATTATGAAGCAGAATTACTTCCATAGAGATAGCCACTTAATGAGAGTTTGGGCCTTACATTGCTACCTAAACCTACCCCTTGCCCAAGAATAGAGTCTATGAGAGCTCTGCTCAATTTCCATATAGAGAAATCTGACCTTCAGTGGGTACATCTAACTTGCTCGTTGCTACCTTTGATGTCCTACCTGAAGATGTGTTCTTATTTGGCTGACTACAACTTGTCAGTCAAGAAGACCTGAGGAAGAGCTCTGTGTAGCTCATAAGCTTGTCTCTTCAGCAACAGTTAAATAAAAGATATTACCTCACCCACCTTGTCTCTCTATAAGTCAGTCAGGGAAGAATTCTTAAAGGAGCCACAGAGATGAACTGGAGCAGGGACTCTCAGTCAGGGAGAGGGGAAGCCACCTCAAACCACAGTAGCTCCTCCCTACCTGCCCACACAAGGCAGAAATTCTGATTAGAGAAGAGGAGGGACCCTGGCCACCCTCCATTAAGGGTATTGCCCCAACAGTGATGGAGAGTGGATACAAATATTATTGGCATCTGTTATAAAGACTGGTTATAAAACACACACTAGTTAAATTATTTAACAAGTTACCTCTACTAGGGTTCTCACTGTTCTTTGGATCTGTGTTCCTTAACTAAAATACAGACTTGGAGAATTATGATAAATCAAAATAGCTTCTAAAGCAGATAAGAACATTAAAGATGGTTAGATGATAGTGTTTACAATGTCAAAACTGAGCTCAACATGGGATGTTACAATTTTCAAGAGATGATAAATCAGTTCAATTCAAGGTGTCATCACAATCTTGTAGTCTGAGCAGGTAATTTTGGTACTAACATAGAACCATGGATCCTTACATATAGACCCTTATTTACTTTCAGTTAAGGTTATGGGCCTGTGGAATTATTTAACTTATCTTATCAGTTCAACCAAACAATTCTAAGTAGAATTTAAAATTTAGACAAGTTACTTAATTATCAAGCAATGTCCATTTGCTTCAAAATTACCCCTTCCCAATGTAATTCTCATAGCCACACTTTGCCACATATACACACAAGACTAGCACATAATAAACCCAAAATATAACACACAGGTAATTATTTTGAAGTTATTCTAATTTCTCTGAATTTCACCAGTACTATAAGCTTTTATGCCACTTTGCTGAAAGGTTCAGAGAGTGGTAAAATCTTTAGCTTACAAGCCGATTCAAAGCTTCTTCCTATTTTTATCTAGGAAGCTGTAGATTCTCTTGGCCACAGAATCTGTGTGAGTTCTAGACCAAACTCTTTGAAACATTCAGGGTTTTTTTTTTCTTGTTGCTGTACAGAAGCACAGTTTCCTGTTACAAATAGTACTAAGTTTAGTTAGTGTAATGAATTTTCTCCAGCCTCAACAATCTTAACTGAACCAGTGTAACTTCTAGACAACTAAGACCAAATTTGTTAGTGAAATACAAGTACACATCATACATTTTAGTCACTTCGAGGGGTTTTAACTCAAGTACAAACTCTTTGAGAAGCATTTAGCTTAACATAACCACATTGTCAGGTAGATAAACAATACGTGTACAAAAGTCATTTTTCTACAATCAGTTGGAATTGGCATGAAGGTAGGTTCTCCAGCTTTAGTGACTGGTTTCTTGAAGTTCATTCCAGTGATTCACTCAAGGTGTTATCATACCTGTTTTCCTCTTCTGTTTCTGGATTTCAAGGAGTCTCCCTCAATAGGACTTTAAAAGACAGAGTAAACAGTTAAGTTGTTACCAAGCAGGGAGCACTCTCACTGCCAGGCAATGAGAGTTCCACTCACAGCCTCTCTCATCCTAACATTTGGCTTCTGGAAGCAACATGTTGAACAACACAGGGCATTTTATACAGTTTCTGCTGGGCTGCATGGCCTGGTTCCTCTTCTTGGCAAAGCTGATGTGGACCAATCAGAAAGTGACCCATGCTTCTGGCAAAGAACTGAAAAGTCCAACCAGGATATGAGTTGTCCCTTCTGATCGCCCAATAAGAAAATGAGGTGTCTTCTTTATGGCTTCTTGAATTTGTCTGGTCTCTATACTATTTGCATCAGCACTTTCAGTTTTTGCAGAAATGTCCATTTTGAAGTTAGAAGAGTGTCTTTGTGTAACGTGTCTTCACACTCATTGATGGGTTTGTCCTTATTTAGTAGTTCATCATGCAGCACTATAATTTGACTCATTTGCTTGGTCAATCACCAACAGGAGATAGCAGTTAATGAAATTACACAAAACAGCCATACACCCAGCTACATTTGTACCAATACTTGATTATTCCCTACATTTCAGTGATAAAGTTACTAGGATCACTTCATTTGCAAAACTTTCTCTATGCAACTGCCAATCATACACTTAACGAGCCCTTATGTTCCTTTAGGCCTTATAACATTTTGGTTAGTTCACCGCAAAGATTGACACTTCACATTGGCTTCTCAACATTCCATTTGAATGTATCAGCTTTTAAAATACCAATCAAATACTTCGTAGACATACTTTGTTATATATTAGTTATATGTCTTATTGATCACATTTCTGTTTAAAATAGAAAGCATGGTCCTAACTATTTGCAATATTTTGTTATCAGGTTGCTTAGACAATGAAAGTTCTTCAAACTAAAGGGATCTGTTAGTGAATGCTTTAGATAGCTTCAATTTTCTGATATAGTTTCATAAATCTTAATTGGCACCTTTTATATTTATTTCATCTAATAACATTATATCTTATACTATATTAAATATTATAGCTTGATCTACGCTAGCTCTCTTACAGATTTTAGGCATAAAGCATATTGTTATGATTTGGGTGATTTGTTATGGGTTGAGTTAAAACCCCATTGAGACTGGTAGGTATGAATTCATCCTTCAATTCACATATCTGTAAGCATAAGCCCCACATTCAGAAACTGAGGTCAGACAAGAATAAACAGCATCAGAGAGGTACCTTGAAGGAGCAGCTAAAAAACATGTGGTTGACCCTGGAAGAAACCCAGGGAAAGGTTCTTGGGTCAGGGTACAGACTGAAAAGTGTGCTTTCGAAGATGTGAGGAAAGGAAGCTGTTTCCTGCTATTTGATTCCTTCTGCCTTCAGAGACACAGGACTTTGTACATTCTTTTAAAAATAAACAAAATTGTATCAAATAAATACCTGACTACAGCCAATTTCTGTAGATGGAGGGACAGACCCAGAACAGGGAGTAACACCTACATTAATTCCCCTACCCTACCCCCCGAGCAGCTCTTGGGTACATGAATGGATATCTTGGGGGGCAAAAGGGGGGAGGATTGTTTTGCTTGTGACCTTGGCCAGCCTTCCCTCTGAACAAATTGCCCTAGTGCACAGCTAGCTTATGTGCCCAGAAGGCCACATACGTTTATTTTTGACTATGACCCTCAGATGCCAGTAATTTTGAAGCCTCATAAGGTCTCCATTGGACAGCTACTAGATAAGAACATAAGAACATAAAAACGGCCGTACTGGGTCAGACGAAAGGTCCATCTAGCCCAGTATCCTGTCTTCCAACAGTGGCCAATGCCAGGTGCCCCAGAGGGAATGAACAGAACAGGTAATCATCAAGTGATCCATCCCCTGTCACCCATTCCCAGCATCTGGCAAACAGAGGCTAGGGACACCATCCCCGTCCATCTTGGCTAATAGCCATTGACGGACCTATCCTCCATGAACTTATCTAGTTCTTTTTGAACCTGTTATAGTTGGCCTTTACAACATTCTCTGGCAAAAAGTTCCACAGGTTAACTGTGCATTGTGTGAAAAAATACTTCCTTTTTTTGTTTTAAACCTACTGCCTATTAATTTCATTTGATGACCCCTAGTTCTTGTGTTATGAGAAGGAATAAATAACACTTCCTTATTTACTTTCTCCACACCAGTCATGAGTTTATAGACCTCAATCGTATCCCCCTTTAGTCGTATCTTTTGAAAGATGAAAAGTCCCAGTCTTATTAATCTCTCCTCATACGGCTGCCGTTCCATACCCCTAATAATTTTTGTTGCCCTTTTCTGAACCTTTTCCAATTCCACTATATCTTTTTTGAGATGGTGCGACTACATCTGCACACAGTGTTCAAGCTGTGTGCGTACCATGGATTTATTTAGAGGCAACATGATATTTTCTGTCCTATTATTTATCCCTTTTCTTAATTATTCCCAGCATTCTGTTCGCTTTTTTGACTGCCGCTGCACATTGAATGGATGATTTCAGAGAACTATCCACAATGACTCCAAGGTCTCTTTCTTGAGTGGTAACAGCTAATTTAGACCCCATCATTTTATATGTATAGTTGGGATTATGCTTTCCAGTGTGCATTACTTTGCATTTATCAACATTGAATTTCATCTGCGGTGGCTGGGGGGCTGGGGGAGGGTCTCCCGCCGCCTATGGGGGCTGGGGAGCTGCAGGGAATCCCCCACCACCTGCAGGGGCCGGGGAGCTGCAGGAGGGTCCCCCGCCACCCGCGGGCATGGGGAGATGGAGGAGGGTTCCCTGCTGCTGTGGCGGCTGGGCTGCTCCGGGGCGCCAATGTCACAGAGGTCACGGAAAGTCACAGAATCCATGACTTTGGTGACCTCCGTGACATACTTGTAGCTTCAGGCATAAGCAAACTAAGCAATTGCTTAGGGCCCCAAGTAACTTAAGGGATCCCCCTATTCACTTTTTATTATGGGCATGTCTACACTACAAAGTTAAGTCGATGTAAGACAGCTTACCCCAGCCTAACTATGGAGATATACACACTGCAATGCTCCTTCCGCTGCTTTAACTCGCCTGCTACACCAACCTAATAAAACCACCTGGACGAGAGGCATGAAGCTTTTTGCAACATAGTTAGAGTGACACAGTGTCAGGGTAAACACTTGTGTTGCTTATGTCAGGTTAAGTGGCCTCAGAAGATGTCCCACAATGCCCACCGTGACCACTCTGGTCACTGTTTGAACTCTGCTGCCCTGCAGCCAGGCACACAGGTGAACACCCCTTCCCCCTTTAAAGCCCCAGGGAAGTTTTGAAATTGCTCTTCCTCTTAGCTAGGCATGGAAAGCAACTGCTAGCTGACCATGCTGGCTCCATGCAGCAAGCACACTCCTGCCTGGAGTACACGGGAGGTGGTGGATCTCCTGGGTCTGTGGGAAGAGGAGGCTGTGCAGGCACAGCTCTGCTCCAGCCTCAGGAACTTGGATATCTACAGCAAGATCGCTCGGGGTATGGTGGAGAAGGGCTACAACAGGGACACACGGCAGTGCTGCATAAAAATCAAGGAGCTGAGGCAGGCGTACCAGAAGGCAAAGGAGGCAAATAGACACTGATGCGGAGCCACAGACATGCCACTTCTACAAGGAGCTGCATGCCATCCTCAATGGTGACCCCACCTTTGGGGGAGCTGGAGTCACTGGCCAGTGGAGTGAACCCAGTGGATGACGTGCTGGACAAAGAAGTGGAGGTGGAGGAGGATGGTGGACAGGTGACAGGGAGATCCGGTGGCGTGGCAAGACAGGACCTCTTTTTGACTCCTGAGCAGTCTAGCCAGTCCCAACAGTCCAGCTCTGGTGAGCCTGATGCAGGGGAGGGAACCACTGGTAAGTACTCCGTCTGCTTTAATACTGCAGGAACACATCTGGTCATGTACTGCTTTTTTAATCGGCCTGCAAGAGATAGTGAAATAACCAACACAGGAACAGTTTCTATTTCCTTCTCATTACCCTGTATGGCTAGGCAGAGGGGACCCTGCGGAAAAGTTTGTTTATGCACAACAGGCTGTCCCGTGAATCCTCCATAGAGATCTCGGGGACATTTTCCTGGAGGTAATCTCCAATCCTCTGCCAGGGAGGTTTCTTAGGAGGGCTGCTTTGTTTCTTCCCCCTGGATAGGAAACTTTGCCAGGCCACTCAGCGATTACTTCAGCAGGCACTATAGCAGCACATAGGGTAGCAGCATACGGTCCCAGTCTGCAGCCCCATGCAAGCAAGAACTGGAAGTTAACCTCAGCGGTGAGATATCAGCTGCAATCACCCCTGCCCGCCTGCCGCTTGTGGAAAATAGTGCCAGTATTCAGGACAGTTGCCCTATGCGCTGGTTCTGATACTGCATGGCTACCCCTCCCCTTTGTCCCAACTCACCCCTCCCCAACCAGGCCATGCCCACCATGGCTGGGACTACCACCTTGTGAGTGCCCAGTGGAAGTGAGACAGATTTACTAGTTACTTGTTTGGATCCAGGGTGTAAGTAATAACACCTCTGTCTACTCTAGTGTTTCTCTAGCAGCTGCAGATGTGCCCTTGAAGATCTCCCGCACATCGGCTTAGCTCCTCTCTCAGATAAGGAAAGGAAAGTGGAAGAGTAAAGCAGACAAGCTCAAAGAGGTGCTGCAGGCATCTGGTGCTTTGGATTGTGAGCAGAGAACATGGAGGGAGGCAATCAGTGAGAAATTGCGGAGGGATAGTCAGGACAGGAAACACGCGCAGGAACAGAGGATAGCACTGCTCAAGGAGCAAATAGAAATGCTGCGGTCCCTGACTGAACTTCAGGCTGAACACATCCGTGCACGCCTCCCCCTGCAACCCATACAGAAATGCCTTCCTGCATGAATTTGTGAATTTCCTGTTCCTTCGCCTTTAAAGATACTTTCCTTTTGAATTTCCTGTTCCTTCCCCTTTAAAGATACTTTCCCCTGTATGTATGAAGTTTAGGTTACCAATACATGAATATGTTTGCATGGGTATGGAATAAAACTGAACTTTTGGGAAGTGAATGAATCTTTATTATTCTCCAACATATGGGGACTACTGCTAACTTCAGAGACTACCAATAGATGCATTTGCAGTGTTATAGTACCGCACGCAGTAATCATTACAAGATTCATACCATGGTGAAAAAAAAGAAGAATGGCTAAACACATTACAGCAACACACATTACTGTGATCCTTCAAAGCATCCCTGATCTGAATAGCTCCCCATTGAGCCCCTCTTACGGCCCTGGTATCTGGCTGCTCAAAAGTAGCAGACAGCCACTCCACCTCCACACTCCACCTGGGGCGCAACTTCTCACCCTTTGATTCACATATATTATGAAGGGCACAGCAGACCACTATAACCATAAGGATATTTTCCTCACTGAATTCTAACGGGCTGAGGAGACAGCACCAGTGCCCTTTAAGCAGCCAGGCGAATTCAACAGTAATTCTGCATCTGCTGAACCTGTTGTTAAAGTGTTCCTTGGTGCTGTCAAGGTGTCCGGTGTAAGGCTTCATGAGCCATGGGAGCCACAGGTAAGCTAAGTCTCCCAGGATCACTATTGGCATTTCCACATCCCCAGTGGTAATCCTCTGGTCTGGAAAGAAAGTCCCTGCTTGAAGCTTTCTGAACAGGCCTGTATTCCTAAACATACGTGTGTCATGCACCTTCCCTGACCAGCCCGCGTTGATGTCGGTGAAACAACCTCAGTGATCCACTAGTGCTTGCAAAACCATAGAAAAGTAGCTGATGTACTTTCTGCTGATGTACTTTGTCGTAAGGTGTTCTGGGGTGAAAATGGGGGTATGTGTGCCATCTATCGCCCCACCGCAGTTAGGGAATCCCATTTGCTGCAAAACCATCCACTATTCCACGCACATTGCCCAGAGTCAGTCCTTCAAAGCGGGAGGCGATTAATGGCCCTGCATACTTGCATCACTGCAACACCCCCGGTGGATTTCCCCACTCCAAACTGATTTGCAACTGATCGGTAGGAGTCTGGCACTGCAAGCTTCCACACAGTGATCACCATGCACTTCTGCACCATTAGTGATTCTCTCATTTTGGTGTCCCTGCTCCAGAGGGTTGGGGTGAGTGCTGCACACAGTTCCAGGAAAGTGGCTTTGCACACCTGAAAGTTCTGCAGCCACTGCTCATCATCCCATACCTGCATAACAATGTGATCCCCCCATTCAGTGCTTGTTTCCTGAACCCAGAACCAATGGTCCACCATGTGAAGCTGCTCTGTGAATGCCAACAGCAATCTTGAATTGTTTCTATCCATGACACACAGCAAGCCAGACACCATGGTGTCATGATCATCAGAGTTGCAGCTCATAAAATACTGCACGATTCGGCGGGTTGTGTTCATAATGCTCATCACAATACTGGAGAGCAGTGCAGTATCCAGAGATGGTAGACAGGCAGTTTACAGGAGCTGTTGAAAAGCAGTGCAAAACATACTAGGAAGTCCATGGAATGCTGGGACAGAAATAGCTTCATCATGGGCACTGAGGCATTGCAAACCCTTCCCAGAACACCCTGCAGCAGATGGTGGCCAGTTGCACAATGGGCAGGGCCGGCTCCAGGCACCAGTGGAGGAAGCACGTGCCTGGGACGGCACATGCTATTATTATTTTTTTTTTTTTGCTTGGGGCAGCAAAAATGGTAGAGCCGGCCCTGACGGTGGAATACTTACCTACAATGCACTGCTCTCTGTGTCGATGCAAGAACTGCTAATGTGCACGTGCTCTGCCGACACAAGAAGTGTAGCGTGGACATGCACCAGCCCTTTAATTACAGTGGTGGCTGTATGTCAACATAACTTAAGTCAACTTAAGTTTGTAGTGTAGACATGCCCTAAGTCTTGTGCGTGCGGAGGCCCACAAAAATATTCCTGCATATGGCCCTCAATGCGGTAGCACTGCCTCTGCTAACATGTCACATGTGGGTCATTTTTCTGCTTTCCTCACCCCAAGTGCAAATTGTCTGGGGATTTTTTTATTAACTATCTATGTAGATTGGCTACATGTTGACATTAGTAAAGGCAAAGCTCTGACACAGGGGCGGGCAAACTATGGACTGCAGGCCACATCCGTCCCATCAGACCATTTAATATAGCCCTCAGCTCCAGCCGGGGAGCGGGATCGGAGGCTTGCCCCGCTCCGCGCGGTTCCCAGGAAGCAGCTGGCATGACCCCCCTCCAGCTCCTACGTATGTAGAGACGTGGTCAGGCGGCTGTGTGCGCTGTCCACAGGCGCCGCCCCCACAGCTCCAATTGGCCGCAGTTCCCGGCCAATGGGAGCTGCAGGGGTGGCGCCTGCAGACGGGGCAGTGGGCAGAGCCGCCTGGCCACACTTTGGAGCCGGAGGGGGGACATGCTTCCGGGAGCTGTTTGCAGTAAGTGCTGCCCAGAGCCTGAACCCCTGAGCCCCCCACACCATGCTCCAATCCCCTGCCACAGCCCTGATCCAGCTCCTGCCCTCCAAACCCCTCGATCCCAGCCCTCTTGTACCCCAAGCCCCTCATCCCCAGCCCCACCCAAGAGCCCGCACCCCCAGCCAGAGCCCTCACCCCCCCCATGCCCCAACAGCCTGCCCCATCCCTGATCCCCCTCCCCCCTCTGAACCCATTGGTCCCAGCCCGGAGCACCCTCCTACACCCCAAACCCCTCCCCCCCGCACCCTAACCTGGAGCCCCCTCCCGCACACTGAACTCCTCATTTCTGGCCCCACCTCAGAGCCCGCACCCCCAACTGGAGCCCTCATCCCCTCCCGCACCCCTACCTTCAATTTCATGAGCATTCATGGTCCGCCATACAATTTCCATACCCCGAGGTGGCCCTTGGGCCAAAATGTTTGCCCACCCCTGCTCTGACTCCTTTTATTTTGAAAATAGTTTGCTCTAAGGCGGATTGATTAAACATAAATCTCCATGATTCCCCGCTGCAGTGTCATTCAATTTGACATTGTTTAGCAAGCATTGCCTATGAAATACCAGTATTATATATAACCCTATGAACTCATTTCGGGAACATCTTGTTTAAAATAGCTGGGAAGTTTCTTTCATTCTCTCCTACAAATGGGTAAGAAGAAATCCTATTAAAAGTAATGCAAATTGCTGTCATTAACAAGATAATCCTATTTGGCCTACATAGAGTTCATGTTTTTCTTTACCAGAACATTATCAATACTTCTTCTTTTGGCAATACAGATGTACAGGTGCCAGGATAGACTTTATTGATAAATATCACAATATTGTCTTTTTATTTTTACACCAACCTTGAGATTACCATATTTTTAAGCAAATCAGTGATATCTGCTAGAATCGGCCTCACATCCCTCTGGCAGTGTAACAACAATTCATTCCTTTATTTTGTAGTAGAGGTTGTTGGTGAGAGCTAAAGATGAGAAGTAACAAAGCTCTACTGTTCCAGGCAAGTGGTCTGCCACTGACCTAAGGAAGCTTGCACGTATTTATTGTACTTCACAATGTACAGTCATTCCAACTGAGCTATATTGTCAATGGTGGATTTGTAGCAGATTCTATGACAAAATAATATGTTCTAAAACAGTGATTAGGTGAAAATGGCATAAATGAAATTTGAAAGCCTGGCACCCAATAATCTCAATTCACAGTCCTAAAAATGTCACCCTGTCATTACTTTCTGAACGTAATATAACCATCACATTGACTTAGTCTGCATCTACTATTGGGGCTCTTAATTTAGAAGAGGAATAAACTGAACAGAGAGAATGATTCCAAGTACTTCAAATGTTAGTCCAAAGTTGACTGCTTTATCCTGACTATTTCAGTTTGAAAAGCATTACAAACAGAAGGACAGATCTTGGGCTGCAGCTGAGGCGGCACTTAGTATACCTTAGGACAGGCTGGCTTTAAACCATATTTATATTCCTCCAGTCCTGGAGCCATACAGACTCTACACTGCCTAAAGTAGAACAACCTGATTTATGACAAATAGCACAACGGGGCTATTATGTGTGCCAAGGATCACTGGAGTCCAGGGACATTTCTGCCATGCCTCCTTTCCCCTGCATCCATGTACAAGGGTTGGCATATCTAGGTAGCCACCTCCAGTAGCTGGAGACACCATTTTTAGGGCTGTTCTGTGCCAACAGAGTAGTGTAAAGAAGCCTGAATGAAAAAAAGTATTGGGCCTGTTATGTGTTTGCTCAGAATATTGCAGTTCAGTTCAGTTATTACATGTAATGCATGGCAGTAAATGGCTCCATTCTGTGTGAAAAAGAGCAAAACCCCCACACTTGTTGAGTGATTGGAATGTGAAACCATAAGTCAGGCCAAATTCTTTCAAAGCTTTGCCTAGTTGCTTCAGTGCTTGTAAAAGGTTTACCCAGACATGGGCAAAGGTTTGCTCTAAAGATCACAAACCTTTTGACAAATCTGGTCTGTATATTAAGGTAAGTTTCACACCATTTGTAACTTCACTGGTGCAAACATTCTGTACAGTTCTACTTTGTACTTTTAAGAACAAAACTCCTTTTGAAGAAGTGATGATGTTGTGATTAAGGCACAGGAACAGAAGACAAGAGACCTGCATTTTAATCCTGGCTCTGGCTCTGACTTCCTTATGAGTTTGAGCAAGTCATTAAGGGCATAATTCTCAGCTATCTACTAACTTTGAGTGCATCAGTTTTGGGGTGCCAGCTTCAGAGACACCTTGGGCCTGATTTTCAGAGGTGCTGAGTGTCACGCTGTCTGGAAAGGCTCATGACTGTGAATGCCAAGCTCAGAGCAGACTGTCAAAAACGGGGCAGACACCCCAAACTGGTGGTATGTTCTGTAATTAGATTTCACCAAGCCAGTAACAATTGTGAACTCCTGGATCACTATAACAGTCTTACCATGGAGTCGCAGTCAGTCCCCCTTAGGCTCTCCAGCCTATCTTGCACCTGGCAAGCTGGATTTAATGACAAATGGTCACTGACACCAAAAATCACAAAATATTCAGGTTGCTTCCAGTCCCAATCACCTACCCCAGATAGGGTGACCAGATGTCCCGATTTTATAGGGACAGTCCCGATTTTTGCATCTTTTTCTTATATAGGCTCCTATTACCCCCCCACCCCGTCCCGATTTTTCACATTTGCTGTCTGGTCACCCTAACCCCAGATCAGTTGGTATCCTAGATCTTACACCAAACACAATGCTTGTAGCCAATCCTGAAATGAACTATCTAAAGGTTTATTAACTAGGAAAAAGAAATAAAAGAGTTATTTACAGGTTAAAGCAAGCAAACATATGCACACAAATTATTTACCATCTATGGTTCCTAAAGGTGACAGAGATGTAGTAATCTATCCATTCAAAATGTCTCTCAGGGCGGACTCAGGTAGACCCTGGGGATCTCTGCTGTAGTTTAGTGTCTCTGGCCCTGTGAGAGTTCAAACAGCAAAGGGATGAAAAATTTTCCTGTGATCCTGTTTTATCTTTTACATTTGGCCTTCCAGTCCATAAGCCGAGCTACCTGGCACATAGCATTTTCAAGGTGCAATAGGGCCATTCACCATTCCTTTGTGATGTCCCTGAATGGCCCCTTTAATCTTGATAGGCCTCCTGAATGGGCGGGGGAAACCACCTTTCCCATCAGAGCTCACAAGTTCAGAGCAGAATTTTTTACAATTATAAAACAAACTTATATTTTACCTTGTAGCATGAAATACAGACATTACAAGTGAGGTTAATGCAAGAAGCAATTTACAAGCATTTCATAGAGTCTAAACACTAATTACATTCTTATAAGACCAATACCTATTTTGAACAAAACTAACATGCAAGTGAGCTGGTTTGGTTTTCAGCTCTGAGTTTGTCAGTTCTTAGCTAACGCCGAGGGCCTTGGCCAGAGCTGGCACTTGGTTTTCCAGTCATTAAGGGCCTAATTCTCATGTATCTACTAATTTTGAATGCTTCAGTTTAGGGGTGCCAGCTTCAGAAATCTTGGGCCTGATTTTCAGAGGTGCTGAGAATCCAAAACTGTAGTTAAAAACAAGGAAACGGCAGGTAGTGAGTGTCATGCTGTCTGGAGTAGCTCGTGAGTGTGAGTGCCAACCTCAGGGCAGTCTGTCAAAAACAGGGCAGACACCCCACGCTGGTGCTGTGTTCTATAATTAGATTTCACCAAGCCAGTAACAAATGTGAAATCCTGGATCACTATACTAGTCTTACAAATGGAGCCACAGACAGTCCCCTTAGACTCTCCAGTCTACCTTGCCACCCAGACAAATTGAACTTTGTGATAAAAGGTCATTCAGTTCAAAGATCACACCACATCAGGTTGCTTCCAGTCCCAAGAGACCAGTCACTTACCCCGATCAATTCGTTCCCTAGATCTAACACCAAAGCCAACGCTGGTAGCCAATTCTATAGTAAACTAACTAAAGGTTTATTAGCTAAGAAAAGGAAGTGAGGATTATTGAGAGGTTAAAGCAGTTTAAATATATGCACAGGGGAGTCACAGTTTGTAATTACAAATGGTGACAGTGATGTAATAAACTGACAGTTTCCCAGAAGTCTTTTCAGGGTTCCCAAATTGTCCCTGGGGATCTCTGCTTTGCATCTGGTACACGTCCCTATAAGAGTCCAAACAGTCCAGAGATGAAAGATTTTTTCCTTGAATCCATATTTATAGCTTCTCCTGATAGAATCACAGGCTGACACTGTCTTTACCCGCGTGGGCTTTTCTTTTGATGATGGTAAGTGAGGGATGCACTTTGAGTCTCTGACCTCCGGTCATCACACACAATGGCCATTCTGATAAAGTCCTTCCTTCATTAGCATCCCACAAGGCTTTTTGGATGTGTGATGAGTTATTTAGTACAGGATTATTTACAATGCAAATGTTTGTTGCTGCATCTTAACAGGATATAGATAAAACAATGCACATAATGTCCCATTAGTTTTATGAAGTTTAAACACCCAATACATATATAAATTTAACAATCGCTTTAATCTATAGTAATACACAAGTGAATTGACCTGAATACACTCTAGCATGACCTGGGCTGCCAGTGTCACGGTGAGGATCTCTGAAAACTAGACACAGGTATCTCAAGATGGCCACCCCAGAATTGAGGCACTCAAAATCATTGGAAACTTTCAAACATGCTTGCTTTACCCTCTGACTATCTGTTTGCCCACCTGTAAAATGGGGAGAACACTTACCTATCTCGCATGGGCCTTATGAAGAATTATGCAATAATATTTGTAAAGTACTTTGAGATCCTCAAATGTAAATGGCAAAGTATTGTTATTATTGCTGTGGCTTACCTGGTAGGGGTCATAGATGGATAAGCACCCAGGATGAAGCTCCCCATTGACAGAATTAAGATGCCATGCATAGGCACCAACTTCTACTGGTGCCGGTGGGTGCTCAACCCACCTCTGCCCCCAGCCCTGCCCCGATTACACCCCTGCCCTGCCCCCTCCCACCCCCATTCTAACCCCTTCCCCAAAGTCCCTGCCTCTTCCCTGCCTCTTCCCCTGAGCGCACTACGTTCCTGCTCCTCCCCCCTCCCTCCCGGAGCTTACTACAGCTGTTTGGTGGCGGCAAGCACTGGGAGGTAGGCGGAGGAGCGGGGAAGCCGTGCACTCAGGGGAGAAGGCAGAGGCAGAGGAGGAGATGAAGTGAGGTGGGGCGGGGTGGGGAGCTTGCTTGCCGGTGGGTGCAGAGCACCCACTAATTTTTCCCCATGGGTGCTCCAGCCCCGGAGCACTCACGGAGTCAGCACCTATGATGCCATGCAGTAACCACACCCAGATATTCATGAAGGGTATTCTGTGGAATAAAGCACTTTCCTCTGTCTGACAGTTAAAGGTTTATGTTTCCTTGTGTGGGAGAGCGACTACCCAAAAGGATAGACACTCAATCCCAGCAAGCTGGGCCATGTGACCTCAGTGAGCAGCCTTGGACTAGAGGTTTTTCCAGGTAGAAATGCAGTCTGAGAGAGGAAAAGGCACAGGGTTTGTTAAACAGAGAAGATTTGTGAGAGCCTGGAGCGAGACAGGGGGTACATCTACACTGCAAAAAACCCCATGGCAGCAAGTCTATGAGCCTGGGTCAACTGACTCAGGCTTGCGGGACCCATGCTATGTAGCTAAAAATAGTCATGTAGATGTTTCCCCTTAGACAGGACCCAGGTTCTGAAAATCAGCTAGGGGAGGTGGGTCTCAGAAACCAGGTTCCAGTCCAAATGGGAATGCCTACCCTGCTACTTCTAGCCCCATAGCATTAGCCCTGCAAGCCAGTCAGTTGACCCAGGCTCTGAGACTCACTGCTGCGGGTTTGGTTTGTTTGTTTTTGTGCCATGTAGACATACCCAGAGGTGTAAGACAGCTGCTTCTGGGGGCAGGGCTGACATGCCTTACCTGAGGCTGTTGCAAGAAGGAGTTCTCTATTTTATAAGTAAACAGCATATGCTAAGAAAGTATCTGATTCCGTGTCACCAATTTCTGCTCTTGCAAGGCCGCAAATTCTGCTACCAGTCAGCAAAGGAGCAATATTCTAAAACAAGTAAAAAGTGTTTTATACAACTGGTCATAAGGGATATGATTTGTTAACAGATTCTAGAATAAAGCAACAGAGGGTCCTGTGGCACCTTTAAGACTAACAGAAGTATTGGGAGCATAAGCTTTCGTGGCTAAGAACCTCACTTCTTCAGATGCAAGTCAGTCTTGCATCTGAAGAAGTGAGGTTCTTACCCACGAAAGCTTATGCTCCCAATACTTCTGTTAGTCTTAAAGGTGCCACAGGACCCTCTGTTGCTTTTTACAGATTCAGATTAACACAGCTACCCCTCAGATTCTAGAATGTGTCATGACTTACTCAGACTGATATTTAGAGGTTATTAGAAGCACATGCATGAAGTAATGCATATAGCGATCATCTAACAGACTGGAAAAAAGCACATTTTGTGCAACATTGCACTTATTTTCTGCTGAAACCAAAATGTATAATTAACTTCTACAAAGCTTCAATACAGTGCATTGAACTGTACATTACATGACATTACATGACAAAGGCCAATACTGTACATGACACAACATACATTTTAAAATATTTTGGCAGTGGGAATGGCTAACTCGTGGGGATTTTAGTCTCAGTCCACTTGCTATTCTGTTCCCAACAGAGGCAAAGGTTTGAATGGTTGTAAAAACCCCTCTCGCTCCTAGATGCCGTCCCTCCATATCAGGGTAGAGGCATGTTAGTAGGATGTAGAGCTGTGTCAAATCATCCTAATGAAACATGAAACCAAGCAGTGATTGGCTTGTTAGAACAAAGCTGGGCCAAATTTCACAGGGATCTTCCCATCATAGGTACCTAGCAGTGACGCAACTGCGTAAGGGAAGTTCAGGAGGGACCTGGAGAGAAGGATGCATGAGTCATAGCACAGCCAGTCTTTGTGGGCCCACAGACTCTGTGGCCATGCACCCTGAGTCTGGGAGACTTAGAAATGTAAGGAGAATCTCCACACTCATGTCTTCTTTACAGTTAGTTACTAGTCTTTTTCTTTATGAAAATGACTTTGAAACCCTAACTGACATGCACTGATCACTTTGGCTGCTACTGGTCACTGATTTTTCCTAAAGATTAAATATGGAATTTTTCATAATCCCCTCACAGCCACCAAGGGATGGTCTTTGGGGTCCAGAAAAATTAGTCATAGATCCACTGATTTCTGGAAAAACTCCCAGATCAGTTCACAGCTGCACTGGGCTGTGCCATCCACACTGTCTTTGGTTACTGAGCAGCTCATGAAGTACAAGGGAAAGAAAGCCATTGCAATAAGACATTTTAAATACTCTGGTAGGTATTAATACTGAATAGGAGAGAATAATCATTGATACTTTTGTCCCTGAAAATGTTTGTCGTCATACTCTAGCATCAGGGGTAAAATTTTCAGAAACACCCAAGTGACACCGGAGCCCATTGACTTTCAATGAGACTGAGTCTCCTAAGTGCCTAAGTCTCTTTTGAAAATGGGATGCTTGAAAATGTTAGCCCATGTCATGAATTAGATTGTAAGCTCTTCCGGGCAAGGAATGTATCTTCCTGTACAATGCAGTTGTGATCCGGATTGGGGCCTTTGGGCACCATTTCAAAAGACATAACATAATAAATGTGTCATTATTTTAAATCATGATTTTATCATTCTTTATTATCTACAGATAATATCACAAGCCGTGTTACTTTTAAAGACAACAGCAAGAAAAGTCTATTAGAGACTCACAATAATTGTAAAATGTTTTAAACTTCTGAAGGTAAACATATAGATAAAGTATTTTTCAAATAAAATCTTACAATGAGAATAATCTATTTCTAGGATTGTGATAAATATTTGAGCATTATAGGCACTGATTCATCACTACTCCAGTCCCCAGCATATTGTTTCTTTTATGATATCCATCAACAGAAATTTCAGTAGACTAGTTTTCCCCAGCTTCCTGAAGGGTGGGGAGTAGTTTGCCACCTTCTTTGCAGCTTTCTACTTGCTGTTGTATTAACTCAACCTTTAAATGACCCATGACATTATTCCATGTCTATGCTACACAGTGGTTAAGATATGGTACCTTACATTATTTCCAGCATATAGGAGCTGAAAAAGCCTTTCCCACATCTTTTTTTGTATACAGTCTTACAGAAAGCCTGACTATGTAACAAACAGAGCAAGTCCTATCTCCTCTGAAGAGAACAGTATTTTTTGTTCCATCTAACAATGTTCTTCTGTCATTCTGTTACTTCCAATAAAAGCAACTTAACATAAGACAAATAAACAATGAAGAGACAGTCTATATAAAATTTAATAATTCATGACAAATATCTTTCTGGATGTACTAGATAGGAATTCTGATTTGCATACTATCTGCCAATTGCCATTTGCAAATCCTTCGGATGTTTTTCGTCTGTGATCATAACAAACTTTTCCATCTGTGATTGTTTCTATGAGAAATTTTTATCAGAAATGGTCCCAAAAGAAATAGTCCCAAAAGGTGCTATATATATATATATATATGCTACAAAAGGTGCTACAAAACTTAAAATGGTTTCCCCATTCTGTTATGGAAAAATAGTATAGAGTTTAACAGAAAAAGATAACTTTTTTCTATAGGTTTGTTTGAACCATCCTTCAGAAATTGACAGATGATTATACCCTTGCTTTAGAAGTGGATTTTAAAATGTACAGAAAAGTTGTCATTTTCATTAAATTCTACTAGTTTTTAAAGTAGTTTCCCACTACTGTGCTTTAATCACAAAACTATTGCATTATTTTTAAAGATGAAAAACGAACAGACATAGTTAATTCTGAAATAGTACAAATTGACCTTCATTGGGATGTTAAGGGGGGACAAGTTGTAGGACTCAAACAAAATATTCTTCTTGTGTACATAAATAAAGACTATTCTTTTTACATAACCTTTAACACAGCAAAGAAAACAGTAGGGGGCAAATCCTGCAATCTCCATCAAACAAAATTCTCATTGAAGTGATAATTCAGCAAAGCACTTAAGTATATGTTGAATCTCTCCCTGCTCAGCAAAATAAATTAGATGAGCTTCATGGCTCACTTCAAGACTCATCTTTTTCCAAACCATTTGAAAATAGAGGGGAATAATAACTGATGGAATAGCGGATTTTTCAAGAGAGAGAGAGAGAGAGATTTGTGAGGGTGTGACCCTCAGAGCCCCTCAATGGCCACTAACAGGGGGCTTACTATACTGTAACTCTCATATCAAGCCTGACTACGGTGACCACATATCCAAATTTTATAGGGACAGTCCCAATTTTCGGGGCTTTATCTTATATAGGCTCCTATTACCCCTACACACCCACTTCGTCCCGATGTTTCACACTTGCTATCTGGTCACCTGACACACTCACTATTCACATATTGTTGTCATACTATGTACCCAAAAGTTATTATATGTAAACAGATGATGAGCTGCTCTGCAATATCACTGCATGGTCTATATAGGAGTTGCATACAAAGAATTATGCATGTGTGCTAGAAATATGTTCTTAAAATATATTTTGGAGACAGTGAATAAATCAATCCACCCCAGACAAAGGAAAGTGGATTTACTTAACTGACTGGCTTGATTGCATGCAAAGGACAATGAAAATACATTTACATATAAGGTGAACAAAGCAATCAAGTTAACAAGTGTAAAAGTGCTTAGTGTGCCCAGTGGGGGACAGAGGCTGCACCCCAGGAAGTCTTGCTGGTTCTTGAGACAAAGACCATGGACTTCAGGAAAATATAAGGGAAGCAAAAAGACATTCTAGTTATCCATCACTTAGAGGACATAGGGTACAGCACCCTCTGAGTCTGTGAAAGTTGGATCCCCTACACTGGAGGGCTAGAGATGCTGGTAACTTGAAGTAAGAAAAACTTCTTAGGCAAAGATTGTAACTTGCTAAAATTAAGTTTTAGGACTACAAAGTGTGTTTTGTTTTGTTTGTAACCATGCCTGTCTCTTTTTCTCTTGTTAATTAACACTTAGATCTCTGTACTTGTGGCACCTTAGAGACTAACAAATTTATTTCAGCATAAGCTTTCGTGGGCTACAGCTCACTTCTTCAGATGCATAGAGTGGAACACACAGACAGAAGATATTTATACATACAGAGAACATGAAAAGGTGGAAATACGCATACCAATTGTAAGAGGCCAATCAATTGAGATGAGCTATCAGTAGCAGCAGAAGAAAAAACTTTGAAGTGATAATCGAGATAAGTTCTCCTCACACCTTCTATGGGTTAACATGGGGGGGGGGGGGGGAATTCAATTAGTGTAAGGTTGAAAAAGCTGCTAGGGCGAAGCTGTTCTAGACTTGATTTTAACAAATAGGGAGGAACTCGTTGAGAATTTGAAAGTAGAAGGCAGCCTGGGTGAAAGTGATCATGAAATCATAGAGTTTGCAATTCTAAGGACGGGTAGAAGGGAGAACAGCAAAATAGAGACAATGGATTTCAGGAAGGCAGATTTTGGTAAGCTCAGAGAGCTGATAGGTAAGGTCCCATGGGAATCAAGACTGAGGGGAAAAACAACTGAGGAGAGTTGGCAGTTTTTCAAAGGGACACTCTTAAGGGCCCAAAAGCAAGCTATTCCGCTGGTTAGGAAAGATAGAAAATGTGGCAAAAGACCACCTTGGCTTAACCATGAGATCTTGCATGATCTAAAAAATAAAAAGGAGTCATATAAAAAATGGAAACTAGGACAGATTACAAAGGATGAATATAGGCAAACAACACAGGAATGCAGGGGCAAGATTAGAAAGGCAAAGGCACAAAATGAGCTCAAACTAGCTACTGGAATAAAGGGAAACAAGAAGACTTTTTATCAATACATTAGAAGCAAGAGGAAGACCAAAGACAGGGTAGGCCCACTGCTTAGTGAAGAGGGAGAAACAGTAACAGGAAACTTGGAAATGGCAGAGATGCTTAATGACTTCTTTGTTTCGGTCTTCACCGAGAAGTCTGAAGGAATGCCTAACATAGTGAATGCTAATAGGAAGGGGGTAGGTTTAGCAGATAAAATAAAAAAAGAACAAGTTAAAAATCACTTAGAAAAGTTAGATGCCTGCAAGTCACCAGGGCCTGATGGAATGCATCCTAGAATACTCAAGGAGCTAATAGAGGAGGTATCTGAGCCTCTAGCTATTATCTTTGGAAAATCATGGGAGACGGGAGAGATTCCAGAGGACTGGAAAAGGGCAAATATAGTGCCCATCTATAAAAAGGGAAATAAAAACAACCCAGGAAACTACAGACCAGTTAGTTTAACTTCTGTGCCAGGGAAGATAATTGAGCAAGTAATTAAGGAAATCATCTGCAAACACTTGGAAGGTGGTAAGGTGATAGGGAACAGCCAGCATGGATTTGTGAAGAACAAATCATGTCAAACCAATCTGATAGCTTTCTTTGATAGGATAACAAGCCTTGTGGATAAGGGTGAAGCTGTGGATGTGGTATACCTAAACTTTAGTAAGGCATTTGATACAGTCTCGCATGATATTCTTATCGATAAACTAGGCAAATACAATTTAGATGGGGCTACTATAAGGTGGATGCATAACTGGCTGGATAACCGTATTCAGAGAGTTGTTATTAATGGTTCCCAATCCTGCACCATTCACAGTACATTTCAAAGAGGGATGAATACTGAGATATCCTGTGTTTACAATTCATTTACATGATAGGATGTTCTTTTGACCTCTAAATTATCAGAATACAGCATAGACAGGGACTGTTGATTACATTATCCACCCTACTCATACATATGTAAATACACAAAAACACAAACATTATCTCCCCACATCTTCTGTGGGTTACTTATTTTGCAGGATATTTAACCCTTTCTAGCTATGAATCACACATGGTATACCTTCACCCTGACTACTGTTATTACAGAACCAGTAATTAAAACAACTTTAATTTTCAAATACATTTCCATAGCCCCTTTACAGTGAGAAATGTGTCTGCACATCAAAATTTCAGAATGCTGGACAAAACAAACTAAGTAGGTTTCTGTTAAGTCTGCTTACAGTAGAGCAATTATTGGCATTACCAATAATATTATAGGGCTGAAATTTAGTGGGCTCGGGATTCACTCTTGGAACCTTTCAAAGTCAATTCCAGATCTCCCAGTGATTTCAGTGGGACAGCACCATAAACACTACATCTAAGCACAAAGAAAATCAATAATTAGGGTGATCAACTATCCCCTATTTTAAGGGGTGTGCTTCATTTTATGGACCACCCTCTGGTGACTAATGTAGTGGATCAAGTCAATACTGGATGCATTTTGTTATTTCAGCAATAATCATGCCCTGTATTACAAATCAAACAAAGCTGTGTTCTGTGTCTTTCATAGAGTGAGTTCACAGGTTCATAGATTTTAAGAGCTGGAGATCATTATGATCATCTAACTAGTTTGACTTCCTGCATAATATGGGTCATAGATTTCTTTGAAACATAGTTCCTTGTCCATCATTTCCTTGAAACATAGGCCACTCTATGATGTTTCTTCCATCCTTACTTATGTGAGCAAGCCCTTACTCACAAAATAAAGGGACTCCAATCATAAAAAAAGTGTCTGGATTATAATAAAAGAGCAGTTAATCAATCAGGAGGCTTCTAGTTTGATAGCCTCATAAAGCAAATGAAGACTATGAAAATTCATGTCCTATTAAAAGCCATTGAGAAGCTGTCTTAAAGACAATTCTACTATGATATTTTAATTGTTTTGGTTAATTTAACAGCTTGATAAACACTTTGTTGCATTATCTAAAAGCTTTTCAATGAACAGAATTGACCTTAAAACACCTTTGAAACAGTCTGATTTTTCCAAAATCCTCTAATAGGATATAAATTTTTTCAGTCTTAATCTGTTTACAGCAGAATGCCGAGCTTCATGAAAGTACAATTCAGCATCAATGAGACAGAAGCCTCCAGTGAGTTAGAGAAAATAGCCCCGTTCTCTGAATGAAAGGTACTGAAATAATAACAGCCTTTTCTAAAAGTCTCTTTTGGAAGTTCCTTTTTAATATACATATTCTTATTTGGCAGATATTTATTTAGCTCCCTAAGATTCTAACTCATCACATTTTCCTTTAAATGTTTAGTAGTATCAGCATTCCAAGTTGCCCTGACTAAAACACACTCATTTTTGTCAGAAATTATTATAGCACAGGTTCAAGTATGTCAAAAAATATCGCTTAACTGAGAGGCACAGGCAAAGGGATTTAGTATGAGACATTTTCAAAACTATTACCTTTCCCAGAAATTAGCATTTAATCTAAAATCCTATATCAAACTGGAAAAAAGCTGGACTGAAGTCAGGTCCCCTTGTTAAAATAAAGAAATTAGATTTATATACGCTGCACAAAATAGCAGAATGACAGAAGGGAAACATGGTTACTTTGTTAAGCAGTCTGTTTTGCTGAACTGGGGCAGATTCACCCCCTGGGGTGCAGTGTGTGTGAAAATTGCATCCCCCTATGAGCAGCTGTGCTTGGTGGGGAATGACTCATCCTAGAGAAGGTAGGCAACAGTAGGTCCGTCACTACTCAATGGGGTTCCACTGGGGGAATCTGAATCTGCCTCAAGTTCCGTAGGAGTCCTGCCAATGAATCAGTACATCTCCCATCCTGGGTGACTAGCACCCACTGGAATGACTCAACCTACTTTTTCGGCCGCACTTGCCATTTCTGGGCCCCAGGCAGAGCAGAGGATGGGCGCTACCAGTAACTTGGACCATGCACCTCCTTTGTAGAAGACTTCCCAGGGTCAAGGGCCCACAGATAGAACTGCTGGAGCCTATTAAATGAATCTGGCCTCTAGTATGTAGAGCTGATCCTTAAATTTTTACCAATGGATACTTGCTTATCCAGTCTCATTCAGTTGCTCAATACCTTTGCTCCTCTTTTGTCATCACAGAGAAAGGGTACCACTGCAATAATTGGTAAGAGGCAGTGTTTGTGTAGGTGTTGACTTAGCTTGGAAGAAGAGAGGCAAATTGTGTTAGCTACAGAAAGATTTACCTCAATCCCATATACAGCAGAAGCCTTACAATTCTTGCATTGAAACTGTGACTTTTCATAAGTGGACATTAATTAATATTAAATTACAACAGAGCTCTTATAGCAGTACTTACAGTTAGGTAGACACACAAGCACAATCAGCATGATAAATGTGATCTCAGTGGATATAAAGCAATTAAAATAATGACTAAAAACATCACCGTTGCACAAAATATTTTTGGAGTAACAAAAACAGCACAAAGAATTGGCTGCTGCTTTCACAAACAGAATGTATGGGATGAAAACTAAGCAGCCTGGAGTAAAGTTATTTTGAAGTTTTTGCCTCTAGGTAGGATCAGATTAAAAAATCTGTAATAAATGGAGAAAGAAACTACAACGCAGCAACATTTTCAAAAGCGGCCTCTAATTCTGGATGTCCCACTGTGTGGGACCCAGTTTTAGACACTGAAATGTCCATGTGATTTTTGATCCCTCCCTCCATGCCCCACCAATTTCCAGCCATCAGTCCATGTGTTCCTCCCCTATGCCAAAATTAGGTAGCATGGCTTCATGCCACCCCTCATGCGCTCCGAGATCTCTATACCTAGTCCATGTCCTTTTGAGCCCCCTTTCCAAAATCCTTCCGAGGCTCCTGCCTCTCCACATTTTCCCCTGATCTTCTACCTTCCTACTAACTTCCAACCTCTGACTAAGCCCAACAACTGGAGTCAGAAGGTCAGCTTTTATTTATAAAGATTTCTACAGTTAATGTTGCTCTTTATGCTCTTAGAAAAAAATCTTGATATTATTTTACTCAGCACCATCCTCATTAGCCTTCCCAAAACATTAATCAGCACTTCTCAGAAAGGCCTACAAAAAAAAAGGTCATGACAGTTCACAGATATGGTTAAACAAAAAACCATTACAATCAGCTGAAAAAGTAAACTACAACTACATTTTTCAGCACCAGGGATGAAATCCTGGCTTCACTGCAGTCAGTAGCAAAACTCCCATTGACTTCCATGGAGCCAGGATTTCATTCTGTCACTTTTTACAATGTTTTTTCTAATTTTTACCAAACTTCCCAGGAAAACTGTTCTCTAGGAAGAGATGCAAGAGGCAAAACTTTAGAAAAATCAATTTCTTTTTTAGAGAAATGAGGCATGGGGTGAATGAAAATCAGGCTTGTAGTGGAGAGTTAGCTTCAACTTTAACTATGAAGCAACTAATACTGGCATCATGGGAACAATCTAACTGCTCTCTCAACTGACCAATTTTAACAAGCTATAAAACTCAAGTTATAAAATATATTATGCCAAAATGATAAGGGCTACATTTCATTATATTTTCAAAGAGCACATTTCTTTTTAATTAATTTAATTAATGAGTTAATGTTAATGAAAGTGCTTTGAGGATTAAAAGTGCTACGTAAGTGCTCAGTATTATTATTTCTGTTAACAAGTTGACTTTTTTAATAAGAGCAAGATCATCGCTGTATATGATACTGGATATGCAGCGGGCCAGTGGAGATTGCAACTATCTAGTTAATTTATTTTCTTGTTTATAACTTAACATTAAAATTAAATTAAATTAAATTTTTGATAGCTACATATTCCTGTAGCTGGGTCTCTCAGTCTTTTCTCACATAATTTCTCCTGCAGGCTCCAATACAGGAAAGTATCCCCTTTCAGGATGGCACTTAGGAGTATGGTAAATGGAACTGAATAGGATTTAAGCACAGGCTTTAAGTTAACCACATACTTATGCACTGTCTTAAAAAGAGGAGGATTTAAGCATGTGTTTAAGTGCTTTTATGAACCGGGTGCTTTTATGAACTTGTTGGGTCTTGTTGTAGGCCCCGATCCTGGGTTTAATCTCTTTGGGAAGACCTATGTGCTACAGTGGGACTCTGCATAGGTGTAAAGATTAGATTGTAAATTAAATCAGATTATAAACCTTTGTGATTGAGGCCACAATCCTGGTCCTATTGAAGTCAATGGCAATGGGAATTTTGCCATTGACTTCAATGTGACCATTATTTCTCCCCATGAATTTCTTTATGTTTGTACATTACCAGTTTAAATGGGACCTCACTCCTGACTGAGGCGTCTAGATGATACTGCAGTGCAAATATTTAATTCAACACTATTATTACTGTTAGGATGTTTGTCCCATTGGCTGTGTCTGTGATCTTTCTGACATTGAAAAGGATTGTCAAGTCCTATAGGATTTTTATAGTGATGAAACCAATAGAGGTTACATAAAAGATAAATAGGGTTCTATAGACATTATTCTAAAATCCTTTAATATTAAATAGAGAATTATAACTCCACTCTAGAATTCCACAGGTTAGTTACAAATGTCTGTAAAGTTGATCATTGTCTATTTAATTCCATAGGACTTTTCCATACAGTGCAGCACTTGTCAGAGTTTCAGAATGGTAGTACTAGCATCTATTAATGCTCCTATACAAACATGGAGAAAGGCAAGAAGGGACACTGAAAATAGCCCTATTGATTTCACATACAGAACAGCAGGTAGCTTTTAACTGTATCTCTATACTACATGACTGTAAATACCTGGTAACACCCTTCCAGCACTGATATATATCTATGAAACTTGCCCTTACAACATTCATCCAGAATCAAGTAGGTAGCTTTTATTCTGAGGATGATGCAGGGAAAATGAGTCATGACCAATACATATTACATCTTCGCATTTTCCCCCTCAAGAATACCATTCATTATCCATTGGTTCCTAGAAAAGAGGCAGATTGTGGATGGTCCTAACACAGACAAGCAGGGGTACAAAGAGGAATGAGATGCCCCCTCCAACTCCATTGTGCAGCCTCCCCACATTTTGACTACAGTTGTGAGAGCTGAATGAGCAGGCCTGCTGCTTCCTCCTGTGCAGGGGAATGGGGGGTGGGCAGAGCCTTGCTGGAAGTAATCTGAAGCTGGTAACTGGTGGACTAGCTTACTCCCCACTGGAGCAAGGGAGGGGTCAGGGAAGGAATATAACTGAGGGAAAATTTATTTGCTGGGCTGCTCCTGGGGAGCGGGGCTTAGCTGCATGCCCCCCTTTTGCAGAGTAAAATATAAATTCTCAGTCTAGCCCAGAATATAGGAGAGTCAGGCAACCCACAGAATTAGGTTAATATGGATCATAACAGAAACTTATCTTCCATTAGAATACAATAGTCTCAAAAAAACGAAAAGATTCATCTATGTCCCAAACTGACTGTAATTTTCAGATCTTGCACATATTAAATTGCCTTATGGTATATATGTCATATTTAAGACTAAGAGACATCTACAATATAAGCTGATTTGAACAGTTTAATATATGGCACAGAAGTTACAGACTTCACTTTATGCCACACAAGTTTTATTATGCTTCTTTATCTGTGCGCCATAACTTTCACATAGAAAATATGGAAAATGGTTGAATCTTTAAGGAGAAGACTTAAGCAACTGTAGTGCAAACAAGAAGGAATAATGTGACAGATTTTTGTTACCAATCTGCCTGGAGCATCAGTTGATCAGGCTGACACCACGGGATCGTTTGGGGAGGAGATGACGAAACGCATCAAGTCTCTAGATTTTAAAGCTTTATTAATAAAATAATAAAATAACAGCAGAGAGTGCTGGAACTGTTCCCACGTCACTCAGGGGAAGAAAGAAAGTGTTAATACCCCCAAGCCCTAACCCACTTTCAGACTCAAGTCTGGGTGTAACATCAGAAGAAGAAGGGGGGGGCAGGATGGACGGGAGTGCTGTCCTGGGCCCAGGGCATCCGAGAATCTACTGTGCTCTCCAAGTTGCTCAAGTTCTCAAGAGGGTTTTAAGTCCTGGGCTTCTTTGGGGGTGGTTTCACCCAGGGCCCTCTGTTCCTGGTGCTCTTTGTACTAGTTCAAACAGGCTTGCTATGGTCTCTTTTCCTTTTCCAAAACATCCTGGCTCTGGAGACTGTTTTCTTTTCTGTCTTGGCCTTCACCGTTCTCGTTGTTATGTTTGCAGCTCTGTGTCTCACTTAGTTCTTCTTTTCTCACAGCTGGTCGGGGGGGGTGTTGGACTTCCCCCCTTCTGTCTTGGCAGGTAGCAGCTGGTCTTGGGCTGGAGTTCTCTTATCTTCAGACTGAGCTTGTTAATTGCAGTGTTGAGTTAACCCATTCTCTGCTCTTTTCTTTTTCTTCTCCCTCCCCTTTTCAGCCTCTTATGACCTACAAAGAAACCTTCCACTCTCCACTCACACACCTTTAACCCTCCCCAAAATGCTTTGCAATGCTTGCAACAGCGTTAGCAATATACAGTGCTGATCTACCTTCCCGGGGAACTCCCTAAGGGGAGGGGGCCATTGGGTTGTGACAATAAGCCTGACTAATTTCACTTATTTTTAAAACTAAAAGGGAGACAGAACGATGTATCACTTGAAAACTATTAGCACCCACTCTTCACACCCCCGCACGCGCGCGCACACACACACATAAATTCTAAGGCAGGATGTGTGAGACTAATCTAAAGCTGGGACCTGATCCTGAAAACTGCTAAGCACTTCTTGAATGGTGCTCAACAGTCTCGACTCCTCCAACTAAAATCAGCTCTAAACAAGAAAGGTCTAAGAATTGTCCAGACCAAGAGACAGAATTTGGGGGAACGGAAATTGGCTTGTGCCCAGAGTAGTTGCTAACAAAGTAAACAGATAAAAAAGATCACAGATTTGTCTGAATTTACAAGTCTAGTTATGTTGCAACCTAGATCTAAAATGAATATTTATTCTTAGTTCTAAAAATAAGGAATCAAATTCCCACTAAGTGATAAGTCACAGCAGTGCTTCTATTATGTACATAATAGACTTAAAAACATGAGAGAGTGTGATGATTTTAGCTTGTTCTTTTTTTTTCTAATCCAAAACAAAATGTATATCAGCCTATTGGTCATGAATATAGTAATAATAGACTCAGTTCTGCAGGCCTTTTGCACTCATTCAGGAAACACTTGGTTTCATTGTTGAGTAATCATGCTCAAAGCACAGTTACAAGCACAGTTTTTAACCTATTTTATAATCTCCCTGGGATACCTTTTATAACATAAGGAAAAGTAAACAGTGAACTGGATTGTAAAATTCCACTAAAAGCCTCAGGCTGGGGGCTTTATCTCTATTGGAGGATTTGATGCGTTTTACACATTTCAGTAAAGGTAACTTCAGGTCTCCAGGTCCAGTTTTTGTTGGTCATTGATACAAGCTAATGAAAAAACCTTTCAGTGTTATTATCTATGTCTGCTACACTGCCCCTGTTACCTTAGTTATAAATTAAGAGATCAGGAAAGATTTAAAACATTCTGAGTAAAATCCTGGTCCCGTTGAAGTCATTGGAAGTTTTGGTATTGACTTCTATGAGGCCAGGATTTAGCTCTTGTATCTATTGGCATTTTCAATGGCAGTCTTCTTAACCATATCTAGGTATGTTGTTACATTTGTATGTATTCACTTATATGTATTCAAAATCAAGGTGTTTTATTGAACAATGATTGGGCTAAGCTGTTGTGACACAGTTTTATCCTTCTCGGCACTGTTATGTTGCTCTCCAAATGGATTATCATAAATAGAGTTCTATTTTTGAATTTTGTCTTTTTTGTCTTGAATCAGAAGCTTAGCCAATCCCTCTTTTTCTATCTATGGTACTTATATGGCCCTCAGTACTGTAGTATCAAAGCACATCACAATACCCTTGTGAGGTAGGGACTGGGAACAGGACCGGCTCTGGCTTTTTTGCCGCCCCAGGCAAAAAAGCCTCTGGCCGCACACACACCCCCCCAGCGCGGCAGGGGAGGGCGGCCGGAGCCCTGGGAGGAGGGCAGCAAGCCCCGGCTGGGGCTCCGCTCTCCCCGGCGGCCGGGGGGAGGGGTGGCCGGGGGGAGGGTGACGGGGGGAGGGCAGCCGGAGCCCTGGGAGGAGGGCGGAGTGACCGGCTGGGGCTCCACTCTCCCCAGCGGCCAGAGCGCCGGGGGGTGGGTGGCGAGCCCAGCCGTGGCCCCGCTCTCCCCGGCGGCTGGAGCCGGAGCACCGCACCGCGCCACCCCCCTCCAGGTGCCGCCCCAAGCACAAGCTTGGTGGGCGGGTGCCTGGAGCCGGCCCTGACTGGGAAGTACTATTATCCCCATTTCACAGATTCATAGAGTTTAAAACCAGAAGACACCATTAGATCATTTAGCCTGATCTCCTGTATAGAATCATAGAAATGTAGGATTAGAAGGGACCTCCAGAAGTCATCAAGTCCAGCCTCTTGCACTGAGACAGGATCAAGTAAACCTAGGCCATCCCTGACAGGTGTTTGTCCAACATGTTCTTACAAACCTCCAATGCAGGGGAATCCACAACATCCCTTGGAAACCTATTTCAGAGCTTAATTACCCTTATAGTTAGACATTTTTCCTCATTTCTAATCTAATCATCCTTGCTGCAGATTACGCCCATTACTTCTTTTCCTACCTTCAGTGAACATGGAGTACAATTGATCACAGTCCTTCTTATAACAGCCTTTAACATATTTGATGACTGTTATCAGATCCTCCCTCAGTTTTCGTTTCTCAAGACCAAGCATACCCAGTTTTTGTAACCTTTCCTCATAGGTCAGGTTTTCTAAACCTTTTATCATTTTTGCTGCTCTCCTTTGGACTCTCTCCAATTTGTCCACATCTTTCCTAGAGTGTGGCACCCAGAACTGGACACAATACTTCAGCTGAGGCCTCACCTGTGCTGACAATTACCTCCTATGTCTTACATACAACATTCTTGTAAATACACCCTGAAATGACATTAGCCTTTTGCGCAACTGCATCACATTGCTGACTCATATTCAATTTGTAATCCACTATAATACCAGAACCTTTACAGCAGTACTACCACCTACCCAGTTATTCCCCATTTTGTAGTTGTGCATTTGATTTTTCCTTCCTAAACGAAGTACTTTGCACTTGTCTATATTGAATGTCATCTTTTTGATTTCAGATCAATTCTCCAATTAGTCAAGGTCACTCTGACTTCTAATCCTGTCCTCCAAAATGCTTGCATCCCCTCCCAACTTGATGTCATCCGAAAATTTTATAAGCATATTATCCACTCTATTACCCAAGTCACTAATGAAAATAATGAATAGTACTGAACCCAGGACTGACCCTGGCTGGACCCCACTAGTTACGCCCTCCCAGTAGGGCAACGAACCATTGATAACTACTCTTTGAGTCAGATATGAGGTTAGATATGAGGAAAGATGTCTAACTATACTCGTAATTAAGCTCTGAAACAGGCTTCCAAGGGAGGTTGTGGATTCCCCTGCACTGGAGGTTTGTAAGTGCACTCACTTTACAGTAATTTCATCTAGACCTCACTTCCCTTATTCGCTTATGAGAATGTCATGTGGGACTGTGTCAAAAGCCTTACTAAAATTAAGATATAGCATGACTATTGCTTCCTCCCCATCCACTAGGCCAGAAACCCTGTCAAAGAAGGAAATTAGGTTGATTTGGCATGCTTTGGTCTTAAATCCATGCTGGCTATTCCTTATAATTCTATTATTCTCTAGATGCTTACAAACGGCTTGTTTAATCCTTTGCTCCAGTATCTTTCTAGGTATCCTTTTTGTTCCCCTTTCGAAAGAATGATGCTATGTTTGCCCTTCTTCATTCCTCTGGGGACCTCACCCGTCTCCCATGAGTTCTCAAAGATACTTGCTAATGGGTCTGAGAATACTTCAGCTAGTTTCTTAAGTACCCTAGGATGAATTTCATCAGGCCCTCCCAACTTGAATATATCTAACTTATCTAAATATTCTTTAACCTGTTCTTTCCCAGTTTTGGCTTGCTTTCCTTCCCCCTTGTTAATATTAGTTGTTTGAGTATCTGGTCACCATTAACTTTTTCCTGAAGACTGAAGCAAAATAGGCATTAAACACCTCTGTCTTCTTGAGGTCATCAGTTATTAGCTCTCCTTCCCTACTAAGTAAAGGACCTACACTTTCCTTCATCTTCCTCCTGTTCTTAATGTATTTAAAGAAGCTCTTCTTATTGCCTTTTTGGTCCCTTGCTAGGTTTAATTCATTTTGTGCCTTAGCCTTTCTGATGTTGTCAACACATGCTTGTGCTATTCTTTTGTACTCCTTTGTATATGATGTATATCATAGGCCATTAAATTTCACCCAATTAACCCTGTACTGTGCCCAATAACTTGTTTGACTAAAGCATATCCTCCAGAAGGGCATCCAGTTGTGATATGAAGACACCAAGAGATGGAGAACTAAAGCACAGAAAGATTAGGTGACTTGTCCAAAGTCACACGGGAAGTCTATGATGGAGCAGGGCATTGAACGTTGGTCTCCCAAATCTCAGGGTATGTATTCTAACCACTGGACCATTCTCCCTATTCTGACTGTGAGGCAGCTTCCCCCAAACTAAGAAAGAAGTTCCTTCGAGAATTTAAAAAACACTGGAGTTGATTTCATGTTCCTAATAAAACACCAAACTGGCAGGCTACACATTTAGGCCAAAATTTTCCAAGCTGGTTGCCTAAAGTAATGCTTCTAAATACAAGTGACCTAATTTTTAGAGGTACTGAGCACATGGAGTTCCCATGGACTGGTTTTTAAATGATAAATTGATTTCGGGGAGAGCTGCACATGCTCACTAGCCTGTGAAAATCAGGCTGCTTTTATTGAGAAGCCTAATTTTAGACACCCAGGTTTGAAAATGTTGGCCTTATGTCCTTTGATTATCCACAAAATAGGTATGTAGGGTGAAACTTACCCTCAATGTTAGAATACAGCAAGAGCATCATGCTGTATAGTTGACTATCTGCAGCTCACATCCACATCCAGAACAGCCCTTCTTAGGTGTATGAATCTAATTGATTTGGAGCATGAGTGCCATTGACAGATGTGTTTCTAAAAACCTCACTCTTAGTATCCATTATAACAAACTCACTTGGCTTGCACTAAGTACATTCAGGCTAAAAGAAGAAAATATGCAAAAAGTTAGAGGGAGTCATAGTCTGAATTAGTATGGAAATGGTTTTACCGCCTTCAGTACTGTTATGGTGTTACTATTATGGCTGCATAATCTTACTTCTTTCTCAGGCCAAAATCATCTGTGCACATAGCCTGAAAACTCAGCTGGGCCATGGAGAACTGCCAGGGGATGAGAGAAGAAGCCCCTCAGAGGCTGTCCTGTAGCTGCTACTCCCACTAAAAAGCCCTACCATTCCCCTTCGCTGGGGTGAGGGAAGAAGGAAAGTCAAGATGATTCACTTAGAAGTAGATCCTCTCCCTTGTGGTTTCTCCCTTGCCCATGAGTGTGGTCGGAGCCCTGTGGAGATGGGCTCCATGGCATGTAGAATTTGTGCTCTTATTGCTGGTCTCCTCAGCTCCTACCCCCTTTTGCCCTAGGTTCCTGATATGTGAGTGCAAGAATTCTAGTACTCCAATCTTCCCATCGGGTGACATCCGTAGAATGGTTTTTGGGTTCTGCAATTTGAGGATGGTGGGTCACTAACCTTAGATTGTCCTTTTCTTATTTTTTTTAAACAATTCAGGTTTACGAACTCTTACCGGCAAACCACACTGAAACTCTGGATATGTGGCATTATAGCATGCATATATGTGGCATTTATTTTTATCTTGCTTTATAGCTCCTGGGACAAGACTTTCTTCGCAGGCAAAGTCAAATGTGTAAATTTCCACTATCTGGGGGCCAAATTGCTTTGGAGTTTCATTTTGAGCACAAATCCAGTTTCACAGCCCAGTGCATCAGACAGTGCAATCTGTCACAGTGAAGATAGGATGATCCTGGTAGAGTGCAGGTAGGGAAGAAATGCAGCTATTGACAACTTGGTAGGCTCACAGAAGTAAAAGGGTTCATTCTCTGCATTGGGGTGCCAGTTTCCCCACTATAGAGGGCTCAAAGCTGACACATTTCAAGTATCCTCAGTTCACTGAGGTAAGCAGGCACAGGGACTGTATTCTTCAGTTAAATCACCAAATATAGTTTAGGTTCACAAAACGGTTCCTTTTGAAATCATTGCAAGTAAGTAGATACAGGGAGAATTAAAACAGCTGAGCCCATATCTAGACTCAGTTCAGTAGATGGCGGCTTTCCTCCAGGGATCCAAATGTCAACTGAGCAAATGAATTTATAAAGAGGGTGAGGTGATCTGCAATTATCTTCTCTCGGGACAGTAACACTGTGGACAATGGGACTGATTCTCCACTCAGTTACATAGGTTTCACACCAGTATAGCTCCACTGACTTCAGTGCAATGACTCCTAATTTACAACAGCGCAAGTGAGAATCAGAGCCAAGGATTCATGTAACTGATTTCAGGAATGATAACGGTGATGCTTTCTAGGCTCTAGCAGCATGTCTTGCCTTTCCACACTCATAGCAAGGGGCGTTTTTTTATAGGCAGGACCAGCTCCAGGGTTTTTGCCGTCCCAAGCAGCGGAAAAAAAAAAAAAAAAAGCCCGTGATCGCAATCGCAATCGGCGGCACTCCAGTGGCAGCTCCACTGCGCCGCTTTCTTCTTGGGCGGGCATTCGGCGGCAGGTGCTTCCCTCCGAGAGGGACCTGCTGCCATATTGCCGCCAAAAAGCCCAACATGCCGCCCCTTCCCCTTGGCCGCCCCAAGCACCTGCTTGCTGGGCTGGTGCCTGGAGCCGGCCCTGTTTACAGGGCATCCTGTGTAGCTGACTATATGTGATATAGCTCCATATGACTTAGGTGGATGTAATGGAGGATGCTGAGATGCACAGTGCTTGTTAGATATGTGAACTGCATTACATGTAGCACCATCTTGTCTGCCAGTCTCTTTTGCGACACTGCTCACTAGGGGCTGCTCCTACGGTTTCTAGTACAGATTGCTGAGCCTACCTTCTAAGTCCTCTTTGCCACAGATTCCACATCCCTCTGTCAAAGTAGCCTCACTCTGAAGTCTAATGCAGTACTCCAGCCTGCCTCCTGGAAACCCTGAGCAGCTGTGGCCAGGAGTCCCTATGAACATAAACTCCCAAGTTGCTGAGGGAGGCTAGATCCTCTGCATAAATGGCCATGAGAGCCTATAGATCTGCCAGATTTGGAGATGAGTCCAATGGCCTACTCCAGAGCTGCGTGACACCCAGCCCCCAATGAAAAGATTGGTGAGGAGCTCTTTGAGGGCATTCAAATGGAGATTTCTTCCTCCAGAGATCTCTAATGTGGGTTTTACTGCAGGAGGGGATGATCCTGGCAGTTGTGAAACTCTTATTCTTCCAAGTGGGAATGTTTTTAAATATTGTGAAGGTCTTTCTTTCACAAAACATTTAACATATTATTGTTCACCCCCCACCTGTGGGAATTAGCAGTATGCAGGAATTGTTCACTAGCAGATCTGTCTTAGCAGATCAACACCCTTTTAAGATCTGGGTTCTTATCTCCTCCCATGAACACTTGTCTATCTTTTTTCTGCTGTCAGAATCTCAGTTAAATTTCCAATGAGATTAGAAGAGAGGCCCTAGAAATGATAAATGCTATTTAAAATAATGGGAGAAATATTGAGAAGACAGTGCTATCAAAATATATCTACCCTGCCTATTCTGCTAGGATTTGGTTATACTAAAGGATACTTTTTTGTGGATAAGAATAACACGTCACTGGCTTTTCAAATTATATGAAAGCATAATAGTTGCATTCTTTTCAGTCTCTTCTGAGTATCAGTGTTTCATTTTCTTCCAAATGAGTTCCTTGTAAAAATGTCACATCCCAATGCTACTCAAAGACTACTTAATATTCTTCTTTTCTCAACAGAGCTATGGATTCCCGACATCTGAGGTTTCTTTAATCAGCTCTGATGATAGCCTGTCTCCCATACTGTTTTCCTTACTACATTAAAAGAAAATACACCAAAAGTGTATTGTCCAGCTATACTGAAAGAAGAACAGGAGACATTTGATATGGTTTTAATCAGGCCACAATTTTATTATTAGATGTCTGGGACTACCCAGCAGATAAAACTGTACAGTACAGGTAACCCCATGTTTATTCCATAATTATCTGGGGGGCTTCCACCAGCTCCACCTCTTTTTCCATCCATGTCCTTCCAGAAAATCCATTGCTGGGACCTTACCATCCATGCACACCTATAGAAGGTTAAGGTGAGCTATAATAATGGGAGGTTGGCTCCCTGGTGGACCAATGATAGAAGTCCCCAACTTTTCCCCGACCCGTTCATTCCTTTAACCAACACCCTTTTAAGTCCTTTTCCAAGCTGTTTATCCAGTCACTGTATACCTTTCCTATGCAATACCTGCACTGGACATCCACCCCACACTTATATGATAAGTTGTGACATATAGCCTGCCACCCTTCCTGCCACACATGAACAGAGCTCTTCCTGAACCCACTATGGGGAAGGAGAGAAAACCCCAACTGCACAGAGGCCAATCTGGCGGTAAAGGAAAAATTCCTTCCCAGCACCGCTAAAAAAGGGGCGGCCAGTGCAATGCCCGCAGCTAGTCTTGAGCAAACCTGGTATTTCACCACCTAAAGGGGAGGCACCATGGGTACTGCCTCAGCCTGCTCTGTGTAAAAGGGGGCTTCACGCACAGGGCTGCCCCTTTTAAATCCTTCCTCCCATCCGGTTCCCAGGGAATGAGTCAGTGTCACCATGCTGGCCCCTTGTTCCCTTTTGCAACAGTATGACCTCTCCCCCACCAGCACCCCCAGCCATAAAGCACTGTTTCTTTCATTCTGCTAGCCAACCAAATTCCCTCCTGGTTAAAGGTGCATTGCCGTCAGTCTGTACATTTCTTATCTAAGTGAAACAACAAGGTTTAGTATGTAAAGTTTTTTTTCTGGAGTTTCTAAATACACACACACACACAAGTTTCAGAGTGGTAGCCGTGTTAGTCTGTATCAGCAAAAACAACGAAGAGTCCTTGTGGCACCTTAGAGACTAACACATTTATTTGAGCATAAGCTTTCGTGGGCTAGATCCCACTTCATCAGATGCATGGAGTGGAAAATACAGGAGCAGGTATAAATACATGAAAAGATGTGAGTTGCCTTACCAAGTGTGAGGTCAGTCTAACGAGACAATTCAATTGACAGCAGGATACCAAGAGAGGAAAAATAACTTTTGAAGTGGTAAGAGAGTGGACCATTTCAGACAGTTGCTACTTACATGTGTAAACAATATTCACAGAACTAAGGGTTTTGCAGAATAAGGCCTGATGATAATAAAAACAGAGGTAAAAGAATGAGGATTGTCCAGATATCTTACACAGTAATGCATTTTCTTACTTTGTCTCTCTTGTGACACTTCATAATTTTGAAAGAGGAAAATAAAAGATAATGACTGTGATTTTATTATTATTATTATTATTATTATTATTTAAACTAATTCAATATAGTGGAACTAACAGAACAATAAGCAATTGATTATGGACTATCTATTAGTCCTTCATCCCCCGGCTTGAAATTAAATGTTAGTGATAGTCCCCAAAAAAGAAATAGAGCTGGTCAGAAAACTGGAATTTTATTTTTGAAAATTGTATTCATTCCAAACAGGAACAAAAATATCCAAATTTTTGAAACTTCCTGTGAATCAAAAATTCCAAAACATCTTGATTCAGATCTGTTGAAACATTTTGCTAATTCAGAGCTGTTAACTCAGGGTTGTTGAATCATGTTTTGATAATGTTGAACCAATATAAAAAATTGTTAATAAATATAATGTATGTCATATGATATATATTAAAGTTAATATTTTAATCTGATATAAACATCAAATCAAAATTAATCAAAATGCTAAATTAAATCAAAATATTTTGACATTGAAACAAGAAAGCAGAAATGGCTCATTTTGACATTTTCCTGCCTATATTTTGTCAAAATCAAAATGTTTAATCAAAATGTGATTTCAACAAAACTGCATTTTCAGAGAGAAAATTTCAGTCAAAAAATTTTTGACCAGCTGTAATGTAAAATGATCACTCATATATCAGCTCATCTACAAGTTTCAAAGTGCTAAGTTTAAAATCATGAATGGAAATGTCCATCATAAATTAATCTTCAATGGAATGGCCTTCATCCCTCTCAATGCAGGTCTCAGATTTATGAAAGGCAAGTACTGCAATTTACAACATATCTGATATTCGTTAGCACAGGGGTGGCCAACCTGAGCCTGAGAAGGAGCCAGAATTTACCAATGTACATTTCCAAAGAGCCACAGTAATACAGCAGCCCCCACACCAGAATCCCCACTCCACTCCCAGAGCCTCCCACCTCTCCCAGCCCTGCTGATCAGCGCCTCCCCCTCCCTCCCTGCACTTCCCAATCAGCTGTTTCATGGCATGCAGGAGGCCCCTGGGGGGGAAGGAGCGAGGGCATGACAGGCTCAGGGGATGGGGTGGGAAGGAGTGGAGTGGGGGCAGGAAAATGCCCACCCCACAGTAGGTTGGTAGTGTCCTGTGCCTCAGTTTCCCACCTTGCGGTGTGAAAGTCCGATGAAAGAATGTCTCTAACATACCACTCCCTTTTCCATACATTATACCCCACTCACAGTTGCTTGTCCTTATCAAAGACCTAGAGTTCAAAGATGCATTCACATGGCCCCACCTCCCACACCTGAAAGGGGGCAGTGCCAAGCAATACCTCCACTGCTGCCGCCACCTCTGCAACCGGCTCATTGTTATCTCTGCCACTGCTCACCACTCCTGCTGTTATCTCTGCCTCTGTCCACTGCCACTTCTGCAATACTACATTCTGAGGTTCCCCTATGTAGCACACCTCTTAGTGATTTCACTGGGTAGCAGGGAACCTCCATATGGCTACCTCTTTGTTGTGTTTCACTACCATGCTGTCCCACTACCAGCTCTAAGGAATAGGCCCATAGACCTGCTCATCAGTGATTTCAGCTCTGGTAATCACTGAACAGAAACAAGGATGCTCAAATGAATGCAATCAGCTCTGTCTTCAAACATTGAAAAGAGAAAAAGGTCAAATGGCCTCCAGCACCCTCTAAACAAATCCACACCAACAGGTAGGAACACCTGCCTCTCATCTTCAGTAGACATGGGCATCTTTACCCTCTGCTTAGCAAGTGAGGTTCAGTTTAGAATGACATCCTCATTCAGGGCATGCTAAGTACAGTTCTGCTGCCCTTTACACATACAATAAGGATAACATCATTTCAATACCCCTGCAATCAAATTTTAAAATGTTATTAAAACTAATGTTAAAATATTATATAGCACACGGGTTAAGAAAAGAGTATCTGTACATCTGGGTATAGTGCTTAGATTATCCACAAATACAAAGTTTGTTTTTAAAGTCATAAGCTACATATAGTGCCTAATCAGCAATAACCCAAATTTAGGTGAATAAATTTAAGAATACAGTTTAGGTATTAGCATCCAAGTACATCACTCACGAAAAATTATAGAGAGAGTTGGTTGTGGAAAGCAAATATAGCAATGAGTGAAGAGTGTCCCTCAGTAATTGAGAATTTAGGGTAGGTTGTCCGTTTAGAAAATACAATCCATGAGGAAAGTATTTCAGTTACTTTCCCGACTTCAGCTCATCCCTCCTGGTATTGCCGATGTCCGGTGATGTGATCTATGTAGATGTCCCTTGACTACCCGATGGCATCCGACAATATGAGTTGCCGCATCAGCCAAGCGTGGCGCTGACCGATTCCGCATTCTCTCAGCACTCGCTCATTACTGGGGTCCCATGCGCCCAGGGCTCCAATGATCAGCACGTGTGTCTGAACCTGGTAACTCTTAGCTCTCAAAGCTTTGGCCAGAGGGGTGTATTTCTCCACCTTTTGATCTCGGGCATTGTGGAAGGCCGGGGTCCTGTTCTTGAAGGGAATTATAATCCAAAACCAGCCAAATAGATCACCTTGGCAAAGCAGGTCCGTCTGCCACACACCTAGGCAAAGTAGGTGTGTTTATGTAAATACAGTCTGCTCCTGAAGTCTTTTCCCCCCAATGTGCCATTAAATGTCAGGGGAGAGCTCATTCAGACTCTGCTTACATCATATAGAAATAGATTATAGAACTAAACACAAACAGACTTCTTCCTTTTGTTGAAGAATCAAATCACATTGGGCTGAATTCTGGTTTATACTAAGGTTCCTTTACACCTCTCTGGCAATATAAAGGGCCTTAGTGTTATTTAAAATATGCCCACTACCTGTTTAAATGTGGCATGGCCAAAACAGTAACTGTAAAACGTGGCAGTTACCTCATTTTCTACTCCTTACACCCTGTTTAATTATACAAACCAACTTATTCTTCTATCAGCATAGTGGAGACATTATAGCAATAAGACATAGTCTGCTTTATGTATGATCAGAATAATTGGAAAGCAAATTCTCGATTTAAGATATTTTTTATACAGTTTGATGGTTGTTGTTGATAGTACCTGATGAAGATGAACTCATCTTGATTTTCAGATCCAAAGTTACGCTTGCAGTGCTAGAATTAGACAACTCTTGTTTAGTTATTTTGTCCTATAAAGTGAAAAAAATTGACACACAAATTCTGAAGGTTAAATATGAAACAGTAAGATGTCATTTTTACTGAGCAACTTTTGTAATTATAAACATACTTTGTCTGATTTTCATCAACTGTTGTATCCATATAGAATTTTTCATGGATGGGGAAAAGGCTCTTTGTTTTGAGCCTTGTATCTAAAATATTTAATTATCTTTTCTGTGCCAGTGCCAAACATTTGTATTGTATTCATGTGACTCCATCTGGTGGCTAATTTAACAATTCCAAATATGGTGTCAGCATTTTTTTGTAATACTCTGTGTAGCTCAGTGGCTAGGCTACTAGACTATGATCTGGCATGTTAGAGGTTCACAGCTTGATGAGGTGGCTGTTTTCATTTTTTAAAATCTCATTTTCCTCTTTGATACCGAAGACTACATTTTGATAAACTACTTTACCTGAGTCAAATGAAACATAAGTGCAATCTAATCTGTTTTTCATTCAAAAGAACCCAACTGTGTCAGAAAATAATTCACTAAAGGTTCATTATCTACACAAAACCAAAGCCCTCTTATGTATCTATTTATGTGGACCTTAACACAGTCCTATATAAATGCCTCACAAACATTCCTAAATTCATCCTCCTAACACCCCTGTGAGGTAGCAAAGTGTTATTCCCATTTTAATGGTAGGGAACTGAAGCTTAGAGCTAGAACTGAGGGCTTGATTCTAATTTACCCTAAGGTCATTTTATTCCACCTTGGTCATGTAAGGAGGTTAATTGAGTGAATTGAGAAGAGTGCTTATGATTTTGCTTTACCTTGTAAGAACAGATTAACACATTTTTACAAATACAAGTACTATTTCATAAAGGAAGAACTGTCGTTTTTTCTAAATATTGTACAGCTATTCTCATTATGCAGTTTCAAGGCCTTATTCATTTATAATAAAGCATATACAAGTAGGACACCTTGGTTTCGATTTTTTAATACATGAATCATACCTATTGTCGATCCTATTAAATGCAGACATGCACACCCTGACTGGAATGGAGTCACAACCATGACGCAAATTGAACATAAACATATTGTATACTCTGCTGTCTGGTATAGACAGTTCCAACTATATGTGCCCATAACACACTCTGCTTTGTTGTTGTCTGACCTGTATTGGACCTGCTGTGTCTTTGCATTGGAGGCCAGACTGAAAATGAAAGCTGCAAGCACAAAGAACAAGGATGCCTGTGTAGCTTAGCATACAGGATCAGAGTATTGAAACACCTTTCCACCCAACAGTGTTCCACATAAGACTTGATCTATAGCAAAGAAAGTGTGCATGAAGTGTTGCCCTTAGCACAACCAAGTCATATTGTGCCCATTCACAACTTCAAGCCAGGAACACCTGCACAACTTTGGGGATGCACCTGATAGTCTGGTTTTCAAAAGCTGTGTGCCAACAATTTTAGGCTTAGTAACATCCACTCAAGGCTCACTGGCAGGTGACAACAGCTAGCAGGTCTTTGGGGGACAATGGGGGGGGATGACCAGCTAATAATATTATTTGGCCAGATTCTTAGCAGGTGTAAATTGGTGTAGCTCTGTCAAAGCAGTAAATTCACAGATATACAACAGCTGAGAATCTTGCCCATTGGCTCCCACGATTCTGTGGAAAAATCCTGTGACTATAAATCCTAATGTAATAAGTGTATGGTAACAATGGGTACATCTACGCTGGAACTGGAGATGTAATTTCCAGCTCAGGTAGACATACCTGTGCTAGTTGTTGATTGAGCTAGCATGCTAAAAATATAGTGTAGCTTTAGCAGCACGTATGAGGGGATGGGCTAGCTACCTGAGTACATACCTTGGGTCCTGAGGAGGATTGTACCTGAGTGGCTAGTCCATCTCACTGTTGGCACTGCCATAGCTACACTTCTATTTTTAGCACACTACTTCGATCAGAGTTAGCAGGGTATTACATATTCCAACTCCAGTGTGGACACGCCAAATAACTATGGGAGTGATAAGAACATAACAATGGCCATAATAATAAGGGCACATAGCATATCACTTGTATGGAATGGACACACTTTCATTTACCAGCATGGAATCTATATCATTAACAATAATTTATCCATCCATGTTCTTAGAGAACCCATGCCACATTTCAGCTTACAGATTATACAAAAGAAGGAGCCACAACAGCATGTAGAATCTAACTGACCAGAGCATCCTGAAAGAGAAGAATACCAGATACTCTGTTGCTGGAGAGCCTACTGCTGTACCTAAATAATATTGTAGGAACATAAGCCAAAAAAAAAGGCAGTGTGAAATATTCTTTGATTTTACTGAAGTGAAACAAAATGCTGCATCAAATAATAAACAAACAGACAAATCAATAATTTAAAGACTAATTTAAATGAGCAAAGGATAAAAGAACCAGAGGGTGAAATAGAGCCTGTGTTATATTGTGCAGCTGTGCTGGTTATTGTGTGCTGTAGGGACTCAGCCCTGCAAAATGTGCAGTACTCTCATTTCCCTGGCAATGGAGGGTGCTTAGCAACCTACAGAATCAGGCCCTTAACTTGTGCACTGTGTTTTCGTGAAGCCTTCTCTTGGTCATGCAGAAAGCTAGTAACATCATGAGGGTTTCATTCTCTTTGTTTTTTGTACTGGTTTTCAACCCATCATTTCTAATCTTTTAAGTCAGATTCAGCCCTCATACATGCAGTTACAGTGGTGAAGGATGGGTACATACGTACATCCAAGAACAGAATCTGGTCTTTTCTCATTAATGACCATCTTTTCATGGGCACTCTTGTGGATGACAATTTATTCACACAGGTTTAGCTGTCATAAGATTTGCAATTGTAGCAAAGAATTATAGCTACAGGCAATGTTTTCTTTGTTATGTGTTTGCTAATACAGGGATTCTCAACCTGGGGAGAGTATAGGGTTGCATTCACCCTTGCTTTCTTTATAACTACTTAGGAAAGTGACTCACAACACTTTTTTTCTATCGTCACATGGAGTCATGGTGTGGGAAAGGTTAAAATTACTGTATTCCTATATTGGTGAATTCTGTGAATGGGCATGGCTTGCAATCATGATCAAGGAGGGACTTTAAAAAAAGGACGTTAAAGTGTTGTTGTTTTTTTTAAATGCTTGGTTTGATAATGAAACCCAGTTCTTGTAGTATTACACAATGCAGTTATGCCTGGTAAAATCCTTAGCAATCAAACAGATTATGCAAAGGGAAGGTCAGGTGGTAACAACAACCCCCATTATATATATTTTTTATATAGCCAGTATGTTCCTGCGGCCTGCGCCACTTCCCGCAGCTCCCATTGGCTGGGAATGGCGAACCACAGCCACTGGGAGCTGTGGGTGGCTGTGCAAATGTAAACAAACTGTCTGGCAGCCTGTCAGCAGATTACCCTGATGGGCCACATGTGGTCCGCGGGCTGCAAGTTGTCCACCACTGGTCTAGAAAGCCCCAGACTTGTACTGGGGGACTCTTATATGTGCTGGTGTAATGTCTTCCAGACAGAGTTGCCAACCTGTAGGTTCATTCTGGGGAAACAGTCTCCAAATTGAACAGTACGGTTGTGATGCTGGTAAAGTAAAAACTGTGTATACCAGTAATAACAAGTATTGTGTGGCGGCTGAAGATGCCCACTTCTGGTATGGACCCAGGAAACTTTATTTTAATTGGCCTATTTTCTATTTCACACCTAAATTTCCCATGGTAATAAATGAAAAGATTTTTATATTTTGTATCATTTTTTATAATGTAATAAAAACAAATTTAAAATAGCAGAAGGATGCTTTAAAGGCATAGCAGGCTTATAATGTGAAATTACACCCTGGTGGGCTATACAATAAGAGGTCAGATTGTACGCCCTGGTTCATACTTTGAGTCTAGTATTAATGGTGGTTCAAATGATTACAGCTACTGTGGTCTTGGGAATGTATTGCTGGGTAGTGAATTTAAAAAAGAAAGCACAGAAAAACAGGAATATAATGCAAATCTAAAAAAGAAAAACAAAAGCAGTGGAATGTAGGCCTGTCTTGACATGAGTAAAATTGACATGGGTGAGGCCTCATTTCCTGGGAGACAGGATTAGGGAGGTAAATGGAGCCACAGGCTGGAAACAGAATGTTTGTACTAGCTAAGATAAGAGGGAACATCCAGAGAACCATTTACAATGGACAAGATAAAAATGGATACAATGAGCCTGGAATGTAAAATGAGGTAAAGAGTAAATTGTGCATGGACAGTGCATGCTGTACAGGTATTGTTTCCTACAAAGTGACCAAGCCAATCCCAAAACATGTGATGCAAAGTATAGTGAATGCAATGTAATGTGTAAATGTATATCAAAGAAGAGGTTTGCTGTGTAACTTTGGTTGTGTGGTATTCCCTATTCCCACCCCATATGCTTGAGTCTGATCAACTCAGGGTAGCTTTGCTGAGTGATGAGAGTGGAGTCAAACTGAGCTCCTGGGGACCCAAGTAGAAGGAGTCTCGGGGAACAATAACAGTTCTGAACTGTTGGTCAGAGTAACATATAATTACGATGCCACATATGTGGGGGAAGATCCTGTTATTTCAGGTTGGAATCAGTCATACTGATCTAATTCCTAAACAGGAGTAGTTAATTCTGTTTGAAATATGATTTAATATTTGGAGAAATCACATTTGGACATAAAAACTAACATACAAGTCATAGGATGTTTATAAGATGTGCTTTCCATTATCTCTCAGTGAAGAGAAACTGACAAACATTGTTTTGATGTGTTAAGCAGGGTGACATTAAAGGTGACTAATAGAGTATGCTGCCATTACAAAGTTTCTTACTGAAAGCAACAGACTATCCTTTTAAGAATACCCATCTGAAGAACACCCACCTACAGCAAAACTTCAAAGGAAGGGTAGAAAATATGTTTCAGGCCAGGATTTTGGAAGTGAATCAAAGAAATATGGATTGCATGAAACCACTAAGAAGCTTAAGGAAAAACAAACAAGCAAACAAAATGGATTCAATTGTGCAAAAAAACATTGCAATGGGTATAGATTAAAAACAAGCCATATTATCTGGGGAAAACAGTGAAACAAAGAAGGTTTTTGAAACACCCTAAGGAAAAAAATACATACAAGGACAGAAAAAAATATGTGGATGTACTAACTTTTACAGGCTAATCTCCTTTTAGCCTGGGTCCAGCAATCACTCACACCCCCTGTAGTTACTGTCCTTTGTTCCAGTTCCCTTCAAGTATCCCGAGGGGGTGGAAAGGCTCCTTCCTTAGCCAGCTGAAGACAAAATAGAAGGGTCTCCCACGGGTTTAAATAGACTCTCTCTTGTGGGTGGAGACCCCCCTCCTATGCAAAGTCCAGCTCCAAGATGGAGTTCTGGAGTCACCTGGGCAAGTCATATGTCCCTGCATGACTCAGACTTTACAGGCCAAAGCCATTGTCCACCTGGTATCTTGCATGTCTCCTGGAAGACTTCTTATGTGGATCACAGATGATCAGGTACTTAACCTGGCAAATTCCTTCCTAAAGAAGCTGACTAAATGCCTCACAAAGCTTACTTAGAAACCAAGCAAGCATATAACCCATATTCTTAACCTCAAGTAGAAAATGCTATATATGTACAAATAGGATGAATAGATATAGTAGACCATAACTTTTACAGAGATATATTACATGGAACAGGCAGCACAAAATATATTCCAGTTATGTCATACATACATTTATAAGCACACACACACCCATAAAGCCTTATGGGGTACACTGTCACACAGACATTCTGTTTCCAGTCTACTAATCCATTTACCTTCCTAATGCTGTATCCCAAGAATGAGGCTCCACTCACATCTAATTACTCGAATCAAACCAGGCCTACAATAGTGTGCCATGGAAAGTGATCTTTCTGGTTCCTTGTTTGGTAATAACTTCCTCTGGTGGTAATTTAGCTCTTCACTAGCCTAACATATGTTGGGTCCCAGTAGAGAAGAGCTGTCTTAATCAACATGGTTAGTAAAATTTATCTTTACAAGCACAATTCAAGCAGGTCTTTCTACTAATCATCATGATGGGATGGGGGTTTCCCTGAGTAGTCAGGTCACACTGATTTTAAAAAACAACGACGAGTCTTTGTGGCACCTTAGAGTCTAACACGACTACCACTCTGAAACTGATTTTAAAGTATTTAAAATTATAATTTCACCAGGATGAGTAGGTGTCTTCATAGCATATGCAGTTCTCATTAGTCCAGAATCACTGTTACATTTTTCAGAGTAACAGCCGTGTTAGTCTGTATCCGCAAAAAGAAGAACAGGAGTACTTGTGGCACCTTAGAGACTAACAAATTTATTAGAGCATAAGCTTTCGTGGACTACAGCCCACTTCTTCGGATGCATATAGAATGGAACATATAATGAGGAGATATATATACACACATACAGAGAGCATAAACAGGTGGGAGTTGTCTTACCAACTCTGAGAGGCCAATTAATTAAGAGAAAAAAAAAAAAAAAAAAAAAAAACTTTTGAAGTGATAATCAAGCTAGCCGAGTACAGACAGTGTGATAAGAAGTGTGAGAGTACTTACAAGGGGAGATAGTCAACGTTTGTAATGGCTCAGCCATTCCCAGTCCTTATTCAAACCGGAGTTGATTGTGTCTAGTTTGCATATCAATTCTAGCTCTGTAGTCTCTCTTTGGAGTCTGTTTTTGAAGTTTTTCTGTTGTAATATAGCCACCCGCAGGTCTGTCACTGAATGACCAGACAGGTTAAAGTGTTCTCCCACTGGTTTTTGAGTATTTTGATTCCTGATGTCAGACTACAGAGCTAGAATTGATATGCAAACTAGACACAATCAACTCCGGTTTGAATAAGGACTGGGAATGGCTGAGCCATTACAAACGTTGACTATCTCCCCTTGTAAGTACTCTCACACTTCTTATCACACTGTCTGTACTCGGCTAGCTTGATTATCACTTCAAAAGTTTTTTTTTTTTTTTTTTTTTTTTTTTTCTCTTAATTAATTGGCCTCTCAGAGTTGGTAAGACAACTCCCACCTGTTTATGCTCTCTGTATGTGTGTATATATATCTCCTCATTATATGTTCCATTCTATATGCATCCGAAGAAGTGGGCTGTAGTCCACGAAAGCTTATGCTCTAATAAATTTGTTAGTCTCTAAGGTGCCACAAGTACTCCTGTTCTTCTCTTTTCACTGTTACATTGTATCACAGTTCAGAGCAACTACACATATTTCCCCTCAGTGGTCCAGCAAGGGCACCCACTCTGAGGTTACCAGATCCCCAGTCATGGCCTTTCTTGGGTGGAGATCAACATGTCTCTCTCCCTCCTGACTGAAATATATCCAGGCTGCACAGTTCCCTGCCTTAACTCTGTTATTCCCAGCAGAGACAGGTGACCTAAGCATACCTGCTTGCTTTCTCTTCAGAGACTGATAACAGAGTGATTCTCAACAGTTATAAGTTATCACACAGCTCTTTTTACACAAGCCTATTTTATTTTTAAGGTAAAAGCTTTAAGGAAAACATATTAAAAACAATAAAACAACCTGCATGCATGCTAATAAGTTTATCAGAGTTAACCTGAATCCAGAATGCGGTCTCTGGCTGAAGCACTCCTTCCAATCCGTCACCCCCACCCCCAAGAGTTTTCCTTGTGGTTTCAAGTTCATCACAGCTTCAGCTCAGAACAAGCACACTCAGAAAATGGTTAGTCTCCCCTTTATACAGTTCAGGGGTCTTTGAACTGGGGTTTCCAGGAGGAGATAATTAGCACACAATGAGTTTTCCTCCCCAGGGCATAGCTTCAAAAGGGTCAATTCAAAGTGGGTGATTTGCATTCCTCTTACCCTGAGGAACTTCTTAGGAATTCCACTTCACAGGTATTGTTCCAAAAATCCCTTTGAAGTTCCTAATGCCTTCCAGACATTGCATTAACCATGGTATGTCTACATTACAGTGACACTGCTGCAGCACTTACTACAGCAACAGATGGGGCTTTTCCGTCACTGAGGGCTTGTCTACATTTAAAATGCTGCAGTGGTATCACTGCACCGGCACCGTTGTAGTACTTCAGTGATGACACAATCTATGCTGATAGGAAGGGCTCTCCCATTGTCATCCGAAGAAGTGGGCTGTAGTCCACGAAAGCTTATGCTCTAATAAATTTGTTAGTCTCTAAGGTGCCACAAGTACTCCTGTTCTTCTTTTTGCGGATACAGACTAACACGGCTGCTACTCTGAAACCCATTGTCATAGATATTCCACCTCCCTGAGAAGCAGTAGCTAGGTCAACGGAAAAATTTTCCTGTCAACCTAGCACTGTCAACATCAGGGATTAGATTGGTTTAACTTTGTTGCTCAGGAGTGTGGATTTTTCACACCCCAGAGTGACGTAGTTATACCAATCTAATTTCCTAGTGAAGACCAGGCCTGCAGTAAATTCTCCTCTCATATTCAGAGGCTGTAGCCAAGTTAATGGAAGAATTCTTTTGTCAACCTAGCAGTGTCTACATCAGGGCTTAAATTGGCTTAATTGCATCACCCAGAGTGTGAAATTTTTCACAGCTCTGAGCATGTAGTTAAACCAATCTAATTTTGTAGTCTAGATTACCCTCAGTGGCCTCCTAGAGAAGTTATGTACATACAATTCCACAATAACACATACACAATGGCATTTTTAATACAATGGTCCCCAGAGGTATTACAATAAACTTTAACTGAATTCAATAATGTTCATTCAGGATATTGCAGGAAATTGTCAGTCAGTCACACATTAGTCATGCTATTTCAGACCTGAAGTAGAATAATCTTTCCCACAGGCAAATATCTCCCAAGTAGAATAGTTCAACATCCAGAGCCTACAGAAAAGGGCAGTGGTCAGAATGCTCCTTAAGGCTAATTTGTTGGACATTGTTTTGTCTGGCTCTATGCTGCAATGCAAATATCTTGTGAAATCAATATATACAACCATTTGCCAGAGTGTATGGTACAACTAAGACCAGTAAGAGATTTAGGAATTGATCCTGAATCATTTGGTGCACCAAAACGCTTACTGACTTAACGTAAGTATGAGGGAACGCAAGAAATGCAGGTCTTGGTCTCAGTTTGGTAGTCTGGACTTTTCTCTGTAAATGTACATTGAAATGGTAGCTCATGCAGCATTGCACATAACTGTCTGACATTTTCTGAGAAGGTAGTGTATATTTTTTCTACATGCATTGCTTGGAATATGTTTATAGATAGTAATCATTTTAGAGCTGTTTGTAGTATTAGGTTTCATAAATGTGCACTGTTATAACTCAGATGTGCATTTCAAAATCCTAAAAGGGAAAGCAACAATATTTCTGTCTCTAATTTTAGCATGATCTGCTTTTCCTCTGGTTGCCTTTCCAAACACCTGAGGCCAGACACATGAGTAAATTAGATTATGCTAAAATGAATATTAATGAAGCTCAAGCAATGGCTCCCCAAAGGGACAGTAAAACTATATATAGCTCTTTTTTTCCCGCTTGGTTAATATGCCTTTCAACACATTTAGATCCTGCTAAAATCCTTCAGTTCTAGAACAGTAAAGAAAATACTGGGAAATGATCAAATAAATGAGCTTCTGATTTTTTTAAAGTGTGTAAATGATCCCCTTGTATGGTATTCTTATTTAATGTTGGGCTATTTCAAAAGAAATATGCTAAAAATGACCTCTTTTTCACCTGTGTCCTGTACATGAGAAACTCAATATCAATGCTCTAGGAGTGGGGGGAAAAGGATATGTTCTCCACTAGTTCCTTACCCTCATCTCTGTATTTCCCCCAGTAAAAAATAATAGCTATTATTGTAATTAATAGGAGGGCAACAACCATCTAGCATACAGTACTCTGCACAACAGAGTGGAGAGAGAAAGTTCTGGTGAAGGACACTGGGATAAAGCCCCATTCTTAAGAAAAGAGACGTGGAATCTTAAATATCCATGCAGTGCACACAGAACCTCCAATTTTTTAAGGTCTCATGTAAAAGACTCATATGCACTAAACAGGGAACTCGGTTTATCAACCACATATGAATAATGAAGAGTCAGCCCTGCCAGTATTCAAACCAGCAGTATAGGAAACCAAGTTGTTTCAAACCTAATACACAGGCCACTAATTTTGTCGTTGATTGTGCCAGTTGGTCTAAGTAGCTATAGTAAATCAGATTATAAATGGTTGTGGGGTTGATCACCTTTTATTGGCACATACATCTAACATCTGGCCTTGGGCTGAAACTTTTCATACTTGGCATTAGGGGAAGTAATGTGGCCTAGTTGATGGACCACAGGACTGGGACTTTGTGATCCAGTTTCTATTTCTGAAAAGCACTATATAAGAGCTAGGTTTTATTATTAGACAAAATATAAATGGGTTAGGCCATTTTTGAAGTGAATGTTTTTTAAAAAGTATGTGTAGGTTCCAGTCTATGACTAGGGCTCCTAGGCTTATAGTAAAAATAAAATAATAATAATAATAGACCTTCTCACTGAAAAAAACAAAACCCGTGTACCTTTTTAGAATGAGGACTAGTGTCACTGGTAGGGCTGAAAAAGAACGGTTTGGAAATGTTGAAAGGAATGCTTATGTGAAAACAGCACACTGCACGTATACAGTAGAAATGTCCACTGTCCGTGGGGACACTTGTAAATATGCAAACAGATTTCCAACCATGGCTACTGATTTGGGTGCCCAATTTAAGGCATCTCAAGATCAGCACACAATAACAGTGACATCCAAAATCAGGGTCTGCTCTTGAAATTGTTCGCTGAAGGGTGCTGGTGTGCACAGCTCAGAGCGGGGTGATAAGAATTCAATAAACAGCCACAACAGTATAAATACAAAATGTAAGATCTACCTCTATTTAATTAAATTGTTCCTTTCTCTGCTCTCCATTTCTTTCCCACCAGCCCATTGACACTGAACTCCTTAGGGTTCCAAATTCTTGCGCCTCCCAGAATGCTTTGCAAATGACAGTTAATTGTGAATGTTTTTAAAGTTTCATTCTCAGTGTTTTGTTTTGTTATTTTTAATTATTTTCCCCCAATTAAACATGCTAAATTCCTTTCCCTGTCCTCCAGCCACTGTTATTGGTTGAATTATTATAACACCTAAAAACAGTAGTCATGGACCAGGACCCCATTGTGCTAACGCTGCCTTCTCCACCCACACTGAGCCCCGCCCCCGTTCCGGAATCACTATGCTCTCCTCCCACACAAAACACATCCCCTTCCTGGTACAAGTTTGCAGCCTGATGTTCTAGATTAGCACCAAGAGTTCATGGGTTGAGAAAGTGTGCTGAAGAGGATCTCCTGCTGTTTGCTTCAGGGATGTGGGAGGTTCAGTCCAACCCTCTTTCTCCCCCCAGTCCTTCCTTTCTCTCCTATTGCTACTGCATGTCTAGGAGCAACCAGAGTCTGTCTGTTTCTTGCAGGGGCTCAGGCTCCAATTCCTGGGGTGGGGAGGGAGAGACATAGAACTGTGGGGCTCCTGTCTAAGAAGCTCCAGGATGGGGATGGCTACTTGAGTTAAGTCACTCCCACTACTCACTCTGGGAGCCAAGGAGATGGGAAAGCTTAACCGAGCCCCGTAACTTCCATCTTCCAGCATTAACTCTGGCTCTATGCCGGCACTCACACCCCAGGGAGTAAAGGCTTTGTACAGATATAGGCGACACTGGCAGCAAGCCATGCAGATAGTGGAGGATGAGGAGAGGCCAGTTGGCAGCCTGCCCATGGGGGTGGAGTTTCCATTCCATGAATCTATGGGGGTTGAAGGCTACAAAAGGAGGTTCTATGACTCAAACTCATTCCCACGAGAGGAATATTAGTTCATGGCTCTCACTTTAGTTGCCTGGGACCTCTGACCCTGTTCGCTATGATTTACTATGAGATGGTTCAATATGGCCCTGAAAAGTTAAAACGCCAAAAATTAAGTTGACACATCATCAAGGGTAAAAAGATAAACTAATGAATTAAGAGGTGAGAAAGTGAAAGATTCATAGAGCCATGTTATGTTGACTGCACTACACAAATAGTATTTTTGTTTCCATTTTCCTTATTAAATGTAATCCTTAAATAATACTCTACATTTTAAATGTTTAACACAAAAATACAAGATATCTAGGTGAAGGTTTTTGTAAAGCCTTTAAATTTTCATCTTTTTATATTTTAATTGTGTAGCATTTAATTGTGCAGAGTTACCATACTGATGTAATTTTTGTGGGTTTAATTTTAGAACAGTTTCCAAAAGTCACAAACATGGTTTTAAAACCACACACCTTGCATAGCAAGCAGTATTTCCAATAACACAGCAGAGGAAGTTGCCACCAAAAAAACCCCTTATTAATTCTATTCTAAATTACTGATCTATATGTATAGTTGTGATAACAAGTTATTGCAATTGCAAATGTAAAACTTGAGTTGTATGTTTACTTACTAATCATATATAACATGCACCTCAGCTAACACATCTACCACAATGGGGTTGCTTAGGTTTAGTCAGATTTTCCCATTAATCATACCATGTTCAAATTAAGAGGAAAAAATCAATTTTGAACACTTTGGGGAATAAAAAAATGACTTTTGAAATAAACATATTCATTATTAAGGTCTTCCCTACATAGCTGTCCAATGGAAAAATAAAATAGTGTCAAACCTGCACTTTCATTTAAGCCACAACACTTGCAGTATCTAGTTGTTTAAGATTTCCATTGTGGGAATAACCGAGTGCCCTCTCAGAGTATGTGTTTGACTGTGAGCTGAGCAGCACTCTTTTCCTAAAGCATCAAGGTGTAGAAAATTACCACGACTTGTGAGTTTTTGCTTCTCAGTCTATCTATTGGTGACAGCATGGTAATTGGTTTTTGAATGACATACCGCTCTGGCAGTTTGAACCATTACACTATGGAGACCATTCACTCAGTAGCTCAGCCTGAGCATTTCTAATAGTAAGAAATATCTTACTTAACAGTATACCACTACTCATCTCAGGCTGGGCGAATTTAAAGTAGATGAACTACTGTGAAAAGTGTTAATAATTGAAAAGCCTCCATTTTGTTTCTTACGAAGGCCTGCTCTGTTTTTGAGATCAACTTATCCCCTCTCTCTCAAGACTCTAGTTTTAAAAGTAAGCATATTTATTTGTCTTTTGTTTTGATCCCTGTGGCTTATTATGGAATAACTTAGTTGTTCAACATCGCACCTTCAGCTAAACAGCAGAAAATATGTAGAAAGGTTATTGATTCCTTGGATTTCGTGTTGCATTGGGAATGACAGTAAAAAATGAAAAGGGATTTTTACAGTGAAAAAAATCGGCAGTGATGGAAGGATTCAGTTTACATATGGTAAAAGCTCACATCTGCCATGTCACTATGAAAAGGTGAGTTAACACAACTAGCTTAAGCAGAACCATCAAGATGTTACATATCTTGAGGTTAACACGTGGTAACTGCATAGGTGCTGGAACTAGAAGTGTGGGTGGTGCTGCCGCAACTTCTGGCTTAAAGTGGTTTCCATCATATACAGGATTTACAGTTCAGTTCAATGGCTCTCAGCACCCCTCATTATACAAATTGTTCCAGCACCCCGGGGAACTGTTCTCATTCTACTCAGCACTGGTAAGGCCTCAGATGGAGTAGTGTATCCAGTTCTGTGCAACACACTATAAAAAAGATTTGGACAAATTGGAGAGAATCCAGAGGAGAACAACAAAAATGATAAAAGATTTCCTATGAAGAAAGGTTTACAAAACTGGGCATGTTTAGTCTTGAGAAAAGAATCATAGAATCATAGAATATCAGGGTTGAAAGGGACCTCAGAGGTCATCTAGTCCAACCCCCTGCTCAAAGCAGGACCAATTCCCAACTAAGTCATCCAGCCAGGGCTTTGTCAAGCCTGACCTTAAAAACCTCTAAGGAAGGTGTTATGGGTAGGATCACAGAAACCCCCCTGGGAGCTGCCACCCGATGTGCAAAAGACTACCCCTGCTTCTGTTTTCCCAGCCAGCTCAGGACTCCAGCACCCTGTCTTGCTGAGCCAGACACTCCCGTCTGCTCCAGCACAGACCCAGGGTCTGAATCACTTGTCCCAAAGCTGCAAGTTTACCTGAAAACAGCTCACAGTAGTGTGCTTGTCTTTAGCACTCAGATGCCCAACTCCCAATGGGGTCTAAACCCAGATAAATCCGTTTTACCCTGCATAAAGCTTATGCAGAGTAAACTCATAAATTGTTCGCCCTCTATAACACTGATAGAGAGATAGGCACAGTTGTTTGCTCCCCCCCCCCCCAGGTATTAATACATACTCTGAGTAAATTACTAAATAAAAAGTGATTTTATTAAATACACACAGTAGGATCTAAGTGGTTCCAAGTAGTAACAGACAGAACAAAGTAAGTCACCAAGCAAAATAAAATAAAATAAAATGCGCAAATCTATGCCTAATCAAACTGAATACAGATAATCTCACCCTCAGAGATGCTTCAGTAAGTTTTTTCTCAGACTGGACACCTTCCAGGCCTGGGCACAATTCTTTCTCCTGGTACAGCTCTTGTTCCAGCTCAGGTGGTAGCTAGGGGATTCTTCATGATGGCTCCTCCCCTGCCCTTGTTCTCTTCCACCCCTTTATATATCTTTTGCATAAGGCGGGAACCCTTTGTCCCTCTGGGTTTCCACCCCCCTCACTGGAAAAGCACCAGGTTAAAGATGGATTCCAGTTCAGGTGACATGATCACATGTCACTGCAAGACTTCATTACTCACTTGCCAGCACACACATATACAGGAAGACTCACAGGTAAATACAGCCATCTGCAGACAATGGGAGTCATCAAGATTCCAAACCATCCTTAATGGCCCACACTTTACATAATTACAATAGGCCCTCAGAGTTATGTTTTATATTTCTAGTTTTAGATACAAGAGTGGTACATTTCTACAAATAGGATGATCACACCCAGTAGATTATGAGCTTTGTAATGATACCTTACAAGAGACCTTTTGCATGAAGCATATCCCAGTTACATTATATTCACTTATATTTTTATAAAACCATATAGACTGCACAACGTCGCACCCGCCTCCTGAACTTAGTGCCAGAGACTTGGACACTGACCATGGCAGAGACAGTATACCTAAAATTCATTTTTGGGCTCCCCTATGGGGCAGACACTCCTGTGTCCCCCAAAAGGGAAAGAGACCCTGATCCAGCTGTAGGCTCACAGCTACCAGCTCTGAGAGACCTTTCGCTGGCCAGCAAAATCCCCCCCCCCCTTTCACTCAGGTTGGGTTTGCTTCCAGCTAGAGTCCTTGGGGTTTGTTCCCACCGGAGCAGTCACCAGGACCCTAACTTCCAGCTCCAGGATACATGTCTCTGTGCACCTCTTCCACTCCATTACAGCCAGGTCATGCTTCTGGGTCTTAATTGCTTTGTCTCTTAAGTCCAGGTTGGTGGGCAGCCTTTTCCCGGGCAAATTGTACATCAATTTCCATTTGTCTTCCCTTGAGACCATCACTCAACAAGCTGGAATACCACAGAGAACCCCCTCCTGCCAGAACAGGCATCAGTCCCCTCCTGTCTTGCTAGGTTAGACACTCCAGTCAGCTTCAGCACAGACAGAGGTTGGGCCACACCCATGTGCAGTTCACTGAAACTGAGATGCACTCAGCTCAGCGGCTTCTTAGTTAACAGAGACATTCCCAGCGCCCATTGTTCAGTCTTTCTGGGCAATTTGCAACTTGTGTAGTTTTAGCTTCTTTTGATTTTCATTCTTACTTATTTTGCTTCCTTTTCTGTCCCTACTTCCCTTTCCTGAAATAAGCAAACAGAAAATAACAAACCAGTAACCACTTTGTCTGTTCTCCAGCCACCACACTTAAAACTCACTTAAAATCACTACCAGTATCTCAAAGCAATCAGCTGTGCACAGATCCTGCTCGACTATGCCACTGTGACGGGTTGGATCACAGAAACCCCCCTGGGAGCTGCCACCCGATGTGCAAAAGACTACCCCTGCTCCTGTTTTCCCTGCCACCTCAGGACTCCAGCACCCTGTCTTGCTGAGCCAGACACTCCCGTCTGGCTCCAGACACAGACCCAGGGTCTGAATCACTTGCCCCAAAGCTACAAATTTACCTGAAAACAGTTCACAGAAGTTTGCTTGTCTTTAGCACTCAGATGCCCAACTCCCAATGGGGTCTAAACCCAGATAAATTTGTTTTACCCTGCATAAAGCTTATGCAGGGCAAACTCATAAATTGTTCGCCCTCTATAACACTGATAGAGACATATGCCCCCCTCCCCCAGGTATTAATACATACTCTGAGTAAATTACTAAATAAAAAGTGATTTTATTAAATACACACAGTAGGATCTAAGTGGTTCCAAGTAGTAACAGACAGAACAAAGTAAGTCACCAAGCAAAATAAAATAAAATACGCAAATCTATGCCTAATCAAACTGAATACAGATAATCTCACCCTCAGAGATGCTTCAGTAAGTTTTTTCTCAGACTGGACACCTTCCAGGCCTGGGCACAATTCTTTCCCCTGGTACAGCTCTTGTTCCAGCTCAGGTGGTAGCTAGGGGATTCTTCATGATGGCTCCTCCCCTGCCCTTATTCTCTTCCACCCCTTTATATATCTTTTGCATAAGGCGGGAACCCTTTGTCCCTCTGGGTTTCCACCCCCGTCACTGGAAAAGCACCAGGTTAAAGATGGATTCCAGTTCAGGTGACATGATCACATGTCACTGCAAGACTTCATTACTCACTTGCCAGCACACACATATACAGGAAGACTCACAGGTAAATACAGCCATCTGCAGATAATGGGAGTCATCAAGATTCCAAACCATCCTTAATGGCCCACACTTTACATAATTACAATAGGCCCTCAGAGTTATGTTTTATATTTCTAGTTTTAGATACAAGAGTGGTACATTTCTACAAATAGGATGATCACACTCAGTAGATTATGAGCTTTGTAATGATACCTTACAAGAGACCTTTTGCATGAAGCATATCCCAGTTACATTATATTCACTTATATTTTTATAAAACCATATAGACTGCACAACGTCACAGAAGGAGATTCCACCACCTTCCTAGGTAACCCATTCCAGTGCTTCACCACCCTCCTAGTGAAAAAGTTTAGGTTGGATATTAACATAAGAACATAAGAAAGGCCGTACCGGGTCAGACCAAAGGTTCATTTAGCCCCGTATCCTGTCTACCGACAGTGGCCAATGCCAGGTGCCGCAGAGGGAGTGAACCTAAAAGGCAATGATCAAGTGATCTCTCTCCTGCCATCCGTCTCCACCCTCTGACAGACAGAGGCTAGGGACACCATTCCTTACCCATCCTGGCTAATAGCCATTAATGGACTTAACCACCATGAATTTATCCAGTTCTCTTTTAAACTCTGTTATAGTCCTAGCCTTCACAACCTCCTCAGGTAAGGAGTTCCACAAGTTGACTGTGCACTGCGTGAAGAAGAACTTCCTTTTATTTGTTTTAAACCTGCTGCCTATTAATTTCATTTGATGACCCCTAGTTCTTGTATTATGGGAATAAGTAAATAACTTTTCCTTATCCACTTTCTCCACATCACTCATGATTTTATATACCTCTATCATACCCCCCTTAGTCTCCTCTTTTCCAAGCTGAAGAATCCTAGCCTCTTTAATCTCTCCTCATATGGGACCCGTTCCAAACCCTTAATGATTTTAGTTGCCCTTTTCTGAACCTTTTCTAGTGCCAGTATATCTTTTTTGAGATGAGACCACATCTGTATGCAGTATTTGAGATGAGGGCATACCATCGATTTATATAAGGGCAATAATATATTCTCAGTCTTATTCTTTATCCCCTTTTTAATGATTCCTAACATCCTGTTTGCTTTTTTGACCGCCTCTGCACACTGTGTGGACATTTTCAGAGAACTATCCACAATGACTCCAAGATCTTTTTCCTGACTTGTTGTAGCTAAATTAGCCCCCATCATATTGTATGTAAGTTCATGCCCTCTTTAAACTTAACAGGTACACCACAAAGAACATGGAAATAACTGGTTAGGCCAGAAATAACAGATGTGAGAATCCATTAATCATAGAATCGTAGGACTGGAAGGAACCTCAAGAGGTCATCTAGTCCAGTCCCCTGCACTCAAGGCAAGACTAAGTATTATCTAGACCATCCCTGACAGGTGTTTGTCCAACCTGCTATTAAAAATCCCCAATGATGGAGATTCCACCACGTCCCTAGGCAATTTATTCCAGTACTTAACCACTCTGACAGGAAGTTTTGCCTAATGTCCAACTTAAACCACCCTTGCTGCAATTTAAGACCATTGCGTCTTGTCCTTTCCTCTAGGTTAAGAACAACAATTTCTCTCCCTCCTCCTTGTAACAACCTTTTATGTACTTGAAAACGGTTATGTCTCCTCTCAGTTGTCTCTTCTCCAGACTAAACAAACCCAGTTTTTTCAATCTTCCCCCATAGGTCGTATGAATACATATGAATCTGCCAGCCTATAGAGTAAGCGTACCCTGATATTTTGTTGGTGAGGAAATTAAGTTTGGACATGGGAGGTGGGCACATAGCACTCAGGTTCAATAAGAGGGGCAACACACCATGTTAGTTAGTTTAGTCAGGCTTTAAGTTAGCTTCTATAGCCTTTCTATAGTTTAGCTCTCTAGCTTCTCCTAAGTTCTGCGCCTCCCACTTGCTCGAGTATTGAGGAACCTGGACCATCAGACTCTTTTGGCATGCCAGAGGCAAGGCTGGTCCGTTGTCTCTTATCACCAAGGAAGGGTGTATGTTAATCTAGAAAGTTTTATCATATATAATACCACATGTACCTCTAGAACAATATTATTTCCTTTGTAATTCTGATTGATTACTTTCCCATTTGATTATTATTCCATTTATCTCAATGAAAGTCTTTAAGGCTGTATTTTTGTTCTCAGTGGGAGTATCCTTGTCATACATCCTGAAAATCCTTGCAAAACTCTGTGAAGCCTCATTCTGAGACAAGAATATTATCTTCTGATCAGATTAATTGGTGAGTCTATAACCCATATTATGTAAACAATAATATTAATCCCCTAAAATCAGGCAACAGAGGGTTAAAAGAAAATTTGTGGAATTCCCGTCATTGGAGGTTTTTAAGAACCAGTTAAACAAACATTTGTCTCAAAGTGGACACCCAGAGGTGCTCAAAACTGGCTGACACTTTGGAAAGTTTATCTGTAAGCTGTTTGGGGGAGGGACTGTGTCAGTTTCTGTGTAGCATCTAGCACACTTTTGGTGTTCAAAAATGGATCCTTGGCACCACTGCAACAGCTCTGTGCTGACACAGCAGTGCAAAGAAGTCATAACGTTGTCCTAAGGGACAGTCAAGGATTCTCCCAGGAGAGGGGGAACTTTGGATGGCTTACAGCCAGCATAGCCAGTTTCTATCCTATCCACTTAGCAAAATACTCTAGTTGGTGCTCGGATGTTCTGAAGATGGGCACTAGTATAAAACCTTAACATAAATAATTGCTGGCACATTTTGGTTTTGTAACAGGTTGTTTCCAAGAGGTTGCTGTAAATAAGGACTGGAAATACGGCATACTTTTTAACAGTGAGGGTAATTAAGCACTGGAACAACTTACCAAGGGTCATGGTGGACTCTCCATCACTGACCATTTTAAAATCATGACTGGATGTTTTTCTAAAAGATATACTCTAGGAATTAATTTGGGGAAGTGTATGACCTGTGTTATAAAGGAGATCAGACTAAATAATCACAGTGGTCCTTTCTGGCCTTGAAATCTATACATCTAATGCAGATTTGATACATGGAAAGTAATGGATTCCCCACACACACACACCCCTCAGATCAATTATTCCATCTTTCCAGTTACTGCACTGAGAGTTTGTTTTTTGTTTAATAAGCTTATTCCTTTTTTTGTTTGTTTGTTTTTGAAAGGAATCCCTGTATTTCTACATATGCTTGAGCTTGAAGAACTAAAGATGTGTGCTTTAATACATTTAATTCAGCAGCTTCTATTCTGTCCTTGTTTCGTCTAGTTCTAGGCGGGGGGTACAGAGGGGAGGAAGGAAGTCAGTTAAGGAAAGACTTGGCTCCAGGAGATCAAAGAAGAGGATCGGTCAAGACTCCATGTTTTCCACATCTGATATTTTATTGCAAGCCACTCGGGGCTGGAGCAAAACCTTTAGTTTCAGAGCTCAGCCTTAAAAAGTTCCAGAATACTCAAAAATGGATGGGAACCAAGGAAGGAGTCTGTAAGCTGGAGATTCACAGGAATAATAGGAGAATTAGGAAATGCAACATATTACCCACAGCTGGACTCGCTAGCATGGGAAAGTGGAAGATAATAAAATGATGTGTGGGGATAATTAGCTAACACTGTGTTGTAATCTTCAATAGAAAAATAGATCCTTTACAAAGAACTCCCACCAGAAATCATCCTGCAGTATTTATCATTACATGTTGTATTTTGACGTTCCTTTATGTGTTCAGATACTTTATATACACTTAAGATGCAACTGATATTTAAACGTGCGAAAGAATCATCTTTTTTTCCTCAGCACTGTAAGAAGCTCTGAGGACAAAAGCAATTTAATCAGAAATATGGGATGATGAGAAGAGGCAGCAAGGGAGTGCCGCTTCATTGCTGCATGAAGAAATAATTAATACCCACAGAATGTCTATTAAATGAAACAGAATTTTTTATTGCTGAACAGTGCAGCCATATATACCGATTTCTGTACCATGCTGGTATTATTACTGTACATTGTTAAGAAAGATGACACACAAGCTGAAATTCACTGACAGCGAGTAGGGGAGCAAGAGTTGCAAACACCCTTTTGCTCTGTTAGATCCTACACCAAACTGCTGCAAGTCAATACTTCACTCACATCAATGCTTTCTGATTTCTTTTTAATTTCTGAAAGTGTTTATGTCAACAAGGCAATTTATACAGCACTGGAGAGGAAATCCTGTTTCAGACCTGAAAAATAAAGAACAATTGTTAAGAGGTTATTATTAGTCAGGTGCAAAGTTCTTAGAAACTAAGTTTTTCTGATGGAATGAAATACACATTTTATCACAAAAGACCAAATAGTTAAATAACCGACACAGACACAAGCGCACTGCACTAAATACCATAGAGAGGGCAGTGAGAGGATGAAAGAGGGACAAGCAAAGTGCAAAGTAACAGAGACTTTATGGAAAGGAAGGTTTTCAAAAACTGGATATTCAATTGCTTCAGGGTCGGCCTTAGGGGAAATGGCCCAGTTGCCCTGGGACAACTTGTATTTTGGTGCCCCAAGCCCCTGCTGCCCCGCTCCCCCGTATCTATCTCCCCTTCACTGCTGGCCCCAGCTGCCTCCCCAGGCTTCCAACTCACCCTCCTGCCCCTGCTACCTCCCTGGGCTTTCCACCCATCCCCCCTGGCTCCCACTGCCTCCGCGGGCTCCCCACCCATCCCCCCTGCCCCTCGATGACTCTGCAGGCTTACCACCTACCCACCCCGCCCCTGCTACCTTCCCGGGCTTCCCACCCACCCACCCCACCCCTGCTACCTCCCTGGGCTTTCCACCCATCCCCCCCCCACCCCCTCTACCTCCACAGTTTCCCCACCCATTCCCCTGGCCCCTGCTGCCTCTCTGGGCTCTCCAACCCCTATTCCCCCTGGACCCTGCTGCCTACCCAGGCTCCCCACCCATCCCCCTATCACTCCCAGGCCCCACTACCACCCCCCTCCATTGCCTCAAGCTCCCTTCTGCAGCCTCACACCCCAGGCCCACCCCACTCCTTGCTTCTTAACCAGAGCACCCCCTAAACACAGCACCCTGGGTAGTCGCCCATGTCACCCATCTGTAAGGCTGGTCCTGGAGGCCTGTGATACTTTATAGAGTTTTCTATTCCTCTCCCTTTCCCAGAGCTGTGTGTGAGCTATGCGCATAATGTTTTAAAATCATTCTGGTTATGATGGTGAACCTTTATCAAAGATGTATTACTATCCAAAGCAACAGAAATCCACAGCTGAAGGGGAACGGACTGTCAATATTGTGGAATAATACAACCTCCAATTCATAAGGATGTGGAAAAATTGGAAAGAGTCCAGCGGAGGGCAACAAAAATGATTAGGGGTCTGGAGCACATGACTTATGAGGAGAGGCTGAGAGAACTGGGATTGTTTAGTCTCCAGAAGAGAAGAATGAGGGGGGATTTGATAGCAGCCTTCAACTACCTGAAGGGGGGTTCCAAAGAGGATGGAGCTCGGCTGTTCTCAGTGGTGGCAGATGACAGAACAAGGAGCAATGGTCTCAAGTTGCGGTGGGGGAGGTCCAGGTTGGATATCAGGAAAAACTATTTCACTAGGAGGGTGGTGAAACACTGGAATGCGTTACCTAGGGAGGTGGTGGAGTCTCCTTCCTTGGAGGTTTTTAAGGCCCGGCTTGACAAAGCCCTGGCTGGGATGATTTAGCTGGGAATTGGTCCTGCTTTGAGCAGGGGGTTGGACTAGATGACCTCTTGAGGTCCCTTCCAACTCTGATATTCTATGATTCTGTGATTTATAAAAAGCAACAGAGGGTCCTGTGGCACCTTTGAGACTAACAGAAGTATTGGGAGCATAAGCTTTCGTGGGTAAGAACCTCACTTCTTCAGATGCAAGTAAAAATGATTTCCATTACTTGCATCTGAAGAAGTGAGGTACTTACCCACGAAAGCTTATGCTCCCAATACTTCTGTTAGTCTCAAAGGTGCCACAGGACCCTCTGTTGCTTTTTACAGATTCAGACTAACACGGCTACCCCTCTGATACTTGAATGCATTTATAGTAAAAGATAATGCAACGGGAATCAAATGATACATGGCATGAACTACGTAGTACAAAACCAAAGACAGTTCTAACACTGCAAGCAAAGGCACTAGTTTAACCTGAGAGTTTAATAGCTGACATAACAATGAAAGCCACCTGAAAGCAAGACAAGGGGTATAGGGAAGCAGATATCTGATGATTACCATGTAATGACAACTCACAAAGAGCAGGGAGTGATTCCAAATGCAGATCCTATTATACCGAAAGACACAACAAACAGTCTCAGATCAGGCTGAAAACGAGACACTGCAGAAAGTGGAAACTACATGCTGAGGTGATGATCTCCGACTGAATAGAATTGCTGAAACAGTTATGGGTTAAGGATAGGAAGTGTTGCAAAACATCAGCAAGATCTTGAGTTTCTGTGTATTACACATTTAAATTTCTTGGGATCTACTATCTAAAGAGGCATCTGGCATTCTGTGAATCAAAGCAGGCACCACATGTAAAAGAGACACACACTGTGCTCTCTCATGGAGATTAAGACTCACCACGGATGGCTCTTTGTATACAGAAAAAATTAAGAGTTTTGACTACGAGGTTTATTCCTTTGTCAAAGAGAAATCAGCATCAGAATTGCAACACAACATGCTCCTATACTTATGTTTTTGACATTCAGTAACTTGATGTAGAACATTCTTGGAACTTTACTTGATTTGTTGAAAAGTTTTCACAATAAAGGATGAATAGATACTGTTCAACAGGAAATGTGCTTAATGTTATCCTCTTAATACTCTTCAGTATTATGTATTGAGACAGAAAAACAACATTCATAAGGTCTTTCCAGGAGCAATAAGAGAGCTCTGTTCTGTGGTCAGGAGAAGTCTATATTGAATATTAGTTTCCAGTTGTGAATGTGAAACCCCATACTGCACCATAAGCTGCATTGGCTATTGATAGTACTATTCATGCTGCTTACTTGCACAAAACATACCAAATTTCTTGGGATCTGCTTGCTATGAAAGCATATGTTTTATTTACCACAGAATAGCTTGATGTTTGACTTAGGCCTTGGCTACACTGGCACTGTACAGCGCTGCAACTTGCTGCGCGCAGGGGTGTGAAAATGCCCCCTCCCCCAGCCCCCAGCACAGCGAGCGCAGCGCTGTAAAGCACCAGTGTAATCAGAGCCTGCAGCGCTGCACGCTCGCTCGCAGCGCTGCAAGCTACTCCCCTCGGAGAAGTGGAGTACATACAGTGCTGCGAAAGAGCTCTCGCAGCACTGGCGGCGCGACTACACTCGTGCAGCGCTGTGAATTCCCGAGTGTAGCCAAGGCCTAAGTGTTTCTAGTAAGCACTTTCAATACCATGCAAGACATTGTTGCCTGCAGTATAGCTGACACCAAACATAAGCTACTAGCCTTCTTTTTCACAGCCTCTTCCCTCCCAACCTATCATTTCTCATTCAGTATTAAGATGTCGACTCCCACCTCTGATCAGCCCAGAATGTCAGCCTCCATCACCTACTTGTTACATTTTTATGTACACCTTAATGCTGTTTCCAGTACTGCCCCTCTCAGACAAAAAAACACCAAAAAATGTGGCAGCAAGTTTCAGAGCCCAGGTCAACTCGCACCACAGGGTTAAGAATAGTTATGTAGGCTCAAGTTGGGCCTAGGCTCTAAGACCTGACAAAGGGGGAGGTTCTCAGAACCCAGGCTCCAGACCAAGCCTGAACATCTACTTGGCTATTAGCCCCATAGCATGAGCCGGTGTCAGCTGACCCAGGCTCTGAGACTCACTGCCACGGGACGTACACTCAGTTGGGATAAGCTTCCTGTAAACATCCTCAAAACTAACACATTATTCTCCTTTTCCATTAATTTTACAAAAAACTTGACAATGATTAGGCTGCTGGTGTGCTAAGATCATCACCTATCATGCTGATTAGTATTGTTTCATTGTTTGCTTGTGCTCCCCCATCTGTTGTCTCTTGTCTTATATGTAGATTGTAAGCTCTTTGGGTCAGGAACTGTCTTTTTGTTCTGTACAGCGCCTAGCACAATGGGGTCCTACTCCATGACAGTGCTCTGAGGAACTACAGTAATATAATAATGAAGCATGGGTACTTGAATAGTCCTTTTCTAAGTAGCACATGACTGATTAGTTCAATGATTCTTTAACTTTCAAAAAACTTGTAGTAGTTATAGGTAAGGCTGCACATTATACAATACTCTATAGAATGTTATGATTAATAAGTAGCTACATTTAAAGCACCACTCTATATATGGGAAGTAAATTTTAAGTGATATGTCTGAATGCACTTTGGAACCAGTATGTATTTTTCATGTGCTTAGTCAAATCTGAATACAATTTATATTTGGCCTATTCCAAATTGCTTTTTGCCTCAGAAAGACAATTCATCTTAATTTTGTATCACTTTATTTCAAAATTCCTCCCAAAAAGCCACTATCTCCTGAGTGGGTTTCTTATTTTGAAGGAGGGGAGAAGAGAATGAGTAGTGTTCCTCTAATGAAGTCATAGGAGAAAGTGAATTAGGGCCTGATTCTGTTCACATTGAATTAAATTGCAAAACTTTCAAGAGATGAATTCTTGTTGGCTCTAAAGTTATTTTAGTTCACAAGCTAAGGAAGAAAGTCAAACTTAAAATGAATCATTACATTCTCTTCAATCAACCGTTGTTTTATTAAGACATATTAAGGCATGTATTATGCCCTAGCCAATTTTCAGTCTATTAGTAATTTAGCTGATATGCCCTAGCCAATTTTCAGCCTAACACAATAAAGACCCAATTAAGACAAAAAAGCAGATTGAGTTTGTTGAATATTCTGTAAGAACTAATAACAAATTTAAAAAATCCCAACACTAAAAATAGTTTTCTGTTTTTCAACACATGACCTCATAAGGAACAAATATAGTGCTACCATCAATTTTGAGCTGTGATTCATATTCACTCATTTTTGAAAGACTGCATATATCAAGAACAGTCTGAGTATGTTTATGTATGAAAAGTAGCTTGTTTGTACTAAAGGTAGAAAAGCTGGCATTCTTAAAGGGACTTAGAAAACCCAAGAAGCCAGCAGTTGAAATTTATTCTCTCATGGAATGAATTTTTCTCCTTTATTTTATACTGCTTTGTTATTTTAAAGTTGCTTCTGAAGCCTAGGGGTTTTTTTTTTTCTTTGCTTGTTTTCAGAAACATTTGTTCTGAAACTACCACCAACAAATTACAGATATGAGTGGTTACATTTTGGGCCAGCAGCTTCAACAAATCTCTTTAATCATATGCTAAAAAGACTAATTAGATGATACCACAATAAGTCTGATATACATAAAAGACTGGTTATCCATACTGAATCATTTTGGAAGAAGAAATTAGGGGCTTGACTACACATACAGTGCTGCAACAATGCAGCTGTACTTAGTGAAGATGTTACTTACACCAACGGGAGAGCTCCTCCCGCCAATGTAAGTACTCCATCTCCTCGAGAGGTGGTAGTTAGGTTGACAGGAGAAGCCCTCCAATTGACATAGTGCTGTCTATGCGACGCAGTTTTACTGACCTAACTGCTGGCATAGACAGAACTATGTCAATTGGAGGGCTTCTCCTGTCAACCTAGCTACCACCTCTCGAGAAGATGGAGTACTTACATTGGCGGGAGGAGCTCTCCCGTTGGTAACGTAGTTAAAACGACATAATTCTGTAGTGTAGACTAAGCCTGAGTAAGCTCTTTGGAAGGGGATGAATTCCACACCTAAACCAGACTAAGTGCTTTATGAAAATGAGTATGTTCACCCCAGTTAATATAATATCCAATTTATGACATGAAATACCTATTTGTATCAGTTTTCTTCTATAAGAAGATATGAAAACCATAGCAATATTATATAGTTTTATTATTACTACTGAAATATTACATTATTTACTATACAAAGAGAATTTAGGGACTTATTGTTAAAGGTACTTAGGTGCCTGAGTTGCAGAGAGGCACCTAGTGTAATTTTCAAACACACCTGGACCCCTGACTGCCATTGAAATCAACGACAACCACTGCTTTTGAAAATCCCACCAGACATTTATCTGCATCTTTAGGCACCTGAGTACTTTTAACAATCTGGCCTAAAGACAACTTGGAGAATGTATTATATATCCAAATGAAGTCCAATGTCATTGCATTCAGTTTTTTATCTTATAGTTTATCTACTTTTCTTTATATGTGCTTGCATGGTTGAAAAGAAATGCTGACCAATAACAGACAAAAGAATACGCTCAGTCTTTTTCCTCTGAAGTTATGAAAATAGATTCCAAGAATATAGGGCAATAAAGAAGACTATTAAGGATGATACTGAAAATGCCCAGAAAAGGAATGAATTGATATAAAGATTACAAATGAGTAAGAGGCATGTGTCTTTACACATTAGTACAAATCAGACTAGGCCTACACAAAAGAACAAGATTAATTAGATGAAAAAAACAGTCTCGGTTTTAGCTCTCTATTCCTTAAAGGAAAAGGAAGTTGGGGGGAGGCAAAGCTCAGTGGTTTGAGCATTGGCCTACTAAACCCAGGGGTTGTGATTTCAATCCTTGAGGGGGCCACCTGGGGCAAAATCAGTACTAGGTCCTGCTAATGAAGGCAGGGGGGCTGGACTCAATGACATTTCAAGGTCCCTTCCAGCTCTAGGAGATAGGATATCTCCATTTATTTATTATAGCACTCTACATTTTAGTAGAGGATTCTAGATTACAATTTTACTTAATATCCACTTTTAATGTTGGACAGAAGCAGCAGAAAGAGCAGAGGCACTACAGTTGTCCATTTCATTTCCAACAGGGCTCATTTTCCCACCATGCAAAGAAATTACCAGAACCATTTGCTTCTTCATAAAGAAGAATTTTATGCAATTAATTTAATCTGTTTCTGTTTGCAAATTGTCTGAGAACAGCGATTTTCTTTAATGTGTTACTCAAATTAGTCAGGGATTAATTTCAGCTAATTCACACCCTGAACTTCATTAGTGAGTAGTTTATTGCCAGTAGTTGATATTAAAAAAAAATTAGCTGTTTTGATTGAAGATATGTCACATGGTGTTTTTCCGCCATGATTGCGTTAATGTAAATCTCACAATAAATTTACCCATGTGCAGATGAAAAAAATCAGCATTTACTTTCCGCTAATATTTTGCAATAATTAATTAATTCTCCATTTTGGTAAACATTCCTGCACATAAACTCATTTGCTAGCTTTGCAGAAAGTGGACACCAAAGTGCACCTGTGTAATAGTAACTCCCCAATGGCAACATATTCTATGAAGTCACTTTCAGTTTACAGAAACCATGTATATAAGAATGTAGAGGGGCAAATTGTGCCTGGTCCTTCTGCACGTATACAAAAGAGGAAGGAGTTAGAGTACTGCTCTCCACCCCATTGCCGATCCAAAGGAACAAGAAGGGTCATGCTGTATCTTGATGGCATGAAGAGACGTGGAATATTTAGGAGGACACGTCATCATGGACCTACAAATACATTCTGGATCAGGGAACCAGAACCTGCAATATGTGGAATTTATTAACAGAAATAGAATGCTGTAGCTTCTATTATATATGGACATTTTGCTCATCAGAAAGTCACGGCTTGGATTAATACATATTGAAACACACCTGACTTTTCTGGTGGAATGTAGGTCTTAGTACCGATCTGTGGGCTTCACAAATTATAAAACCACAAAAAAAATAAGGCTAAGTGAAGATTTTGAACATAGAGGTTGTTTATGTAGCTAATGACAGAAACACATCACACATACGCTGTGGTATGAACATTCAGTTATTTTCCTACCTGTCAACTGGCCACATGTCATACAATTGAGAGATAAAGTCTTACAAGCTTTAGTGACCATACCTAACATAGTGGTTGCTTTACCTTCCTCATAAAGGAGATAAAGGAAAAAACAAAGGAAGGAGATTAATCTGATCTTGCTTAAAGATTACCACGAACATCTAGCAGTCTGTAATAGGGCAGAGGTTTAGATTTCAAGGCTAACAACAGATGAGAGTGTTGCCAAATTCTTAGCAAAAGAGCAGTAAGGTTCTTTGTGTATCTGCAGATTAGGCAAGGGCCTGAACCAAAGGATCAAATTCTAGCATTCCTGAACTACTGGACTGTAGAGAAAAGGTGCCAGCCTGGCTTCAGATCCTGATTTTGCAGCTCAGCCACATCTCTATTTATTAAAAATAAGCTGCAAAAACATTGTTTTGGTCCCTTAGTGACCATCTTGCTTCCATCCCTATTTTGGTGGAAGATACTGACAAGAGCTCTGGAGGACCTAAATACTGATGTCATAGAATCATAGACTCTCAGGAGGTCATCTAGTCCAACCCCTGCTCAAAGCAGGACCAATTCCCAATTCCATACCAAGGTGAAACCTGAGTTACAGCTTCTCCTCCTCACAAGAGAGGCTGTCCCCCTCAGGGGGGAGGGAGGGAGAGCTGCAGTCCAGGTTACAAGAATATCATTTTTAAATTAAAGGGAGATATCCTATCTCCTAGAACTGGAAGGGACTTTGAAAGGTCATCGAGTCCAGCCCCCAGCCTTCACTAGCAGGACCAAGTACTGATTTTTGCCCCAGATCCCTAAGTGGCCCCCTCAAGGATTGAACTCACAACCCTGGGTTTAGGAGGCTAAGGCCTTGGCTACACTGGCAATTCACAGAGCTGCACTTGCTGCGCTCAGGGGTGTGAAAAAACACCCCCCCTGAGCACAGCGAGTGCAGCGCTGTAAAGCGCCAGTGTAATCAGCACCTGCAGCGCTGCACGCTCGCTCGCAGCACTGCAAGCTATTCCCCTCGGAGAGGTGGAGTACTTGCAGCGCTGCGAGAGAGCTCTCACAGCGCTGGCAGCGCGACTACACTCGAGTGTAGCCAAGGCCTAATGCTCAAACCACTGAGCTATCCCTCTCACTTTGCTAGAGGGTTGGAGTAGTGAAGCAAGTATCTGACCTTTCTAATGTACAAACAGAATTTCCTTTGATGCAGAAAGGGTCTGAAATTTGAGGCAGGAGAGCCCCGCACTTGTTTGCCTGACAATTATGCATGCAGGTAGAGTCTGCTGGCTACTACACACCATGTACCCTTCAAAGTGATCTCTTAAATTAATAGCATCAAGGCCTTAATTAGTAACAACCCCTTTCTGCCTCCCCCAGAGGATTATAACAATTCAATTAGTCTCAGGTAAATCAGTGAGATATGTGCATCCTAACCCAGCAGTTTTTATGCAGGCAAAACTCCCAGGAAGGTTAGAGGAGTTTGATGAGTGCAGGATTGGGCCCACTTGATTGAAGTCATAAAACTATCATCCTCTTCCCCTGGGCAGGCTACCATCACACAACGCCTTGTCTCTTGGGTCTTGTCTATACAAGAAAAGAGCACATATTTAACTAAATAGATTTAAAAATAAAATTAATTCATCTGGTCAAATCTCCTAATGTAGACACCCTTGAACCAGTTTAATGCTTGCCTATACTGATTTTGTTTAAGTCAGTAACTTACTGATACAAGCAAAACTGATTGGTTCTATATTAAGGGTCTGCACATATAACTAGATTGACTTTTAAATCTATTTGATTAGAACAGGTGTACATTTCTAGTACAGACAAGGCCAAGGACTGGCTGACTCCTCCAGACATTTAACAGGTTCCCTCTCAACAGCTGCACTATTTCACATACCATGACTACTTACTTTCCAGGACTGTCATGGTTATAGTGCAAGCTGCACTGCAGACACTTTTCAGTCCCTCTCAAGTGCTCCCCTTTGGGGACAATGTTTCACTATTGTCACCCCTCTCTGCTGCATGGCCGGTGTACCATTAGGCGAACTAGGCAGCCGCCTAGGGCGCCAAGATTTGGGGGCGCCAAAAAGCGGTGCCCAGCGTCACGGGAGTCAGCTGAGCAAGGCAAGGTGGAGAGCGAGGCCTCCATAACAAACCCACCCCCGCAGCAAGGGGGGCCGCGCAGGATGGTCAGGGGGAGCCTGTGATGGAGCAAGGAGGAGACAGCCGGCCGGGCGTGGCAACCAGCGCGGCCGAGGGACAGAGTTGTTGGGGGAGGCAGGATGCGGTCCTGAGCTCAGGTGAGCTTTGCCCTACAACGCGCCACACCTGGGGCAAGGGAAAGTGAAACTAAACCCCGGACGGAGGGGAAAGGCCTGGTGCAGGTGCCGCTTCCAAACACACACCCAGTCGCACTGTGCCAATGCGAGGAGCCAACCCTGATCCCCAGGGAGATCCTCACCTGCTCCCTGGGAGAGCCCGACTCTGCCCTTCTTGCCCCTGGGTCCCCCCGGGGGCGAAGTACTCAGAGCCTGGGAATGTTTAGAGACCCTGCAAGCTGGGGACATTCTCAGCCTCCTCCTTGCTCATAGGTTCCCCGGGGCCAGAAGGGACCATTGTGATCATCTCCTCTGACCCCCTTGTATTAATTCTAATGAACAATGCCACATTATGCAGTATTCATTTTTGAAAGTTTATAATAAGTGATGCTCCGGGGGGAGAGAAGGGGGGCGCAAGGTAGAAGTTTCGCCTAGGGCGCAAAATATCCTTCCACCAGCCCTGCTCTGCTGAGAGCTACACCAGTGCTTAATTTGTAATGAAAGAGGTGCCCAGGCTCAAGCAATTTTTTACAAATCATAAACACTGGAATAAACTGTCTAGGGAGGTTGCGGAATCTCCATCTCTGGAGATATTTAAGAGTAGGTTCGATAAATGTCTATCAGGGATGGTCTAGACAGTATTTGGTCCTGCCATGAGGACAGGGCCCTGGATTCAACGACCTCTTGAGGTCCCTTCCAGCCCTAGAATCTATGAATATATGAATAACTGATGCAGCAAGCCCAGAAGTGCCAGGGCTATGAACCTAGAGGTGCCGGGACTCAGCCCTGGCAAGCCCTGGGACAAATTAAGCCCTGAACTACATGGTCCTTCCATTCAGACTGGAACTCTGAGCTGCAGTCCCCCTGATTCCCAACCATGCTAAGCTGACTGACCCAACTGGGTAAGTCCTTTTTCTCTGGGAGCCTGTGACTAGCAACTGATTATGTTGACTCAAAAACATCTTCAAAACAAAGCATTATTTATTCACCCAATGGTGCATAGCAGAGATAAGGGATACAACACAAAAGGCCTATATGCATATTTTCTCCTTACTTAAACCTTAATCTTTCCTTGCAAATTGTAGTAAGTTCCATTCAGTCCAGATACATCCAGCTCTGGCTTGGGAGAAGCAAACTGACAAGAAGCAGCATGCTCTCCGTGTGTCTCCCTGCTCCCTGTCAGCACTGCCTAACAGTCCCTGGGCTCACCCTACCAACTCACTCAGTGTCCCTTCTTTTTCTAGGCCCGATGTCCTTTAGTGGTTTAATATCCCTTTTGTAGCGCCCCTATACACCCTGTTGCTTCCTTTAATGCTAATCTCCTTACAAGTTTCAATAGGCAGGCCTGGGTTCATCTGGATCCCGCTTCCAGCTCAGCAAGACATACTTTCTGATTCTCTTCAAAGATAAATTTACTTGGTGGTGCTTCCACCCCACTTGCTCCTTCCTGGCAAGGTCACCAAGGCAGCTTGGAAGGACAATTGTAACCCTGAGTTACTTGCCAGGTAGTTGGAAACTCTGAAGGAATAACATACACACACACACACACACACACACACAATATATATATATAATCAACACAGGAACTATATTAAACAAGAAGTAAATATGACATCATAGAGTAAATCAATACTTTCAGGGTCATCGGTGCCCGCCCCACACTGGTAATACCTATGAATTTCCCCACACATGATCTGATACACTGGAGGGTAGGGATAGGATACAGAGGGACCTAGACAAATTAGAGGATTGGGCCAAAAGAAATCTGATGAGGTTCAACAAGGACAAGTGCAGAGTCCTGCATCTAAGATGGAAGAATCCCATGCACTGCTACAGACTAGGGACCGAATGGTTAGGCAGCAGTTCTGCAGAAAAGGACCTAGGGGTTACAGTGGACAAGAAGCTGGATATGAGTCAACAGTGTGCCCTTGTTGCCAAGAAGGCCAATGGCATTTTGGACTGTATAAGTAGGGGCATTGCCAGCAGATCGAGGGACGTGATCATTCCCCTCAATTCGACATTGGCGAGGCCTCATCTGGAGTACTGTGTCCAGTTTTGGGCCCCACACTACAAGAAGGATGTGGAAAAATTGGAAAGAGTCCAGCGGAGGGCAACAAAAATGATTAGGGGGCTGGAGCACATGACTTATGAGGAGAGGCTGAGGGAACTGGGATTATTTAGTCTTCAGAAGAGAAGAATGAGGGGGGATTTGATAGCTGCTTTCAACTACCTGAAAGGGGGTTCCAAAGAGGATGGATCTAGACTGTTCTCAGTGGTACCAGATGACAGAATAAGGAGTAATGGTCTCAAGTTGCAGTGAGGGAGGTTTAGGTTGGATATTAGGAAAAAACTTTTTTACTAGGAGGGTGGTGAAGCACTGGAATGGGTTACCTAGGGAGGTGGTGGAATCTCCTTCCTTAGAGGTTTTAAAGGTCAGGCTTGACAAATCCCTGGCTGGGATGATTTAGTTGGGGATTGGTCCAGCACAGGGTTGGACTAGATGACCTCCTGAGGTCCCTTCCAACCCTGATATTCTATGATTCTATGATGGAGCAAGAGTAAAATTTACAGTCCTGTTGGTATGCTTACTTTGCAGGGGCCCTTGATGACCTATGACAATGATATCTTCTGTGGTAGCAATAGGCTGACAGTAAAGCTCAAAAGATTGACGTGGGATAAGGTGGTAAATTCCTCTACAGGTTTAATAGACAGTAGGTAACAAAATCCCTTACCCAACAGCTTGAGGGCAAATTTGGAGGTCTCCAAACAATTTCCCTGACTATCTGACCAAAATATGGTGCTTTCCCAGCTCCATGAATGATCCTCAGGTTCAGAGCTGAACCAGGACTCCCCAGCAACTGCAGAGGGGCTGACATTCGCAGTTGGCAGGTATCCTCTTCATGCAGGAAGCATGTTGCTTCTAAAACTGAGATTTCCCCTCCCCATAAAGGGATGCAGGGATCTGGCAACATTTTAAACTACTTTGCATGAGTGTAAATGATTATGCATGGTGCACAGCAGTGAAGACTCAAGCCCAGTTACTTTAGTTGGAGTTAGAAGTACAAACAGGGTGATAAAATACATTTCTCACTAGGTCCCATATAGAAGCCAGAATAATCTTACATCTGTGGTTGCATAGACTGAAGAGAGCCAAGTCAGGTACTAGTGAAGCAGCAGAGCATGAAAGTGTGAGGGCTCAATCCTCAGTTGTGCCAAGTTCATATTCAGCCAAGAGAGGAGACCAGTAAAGAAATATGGTTCTAAGCCACTGTCCACTCTCCTGGGCCATCCAGGGGCCAGAATTATCTCCAACATAATTTAGAGCAACTTTAGGGACCACTGTGCGAACCAAGGAGTAGCAGTTTGCTTCTCCTCATATACTGAGGCAGAGTGGAACCTGGTGATATAAAAGCAGCTCTCTATCATCTCTTCTTTGCTACTGAGACATTGACCCCCCTCCTGGGCTTTGCCATGGATTCCAGACTTAATTACACATTTGTCACATTTTCAAACAAACACCTTCACTGTGACATTGCAGTCAGTCCTATGCTGCCCTTTCTCTCTTGAAACCCTTCATGCATAGGAGGAGCTCCACATCAACAACTGTAAAGCCACATCATTGTTCTCCTTCAAATACCTCCCAAAACTCTTTTCTGCTGTGAAGCATCCAAAATACCTTGACAATGTTTAGACAGCTGGTATGCTGAGACCACTTCCTATCATGCTAACTAGCATTTTCTCATTTGTAGCTTAAGCTCCTGCAGTCTTTTTCTTATATACACCTATTTAATCTTGTCTCATACATAGATTATAAACCCTTTCGAGCAGGAATGTATTTTTGTTATGTGTTTGTAAGCAGAGCAGAGCTCTGGTATGGCTAGTGCAATACAAATAAATAAAAATACACCAGCTCTGTACTACCCAAGGATTCCCCTATGTAAATAGGAATACTCAGCTGCTCCTATAGTATCAGACTCAGGCCTGAGGAATGAATCTTTACAGTCTAAGAACAGCAGCAGCTGTTCACACAGCTTTTTTCAGGAGAACTGTTTGTCAAGTAAGAAGTCACTAAGTATCAGTGCTTATATATCCACAGTAACATCACTCTGTGACCTTAACACACAAAATATTAACTACAGGATATTGGTAAGTTCAAATTTGCCTGTATATTTCATCAAGGTTCCTCCCCAGGAGACAGGCACATTGCTTCCATTTTGAATTAATCATTATTGTATGGTAAGGCAATTGACTATATTTGTAGTTGTATTTCTGATCACCGCCCTCCCCAAACAAAATTGAAGTTGACCACACAACATATATATTGGAAGGTCAAAGACACTGAAACTCACCATGAGATTTCACATAGCAAAATATATTTGATAAATCACAAACAGTGAACTTAATCTAAACCTTACTAGTCATAGATACCCCTACCACAAAGCTGTTCAGATCCCTGAATTCATCACAATGATATAAAGCAACAGAGGGTCCTGTGGCACCTTTAAGACTAACAGAAGTATTGGGAGCATAAGCTTTCGTGGAAGAAGTGAGGTTCTTACCCACTAAAGCTTATGCTCCAATACTTCTGTTAGTCTTAAAGGTGCCACAGGACCCTCTGTTGCTTTTTACAGATTCAGACTAACATGGCTACCCCTCTGATACATCACAATGATATGTTGCCCTTGCCAAGCTGGCCATCTCACTACAACTCAGACCCCAATGTTACATATTTATCTAACCTAGCTGCTGATTTCCAGTGCTCTGATAAAGATCAGGAAGAGTTTTCTAATATGATCCAAGAGAAACCTTTTGTGTTGTGACTAAATATGGTAGATGATGGATCAAAATGTGCCCTGACATACATTCCTAGCAACTCAAAAGACTTCAACAGGACTGCAAAAGGTGTAAATCAGGGCAGAACTTAGTTCCACATTTGTAAAGCATATATAATTAAGAGCTAAGTATTATAATTAGAAAAGAAGACATCCAGACCTGACCTTGAAGAGAGAAGGTAAAAGATGATTAAGAAAGGGAACAGATGTAAGGGAAGGCAGAGTTGTTTTTCAAAGAGAGAGCATAAAAATAAGAACATGGCATTCAAATGAGAAAATGAAATTTTAGAAAGAAAGCAAAAATTGTTTTATAGAGGTCTACGCTGAATCATCAAGGTCAGTTCTGTCTAATAACTCCTCACCCCCATTCCTAAAAATACTTTTAAAGTTATTTTAACTAACCTAATATGGGTCTAGCCCATGCTAAATACACCCAAAGAAAACACCCCTTAAAACTCATATAGCACTGTGATCTGACCTGAAACACTAGCCCTAAACACTAGTTCGTTTTGACTTAGTACAAATTCAGCCCATAACAATTATTCTCTTCTTTGCTTACTACCTGACCTGCACCATGAGAATCTCTATTTTTACTCTTTATTCTGAGCAATCCTTTAAACACAGTTTACTTGGTAAGAGACCTCTATTAGCAATTGCCTTAATAGCTTAATTGTGCTGAACTCTCAAATATACCGGGTTAATATTTGATGCTAATGCTCTATAAGGAAGAAATTTATCATTTTTAAACAGTCACTATGAGGTTAATTTAGAAATTGGAGTTGTCCTCCCAATATTATTGATGAGGTTAACATTTTCCACGGCTCCTCTTGTTACCCACTTACTGAATGTGGACTAATGATTGTGACATGCCATAGATTTCTTGTCCTACTTTCTACTCTATGTAGTAATTCATTTCTTCCCCTAGTGACAAAGTTATCTTAGAAAATTACTGATCTATACAGTACATTGCACATAAGTCAAAACAATTTTCAGTTTAGGTTGCAGGCCCCATAGGATCCTGCTAGCATCTGCTGATTGCACCCAATATACATGAATACATAAAATATACATTGCAGCTATCAATATAGTGCACAGGGTTTTTACAGCTTATTAATTGTTTATAGAGTACAGTACTCCAAATGTGCACAGTGCTTAACATGTGAAGTGACTCAGTCCCTGCCTTCTTAGAGGATATAATCTAATTTAGACAGGATAACTTCTCCAGAAAAAAGGTCTGGCTATGCTGTTTGCAAAGAGATAAACAAAGGAAAGCTTCAAAAAGACAGGTTTAAAATATATGCTTAAGATGTGGACATTAGTGAGCCAGCAGTGAGTGTAGCTATATCAGTGCAGACCCCCAAGTGTAGAAAAAGGAAAGTCACAATTTACACCATTTGAGCTTACTCACCAGGCTAAATGAAGGTGCAGTTAAATGTCCCTTTGTGTAAGGGGACTGTTGCCCCCTTACTAACATTCAGTGGGGGTGTTTTGGTTGGCTAGCTCCCAGCACTAAAAGGGGAAGGGTCGATGGCAAATCAGGAGCCTGAGACTAGGAGTACTTGTGGCACCTTAGAGACTAACAAATTTATTAGAGCATAAGCTTTCGTGGACTACAGCCCACTTCTTCGGATGCATATAGAATGGAACATATATTGAGGAGATATATACACACACATACAGAGAGTATAAACAGGTGGGAGTTGTCTTACCAACTCTGAGAGGCCAATTAATTAAGAGAAAAAAAACTTTTGAAGTGATAATCAAGATAGCCCAGTACAGACAGTTAAGAAGTGTGAGAATACTTACAAGGGGAGATAGATTCAATGTTTGTAATGGCTCAGCCATTCCCAGTCTTTATTCAAACCGGAGTTGATTGTGTCTAGTTTGTATATCAATTCTAGCTCAGCAGTCTCTCGTTGGAGTCTGTTTTTGAAGTTTTTCTGTTGTAATATAGCCACCCGCAGGTCTGTCACTGAATGACCAGTTTCAGAGTAACAGCCGTGTTAGTCTGTATCCGCAAAAAGAAGAACAGGAGTACTTGTGGCACCTTAGAGACTAACAAATTTATTAGAGCATAAGCTTTCGTGGACTACAGCCCACTTCTTCGGATGCATATAGAATGGAACATATAATGAGGAGATATATATACACACATACAGAGAGCATAAACAGGTGGGAGTTGTCTTACCAACTCTGAGAGGCCAATTAATTAAGAGAAAAAAAACTTTTGAAGTGATAATCAAGCTAGCCGAGTACAGACAGTGTGATAAGAAGTGTGAGAGTACTTACAAGGGGAGATAGAGTCAATGTTTGTAATGGCTAGCTTGATTATCACTTCAAAAGTTTTTTTTCTCTTAATTAATTGGCCTCTCAGAGTTGGTAAGACAAGTCCCACCTGTTTATGCTCTCTGTATGTGTGTATATATATCTCCTCATTATATGTTCCATTCTATATGCATCCGAAGAAGTGGGCTGTAGTCCACGAAAGCTTATGCTCTAATAAATTTGTTAGTCTCTAAGGTGCCACAAGTACTCCTGTTCTTCTTTTTACTGAATGACCAGACAGGTTAAAGTGTTCTCCCACTGGTTTTTGAGTATTTTGATTCCTGATGTCAGATTTGTGTCCATTAATTCTTTTGCGTAGAGACTGTCAGGTTTGGCCAATGTACATGGCAGAGGGGCATTGCTGGCACATGATGGCATATATCACATTGGTAGATGTGCAGGTGAACGAGCCCCTGATGGTATGGCTGATGTGATTAGGTCCTATGATGATGTCACTTGAATAGATATGTGGACAGAGTTGGCATCGGGGTTTGTTACAAGGATAGGTTCCTGGGTTTCTCTCCAACGAGAGACTGCTGAGCTAGAATTGATATGCAAACTAGACACAATCAACTCCGGTTTGAATAAAGACTGGGAATGGCTGAGACATTACAAACATTGAATCTATCTCCCCTTGTAAGTATTCTCACACTTCTTAACTGTCTGTACTGGGCTAGCTTGATTATCACTTCAAAAGTTTTTTTTCTCTTAATTAATTGGCCTCTCAGAGTTGGTAAGACAACTCCCACCTGTTTATACTCTCTGTATGTGTATATATATATCTCCTCAATATATGTTCCATTCTATATGCATCCGAAGAAGTGGGCTGTAGTCCACGAAAGCTTATGCTCTAATAAATTTGTTAGTCTCTAAGGTGCCACAAGTACTCCTGTTCTTCTTTTTGTGGATACAGACTAACACGGCTGCTACTCTGGAGCCTGAGACTGACAGTCCCCAGGAACAATGGGGAGAGGCCAATGCACCAGATCAGCCTGATTGACAGGGCGGGCAGGCTAGTCAGGGAGTCAGGAGGCCAGAGGGAGCAGAAACAGAGCTCCTGGGGGCAAAGGACTCACTGGAAAGGCAGGCTTGGCTTTCTAGTTAAGGAAACTGCCTGCTGTTGTTTGTTCCTACTGAGTTCTGGGAACAGGACTGTGTGTACATTTTTTGTAAATGAACTGGATTGCACCAAGGAAATACCTGGCTCCTAATCAATTTCTCCTCCTACTGGGAATAACCTGACAAGGCCCCGAATATTGACTAACTGCTCAGGCTAAGCAACATTAATATGTTGTTATTAAGCTGGTCCCCAGAAAGTATACACATGTGAGGGCATTAAATCAAAGAAGGAGAATGGTGTGGGCCCTGATACTGAACATAATGGGCCTCCCAAGCACACAAGGCCCCGAGGACCCTCTCTCCCAATCTGAACTAAATAAACTTCCCTGGGGCTTGGGCCAGCCCTTAAGGGGAATAAAGTGCTCCACCAGCAGCCATAGCTATTCTGCTGTATTCAGATTCTTATACCATGCCCAACACTGCAGTATGAATGCCTTCTAGCTATGCCTCAAACAATAAGGGGTGTGGGGAGGAGTTGTGTATGTATTCATTGTCAGAGAAGGCAAGATCAGAGTGCTTTTTGCTCTTGGAACAGAAAGTAGTGAGATTAGAGTTGGTTTGTAGTTCCTTTGGGAGGCAAATAGCATGGACTGAGACCAGCCTCCAAGAAAGCTTTTTCTCCTGCACAGACTTCACGCTTTTGGTGATAGCCAGATTCATTGTGCCAGAGCTGATAAATCACCTCAGATAAATGTAGTGATTTTTGTAGTCTCTAGGCCAACATCTTTAAGAGCCTTGAAGATGAGAGCTGAGATCTTGAATTTGACATGATATTTAGTCTGTAAGGAGCAAGTGTAATGAAGGAAGGCCAGGTTCAATGTGCTCCCAGTAACTTGCATTCCTGAGGATTCCAACAGAAGCTCTCCCTTTGTCTTTGCCACCTCTGGACAAATATCACATCACTGGAACTTGACATTTTACAGTTTTGCTCCTGGGTACTCTCCCTGTATGTGTGTTGGGGGATGGGAGGGGAGGGGAGGGGAGGATGGTATAAGAGAGCAGAAGGATCAAGAGGCAGCATGCGTCTGACATTTAATATTGTTTCTCTTTTTGCCAATTAAAAACGTTTTATATTCTTCCTACTACTGAGCGGTTTTCCTCTTGCTAGCCTCTATTACGCTGGCAAAAATCCAGTAAACTGAATTGTTAGAAGTTGCCTCCTGAAATTTCATTCCAATGTGAAAGGTGCTGAGTGCTGCTTTTCTATGGTCTGGTCTACACTCCCAAATTAGGCTGGCATAAGACACCTTGTGTCAGTCTGGTTGTGCATGTGTCTATATTAAAGTTTGTCTCCTACAGACATAAGCATCCTATTGCAGCGACACAGCGATCCCCTCCCTGAGCAACATTGAGCCATGGTTGATGTACTGAGGTCGATGCAGTGCGAGTATAGACACCATGTTATGTATGTCAATCCTAACACTCCTCCAGCTGCTGTCCCACAATGCCCAACCGTGACTGCTCAACTCACAACTGTGCACTCTACTGGCCAGGGATCATACAGACCGCAAGACCCTTCCGCTCCCCTTTTAAATCCCGGCAAATTTTTGAAGTGCCTTTTCTTGATTGTCCAGCTTGGCAAGCACACCGAGCAGTTCTCCTTTGTTGTGTGTAACTGCTCAGCTGACCAGCCAGCCACATGCTCCAGATACGCTCCAGCTACGAGTAGACAAAAGATATTGGATCTCCTAGGCCTGTGGGGAAACAAGAGGCTCTGCAAGTACAGCTACAGACCAGCCGTAGAAATGTGACATCTATGAGCAGTTTGCATGGAGGCTGCAGGAGAATGGGTACTACAGGGACCAGCAGCATTGCCCCATGAAAGCAAAGGAACTGCAACAGTCTATTAGAAGGCCAGGGAAGCAAACATTTGATCCAGTACTGAGCCTTAGACTGGCTGCTTTTACAAAGTGCTGCATGCCTACTTGGCAGAGAACCCACCACCACACAACAGATCACTGTGGATGCCTCTAATGAGCGTCAGTCACACTCGCCTGGTGTGAGCAACTATGCCAGGAACTGTTTGTGACCCCACCCCAGTCCAGTCAGTCCCAACAGTCAAGCACAGGTGAGTCTGATGCAGGGGAAAGAACCTCAGGTAACTGCAAATGTATTTCCCATTACAGTGATTTACAACTTAACAGCTATTGACTTTTCATTAATTTACTCATACCAGAAGAGTTAGCAGTACAGAGAGAGAAAGAGGAGTTGTCTGCTTTTCATTCCCCTGTACTGTTAGGTAGCGAGGTGCAATTTGTTTATTTACACAGGGCTCCTCCTGAGAGATCTCAATGAAGCTTTGACTGAGTTCCTTTGCAATCCTCTCTCAAAGGGTTTGAGAGATAGCAGCCTTATTTCTTCCTCCCACACCAGTGAGTAATAACTTCAGCAGGCACTATTGTGGGATGCAGGCTAGCACAATACAGGCCTGAGCGACTTCAGGATGGCAGCAGAAGCTGTGCTTTGTCACCCTTGGGAGTGACAGATCAGCTAAAATCACCACAGCCTATGGAAAATGGTGCATGTATTCAGTGTCATTGCCCTGTATTCATAGTGTCATGCACCTGAGAAATTCTCTCCTCATTTTCCTCTAGAGGGACCAGATGTGCTGATTTTATAAGGACAGTCCCAATTTTTGGAGCTTTTCTTACATAGGCATCTATTACCCACCACCCCTGTCCTAATTTTTCACACTTGCGTCTGGTCACCCTCTTTCCCTCATGCCAGCAGGCTGTGCTCCCTCTTGTACACAAGCACTCCAGAGCAGAAGGGTCAGGAAACATGTCTTGTTTACAACTTTTTAGGGGAGGAAGGGAGTCCTGAATCTTAAGTTTCACTTTTTGTTGTGGCTATACTGACAGTGGTACCTCTGTATGTTTATTCTGCAGCTGCTGCCTTTGCAGCCTTGAGGGGTTACCCCTCCACACCCATGGAAGGCCTAAGCCAGATACAGAGGACGACTCAGGATGACGTGCTCAGCAAGATCATGCAAGCCAGTGCTGCATGAGACCAGGCGCAGAGGGCCTCAAGGGTGAATACTGAATGACAGAACAGGCAGAAGAAAGCACAGGAAAAGGAGAGGTAGATGCACCAGGACATAATGGGGCTTCTCTGGAAGCAAACAATGATGCTGCAGACTCCTGTGGCCCTACAGGTTCAACAATCATGGACTTGCCTCCCTTTGTAGTTGTGATGGAATCCCCAGGATACAGCCTCTAACTGAGTAGTGCTTTGCCCCCTTAAGTGTCTCTCACAATGCTTTGCTACTAACAAGCAGCAAACCCCTCTCGGTGATTATCACTTAGCACAACAGCATGTGGAGCCCTACACCCAGCTAAGTTGTGTGAATGCTCCCTGAGCTACTCACAAATCACAGAGAAAGGAACCAACAAGTGTCCCAAGCCCCCAGCCTTTTACACCCTAGAACTATACCATCTTGGCCTGGTCAGAAGCCTGACCAGTGTAGGTTTATTACCCAGTCCACCCTCCCTTGATGTGGAGAGGACACACACCAGCCTCTGTAAGCTGAGCTGAGATTTCCCAACCACTTCAACCAAAATATATACCTTTAGGTAAGAAAACAGATTTATTAATTACAGAAAGATAGATTTTGAGATAAGTAGTAGGCACAAAAGCTCAGAGAAAGATACTAAAGAAAATAAAAAAAGGTAAGCATGCAGTCTAAATCTTAAACCAGGGGTAGACAGCCTAAGGCACGTTTGCCAAAGGCAGCACGCGAGCTGAGTTTCAGTGGCACTCACATGGTCCTGGCCACCGGTCTGGGGGGCTCTGCATTTTAACTTAATTTTAAATGAAGCTTCTTACATGTTTTAAAAAGGTTATTTACTTTACATACAACAAGAGTTTATGTATCTATTATAGACTTATAGAAAAACCTTCTAAAAACATTAAAATGTATTACTGGCACACGAAACCTTAACTTAGAGTGAATAAATGAAGACGCGGCACACCGCTTCTGAAAGATTGCTGACCCCTGTCTTAAACCTTACTAGGCTAGGCAGTATTTGGATCAAGCAGTTTCTCACCCCACTGGATGTTGCAGGTTGGTTACAGTTCTTAATACATAGGCTTCCCCTTGAAGCCTGGAACCAGTCTCCTCAGTTCAAGTCTGTCTTCCCAGCATTTTTGTTGCTTCCAGCCTAGGTGGGGGAGGAGAAAGGTAAAAGCAGGATGCCTCAGTCCAGGTGCCAGGAAAATACTAGGCCAGACATGTGCCGGTGGGCTTTGCTGAGTCACAGTTGAGCAATCCCCCATTGTGTGATGCTTGTGCCGCTCTTACAGCATTGTAAATCCCTTGTTTACAACTACCCTGCTGATTAATGGTCATTTAACAACCTCCTGGAAGTGGATCCCCTACTTTGTGGTCACTGGAGAACTGGCAGTGGACAACTCTCAAACTTACAACATATTTCAGTAACAACCAGACAGCAAAATCTCAACTTCATACACACTAACAATAAACCTACTTGGACAGAACAATGGGTTTCAGCAGATCATGACCGTTCATAAAGGCATGCCATGTAAGATATGTCAATTATATGACAAGGTTAATATGGGGGGTTCCAGGCTGCTGCTTTGAAGTACAGAGTACCATAGTTGTCCATGGAGAACTCCATTACAGCACATCCCTACACCCACCCCCCACAGCATTCTATGTGGCATCAAGGACTGCATCCCTACCACCCCATTTCAGGGGGCATCAAGGACAACCACAGCTTCACATGTATTGACCTGAGCCCCCATGATTGTATGTGTAGCTAAAATTGATATGGAATGCAACTTAAGGGGAAAGAACATTCATTAATTTCTTAAGTTAATGTTTTTGCTTCCAAGTTGCACAGGTTTCTTTGCAGTGAGTTTGTTACTCAAAATTGTATTATTTAGCAAATAATTCATCTTTATTTGTTCACGACATATGCTACAGAGTACATATCAATATTGAAAGCAACCGGTTACTTCTTGTTATACAGTGACACAACTCAGAGGATTCATGACACAGTGTAACAAACAAATGTACAGCAAGCACCCCAACATTAATAGGTGTATTGACAGTGTTCTCTTCATAGATGTTTACTGAGCACCATACAATTCCTAACAAGCCCCAAAACAGCTGTCACGGAGTGGGGGTGGGGGGGAGGGGACATAAGGCCCTGCACCCCCGGCTTCCTGCAATTCACCATGACTCTCAGCCAGCCAGTAAAGCAGAAGGTTTATTTAGCCGACAGGAATACAGTCCAAGACAGTCTTGCAGGCACAGACAACAGGACCCCCCTCGGTTAGGTCCATCTTGGGCTCCCAGGGTGCCCCAGCCCTCTTGGGAGGTCAGAGCCCCATCTGCCTCCCAGCCATCTCCTGAAAACCTGCCTTCACCGACCCCTCCCACAGCCTTTGTTCAGTTTCCCGGGCAAAGGTGTCACCTGGCCTCTAACCCCTTCCTGGGTTCTCATGTTACATGCTCAGATATTCTCCGCCAGTCAGTCTCCCATCCCCCAATGCAGACTATCCTAGCCACACTCCCCTGTCAGCATTCAAAGACCACAGTAAGAACAGTCCCAGTTCATCACAACAGCATAGCCAGGTAGAGCACAGGTCACTACAATGCATTACTATGGCTCACTCTTAAAGTGGTCTTTCAAAGCCTCCCTGAGACCAATAGCCCTAGTTTCTGGCTGTTCAAACTCAGTAGACAGCTGCTCCACCTCCACAGCAACTCTCCCCACCCCCCATTCCTTGACAAATATTATGCAGAACCCAGCAAGCAGCTATAACCATTGGGATGTTTTTTCATTGAGATCAAATCTTGTGAGTAAAGAATGTCTACCAAAAGTACATTCAGCTGTTATTCTGCACCTGCTGAGCCAGTAGTTGAATCTTTCCTTGGTGCTATTGAGGTGGCTGGTGTACAGCTTCATGAGCCAGGGGAGCAAGGGGTAGGCTGGGTCTGCCAGGATCACTACTGGCTTTCAAACATTGCCAATGGCAATCTGTCAGTCAGGAAACAAAGTGCCTGCTTGTAGCTTTCTGAATAGTCCTGTGTTCTTAAAGAGGAGAGTCATGCACCTTCCATGACCAATCCACCAATGCTTGCATAACCATAAAAGACAGCCCTTTCATTTGATGGACTCGGTAGCAAGGTGGTCTGGTGCCAAAATAGGGACACTCGTGCCTGCTATTGCTCCACTGCAAATCCATCCATTATGTCCTGTTCATAGCCGAGAGTCACAGTCCTATGTCACTCACTCACTCATGCCCGTCACCCCAGTCGGGGTATGGGCCGCCAACCACAGATCTCCAGAGTCCTTTATCCTGGGCCATTTGCTCTAGCTGGTTCCAGGTATAGCCCTTTTTTTTTGCTATCAGCCTGAAGGTCGCATCGCCAGGTGTTTCTTGGACGGCCTCTTTTCCGCTTGCCTTGGGGGTTCCACCGCAATGCCTGTCTAGTGATGTTGGTTGGCTGCTTGCGTAGTGTGTGTCCTATCCAACCCCACCTTCTCCTTCTAATTTCTTCCTCTGCTGGAAGTTGATGGGTCCTCTCCAAGAGGTAGATGTTGCTGATGGTGTCTGGCCAGCGGATCTGGAGAATCCTTCTAAGGCAACTATTTATGAAGGTCTGGATCCTCCTGGTGGTTGTTTTAATTATCCTCCAGGTTTCAGCTCCATACAATAAGACTGATTTCACGTTGGAATTGAACAGTCTAATCTTTGTTGCCAAAGACAGCTCTCTAGAGCTCCAGATGTTCTTGAGCTGTAAGAAAGCTGCTCTTGCCTTACCAATCCTTGCTTTGATGTCTGCGTCCGTGCCACCCTGTTGGTCGATGATACTGCCTAGGTAGGTGAAGGACTGCACTTCTTCCAGAGGGATTCCATTCAGTGTGACTGGGTCATTACTGATGGAGTTAATCTTGAGGATCTTGGTCTTGTCCTTGTGGATGTTGAGGCCAACCTGTGATGACATGGCTGCCACTACGTTGGTCTTCTCTTGCATCTGCTGTTTGCGATGCGAAAGGAGTGCAAGGTCATCGGCAAAATCCAGGTCATCAAGCTGGGTCCACAACGTCCACTGGATTCCGTTCCTACGCTCATAAGTGGATGTCTTCATAATCCAATCAATGACAAGGAGAAAGAGAAATGGTGACAACAAGCATCCTTGTCTGACTCCGGTTCGCACCTGGAAGCTGTTTGTAAGCTGCCCTCCATGGATCACTCTACAGTGTATGCCATCATATAAGTTCTTAATCAGGTTGACCACCTTTGCTGGGATGCCATAGTGCCGAAGGAGCTTCCAGAGAGTCTCTCGATCCACGCTATCGAATGCTTTTTCATAGTCAACAAAGTTGATGTACAATGAGGAGTTCCACTCCATAGACTGCTCGACTATGATGCGAAGCGTTGCTATCTGGTCCATGCATGATCTATTTTGCCGGAAACCTGCTTGCTCATCTCGTAGCTGTGGGTCAACGGCATCCTTCATTCTCTCTAAGAGAACTCGGTTGAAGACCTTCCCTGGCACCGACAGAAGTGTGATTCCTCTGTAGTTGGCACAATTGCTGAGGTCTCCTTTCTTGGGGATTTTAATAAGATATCCCTCTTTCCAGTCTGCTGGAATCACTTCTTCTTCCCATATCTTCTCAAAGAGGGGGTACAGCATTTCCACTGAAACATCCAGATCTACTTTCAGGGCCTCTGCTGGAATATCGTCAGGTCCAGCCGCCTTCCTATTCTTCATCATAGTGATGGCTTTTCTGATCTCATCTCTGGTTGGTCTATCACAATTGATTGGAAGGTCTTCGTTGGCTGGGTCAATGTCTGGTGGATTTAATGGTGCTGGTCTATTCAGGAGTTCCTCAAAGTGCTCCGCCCATCTATTCATCTGTTGTTCTATTTCTGTTATAGACTTTCCCTGCTTGTCTTTGACGGGACGCTCTGGTTTGCTGAACTTTCCAGACAGTCGCTTGGTGATGTCATACAGCTGTTTCATATTACCGTTGTATGCTGCCTGCTCCGCTTCTGCTGCCAGTCCATCCACATAATCTCTCTTATCCTTCCTAATATTCCTCTTCACTGCTCTATGGGCTTCAGCATACTCTTTTTGCGCTTTAGCCTTTGCTGCTCTAGTCCTGCTGTTATTAACTACTGCCTTCTTCTTCTTTCTGTCTTCTATCTTAGTCAAGGTCTCTGCTGTGATCCACTCTTTCTGCTGATATTTCTTAATTCCAAGCACTTCCTGGCATGCTGACCTAAGTGTCTCTCTCACAGTCCTATGTAGCAGGAAACAATTAACAATCCTGCATGACAACAGGCCCCACAGTGGATTTTCCAACTCCAAAATGATTTCCACTGACCAGTAGCAATCTGGTGCTGCAAGTTTCCACAGTGTTATCAGCAATTGCTTCTCCACTGTCAACGCAGCTTTCATTCTGACTTTCCTGTGCAGGAGGGCTGGGACAAGCTTGGCACACAGATCCAGCAATGTGGCCTTGTGCATCCAGAAGTTCTGCAGCCACTGCTTGTTATCCCAAGCCTGCATATAATGAGATCCCACTAGTCAGTGCCCATTTTTTGGACATAGAAGCAGTGTTCCACCATTTAAAGTGGCTTCGTGAATGCCACCAGCAATCTGGAATAGATTCTGTGTTCCATAGCAATCTGTCCTCTAGCAAGTTGTCATTTTCCCTGCAACTCTTCTTGCAGCTTTGCAAATAATGCAGGATTGTGAGTCCTGTGCTTGAAATGCTTATGACAATAGTAAAGACCTCTGCAGGCTCCATGCGTCTGTCAGAGATGAAGGACAGTGAAGAGGGATGTATGGGTTCATGAGATTTTTTTTATAAAAAGGGAGCAAAAATTATGGGATAGAGTACATTATGGGATGGAGACAGTTGTGTGCCTGTATGTTGGGGTGACTGGAAGGAAGGGGTTATCTGACTGGTTTCTGCCCCACCATCATTGCCAAAACTTCCCAAAAGAGTGCACTGGACAATGGTAGGTTGCACATTGGGATACCTACCCATTTTTCATTTCACTGTGTATCCACACAAGCACGCTCAGTCAGAGGCGATTAAGATTTATTGGGGCCCTCAGCATAAAGAACATTTGGCTCACCCCACCTCCTCCCATAGGGCCCCTCCCCCAGCCACAGGACTCCACCCCCTGTTCCTCCCCTTCCTCCATGGCCCCACCTCCTGGCCTGGCCAGAAGCTGGGTGCTGGTAAGAGCTGCCCACTGGGGGGGAGCCCTGGATCCTCCACCTGCCCTGGACACCATGTACCAGGGGCAGGGACATAGGCAGGTGGAGGGTCTGGGACTCCCCAGAGTTGCCCGGGCAGCTCTTACTGCAGCCTAGGATGGCCATACATCCCATTTTGGCTGGGATAATCCCCTTTTTAAGCTCTGTCCCAGATGTCCTGACTTCTTTTTGGCAAACTGGGCGCTTGGGAGAGGGGGTCAGGCCAGTCCACGCTAGAGGTGGGGATAAGGGCAGGACTGGCATTATGGGTGGATCACCTGGGCAACCTCCCAGGGATCTCATGCAGCAGTGCAGAGGTGTAGAGTCAGAAACTGCTCCCAGCTGGCAGGAAAGTGCTGTATGAGGATGGCACCCAGATTTCTCTGTGCTTCTTCCCAGTAGAGGAACATGGTGGGAGCGACCAGTGACCAATACTGCTTACCTCCTCCCCACATTCTTCTGCACCCCCCAAGGGCTGGAGCGAGGAGCAACACCAAGTGCTCCCTGCATCCAGGTCACTTTCCCCACCTGGGCTGTGCTATGAGGTGAGCATCAGGAGCTGCTGCTCTCTTCTCTCCCCTTATGCAGCCCAGGTGGGGAAAGTGACCTGGATGCAGGGAGCCCTGATGTCGCTCCTTGCTCTCCCCCTCACAGCCTCTTAGGGATGCACGAGGAGGAGCAGCAGCATCTGAAGGGGAGTGAGCAGCAGTGCCAGCTGCTCTATGCATCTAAATCCATTTCCCCCATGCATGCAGGAGGAGGGTGCAAGGGTTAGAGATGAAGGGGGGCACAGTGCAGGGGTTAGGGGTGAAAGGGGGACAGGGGTTACAGGTATAAGGGTGAACAGTGAAGGGCTTAGATGCACAGGAGGGTGCAGGGATTAGGGGCATAGTGCAGGGTGGATGGGGAGCCCATGGGGACCAGAGGCAATGGGAGGGGACTCCCTGCTCACAGAGTGTTATTTTCCCTAAGGTTAGCCCACGGTGGGGGAGATGGGCTTGGGACTGAACAGGGCAGCAGAGAGGGGCTCAGGCCAGGTCCATGCATGGGGGAGGGCTACGAGGGGTTAGGTGAGCAGGTCAGCCAGCTCTGCAATCGTGGGCAGGGGGAATATACTCACCCTACTACAGCCCGGCTCCTGACCTGGGAAAGAGAAGGAGCAGGGCAGCGGGGCCCCAGACAGCAAGGCAGGGGAGGGTGGGGGGCGGGCGGGCAGAGTCTGCCACCGCTCCCAGTGAGCATATGCAGCGCTGATGCAAGGACCAAGTATATACTAACTGCAGAAGCTTTATGCAGCTTGCATCAACACAAATTTGTAGTGTACACATACCCTAATACAGAGACCTTATAAAAGCATTTTTTTTTTAAACCAATTCCAACACTAAGGCTTGGCCTACACCTAAAACTTATACTGGGATAAGTATGTTGGTCAGTGGTGTGACAAAACCACAACCTCTAGCCGACATAGGTATGCTAACAAAACTCCCAGTTGAGATACAGCTACGTCGATGGAAGAGTGATTCAAGCCCTGTCTACACTAGCAACCTTACAGAGGCACAGCTGTACCAATGCTTTCCTGTCAACAGAATAAAACTACCTCAGTGAACGGCAGAGTGCTGTGCACACTACCACTTATACCAGCAAAAGTGGTGTCACTTGAGGGGAGTTAACACCCCGAGAGACACCAGTTTTGTCAACATAAGTGGTAGTGTAGGTGTGGCCTCTGTCAGCCTAGCTAGTGCTGTTCAAAGCGGTCATGTTCCTACTCTGGCAGAAAGAGTCCTTATGTCAGTGTATGCTGTGCCTATATTAAGGGCTATGCCAACATAAGCTCTGCTTAGGCCATGTCTTATGGCTTATGTTGGCAAAACTTTTGTCACTCAGGAGTGTGAAAAAACACCCCCAAACAACTAACTTTTGCCAGCATAAGTGCTCATGTGCACAGCGCTATGTCGGTGGGAGAATGTCAAAGGGAGAGCTCTCTCCTATCAGCATAACATGGCTATATGAGTGATCTTACACTGTAAGCGTGTAAGTGTAGACATGGCCTAAGCAACTATCAAATTATGATGCTCTGTCAGCCCGGGCTGGATTTGAACTGGTGACCTAAAAGCAAAAACACTTTATTTTCTAATACCAGGTCTTTCAGCTATTTTGCTCTCATGGTGTGGGACAAAAGTCTATTTGTTTTTAGCCTTCAGTTTAACCAGTTCTTAAGTGTCCCCAAGTAGAAATTCAGTAAGATTTATTTTGCACTGGCTATGTGGCTGCCACCTGTACTATAATGCCTTGACATTCTGAAACATACCTGCTGTGATGCTCTGAAGTACCATTAATTTCAGTGGAACACCTGTTAAAGTTGGTAACATTAGATTAGATGGGTCCAGCAACTTAAGCTTTTACATTTCCTAAATTAATAGCTAAGTATTTAGGCAAACTTAGAAAATACAAATCTTTGTAAGTTAAAGTAATTTTATTTCCAGTTTCCACCAAAGAAAACGTTTACTAGTTGGGATTTTTTTTTATGATATACACACTAAAAATTCCCTAAGCTGGGCCACTTCTGAAGGGCTGAAGTTAGTTTGTAGTGGGGTGTGACAGAGCTCAAAACTCACCATGGTACCTCCTGCTGGCCATTCTAGAATTAGCTCAAGTTCTTCCTCTGGTGGTGTCTTGCTCACCATTACTCCTGCATTGCTGTCTCCACCACTCTGGGATCTGCATCACCCCCATGGTGTCCTCTTCTAGGTACAGCCCTCCAGCTGCATCCGGCTCTGCTGTCTCCCACACTTTTCAGGGGAATTGGCAGTCTATAGTCCAGCCACTTGCCTCAGTAGCCTGTTGCAGTCACTAGCATAGGCGTGCGCAGCTCATTTCATCAGGGTGTGCACCCAGGAAATTTTAATTTTTAAAAGGCAAACATCAAAGTATGGGGTGCAGAAGGGGGCTCAGGGCAGGGAGTTGGGGTGCAGGAGGGGTTCAGGCTCTGGCCCAGTGCTGCTTACCTGTAGCGGCACGCTCCCTGCCTGCCTGCCCTGGTCCCATGCAGCACACCACATCCCTGCACAGCCCCAGGGGGCTCCCCCCCACAGGGCTTCACATGCTGCCCTTGACACACCTCCAGGTACCTCCCCCCATAGCTCACATTGGCCAGGAACAGGGACTGTGGCTAACGTGAGCTAAGGGGGGCAGTGTTTGGCACAACGCACAGAACCCTCTGCCCTCCTCCCCCAGGCCATGGTACCATACCAGCTGCTTCTGAGAGCAGTGCAGGGGACAAATCCCATGGGCCAGATGCAGCCCACAGGCATTAGAGTGTGCCTGGGCACAACCAGTGCACACACCTATGGTCACTAGTCTATTGCTCCAGGTGCAAACTGCAATCTGTGTTGGCCACTTCCTCCAGGACAAATGCAGACAGCCCTAGTACCTTATCTGTGTTTCCTCCAGAGCCTCAGTCTAGCAGCAGCTAGCCAGAAGCTCCTTCTGCTCTGCTATCCTACCCAGCACTACTCTAGCCATGATACTCCTAGGCAGTCACTCCTTCTCCCTCACAGGCCAAGGAGAAACTACCCTCTGTATGATTTAGCAACCCTTTATATATGGCTCCTGCTGGCCCTGATTGGCTGCTGCAACAAGCTACCTCCCAATTGGCTCACTTAGTGAGCCCTCCTCTTATTGGAGGGTTCTGCACAGGCTCCCTCTGGTATGCTTTAAACCCTCTTCTTCCTGGCATGGGGCAACTGCCCCACTATATGGGGGCTGATGGATTCTAAAGACTGCCCATTCTCTGGGAGCCCATTTGGTCAACTTCCATATGTATTATCTAAAACCAGGGGAGCAGCTTATCTAGCTGCTTTTGAAAGCTTTCTATTGTTACTAGCTCAGTGTATGGCTACACAGAATTTTTAACTCAAGTTAATTACCAGTTAACTCAAATTAGTTAATATGTTTGTATGTGCTAGTCTGGACAATACAAACCTTTGTTCCTGGACACAAATGTTTAGGTAAACCACAAATGTTTGTGTCCTGGATTCCCAAACATGTTACCTTACTTGAGTTAATTGGGAACCAGTTAACATGATTTAAAAAACTTCTAGTATAGATAATACCTCAGGGTGCATCTTCACTTGAAAAAAAAGTGTGTTCGTAACTTGTGTTTGCTAGCAGATATTAACTAACATGAGGTAAAATCCTAGACAAGGCAGTTGGTAGTTTCAACGTGAGTTAGCAGGTGGATGTAGACTATGGGGAAGCCTAGGGTGTACCTCAACCTGCTCGTGCATCTGACAACCACAAATTTTTTCTCCTAGTGAAGATGAGGCCTCATTGACCTGTTGTGGCAAGTCTGGCCATTTCTGAAATGGAGCAAACAAACAACCAAAAGGTATTTAAAGTTGGGTATTAGGAAAAGTATTTTGATTTCAGGGCATTTCCCCTAAGTTTATTACCAGTAACCATCTTCAATACCTGAAGTAACGTGTGAGGGAGAAGAAATACTTAGACAATCACAGCCTTATCTTTCAGAGTAGCAGCCGTGTTAGTCTGTATCCGCAAAAAGAAGAACAGGAGTACTTGTGGCACCTTAGAGACTAACGAAGAAGTGGGCTGTAGTCCACAAAAGCTTATGCTCTAATAAATTTGTTAGTCTCTAAGGTGCCACAAGTACTCCTGTTAGCCTTATCTTTGTAATCTTTTCTCTGCACTATGCATTTTAGATTCCTTTATTCTCCCTTCCTTAATCATATCCTCTAATAGTTTATCATCATTACCTTCCTTTGAATTCCATCCAGTTTATCAGTATCCTCATAATGGGAGACCAAATCTGTATACAGTACTCCCAAGTGTAATTTAAACAAAGCTGTATTAAGCAGAATTACCTTTCTTGTCCATATATGTAAGAGCCTATTTAGTGATCACAGTTAAACCCTTGCTTTTTGCAACCTCATCACATTGTGAGCTCCTGTCTAATTTGCTGTCCATCACCTGCAGGTCCATGTCTGTATTACTGGATTCTAAAACTGGGTCTTAAATAAAAAGAACTGACCTGAATTAGCCCTTTTCCAGGATTTTTAAATTAAGACAAGTTGCCTCCCAATCAAACAGCATGTACCTCTCTCCCCTCCATCTTTTCTACTAACTCCAGCTGGATGCACAAAGGGATATCATATAGGCACCTAGAAAGTCACTGGAACAACAATGGGATCCACAAAGCCTGAATTAGGCACCTAGGCTCCCTATACAACGTATGGGGAGAGATAGGTGCCTTAGAATGTGAGCCACAAAAGCCAGCACACTAGCGGGAAACTGCCTAAGCTAGCCGGTCGGAGATGCCAAGAGGAGTGGTCCGTCCAAAACTCAGTCTCTCACAGAATTCGGCACCTAAGTTTGGGCTGCAGGGAGGTGCCTATCGCTGCTTGTGATCCACAGCCAAGAAACCCTCTCCTGGAGCTGAACAGCTTGGACACCGATTCTTGCAAAAATTGGCAGAGAAGAAGCCTCCCTTTCAAACCAGTGGTTAAAGCATGCACCCAGAATGGGCAAGACCGAAGTTCAATTTCCTCTGTGCCTGATGGGGAGAAAGGATTTGAACAGAAATCTTCCACCTCTCAGGAGAGCACCCTAACCACTGAGCTATAGAAAAGTCTGAGCCTGGAATCTTTCCTGTTGAAGTGGTTCCACTTTTTATAAATACTGAAATAGTTACAGTGCCAGAGAACAATTAAGAGTGATTCTCTAGTCTGGTGTTTAGGGTACCTACCTGGGAGATATTGCAGGCCTGGCTTGGCATGAGTTATGAAACATGAGAAAGGCCTCTTTTATTTTATTTTTTATTTTTTTTGGAAGACAGAATTAGGGAGGAAAATAGATTAGGGTTACCATATTTCAACACTGAAAAGGGAGGACACTCCACGGGGGCTCTGGCCCTGCCCCAACTCTGCCCCTTCCCCACTCCCGGCCCCGTCCCAACCCCGCCCCTTCCCTGCCCCCATTCCAACCCCTTCCCCAAAGTCCCTGCCCCAACTCTGCCCCCTCCTCTGAGCACCCCGCATTCCCCCTCCTCCCTCCCGCTCTGATCTTGGTTGGAGGTTGCTAAGTGCTTCCCTGCTCCCCACTCGCCTTGCAGCCTCTGCACCCCCCCTTGCCCTGCAGCCTCTGTGACCCCTGCTCCCCACTTGCCCTGCAGCCCCTGCACCTCCCCACCCCTGCAGCCTCTGTAACCCCTGCCTGCCCTGCCCCTGTGCCCCCTGCCCCTGCAGCCGCTATGCCCCTGCCTGCCCTGCTCCTCCTCGCCCTGCAGCCTCTGCGCCCCGCACCTGCCCTGCTCCCCCGCTCACCCGGCAGCCTCTGCCTGGCGGGGGCTTCGGACGCTCAGCAGCCACTGGGGCGGCACGGGTCCCTGCAGCCCCAGCACACACCGCACTCCCCGCCCCGCGCCACAGCCTCCTTCCTGCCACCGCCGAGCACGTTCCCCGGCCTGTCTGTCCCCGCTGGAAACAGCTCCCGTGGCACCGGGGCCGCAGGAAGGGTCCCCCGTGGCCGTGGGGTCCCCGCCTGCGAGGGAAGCCCAAGCCACTGGCTAGGCCCGGCCTCCCCGTGGTCCTATGGGCTCGGCTGGGGCGTGCGGTCCGCCTGGCCTGCAGGGGCAGCAGCGGCCCCTCTGCCGCCTTCTGCGGCTGCGCCCTGGCCCGAGCTCGCTACAAAGTAGCCAGGGCGGCTGGGCTGCGCTGCGGATCCGGTGGGTCGTGCTGGGGCCGGGCGGACCCTGGCTTATGCCTCCCTATTTTCCCGGACATGTTCGGCTTTTTGAAAATTTCCCCCGGCCAGGGATTTCAGGACCAAAAAGCCGGACATGTCCGGGGAAATCCGGACGTATGGTAACCCTGAAATAGATGAACAGGCTGAAAACAGAAAGTGTGTGCTAACTAAGCTAGGTCAGGGAGCTAAGAAACAGAATGTCTGAACTAGTTAAAATAAAAGGATGGAATTCCCATGGTACCATTTACAAAGAACAACATAACAATGGGCAAGGTATGTGGGGAATGTAAGGATGAGGTAAAGAGTAGGTTGAACATGGACAGAGCATGCTGTAAAGGGATTGGTTCCTAGAACATAATCAAGCCAATGCCAAACTGTGTAATGCAATGTATAGAAAAATGCAATAAAATGGGTAAATGTATATGAAGGGAGAAGGTTTCTGTGTATCTTTGAATCTGATGTACACTGCACCCATCCTCTGCATTTGAGTCTGATCAACTCAGCCTAGCATTCCTGTGTGCCAAATAAAGACACATACCTTAGTGACAAAGCCTGAAGTTGAACTGAGTTCTTGGGAAAATAAGTAAAAACAGGTCTATTGGGTCTAAAAGGAACCCCAATAGATATGAGACCCAGCATCCAGTCTTCTTCATCCAATGGCTATTTATCCAAAATGGAATAGCTTCAATAGGAGAGCCCAGTGGTTAAGGCTCTCTTCTGAGATATGGGAATCAGGCAGAGGGGGGAATTGAGCCTGGGTCTCCCACATCTTGGCTGAGTGCTCTAACCACTGAGCTAAAAGTCATAAGGGAGACACTGCCCCACCCAGCCAGATTTTGAATGGGGCCCCAGGTCAGGCCACACAGTGAAGTTAGGTGGACGAACACCTGTCTTCTCCTAGTTTGAGAATCACGCTGGGGCTTAGACATGAGATAGGCACTCAAATGCCTAAAGGGGGGCAGCAGTGTGCATCTTCCAAAACAGAAACGTAGGTGCTTAGGGAACTTTTACAGCAAAAATTTAGGTGCCACGTGAGTTAACGCACCTACAGGGTTTGGGCCAAGTGTGTGTGGGGCAGCGCGGGTAGTGGACCGCAGTGGCGCTTAAAACTAGGACTTAGGCACCTAAGTCCCTTTGTGGATCTGGGCCTCCCTCCCTACACTCCTGATAATCCCACTGTGACTACCTCTCAAAGATGCTGTTGCTGTTGATTGAGCAGAGAAGATGAGGGGGGATTTTCCAGCATTGTTTCCTCTCTGCCAGGGCTCCTGAAGCACTATGGAGAAGGAACAAAGTTATTATCCCTCAGAAGTTCATGTACAAGTCCACCAGTTCTTCAGGCTGTCTGCTGGAACAATGGCTTGATTCTTCTTCCAAATCACACCCATTACAGCGTTTCTCCATCAGAGGCCAACAGTACTCATGGGGGCATTTCCTCTACCTCTCTCCTTCCCTTCAGAAACTCACATTCTCCCACATAGCTTGAAAACTCCACTCGCTAATGGCTAGTGGGAAGCTTTTCTGGACTAGAATGGGTCCCTAAGCTATTAATTTCTGTGGAATGTAAGATTTCACTGAAAAACAATTAAGTTTGTAGCTATTATAATATTGCCAATCCCAAGCATAAAACTATTCTGTGAAGCCCCCCTGTAGGGAGGCGTGTGGTTCCCTGGCCCCGGAGACGGATGAGCTCCGCCAGACCCCAGAGCAGGCGGAGCCAGAGCACTCCAAGCCCGCCCCCAAGAGGGTCAGAGGCCGGACAGGAAGTATAAGAGCCCAACCCCAGATCTTACTTGAGAGGCAGTTGCTGGAGAGGCTAGATGCCTTTGGCCCAGCTCCTGCTGGGGGTGACTCCAGCAACCAGTGGTGGACCTGAAGACTGGCCTGACCGGCTGATTCTTGACGTGGATCAGCGTGTGGGAGAGTTGCTGAGCCTACCCCTCACTGGCTACCCAGAAGAGTCACTGAGCTTACCCCTTGCCAGCTACCCCAAGGATCCAATGGTGATTGACCCCCCTGAGGACACCACCTTGACCCAGGTACCTGCAGAGGGGGAGTTTGGAAGTAGCCTGGGGGTAGCTGACCTGAGTCTGGCTGCAACACAGCTGGAACCTATGTTGTCAGTATGTTGCGGCCAGGATCCCCACTGACACAGCAGTGGGCCTTTGGCCACTGCTAGGGCCCTGGGCTGGGACACAGTGGAGTAGAAGGGCCTGTGTCCCCTGCTGCCACCCAATGTGTGTGTGGGTGGCTGTCTCCCCCTCTCCCAGGCTGCTTGGAGCCTGAAGCCTGGGTGTGCTAATTACCTGTTTGCTCAGCCCTTGCCTAAGGGACTGAGCCTTGAACTCATTGCTGCTCTGCCCTGACCCAGGGGCTGGGCTTATCTGCTAATTGTTACCTGTGTGTGCTCAGCCCCCTTCCGGATGGCTTGAGCCAGGACTCCTGCAGCCTGACTGATTTCCCTAAGGAGCTGTGCAAGGACTAAGGGAGGTGGTGTGGTTCCCCGCTGCCCCGGAGAGGGATGAACCCTCACTACACCACCCACCCCCAAATCCTAAAATTGGCTTAAACATTTAGTGGGGAGGCTATTTGCCCTTTCCTTTTTGAACCTTCAGAATACATTCAAGTCACAGTTTAAGCATTTCTTCACAACCATGAGGGCCAGAAACTTTTTTTTCATCAGTGAAAGACCAGGTTTCTCATATTCACATGAATCCAGGGGCTGAAGCTTTAAGAAAACTACCAAATATACTAAGTTGGTAACATTGGCAGATTATTTATTTCACATCTGGAAGGTTAATTGATGCAATATTGTCTCCCTGAGAACAGATGACTCCAGTCTATCTATTGCTGCTCCTACCTTTTCAAAGCAGCAGCCAGTGAAACCAATAAGACACAGGTCTGTTGTTCAGAACCATGCAGGCAGCTGTGAAACTGTCAGGAAAGTCAGTTTTATCTTGTTGCTGCTTGGGGAAACAGGCACTGGAGTTATTCACAAGGAAGGAGAACCAAAAGAAATAAAAGTCTGGGAGATGGGGAAAAGTAGAAGAGACCTCTTTCCTCCCTACCTCTAACAGCAGCCACAAAAATCAGAAGCAGACAGAAAGCAGTTTCCTCCCTCCCTTTCAGCAGCATGGAGTGGGTGATTGACAATGACTGATCCATATGCCAAGTACATTTGCTAAATAGGCCAGGTGTATTTGTCTTTAGGGCCCTGATCCTGGCCATGTTACTGTGGACAAGAAATAGTTTCAGTTTCTTTCCTGCAACCCTGTGTGTACGACAGGGTGCACAAGGGAGATGACTGGAGCTACAAGTTTGTAATGCACTGATTTTTTTCATCTGGAGAAAAAAAAAAAGTTGATAGAAATCCCATCACCCTCACCCTTCCCAGCAGTGTGGGTTGCATGAGAGTGGGTTTCTTCTCAGGGCACTGACCATACAATCTCACAGAGCACCTCCTTCTCATTTGCCTATGTATATCTACTTCCAGTTAGTAGGTTTTGGGTACATATCCTTCCATCTCTTGTCAATCAGCCAAGTTCAAGACTCCAAGATGTAAGTTGCAATAGTGATATTAGTTCACAAATCAAAAATAAACATTAAAAAAGCAGAGCTATCATAAAGTATACAGAAAACAGAACCTGAGATGGTTCTGATATAACCTTTGTTGCTATCATTAGCCATGCTATGGTTTCATGTAACCTTTAAGGCACTGATGGCATGCTTTATTTACCCTGTATGCCACTGTGCATACTTACTGTGTATTTATAACTAGAAATGCTGCTCATATGCTTTCAGACTGATGGGAAGGTGAAGCCTTTCAGGAAGGACTGTTCTTGTGACACTTCCAGCTGTGTTTTGTAGATCCCAAGAGTTTTGGATAATCACCCACGTGTAGTATTACATTTATAATGGGTAACATGGAAGGTCCAAAAAAGTTAAAATTGCAGTTAATTTGACCTGCAGCCATGGATAATAAGCAGATGAGATGGTTCAGATATCTCCATTTTACACATTTGCTTCTCTATTTAAATGGATTTTTTTCATACCTCTTGTACCTAAAGGCAATGATGTTACAGCCAGAATACTCAGCTGCAGAAGCAGCTGTGACTCCAACGGATTTTCTTCCCTGGGGTAAGTATAGCAGCAAGATATTTAGATTTGGTGTTTGTTTCACCATAAGCACTTACAAATTCAATTACTGACTTTTAAATGAGTTCCATTTCTCAGGACACAATTTGAGTAGTATCCTTAAGATACTAGCTTGCTTAAAGAACAAGAGGTCTGATTTTTTTTCCAATATCTCTCATACCTGGAGTCGTTATTTATGCCTGTACAAATCAGAATGGTAGCATTTTACACCCACTTTGCATAAAAGTAAATGAGGACATACAGTTCAAAACCATGAGGAATCAGTCCTGTTGCATCTGTCCCTGTATCACTAAAGTCTGAGGGAGTTTTACTATTAACCTCAGCAGGAGAAAGGTTGGGGCAGTTGTTCATTTAATAGTAAATTTAGGACTTGTGGATGGTGATAGGTTCATAAAACACTGGAAACAGTCATAATACTCAAAAACCAGTGGGAGAACACTTTAACCTGTCTGGTCATTCAATGACAGACCTGCGGGTGGCTATCTTACAACAGAAAAGCTTCAAAAACAGACTCCAATAAGAGACTGCTGAGCTGGAATTGATATGCAAACTAGATAGAATCAACTCAGGATTGAATAAGGACTGGGAATGGCTGAGCCATTACAAACATTGAATCTATCTCCCCTTGTAAGTATTCTCACACTTCTTATCAAACTGTCTGTACTGGGCTATCTTGATTATCACTTCAAACGTTTTTTTTGTTTGGTTTTTTTTCTCTTACTTAATTGGACACACACACACACACACACACACACACACACACACACACACACACACACACACACACACACACACACACACACACACACACACACACACACACACACACACACACACACACACACACACACACACACACACACACACACACACACTCTCTCTCTCTCTCTCTCACCAACTCTATCTCCTCAATATATGTTCCATTCTATGCATCCGAAGAAGTGGGCTGTAGCCCACAAAAGCTTGTGCTCAAATACATTTGTTAGTCTCTAAAGTGCCACAAGTACTCCTCTTTTTAAAGAGTAAAGTGTTTCAGGAGGGAGAAAGTGGTTTATTTTCCATGCTGATCAACCTCTTACTGAGATAACTAGCATTGGCAATTGTTCATCTTGGTTTACAATACAGATGCCTGTCTAGTAGGAATCATCATTACTAGCTAACATCAAAGACCACTATAGAGCTATCATGAAAAAGCTAATTTAAGTTAATATTTACTAGGAATAAGTTTGAATGACTGACCTCAAGGTGAAAGGTAGCAAATCCCCTAACCTATTCAGTCCTGGGTATGGCTACCTTAGGTTAACAGTTGAGCATGCTCACTCTCTATAGAGGTTTTTATTTTTGTTTTTTTTTTTTACATGAGATTCTTTTCAAGATCAGAAAAGAGCACAGGAACAGAAAAACAAAATAAGGAAGCTGCTTAGGCAGTGGTGAGCTGGAGCCGGTTCCCACCGGTTCACAAGAACCGGGTCTTAAAATTAGACGCCAGTGTAGAACCGGCTGTCAAGGGGCAGGTGGGTGGGCAAACAACTCCGGTCTGCAGGCCACATCTGGCCCGCAAGACCGTCCTGTCCCCCACCTGAGCTCCCAGGAGTCCCAGCTTGGGGAGACTGCGGCTCCCCCGGCCCCTCACCCCCGCAGAGCCATAGTGTGCCGAGCCACAGCAGCTGGGCAGCTCAGCGCCCAAGTCCTGTTGCTTTGAGCAGCCACGGGCAAGGTAAGGGGGGGCTGGTCTACACCAGAAAGTTAAGTATGAAAAATTCAACCCCCTGAGCGACATAGTTAAGCTGACCTAGGCCCCAGAATAGACAGCTCTAGGTCAACAGAAGAATTCTTCTGTCACCCTAACTACCACCTCTCAGAGGTGGATTTACTACAGCAATGGAACAACCCCTTCCGTTGCAGTAGTAAGTGTCTACACTACAGCATTACACCTGTGCTGTTGTAGCACTTCTAATGTAGGCATACCCTTAGCATCTAGTTAAGAGTTAAAACCAATTTGCTGAAACTGTTTAGTACTAGTTTCAATTTTTGTTTATCTTATGTGATTAACTTCATGCAGCTACCTCTTCCACCATTATATGTAGGTAAATCTGTGCACTTTTTTTAACTGAGAGTGAATACTAGACTGAAATTACCTTTTTAAAAGTACTTCAGTTAGTAAGCATAGGAAGAATAATCTTGTGGTTAAGATATTGGCATGAGAATAAAAACTTTGGTTTCTATTCTTCACTGTACCACAGATTTGTGGCCTGATTCTCCTCTGCCTTGCACCTTGTGGGTGCAGATTTACCCCAGACTGGCAAACAGACAGATATAGGAGAGGCAGTTTGTGTCTCTTCTATTCAAAGTCTGTGGGGGAGGCAATCCAGTCCTCATTGAGACTAGGCCCCTAGAGAGCTTTGCAGGTGTGATGAATCACTGGAGCACTCCAATTCAGAATAGCTCCTGTGCCCGGGATGGCTGTGGAGGAAGCCTAGAACCCTCCTGCACCACAGATGTTCCCTGAGGGCACCTACATTCAGGCTAGCTGGATACAGGGACTGCAAGGAAACCAATTGGTTCTAGGTTATTTATTTCCACTTGTACTGAGTTATACCTACTTTTCACAAAATCAGAAAGATAAATTGTTTTATACCACTTTGCACAGGTGGAAATGAATACACAAATGTACAAGGCCACAGAAAATCAGGCCACCTGTGTTCCCTTGGCACAATAAAAAATTAAGGCCTAGACCTACAAAGAGACTTAGGCATTGCAATGCTCAGTGTTGCAGTATATAACTTTTAGGTGTCTTGAAAAACTCTGCAATCTAAAAACCCTGTGTTAGGCACCTAGGCTCCCTATACAATGCATGAGGAGAGAAGTGCCTGAGAATGGGATCCACAAATGCTAGTATGCTAGGCAGAGAGCCTGCTACACTAGCCAATGGAAGATGCTCATGAGAGGGGTGTGTCCTAAGCACCAGCCCTTTCATAGAGTTAGGGACCTAAATCCAGGCTGCAGGGAGATGCCTATCTTTGCTTGCGATCCACAGACAGCAACCCCCTTTCCTGTAGTCAGATAGCTTAGGTGCCTAAGTCACTTCTTACAAGAATGAATTAGATGCCTGCCTTGCTTCAGGTCTCAAGTAAGGCAGGCATCTAATTACTTCCCAGAGCTGAAGAAGAGCTTTGTGTAAGCTCAAAAGCTTGTCTCTCTCACCAACAGACCTTGGTCCAATAAAAGACATTACCTCACCCACCTTGTTTCTCTTATTTCAAACAGCTGGGGGAGGGAGGAGACAGTCTCCCTTATAACTAGGGGTCTACTTCAATTGAGGAGAAATCACTTTTTTTTTTTTTTTTTTTGCAGGTTGATCACAACAAAATAACAAATTTTGCAGATGTGTTCATATAGTGTGTGTATATATACACAAATATCGTATTTTAATATTGTTACCTTTGTAAGTCACCCTGAACAAGGCAGTATGCTAAATAAATAAATGTATTAATAAAGCATAATACTCAAAGTTGCACATAAAGCTTAGAAATACTTTTATTTAGGGAAGCATAAATGTGTATGTTTCATTCGTTAAACATCCGCATGCAGAATCCACCAGCAGTTGCAGTTGACATGTTCTGTCTCTGTGGGGTGATACCTATCCATACATTGAGATCACCTGTTTTGCATACATGGAATTGGTAGGAACTGTAAGGAAGCATTTTGCTGGCTTGGAGAGATTTGGGAACCATTCAGAAACCGATTCCCAAAACTCATTTACTCTTACTGGCATCTAAGCATTCTTTGACAAAGGTGAGATAGGTAGTACGTTTGTCATGATCTTTCTTCCATCCAGGAGCTGCTTGAATTAGTTCAGGATCAAAACATAGAAAAGGCACCTGATTTGGGTCAAAAATGTGAATAGCCCTCAAAAATAGGCAGCTGGTTGTTTAAACCGAGGTTGTGACTGATCATACCCGTAGTATTAGTTTAATTTTTCTGCTGTTGACTGGAACGCTTCTGATCAGATCTATCACTTTATTCTAGGCTTTTTGAATCAAAACCTGCCAACTTTCAAACAATGTTAGAAGCTGTATGAACTGGATTGCATTCTCAGCCATGAACTTCACCTGGTCCTCAATGATGCTCTGTTTTAAACAGATCAAAAACTTTAAGCATAGACTGTGTACCTGGTGTGATTTCAAGCTCCCCCAAATACAAAATTGCTGGTAGTGTTTAATATTCTTTGCATGGTAAGCAACGGCATTAAACCATAAATTTTATCTTGTAATCACTGGTTCAGGTGGAAGCACTACTGATTGGCTACCATTTGATTGGCCGTGGACTCCTTGAATCATAGTTTACAGTTTAGACAATACTTGACTTTTTTTTTTTTTTTTCTTTTGAAAGAAGAAACCAGCATATCCACATTAGGGAAATGTGTGCCCCAGATATCACTGGCCATTGACAGAATGTGTGCGTTACAGGTAACATGAATTGCATTATGCATCATTCCTTGTAGCATATCAAAGTTTTGCACATGTATATCGCATTGTCAGAGAGAAATACAGAGACCTTATTGAAATATAAGCCATAGTTTACAATAGCCTTTATTACAGCATGCAATACAGTTGAAAAATTTATCGACTCAAGCTGAACAGGTTCCATTAGGAAAATAGGAATAGTCATCTTTCCAGGTACAGATAAAATATGGAGTCTGCATTTATCTTGTGCAGCTGTTGCTTTGTCGGCTACAATTGAAATGGAACCATATTCTGCCAGCACAGATTTGTGTAGACTAACATGCTTCACAATTACCTTTTTTTAGGTAATCTTGGTGAAGTCTGTTTGCATACATGAAAGTGTTAGCATTTGGTACATCACTTAGTTTTGGCTTATCCATTTTTATTAAAGGCATGTTGGCAGCAGTGACAAGCAGCTCCACTGTAGCGTCTCTTTTTGGTAAATTACTTTCAGTTGTTCTTTTAAACATTCTCTCGGGTTTTTTTGTTCTCCTGTGGCCTTTGCACAGGTTCTTCATTTAATATGCGATTCAGACTCAAAAGGGAGATCAGTCGTGTTTTCAGAACACATCCAGAGTCACGTTGCAAAACGAACAAAACATTTTACCTCCAGCTGAAATGTTTTTTGCTTTTTTATTTGTCGGCCATCTTTATATGCAACCTGATGACTGTCATGCTCATTTATCTTCATAAATGTTGACATACCAGTACTCTCAATTGACAATCTACTGTAATGACTGCTGTGCCCTCTTTAATCTACATCATCTAACTTGGCAAACACTCTAATCATCATAGTGGATAGTTGATTGAGAGTGATATCACATGATTATAGTAAACTGTCTTTGTATTGTGGTAATCACAGAAGTTTTGCAGCATATTTTATGAATAATACATATTTTTATTTTGAAGGTTAATTTTGAAAATAGCCCCATATGTCACGATTGCCACAATATCGCAAATTAAGTAGGCCTCTACTTATAACCAGTAGCCTAGTGCTTAGAATATTCACATGAGATGCATAAGACCCTGCTTCAATTCCCTTCTTTCTCCTCAGCAGTTAAAGGAGTTGAACAGAGGTTTCCCACCTCTCAGCTAGACTAGTCATGCTCTCTCTAGCCCAGTACCTGTTTAATTATTTATACAAAGTGGAACAGCTTCAATAAGAGACACAGAGAGACCCACATCTGAATAGGCTATAGCCTGCTAGCTCTGAGCATGCCTACTAAATCAGACCTACCTCCTATCAGCAGGTGAAATAGGTAGGTCAACACCTATATTCACCTAGTTTGAGGAGTACACGGATGTTTAGGCATGGGATTGGGATAGGAACCTAGATGCTTGCCTGAGGTAGTAGTGTGCATGCTAAGAGGCAGAAACTTAGGCACCCAGGGAACTTTCCAGCAAAAATTTAGGCACCATATGAGTTTAGGTGCCTAAAGGTTAGGCAGCAGCTGAGCAGGTGTTTTCTCAATCACAATAGTACCTACATCTGGGTTATAGGTGTGATGGGTTATCTGCCCCTTCCAGGGTGCTACATGATGTACTGGCATACCACTGAGCCCACCAGTCTGGGTTCTCTTACACTGCCCTGCTGAGCCAGGCCCTCGATCCTCCTCCAGCACCTATGCAGGTAGGGCCACACTCAGCTATAGAAAGACACCAGACACTGAGATCAGCTCTGCGTGGGAAAACTCAGCTTGGGAACTGCCCAGCCCTGAAGTGCATACCCCCTCTGGAGTGAAACCCAAAATTGTATTGTCTTGCGTTGCGCCGAAAACTGTATAGCATAAGCTCATGAAATTCATTCCCTCCCTCAAGGTGGAGGAAGATATGCACAGCTTTTTGCCCCTCAGTTATGAATTGAAGAAACGGGTTTAGAGAAAACAAAAACAAGTTTATTAACTACAAAATATAGATTTTAAGTGATTATAAGGGATAGCAAACAGATCAAAGTAGATTACTGAGCAAATAAAGCTTAATACACTAAAGAAACTGGCTATAAGTAGTAGTTTCTCACTCTATATGTTTTAAGCATCTTGCAGAGTTTCCTGAAGACAAACTGCTCTTGCTTGCAGTTTAGTACTCCAGGTATTCTTTTCACAGGCCAGACACAGTCTAGCCTAGGTCTAGTCCTTTCTTCCCCAGATTAGTTGTAGATGTTTTCAGAGGTCATTGTGGGTGGAGATTCAGTGAAGAATCAATCCTGATTAACTCGCTTCCCTGCCTTAAATAGGATTTATATATGGCAGGAATCCTTTGTTTCCCAGTTTGATCCTCAACCCCTATTAGTGGAAAAATACTAGTAGTCCAAGATGGAATCCAGTAGCAGGTGACATGATCACATGACCCTGTAGTGTCAAAGTAGTCATAAGTCCTCAGGAAGACTTCCCAGGAAGGTGGGAGATTAGCATCTTCAATGTCCTATTGTCCTCTTAGTAGCCCATCCAGACTGATTGCATTCTGTCTGGTGAGCATTCCCCAGATGTAAACCCACTTGTAATTGTTACATAGTCAATATTCCTAACTTCAGATACATAAATGACACATGCATACAAATAGGATATTCAGTAAATAATAATCTTTCCAATGATAACTCACAACGACCCTTCTTGCATAAAATACATCCTACATATGCTATAATCATCTTATAACAATATTTCTATGATGAATATGGGGAGTAGCATCACAATAGGCCTAAGTGATTTGTTCAGTTTACCCATCTGTGCAGTGGGGATAATCTTTTTATCTCATACAGATGTTGTGAGGAGAGTCAGATTAAGCCAGAGGCACGATAGGCCCCCCCTTGCACAGAGTCTTGCCTCCTGGGGTCATGTGATTGGATCAGAATTGAAGCTTTCATTTTTAAAAAAGTTCTAGCCCTCATGATTATGAAGAAAAGCTTCAAAATGTGAACCAAGAACAATTAATATATTGAGGTTTGCCTGTGCTGAAAATACCCCTCTAGAGCTACTCTTTCAGGTTGAATTGCCTCCTGGAGGAGTCTTTCAGGGCCATGGTGTGCTTACAGTCCTATTTGCCTTTATCAATCCCTAGTTATGAGACTAAATTCTTCACTTTGTGACGTGTTCCAATATGAACACTACAAGATATCTAGATAAATGAATTATTAGAAAATTCATCATATTACAGTGGTGAACTCATCATATTATAGTTAAGGTTGTGGAAATGATTCTTAATGTTCAAGCTTTATTAATTTGGTTGAAAAATCTGCTTTGGTTTGAGGATTCAACTATGGGGAGATGTTTAGAGAGAGAGAAATGTACAAATACCAACTTGTGTTTGTGTTGACCTTTTTACAAACACACACTGAGAGAGGAATGAAAAAAGTCCAGTAGATGCATACTGACTGATATTCCTGCATTCAAAACTATAGCCATTTTCAAAAACCACTCAACCATTTTACTCATTCATCAGTATTTCCACACTGACATGTCCAATGCTAACATTTCAGAGTTACCTAAGAACTATTAGTATATTTGTATTAAAGAGATAAAGACTTGAAATATTAGATTAGAAGCGACTGTGCATTTGTAAAATTACTGCAGAAATAGTGTGTGCAAAGCACTAGTTACTGAAAATTGCTTACTAAATGTATTGACCCATAGCTTGACACGGAGCATAAAAGATTCAAAATCAGACTTAATAAGCAACTACTGTCAGAAATTATAGCTGCTTATGCCATTCAATTCTGGGACATAGCAAGTACATATGCATTCAGCAATCCCCAACAGTGAAAGCCAAATTCAGATTATAGCAACTTGCTTGTCATCTTCACTTAGAGGACAGGTTTTGTAGGAAGAGAAGACTAGTCTTAAAGAATTCACGCATGGCCTGTTAACTTGAAATTTCAGAACAGCAAGCAAGACAGAGTCACTGAGCAATCCTTATATGCATTCAAGTATGAAGAGGCTATAGGAAAATATTTACTTTAAATAACCCTTCCCAAAACAGTGAAATGAACCAGAGTTAGGCACATAGGGACCCGGATCCACAAAAATAATTTTGGTGTCTAGAAATTCCTTGGAACAATAGTGCCATCCACAAGGCATGAGTTAGGCCAGGAGTCAGCAACGTTTGGCACGCAGCTTGCCAGGGTAAGCACCCTGGCAGGCCGGGCCAGTTTATTTACTTGCTGACGCGGTAGGTTCGGCCGATCGCGGCCCCCACTGGCCATGGTTCGCTGTACTGGGCCAATGGGGGCAGCGAGAAGCAGCGCAGGAGAGGGATGTGCTGGCCGCGGCTTCCCGCCAGGGTGCTTACCCTGGCGAGCCGCATGCCAAATGTTGCCGACCCCTGAGTTAGGCACTTAGCTTCCCTATACAATGAATAGGGAGAGACAGGCTCCTTAGAATGCGATCCACAGAAACCTGCATGCTAGCCACAAAACCGCCTAAGCTAGCCAGTGGGAGATGCTGAAGAGAGGGGTGTGTCCTAAGCCCCTCCTCTATCATGCCACTTACCTTGAGCGGCTCTGGGGTGCCAGCAGTGTGCAGCAGGGCTAAGGCAGGCTCCCTGCCTGACCTGGCCCCACACCGGTCCCAGAAGCGGATGGCACCACGTCCCTGCAGCCGCTGGGGGAAGGGGTGGGAGAGGGCTGCACGCAGCCCTCACCTGCAGGTACCACCCCCAAAGCTCCCATTGGCCACGGTTCCCCATTCCCGCGGGGGGGGGGTGCCTGCAGGCAAGGGCAGCACGCAGAGCCCTCTGCCCCCTCCCTTCCTCAGGGGCCGCAAGGATGTGGTGCCAGCCACTTCCAGGAGCGCCACAGTGCCACGGGGGTGGCAATCCCGTGAGCTGGATCCAAAGCCCCGATGGGCAGGATCTGGCCTGTGGGCCGTACTTTGCCCCCCCCCCCCCCGCTCTAACATCTGGCAGACCAATACCGACATCTGATCAAGTAGTAGTTGTGCTTGTAACAACCTTGGGGTTCGTTAAATAACAAACCAAATGAATGAGAGAGGACATTGGAAAGCATAATCCCAACATACCCGTGGGAGACACCACTATTTACCTCTCTCCATTCTGAAAACTGACCATTTATACCTACCCTTTGTTTCCTATCTTTTAACCAGTTACCAATCCATGAGAGCACCTTCCCTCTTATTCTGTGGCAGCTTACTTTGCGTAAGAGCCTTTGGTGAGGGACCTTGTCAAAGGCTTTCTGAAAATCTAAGTACACTGTATCCACTGGATCTCCTTTGTCCACATGCTTGTTGATCCCCTCAAAGAATTCTAGTAGATTGGTGAGGCATGATGTCCCTTTACTTAAATCATGTTGACTCTTCCTCAACAAATTATGTTCATCTATATGTCTGACAATATTGTTCTTTATTATAGTTTCAACCAGTTTGCCCGGTCCTGAAATCAGGTTTACAGGCCTGTAACTGCCGAGATCACTTCTGGAGCCCTTTTAAAAATGGGCATCACATTAGCTATCCTCCAGTCATCTGGTACAGAATGATAGGTTACAGACGACAGTTAGCAGCCCTGCATTTCACATTTAAGTTCCTTCAGAACTCTTGGGTGAATACCATCTGGTCCTGGTGACTTACTGTTGTTTAATTTATCAATTTGTTCCAAAACCTCCTCTAATGATAAATCAATCTGGTACAGTTCCTCAGATCTGTCATCTAAAAAGAATGACTCAGGTTTGAGAATCTCCCTCACATCCTCAGCCGTGAAGACCAATGGAAAGAATTCATTTAGTTTCTCCGCAATGGCCTTATCGTCCTTGAATGCTCCTTTAGCATCTTGATCATCCAGTGGCCCCACTGGTTGTTTAGCAGGCTTCCTGCTTCTGATGTACTTTAAAAAGTACATGCAAAAGCCTCTGTGTCTGGGGCTCCACTTGCTTCCCTGGTGCCTCCCTTTGTTTTTGCTTTCAGTTGCAAATACAGGAGTTAACTTCAAAATGTCTGCAGTTTCCTTCTCATTCAGCACTTCTGACACCATGTAGCGATTTTGGGTTCATTAAATAACAAATCAAATGAATGAGAAAGGAATAAAAATGTTAATACAACAAACTGGAGAGTTTCTGTAGTGAGCGGCTGCACAGAGCCATGCAGTGTTCCCAATCCCTGCTTCCAGGTAACATCTCCAAAATCTCACTCTGACAACACTGTCCTTTATGAGGGTGTATCTCCAAATCACAATCTTATCTACAGTGCTCCTATCATTGTAAATCTTTTTAGCTAAACCATTTAATCTGAAAAGGAATATGAATGTCTATGATGCCACTAATTCTTACAGAGACACTGTACTGTTTTAGGTACTCTCAGATTTATTTTATTGGCAGCATGTGACTGAATCGAAGAAGTGGGCTGTAGTCCACGAAAGCTTATGCTCTAATAAATTTGTTAGTCTCTAAGGTGCCACAAGTACTCCTGTTCTTCTTTTTGCGGATACAGACTAACACGGCTGCTACTCTGAAACCAAGTATTCTTGATGGCTCCAAATATATAGTTATTTTCCCCACCATTCTATATGGTAAATGTTCCAGAATACTTGGCATTCTATTCCTCTACAGTAAACCAAGATGTTATATTCTCTCATCCACATGTCAGGGCTACTGCTATCAGACCAGTCTTAAAGCACACAAAGAATCTAATCCATAGCAATTGGGGATCAAAGAATTGTAGGAATGAGTCTAGTGTGGAGAATGCTAAATTCATTGTCTCCATTTGTTTAGTAGAAGCAAAAAGAGATACTGTTCTTCTAACCCTAACATGAACAGTCTATAATCCTGTATGTGGTGCAGTTACAGGAAAACCACGATGAGACTCTGTGTACATATAGCCAATAATCCTGAAGTACCACTCCTACTTGCTGTTTCATTTGTCATACCACCATCCTTAACTGTCATAACTCCCAGTCTCTTACATCTATTAAGAGAATAACATCCTGTCCTTGGACATTACAATTTGTTTATTCTTAATAGCTTACACCTTAAAGTGTTAACGAGGGCCAGAATTATCCAACTCTTTAAAAGCTGATCACAGGAATTGTCTCAACCTTCTAAGACACTGAGTTGCTCATGTGGGATAGCGTATGTAGGAGTTATGTAGAATAGCATTTCTGTAATTTTTTTCAAAACATATTGCCCTTTCGTTTCCTCAAATGACCCCCTTTTTGATGCTATATAAACAGCGCTGTCCTGCTTCTATTTTTCCTCTCTCCTCTTCAGCATTAATAGGGAACCACATGCGCCTCACTAGAGTTCAGAGCATCAACACTCAATAGCATATAACAATAGAGGATATGAAAAGGAATTGGAGAACTTTAGAGGAAAATCAGACAAGGGAATCGTTAATGCATACCACTGGCGGGCATTTCCTATGTAGCCCATCCCTAATGAAAGCCAAAATATATTCCCATGTACCTCTTGAGGCTCAGGAAATATAGACAGTGGAGCCACACCCACCTCACTCTTGCTGAATCTTCTCTCTAGAACCAACAGTTTGAAAGCTATCCGAAGTCGAGCTGACACTTAGCTAAATTTGTCTCTCAGTGGTTACTGCACCTGCTGGAAAGACATTCCCTCTCCCAGTTCTCTCTGGCACTTGTAGTTCCCAAAAATGTGCAAGGTCAACTTATTCAATGAGTCAGCCTGTTTAATCTGCAGTACAAAAAATGATGCAGTACACAATGCTGGAGAGATCCCAAATTGTACTGAAACAGTGGTTGTCATTACTTGTAAATTGGTACCAGTCCTAACATTTCTACACAGGTGCACCTGCTTTTCTACACCAGTGAACTGGGGTCTGTACTTAACTGACCCATACAAAGTGCCTACAATTTAAAGATGCTTCCAATTCTTGGGATACTAATGCTGTCAACTCCATTATTCATTATTTTAGATATTTTTATGATCTCTTATTCATCTCCTTTCCAAGTAAATAATCCAAATCTTTTCCATCTCTCTCTTATTATGAGAACTTTTCCATGCTTCTAATAACTTGTTGAAATCCATCTAATTCTGCAATATCCTTTTTTGAGATGGGATGACCAATACGACACACTATTCTAGATGAGGCAGAACCATTGATATATATAATGCATTTGTTTAATGCCTTGTTCTTGTATTTTTTTAAATTAATTTGAAAATGAGAATATCTGACATCTTCTAGCCAACAGAAAATATAAAGATACATAAAAATACTGGTGGGAAACCTGCACTAGTCGATTCAAAATACCTAAGTGAGACTGATAAACTATTTAGACATCTACTGAATAATTCTAGATCAATGCCTTGATCTATAAATCAGCACCTTATCTTCAATGGTGGCTGGGTGCAGGTACAGGTCTGCCTGGACAGCCCTGACTATAGGATCAAGCCCAAAGGAAGAAACAAAGGCTGTCACTGCAGTCATTATGAGAAACTTGTGATAAAGGAATACCATTTGGGCAAATTCAATTTGGTATCAATTCTTCCAGCTTTGTTAATGCAGAAGTTTATCACCAATACAAATGATATTCTCTTCAGTGATCAGTTTTAAACTAATTCCAATGTAGCTGCCAGAGTGCTGATAAGAGACCAAATAAACCATATCATATGGAGTCTATTTCATCACTAAGTTAACATTAAGAAGGTCAAGGAAAGTGTGGGGCCCTTACTGAATGAGGGAGGCAACCTAGTGACAGAGGATGTCGAAAAACGTACTCAATGTTTTTTTTGCCTGTCTTCACGAACAAGGTCAGCTATCAGACTACTGCACTGGGCAGCCCAGTATGGGGAGGAGGTGATAGCACTCTGTGGAGAAAGAAGTGGTTCAGGACTATTTAGAAATGCTGGACGAGCACAAGTCCATGGACCTGGATGCACTGGATTGGCTGATGTGATTGCAGAGCCATTGGCCATTATCTTTGAAAACTCATGGCGATCGGGGGAGGTCCCGGATGACTAGAAAAAGGTTAATGTAGTGCTCCTCTTTAAAAAAGGGAAGAAGGAGGATCTGGGGAACTACAGGCCAGTCAGCCTCACCTCGGTCCCTGGAAAAATCATGGAGCAGGTCCCCAAGGAATAAATTCTGAAGCACTTAGAGGAGAGGAAAGTGATCAGGAACAGTCAGCATGGATTCACCAAGGGCAAGTCATACTTGACTAACCTAATTGCCTTCTATGATGAGATAACTGGCTCTGTGAATGAGGGGAAAGCAGTGGACGTGTTATTCCTTGACGTTAGCAAAGATTTTGATACAGTTTCCCACAGTATTCTTGCCAGCAAGTTAAAGAAGTATGGGCTGTATGAATGGACTATAAGGTGGATAGAAAGCTGGCTAGATCATCGGGCTCAACGGGTAGTGATCAATAGCTCCATGTATAGTTGGCAGCCGGTATCAAGCGGAGTGCCCCAGGGTCGGTCCTGGGGCCGGTTTTGTTCAATATTTTCATTAACGATCTGGAGGATGGTGTGGATTGCACCCTCAGCAAGTTTGCAGGTGACACTAAACTGGGAGGAGTGGTAGATACACTGGAGGGTAGGGATAGGATACAGAGGGACCTAGACAAATTGGATGATTGGGCCAAAAGAAATCTGATGAGGTTCAACAAGGACAAGTGCAGAGTCCTGCACTTAAGATGGAAGAATTCCATGCACTGCTACAGACTAGGGACCAAGTGGCAAGGCAGCAGTTTTGCAGAAAAGGAATTAGGGGTTACAGTGGATGAGAAGCTGGATATGAGTCAACAGTGTGCCCTTATTGCCAAGAAGGCTAACAGCATTTTGGGCTTTATAAGTAGGAGCATTGCCAGCAGATCAAGGGACGTGATCATTCCCCTCTATTCGGCATTGGTGAGGCCTCAACCGGAGTACTGTGTCCAGTTTTGGGCCCCACACTACAAGAGGGATGTGGAAAAATTGGAAGGAGTCCAGCGGAGGGCAACAAAAATGATTAGGGGGCTGGAGCACATGACTTATGAGGAGAGGCTGAGGGAACTGGGATTATTTAGTCTGCAGAAGAGAAGAATGAGGGGGGATTTGATAGCTGCTTTCAACTACCTGAAAGGGGGTTTCAAAGAGGATGGAACTGGACTGTTCTCAGTGGTACCAGATGACAGAACAAGGAGTAATGGTCTCAAGTTGCAGTGGGAGAGGTTAAGGTTGGATATTAGGAAAAACTTTTTCACTAGAAGGGTGGTGAAGCACTGGAATGGGTTACCTAGGGAGGTGATGGAATCTCCTTCCTTAGAGGTTTTTAAGGTCAGGCTTGACAAAGCCCTGGCTGGGATGATTTAGTTAGGGATTGGTCCTGCTTTGAGCAGGGGTTTGGACGAGATGGCCTCCTGAGGTCCCTTCCAACCCTGATATTCTATGATTAGGGGTGAAATCTTGGCTCTACTGAAGTCAATGTAACTTTTACCATTGATTTCAGTTGGGCCAGGATTTCACTTTGATGTTTAGAAGCATTCTCAAGCAAGGAAGCTAGCTTGTTCATAACAGCCAGTGACCTTAAGGAGGCGAAAGAGCTGTCCCTAGCTATTTTGAGGCCCTATGCAGGCCCTCCCCCCTCGCGGGAGTGTGTGTGGGGTGGCCAGGCTGTGCAGGGGAGGGGGCTGGCTTGGGGTGCAGGGGGAATGACCCCCCAACATTCACTGGCAAAGCCGCTGGGGCTGGGTCCCTGCGCTTCCCACCACCAGTGAGTGCAGGCCCGGTCCTGCTGCAGTCCTCAGGGGCAGGAAGAGGCAGAGCTGGGGTGGAGCAGGGGCAGGAAAAGGCGGGGCAGGGGGCCTGGAGAAGAGGCGGGGCAGGAGCTGGAGCAGCACACAGCTGCACAGGGCACCAGGAAATTTGGTGCCCTGAGTTTCCTGGTGCCCCATACAGCTGTGTACTTTGCGTATGGGTACGGACGGCCCTGGGAGGAGATGAAGCAAACGGAAGAGGAAAAAGTTGAAGACAATAGGCAGAAAAGCCTAGGTCTAAATCCAGAAACATGAAGGGAACAAACTGAGTTAGGGGCTTTGGGACAGATTCTTCTCTACTATAATACCAGACTGAATGTAGTAATTTTAGTAATTTTTTTTTTACTATTTTGGAGGCATCTTGTTTTTCATTTCTATTTCAATGACGTTAAAAAGCAAAAATTTAAGAACAATCAGGACAGTTCTGCAACATCAGAAAATAATGGCCTTTATTCTGGGTTCTGCAATGACATTTTACACTAGCATGAATGGGCCACCAAGCCAGCAGAACTAGATAGTAGGAAGTATCCTGGCATAGGGGGCTTCCCTCGGTACAGGGCTAGCAGAACTGCCCTATGCTGCCACACAGCAGTCTCTGATGCAGAGAACCAAGGGTGAGAGGTTACATTGTTGGAGCACATTGTACTCTAGCTACTCGCTGCTGAATGGCATTTAGGGAGTTATTGCAGGCAGCCATAAATCAGAGCAGCCCAGGCAGCTGCCTGCAGAAGCTAGGTGGGGAGGAGTGGGATGCCTACAGAAATCTTAACCTCCACTGCCCTGAGTTGCACTGAGCCCTGAAACAGGAACGTTAGCTCTATAAAGGCAGAATGGATATTTTCAGAGCATTTATGAAGGTCAGAAAGTTGCTAAGGCTTACTGCTTCAGGAGAGAGATTCACTTATTTTGAACTGAATTATTTTAAAAGTTTTTACAATTTTCTCCACTGGGGAGGAGCAATTTTACCACACCTATTTCAGTGAGATGTAAAATCTGACCCATTTAAATTGTCACCACTCAGAGAAGCTTGCTTGTCTGATCCTTGGCACTTGGGTACAATCTGAAAAGTCAATGGTGATGTAGAGAAAAGAGGGGAAGGGAGCCTAGGGAGAAGGAGACATGGTCAAATCTGCAAAATGCAGTTTGTCAAAGAGTGCATTCACTATTATGGCCAACATTTTTCATCTGCTCTCTCTGGCTAGGCTGTTAAGTATCATGGAAAGATCCTCTCCAGATGATCTGAGTGTACTTGTATAGGGACAAACGTAAATCAGTCAACATAAGATTATGCCTTAAAGTTGCTAGCTATCTCAAGCTAGGACCATATACAAAAAAGGTGCTGCCTTTCGGATGGAGGGTGGAAACCAACTTGGCCACAGCAAGCTGCAAGAGTTAGGAAGGGGTGGTGGGAGTGCAAAAGTTAGCCAAGGAGCTCAGAGCAAGCTCCGCCTATTGTGAAAACTGGTTTGGGACCTTTAAAGTCTTTGTAGAGCAGTCAGTACAGTGACTACAAAGGTCTTGTCATCAGAAGGCAGACGCACAGGCTGCATGAAACTAGGGTTACCATACGTCCGGATTTTCCTGAACATGTCTGGCTTTTTGGGCTCCAAATCCCCATCCGGGGGGAAATCCCAAAAAGCCAGACATGTCCGGGAAAATCGGGACATGCGGGGCCGGGCCGGGGGCCGGGGGCCGGGGGTTCCGAGCCGGGGGCCAGGCCGGGGACTGGCAGTGCTGGGCGGGCCGGGGGTGCTCGGCCGGGGGCCGGCCCGGGGCCGGCACCCCAGGACCCGAGCCGACCCAGGCTGGAGACGCCAGGGGGGCCAGACTGGGCCGCGCCTCCTCACCCCACCCCCTTACCTGCTTCAGGCTTCCCGTGAATCAAATGTTCGCGGGAAGCAAGGGAGGGGGCGGAGTTGGGGCGGGGACTTTGGGGAAGGGGTGGAGGTGGGGCGGAGGCGGGGCTGGGGGCGGGGCTGGGGCTCCGTGGAGTGTCCTCCTTTTGGACACTCAAAATATGGTAACCCTAATGAAACATGTTATAGCTCCCTTGGAATTTGAGAGGGTCCTGGAATTTGAACTTGTGGCTCTGGAAATTTTTACAGCAGAGGCTGAAACAAGTAAGTTATTCCCAGAGGCCCCAAGAAAAGCCTTCAGGTGATTGCCTAAAGGCCCCAGGTATTCCCACTGCCATCAATACAGAACTCCCATAGGGTGTGATGGTGCAGGATCAGGCCCCACTGGATACAGTGAGTTAGGCTGGCTTGAGAGACAAGGTGCATGAGGTAATATTTTTTTATTGGACCAACTTCAGTTGGTGTGAGAAACAAGTTCTTGGGCTACACAAACTCTTCTTCAGGTCTGGGAAAAGTACTAAGGCAGGTAGGCAAACTACGGCCCCCGGGACCATCCTGCCCGGCCCCCAAGCTCCCGGCCCAGGAGGCTAGCCCCGGCCCAGGAGGCTAGCCCCAGCCTCTCCCCTGCTGTCCTCCCTCCCCTGCAGCCTCAGCTCGCTCGCTCCACCGCCGGTGCAATGCTCTGGGTGACAGGGCTGTGAGCTCCTGGGGAAGCACAGCTGCACAGCCCGGCCTGACTCGGTCTATGTGCTGCATGGTGACGGTGGCTTCGTGGCCCAGCTCTAGCCGGCAGCGGCGTGGCCCGGCTCCAGCCAGGCAGCGCGGCTGTAGCACCACCAGCCACCAGTGCTCCAGGCAGCACCGTACGGAGCAGGGGGGTTGGATATAAGGCAGGGGAGTTCGGGGCGGTGGTCATGGGGCATGGGTGTGGACAGGGGTCGGAGTGGGGAACAGGAGGTTGAATGGGGGCAGGGGTCCCGGGGGGGCAGTCAGGAAGGGGGGGGGGTTGGATGGGGCAATCAGGGGCAGGGGTTCCGGGGGCAGTCAGGGGACAGGGAGAAGGGGTGGTTGGATGGGGCAGGGGTCCCGGGGGGAGGGGGGACTGTCAGGAATGAGAGGAGGGTTGGATGGGGTGGCGTGAGTCCGGGGGCGGTCAGGGGACAGGGAGGGGTGTGCGTGGATGGGGCAGGTGTCCCGGGAAGGAGAGGCCACGACCCTCTCCCCTAATCGGCCCTCCATACAATTTACGAAACCCGATGCGGCCCTCAGGCCAAAAAGTTTGCCCACCCCTGTATTAAGGGCAAGCCTAAACTTTGGCCTGGTCTACACTACGACTTTAATTCGGATTTATCAGCTTTAATTCGAATTAACCCTGTAACCGTCCACACAACGACGCCATTTAATTCGATGTAAAGGGCCCTTTAAATCGATTTCTGTACTCCACCCCAACGAGCGGAGTAGCGCCAAAATCGATTTTAGCAATTCGAATTAGGGTTAGTGTGGCCGCAATTCGATGGTATTGGCCTCCGGGAGCTATCCCACAGTGCATCATTGTGACTGCTCTGGACAGCAATCCGAACTCGGATGCACTGGCCAGGTAGACAGGAAAAGCCCCGCGAACATTTGAACTTCATTTCCTGTTTGCCCAGCGTGGAGAGCACAGGTGACCACAGATAGCTCATCAGCACAGGTAACCATGCAGGCTGATAATCGAAAAAGAGCACCAGCATGGACCGTGAGGGAGGTACTGGATCTGATCGCTGTATGGGGAGAGGATTCAGTGCTTGCAGAACTTCTTTCTAAAAGACGAAATGCAAAAACTTTTGAAAAAATTTCCAAGGGCATGATGGAGAGAGGCCACAATAGGGACTCTGAGCAGTGCCGCGTGAAGGTCAAGGAGCTCAGACAAGCCTATCAAAAAACAAAGGAGGCAAACGGTCGCTCCGGGTCAGAGCCGCGGACATGCCGCTACTACGCTGAGCTGCATGCAATTCTAGGGGGGGCTGCCACCACTACCCCACCTTTGTTCATGGATTCTGGGTCGGGGATAGTCTCGACGCCTGAGGATTCTGCCGATGGGGTAGAGGAGGAGGAGGAGGATGAGCTTGCAGAGAGCACACAGCACTCCATTCTCCCCAACAGCCAGGATCTTTTTATCACCCTGACTGAAGTACCCTCCCAAGCCTCCCAAGCCAGTACCCAAGACTCTGACCCCATGGAAGGGACCTCAGGTGAGTTTACCTTTTAAAATATAAAACTTGTTTTAAAAGCAAACGGTTTTTAATGATTACTTTGCCTGACTTTGCATTCGCGGTCAGTTCAGCTACTGGAAAAGTCTGTAGCTACTGGAAAAGTCTGTTAACGTGTATGGGGATGGAGCGGAAATCCTCCAGGGACATCTCCATGAAGCTCTCCTGGAGGTACTCCGAAAGCCTTGCCAGAAGGTTTCTGGGCAGTGCATCCTTATTCCCTCCTCCATGGTAGGACACTTGACCACGCCATGCTTGCAGCAAGTAATCTGGTATCATTGCCTGACAAAGCCTGGCAGCGTATGGTCCCGGTGTTTGCTGGCATTCAAGCAACATCCGTTCTTTATCTTGTTGTGTAATCCTCAGGAGAGTGATATCACTCCTGGTAACCTGGTTGAAATACGGGAACTTAATTAAGGGGACAGAGGTGGCCGTTCCTACTGGGCTGTTTGCCTGTGGCGGAAAATAAATCCTTCCCTGCAGTTAGCCAAGCGCAGATGGGAAATTGGCCCTGAGTTTTTCGCGTTTGGCTAGCAGGGATCTTCCCTGTTACCAGCCACGCGGTGGGGGGAGGGTACCGTGATCATCCCAGAGAATTCATGGCGGGGGGGGGGTCGGCGGCGGGGGGGGGGTAGTTTGGTGCCTGCAGGGATCTTCCCTGTTACCAGCCACGCGGTGGGGGGAGGGGTACCGTGATCATCCCAGAGAATTCATGGCGGGGGGGGGGGGTTAGTTTGTTTTCTGGTGCTGCTGAATGTTAACAGAAAAACCGCAGCACTCTACTTGCCTGAAGGGGCCCAGACAAGCCCCCCCACACTGCCCCCCTCCAACTGGCTGAGATTGGCCAGGCTTCTGCAGCACTCTACAGGCTATGCTTGGTATGTGGGAAAGGAGGGTGCAGAAGCTGTAAAACAATGGCTTACCATGGCCGCATGCAAGCCGAATTCTGTTGCCCAGACCTGTGATCTCTAGCAGCAAAGCCACAGGCACTCAGCATTAAGAGGCAAAATGCGACCTTGCACAGAAATCACATGTGCTATGTAATGTGAACAGTGTTGGTCACCGTGAAAGAGTATAAGCATTGTTCTGCAAAATGTAGCTTTTAAAACAATTCTCTCTTTTTTTCCCCTCCCTACAGCAGCTGCAAATTCCTCAAGCCTCCCTCCTCCATCCCGAAGGTTATCACAGATAAGGCGTCGTAAGAAGAAGACGCGGGAGGACATGTTTTCTGAAATTATGCAATCCAGCAGGAGTGACAGAGCTCATCTGAATGAGTGGAAGGAAACAGTTTCAAAGTATAGGAAAGAAGTCAGTGAACGTGAGGAGAGGAGGGACCAACGTGAGGAGAGGAGAGACGATCGAGATGAGAGATGGCGGCAGGAAGACCAGAGGATGAAGGATGCAACGCTGGGGCTGCTCCGGCGTCTGGTGGAGGTTCAGGAACGGCTGCTGGAAAACAGACTGCCGCTTCAGCCCCTGTTCCACCCTCCCCCCTCCCCATGTTCCGTATCCTCCTCACCCAGACGTGTAAGAACGCGGGGGGGGGGAGAGGCTCCGTACACCTTCCCATTCCACCCCAGTAGACAGCCCAAGCAAAAGGCTGTCATTTTTTTAACCTTTTCTTTGTGGCTTTTTCCTTCCCAGCAATCCTCCTCCCAAATACCACCCGGGTTACCTCCCTCTTTTTCTAATCTATTAATAAAGAATAAATGATTTTTAAATGATAGTGACTTTATTTGGTTTGAAAGAAAGCTGGGGGAAGGGGCAGGGTGGGTTCCTTACAGAAAATCAGTCAGTAAAGGGGGAGGGTTTTCATGATATTTCATGACAAACAGATATTTCACACGGTAGCCTGGCCAGCCATGAAACTGTTTTTCAAAGCTTCTCTGATGCACAGCGCTTCATGGTGTGATCTTCTAATCGCCCTGGTGTCTGGCTGCGCGTAATCAGCAGCCAGGCGATTTGCCTCAGCCTCCCACCCCGCCATAAAGGTCTCCCCCTTACTTTCACAGAGATTGTGGAGCACACAGCAAGCAGAAATAACAATGGGGAGATTTCTTTGGCTGAGGTCAGAGCGAGTCAATAATGAACGCCAGCGACCTTTTAAACGGCCAAATGCACATTCTACCACCATTCTGCACTTGCTTAGCCTGTAGTTAAACAGCTCCTGACTCCTGTCCAGGCTGCCTGGGTATGGCTTCATAAGCCATGGCATTAAGGGGTAGGCTGGGTCCCCAAGAATAACTATGGGCATTTCAACATCCCCAACGGTTATTTTCTGGTCCGGAAAGTAAGTCCCTTGCTGCAGCCCTTTAAACAGAGTAGTGTTCCTGAAGACGCGAGCGTCATGAACCCTTCCCGCCCAGCCCGCGTTGATGTTGGTGAAACGTCCCTTGTGATCCACAAGTGCTTGCAGCACCATTGAAAAGCACCAAGCCACCTTGCGGTTTATGCAGCACCAAGCCACCTTGCGGTTTATGTACTCGGTGGCTTGGTGCTCCGGTGCCAAGATAGGGATATGGGTTCCGTCTATTGCCCCACCACAGTTAGGGAATCCCATTGCAGCAAAACCATCCACTATAGCCTGCACATTTCCCAGAGTCACTAACTTTCGTAGCAGCACCTGAGTGATTGCTTTGGCTACTTGCATCACAGCAGCCCCCACAGTAGATTTGCCCACTCCAAATTGATTCCCGACTGACCGGTAGCTGTCTGGTGTTGCAAGCTTCCACAGGGCTATCGCCACGCGCTTCTCAACTGTGAGGGCTGCTCTCATCTTGGTATTCTGGCGTTTCAGGGCAGGAGACAGCAAGTCACAAAGTTCCATGAAAGTGCCCTTACGCATGCGAAAGTTCCGCAGCCACTGGGAATCGTCCCAGACCTGCAACACTATGCGGTCCCACCAGTCTGTGCTTGTTTCCCTTGCCCAGAATCGGCGTTCCATGGATAGAATCTGCCCCATTAACAACATGATCTCCAAAGCACCGGGTCCTGTGGTTTCACTGAATTCTGTGTCCGTGTCCGTGTCCATGTCCTCATCATGCTTGTCGCTGCGCTGCCGCCGCCGCTGCCTCCTCGCCTCGTTTTTCTGGTCCTGGCTGAGCATAAACTCCACGAGAACGCGCGAGGTGTTTGCAATATTCATGAGTGCTGTCTTGACCTCAGCGGGCTCCATGCTTGCCGTGGTATGGAGTCTGCAGTGTTCACCCACCCAGGAAAAAAGGCGCGAAAATGGTTGTCTGCCGTCCGTTGCTTTCATGCAGGGAGGGAGGGAGGGAGGAAATGAGGCTGTACCCAGAACCACCTGCGACGATGTTTTTTGTCCCATCAGGCACTGGGATCTTAACCCACAATCCCAATGGGCGCGGGAGACTGCGGGAACTATGGGATAGCTATGGAATTGCTACCCACAGTGCAACGGTGCAGAAATCGACGCTAGCCCCGGTACTTGGACGCACACCACCGAATTACTGTGCTAGTGTGGCCGCACTCATTTCGACTTTATACAACCTGTTTCTCAAATCCGAATTATCTAAATTCGGATTAATCCCGTAGTGTAGACATACCCTTAAAACCCTGCATCAGTGCAGCTGCACCACTGTAGCTGCATCACTGTAGCCCTTTAATGAAGACTCTATAAACCAGTGGGAGAGAGCTCTCCCTTCGGTTTAGTTAATCCACCTCCCCGACAGGCGGTAGCTATGTTGGCAGGAGAAGCTCTCCCACCAACATAGCACTGTCTCCATGGATTTTTCACACCCCTGAGCAACGTAGTTGTACCAATATAGGTCTATAGTGTAGACCAAATCTAAGAGTGTCACAGCTAAATACAAGATTGAACAGAAAGTGTAGTGTAAATAGCTAGCACATATTCTAAGGCAGTGTTTCTCGTATGCGGCCACCAGGGGCTTTTCTTGCGGCCACACCTTCCTGGGCAGTGATTGGGGGGATGCAGCAGCCTCTCCCCCAGGGCCGCCAGCAGTGGTTATGCCCTGCTTCCCTCTGGAGACACACAAGCTGGAGGAGCAGGCAGCCAGTGAGTTCCCCACCTTCCTGGGGGCGGTGGGGTCAGGCTTCAGCTCTGGGATGGCTGGTGGCAGGCTCTAGCCATGGGGCTGCAGGCTCCTTTCCCAGGCTGTGCAGTGGTGGGCTCTGGCCCTGAGTTCACTCCCCCCCCCCATCACCCCTGGCCTCTGCTGCCTCCCCCAGGGCCCCATCACCCCTGACCCCTGGTGCCTCCATACCCACCTCTCCCATCCGGGGCTTAATTTGTCCCTGGCCTTGCTGGGGCTGAGTAAGTCTGCTGTGAAAAGTGATATTTGTATGTTTGTTGTTATCATTTTTCACAGCAGATTTAGCAGCTAGCAAGTCTTAAAAAAGACCCCAAAAAGCAAAAGAAACAACAAGAAAAAAACAAACAAGAACATGCAAAGCACCTTATTTGTGTTTCTATTTTGTATGAGTCCAGTAAAGAATAGAGACAACTGTACATTATTTTTATTACAATGATTTGGACATGTATATGTGCACATTTGTTTTTCCTAAAGTTAATTAAGTATTTTGGGAAAAATTATCAGAGTGGCCACCAGCAAGAGTTGGTGGCCACACTCTGAGGTCACCAAATATTTTGTTGTGAGAACCCCTGTTCTCAAGGTGAAGTGGCCTGTTACTACACCCCTGTAGTCATAGGACAAAAATGGGGGTTAGTGGGTTACAGATTGTTGTAATAAGGCATAAATCTAGTGTCTTTATTAAAACCATGATTCTTAGTGTCTAGCAACGTTATGAATTTAAGCTCCCAGGCTCGTCTTTGAATGTGTTGTGCAGGTTTCCTTTGAGGATTAGGACTGAGAGGTCAGATATAGAGTGATCGCTTTGTGAAAAGTGATCACGCACTAGTGATCATTTTCTTGTGTGAGATCACTCAAGAGCATAGTGATTGTCTGGTGTCACCCACATTGTTCTTATTGGGGCATTTGGAACACTGGATGAGGTACACCACATGTCGTGATAGGCACTTATAAGTCCATGGCCCATACTCCATGGGGAGCCCTGTGACTGGGTGCCTGGACTGGACCACACTGAGAATGCTCTCACGGCAGACTGCAAGAAATAGGGAAGACAATCCCCAAGGCTGGTGATGTATTCCATAATTAGATTCACCAAGCCAGTAACAAAAGAGCTTCTGCAGTACCAATCTGATTAGCCAGAACCCAAACACAGTCCCCTTTAGGCATTCCAGCCCTTGGCTTCAATCCAGACAACCAATATAGTGAGATGTTATTTTGAAAACCCATTTCATCATATGTGAGGTTCTTACTAATCCCAAAGGATCAGATACTTACTTCAGGTCAATTATGTATTTCAGATATCACGCTGGCAGTCAACTAACTAAAGATTTATTAATAAAAGAAAAAAGTTATAAATGTTTAATAGATCATATACATACAAATGATTGCAAAGTCCTTATATCAAGGTTTGTAGCAGTGATGGAATAGACAGCTGGCTTGCAAAAGTCTCTCTGGTAATTTCCAAAAGATTGGAAGGTCCTCAGACCATAGTTCAAGATACGCCTTTTAGTTGTAAATCCACGCTCCAGAGAATTAGAGCAGGAAAGAGACAAAATAAAAGTGTTACAGTGGTCTTTTATATCCTTTGCCGTGTGCATGGAAATTTATGGTCACAAACAAAGCCCACAGCCCCTGTGTATGAAAAGTTACAGGTCCAAGATGGAATCCAGGGTCACATGAGCATATAACATGCCCCTATATGTTTTTGCTAAGGGCATGGCTAACTTGCAGATGTAGAGCGCTTTGAGTTAAACCAGCCTTCGGAGAGCGCAGTAGGGAAAGTGCTGCAGTCTGTCCACACTTTCAGCTGCAAGCGCACTGGCGTGGCCACATTTGCGGCACTTGCAGCGGCACTGGGAGCGGTGCATTATGGGCAGCTATCCCACAGAGCACCTCTTCCCATTCTGGTGCTGTGGCTTGTGGGAAGGAGGCGGGAGGTGCGGGGTATTCTGGGTCCTGTCCCAATGCCCTGTGATGTATTGGTTTGCATCCCAGCAATTCCTGTGCTTCCGTCCACATTTGGCGCCATCGTTCAACATTTTTTGTACTGTGTGCTCTGTCTTCCCTTTCGGTTTGTGGGAATGGAGCCCGAACTGCTGAGGAATATGCTGACGAGTCTCGCCAGCACATCACATTTGGCAGTCAAGTTACTCCTTAAGATCCAAACTGACAGTGAGGACTCTGACGATGGTATCAACTGAAGTAATGCATACGACACGAGATTGCTTTTGGCATTCACAGACATGCTCACCACCGTGGAACGCTGCTTTTGGGATTGGGAAACAAGCACTGAGTGGTGGGATCACATCATCATGCAAGTCTGGCTGCAGAACTTTCGGATGAGAAAAGCCACTTTCATGGGACTGTGTGATGAGCTCGGCCCCACCCTGCGGCGCAAGGACATGAGATTGAGAGCTGCCTTGACGGTGGAGAAAGCGGGTGGCTATTGCAATCTGGAAGCTGGCAACTCCAGACAGCTACTGATTGGTCACTAACCAGTTTGAAGTGGGAAAGTTGACCACTGGAATGGTGTTGATGCAAGTTTGCAGGGCCATTAATCACATCCTGCTCAGAAGAACTGTGACTCTGGGTAACGTGCTTTGTACAAATGGGTTTCCTTAACTGCGGAGGGCGATAGATGGGACGCATATTCCAATTCTGGCACCAGCCCACCTAGCCTTCGAGTACGTTAATTGAAAGGGGTATTTCTCTATGGTTCTCCAGGCGCTTGTGGATCACCGTGGGCGTTTCATTGACATTAACGCAGGCTGGCCCGAAAAGGTGCATGACGCACGCATCTTTCAGAACACTGACCTGTTCAGGAAGCTGCAAGCCGGGACTTTTTTCCGAGACCAGAAGATCACCGTAGGGGAAGTCGAAATGCCCATTGTGATCCTTGGAGACCCCGCTTACCCTTTAATGCTGTGGCTCATGAAACCCTACACAGGAAGCCTTGACAGCAGCAAGGAGCGGTTCAACAGCAGGCCGAGCTGGTGCAGAATCACTGCGGAGTGTGCTTTTGGCCATTTAAATGGCCGTTGGTGCTCTCTGTATGGGAAGCTGGACCTGGCCAATGACAGCATCCCCGCGGTTATATCTGTGTGCTATACCCTCCATAACATTTGTGAAGGGAAGGGTGAAAGATTCACTCAGGCATGGAACTCGGAGGTTCAACACCTGGAGGCTGAATTTGAACAGCCAGAGAGCAGGGCTATTAGAGGGGCCCAGCAGGGGGGCTGCAAGGATTAGGGATGCCTTCTGGGAGCAATTTGAGGCTGAAAGCCACCAGTGCCCTGGTATTTGGTGCCCTGCATGGGAGTGAAGTGCAGTGGTTCCAATGTTAGTAGGAATTTGTGTTTGCTACGCTGACTTGCAGTGTCTGTTCCTTTCCTGGACTAAGGTATCTTTTACTTTATGCAATAATAAAGAATGTTTTCAAAGCCAAAAAATTCATTTATTGAAAAGAAAATTCATTTATTGAAAGGAAAAAAAACCACACAACTGCTTGGGAAACAGAAAGGGCAAGGGGGTGGGGTGGGGAACGGTACAATCACAGATTTGCGTATGTCCTGTTATCATACTCAGCCTTCCTGTCTGGAGTGCTGTGCAATGAGTGCTGCACTTCAGGATGGCTATAATGCATGTTGATGGGGGTTGAGTGCAGTAAGGGTCATAGTTTTCAGGGCTGAGTGGTGAAGCTACAGGTGTTGGAGGCAGGTGGTGGCGATAAGAACCCGAATGTTGGGGAAAGTAGGTTGGAGGTTACATGGGGACACAAAGGAAAGAGTTTTGGGACAAGGGCTGCAGGGGGGGCTGGTCGCAGTAGTGCTCTGCCTGCATGGCTACAAGCGCCTGGATTGAGTCCGCTTGGCGCTCCATGATGCTTATCAGCCGATATGTGCTTTGCCGCAAGAGCTCTAAGCTTTTGTGCCGGCGCTCCTCATTCTGCTGACGGATCCTCCTTTCACTCTCCCACCACTCCTGTGCTTTTAGATTCTCGTTAAGAGACTGCTGCATTACTTCATGCAGCATGTCTTCTTTGCTTCTACATAGCCTCTTCCTAATTCTTTGGAGTCTTTTGGCCGGTGATAACACGGACGGCTGAGATCTCAAGGTTGCATCTGTAAAGGCAAAATGCAACACTTAACAGAGGCAGCATTGTTCACACCAGACAGAGCAATGATTCCCCCGTACTTAAAGGCAAGCACAGTCTACACAATAGCATAATTTGCCCATCCCAAAGCAGAGTGGACATAACCCACAGGAGCCCCAAAATAGCGAGTAAGCACAGGGTCAAGGGGGACTGATTGTTTCATGGCCGTACTGTCCTCTGGGTTTCTGTGCCTTGGGGAGAGCCAACAGCTGCAGGCAGCCCCTGTACTGAACACTGTCCCCACATTTTCCTCAGGAGTTTGTCCTGGAAGATATCTCGCTGCTGAGGGAAGCAAGGGAGGGTCTTCTACTACAATGTGGCTTCCGCCCTGGCCCATATGCAGCTTGCCAGTGTGCAGCAATGGTCCCCCCGCCCCTCATGGCACAGTGGCGCGGACATGTTAGCCTGACTGGGACAAGGCCACAGTGGCTCTCCCAAGAAACCTGCACATGCGCATTGCCCAAGTTCTGGATGAGACCTTTGAAGAGATCACTGAGGCCAATTACCGCGATGTGACAGAGCACATCAATGCGTCTAGGCATGCATGCAGCCCTAACCCTCCTCACCCCAAGAGCCCGCACCGAATAACTTCCTTCCCAAAATAAAAACCGCTTACCAGGCACTTCCTCTGGTGTTTGTCTTTCCCCAAGCACCAGCCGCCATGACTGGCTACCTTCCTCCTGGCTTGAAGACAGCTCCTAGCTGCATGCATCTAAGGATGCCAAGGTGTCTTCCTCCTCCTTAGCACCCTCGCTCCCTCTTTCCTCCTCCTCCTACCTTGTTGAACTGGGCTCGGAAGTGTCCATGGTGGTACTCGGAGTGGAGGTGGGGTTGCCCCAAGTATCGCGTTCAGCTCTTTGTAGAAATGGCAGGTCGAGGGGGCAGCACTGGAGTGGCAGTTTGCCTCGCGGGCTTTGCAGTAGGCATTCTGCAGCTCCTTCGCTTTAACCCTGCACTGTAGTGCATCCCACTCATGGCCCCTTTCCATCATGTCCCTTGATATCTGCCCAAAGGTATCGTAATTCCTACAGCTGGAGCACAGCTGGGACTGGACAGCGTCCTCCCCCCAAACACTGATGAGGTCCAGCATCTTGCCATTGCTCCATACTGGGGATCATCTGGTCACTGGGAAAGATTCGCTGAGAGCACTCCACACCCGGCTGAGCAAACAGGAAGGGGATTTTCAAAATTCCCAGAGAATTTAAAGGGCGGATCTGATGGTTGGTCACCTGAGGGCAGGGCAGTAGAGTTCAAAGTGATGACCAGAGCGGCTAGAACAGGCATTGTGGAACACTTCTGGGGGATGATCAGAGTGCATTAACAGACCAGGGCATCCACACTGGCGCCGCGGCGCTCCAGCAGGGACACATCAAATATTCCACTCGCCGAGGTGGATTACCAGGAGTGCTCTAGCCGCAGAGTCAGAGCGCTCTATATGCCTTGCCAGTATGGACGCGTCATGAGTTAGAATGCCGGGGCTGCTTTAATGCGCTCTAACTTGCAAGTGTAGCCATGCCTTAAATTACAGGAGGTGGCCATTGGCTCCTTGTTGTCTGAGGCATCTGCAAGAAGAGCTGTCTGGACAGGATGAGTTTCTTCAGTGGCCCAGTGTGAGAGTGGAGTGTCCTTAATGGGCCATCAACACATAGCTATCTAATTATGATGTAAATCTATCGGGGGGGGCATCATACAGGCACATAACACTTATGTAAGACACAGATACATAGCCAATATTCATAACTTCAGATACATAGATAATATCTGCATATAAACAGGATAATCATACTTAGCAAATCATAACATTTCAACTTGTATTTTATAAGATACACTTTGTATAAATTTTGTTACAAATGTATACACTGATAGCAACACTGATACAAATGGTCTTTTCAACCATATGGCATCATAGACCCCACCCTGAAAGAAATCTTTCCTGAACCATTTCTCCTGTGCTTCAAGCAACCCCCTAACCTCTCCAAGCTCATAATCAGAAGCAAGTTCCCCATAGAACAGGGCACACCAACTCAAAGTGCCAGCTGACCCTGCCAGAACAATAGATGCAAAACCTGCAGACATATCTCCACTGCTATAATGATCAACACTCTCACCTGCCCCCACAACACACCTTTCAAGATGCATGGGTCCTCCACATGCCAATCACAACATGTGGTGTACCTCATCCAGTGTACTAACTGCCCCAATAACAACTATGTGGGTGAAACCAGACAATCACTAGGCTCTCGAATGAACTCACACAGGAAAATAATAAAAAGAACAAGGAGTACTTGTGGCACCTTAGAGACTAACAAATGTATTTGAGCATAAGCTTTCATGGGCTAAAACCCACTTCATCGGAGGCATGCAGTGGAAAATACAGGAGGAAGATATATATACACAGAGAACATGAAAAAATGGGTGTTGCCATACTAACTATAACAAGAGTAATCAATTAAGGTGGGCTGACTTAGAACAACGCTTCCTCAGTTCTCGTCCCCTAATGCCCCTATTCTACTTGCACTACATTGATGACATCTTCATCATCTGGACCCATGGAAAAGAAGCCCTTGAGGAATTCCACCATGATTTCAACAATTTCCATCCCATCATCAACCTCAGCCTGGACCAGTCCACACAAGAGATCCACTTCCTGGACACTACAGTGCTAATAAACAATGGTCACATAAACACCACCTGATACCAGAAACCTACGTCTGCTATATTTATGTACATGCCTCCAGGTTTCATCCAGACCACACCATATGATCCATTGTCTACAGCTAAGCTCTAAGATACAACCGCATTTGCTCCAACCTCTCAGATGGAGACAAACACCTACAAGATCTCTATCAAGCATTCTTACAACTACAATACCCACCTGCTGAAGTGAAGAAACAGAATGACAGAAACAGAAGAGTACCCAGAAGTCACCTACTACAGGACAGGCCCAACAAAGAAAGTAACAGAACGCCACTAGCCATCACCTTCAGCCCCCAACTAAAACCTCTCCAGCGCATCATCAAGGATTTACAACCTATCCTGAAGGACAATTCCTCACCCTGACAGATCTTGGAAGACAGCCCCCCAACCTGAAACAAATACTCACTAGCAACCACACAACAAAAACACTAACACAGGAACCTATCCTTGCAACAAAGCCTGTTGCCAACTCTGACCACATATCTATTCAGGGGACACCATCATAGGACCTAATCACATCAGCCACACTATCAGAGGCTCGTTCACCTGCACATCTACCAACGTGATATGTGCCAGCAATGCCTCTCCTGCCATGTGCATTGGCCAAACTGGACAGTCTCTATGCAAAAGAATAAATGGACACAAATCAGATGTCAAGAATTATAATATTCAAAAAACAGTCTGAGAACACTTCAACCTCCCTGGTCACTAAATTACAGACCTCAAAGTCGCAATACTCCAACAAAAAAACTTCATAGACAGACTCCAATGAGAAACTGCAGAATTAGAATTAATTTACAAAGTAGACACCATTAAATTAAAAAGAAGAACAGGAGTACTTGTGGCACCTTAGAGACTAACAAATTTATTAGAGCATAAGCTTTCGTGGACTACAGCCCACTTCTTCGGATGCTATATGCATCCGAAGAAGTGGGCTGTAGTCCACGAAAGCTTATGCTCTAATAAATATGTTAGTCTCTAAGGTGCCACAAGTACTCCTGTTCTTCTTTTTGCGGATACAGACTAACACGGCTGTTACTCTGAAACTTACCATTAAATTAGGCTTGAATAAAGACTGGGAGTGGATGGGTCATTACACAAACTAAAAAAAAAGAACAGGAGTACATCCGAAGAAGTGGGCTGTAGTCCACGAAAGCTTATGCTCTAATAAATTTGTTAGTCTCTAAGGTGCCACAAGTACTCCTGTTCTTCTTTTTGCGGATACAGACTAACACGGCTGCTACTCTGAAACCTACACAAACTAAAAACTATTTCCCCATGCTAATTCCCCCCCCCCCACTGTTACTCACAACTTCTTGTCAATTGTTGGAAATGGGCCATCCTGATTATCACTACAAAAGTTTTTTCTCTCCTGTTGATAATACCCCACCTTAATTGATTACTCTTGTTGTAGTTTTAGTATGGCAACACCCATTTTTTCATGTTCTCTGTGTATATATATATCTTCCTACTGTATTTTCCACTGCATGCCTCTGATGAAGTGGGTTTTAGCCCACGAAAGTTTATGCTCAAATACATTGGTTAGTCTCTAAGGTGCCACAAGGACTCCTCGTTCTTTTTGCTGATACAGACTAACATGGCTACCACTCTGAAACAGGAAAATAATAGAAGACAAAAACTCTATTCCCTGTGTGTGAACACTTTTCACAAAGCAATCACTTGATAGCTGAGCTATCAGTACTCATCCTCAAAGGAAACCTGTACAACACTTTCAAATGATGAGCTTGGGAGCTTAAATTCATAACTCTGCTGGCCACTAAAAATAATGGACTGACTAGAGACATCGGATTTATGGCTTATTATAACAATCTGTAGCCCACTAATTCCCCCTTTTGTCCTATGACTACAAAGGTGGTAACAGGCCACTTCACCTTGAACCATCTGTTACATGTGCTAACTACTTATGCCATCAATCTGCTCCACCTTGCATTTAGCTGTGACCTCAGCGTACCAGTCCCAGACCTAAGAGGAGCTCTGTGTAGCTCAGGAGCTTGTTTCTCTCACCAAGAGAAGTTGGTCCAATACAAGATATTATCTCACCCACGTTGTCTCTTTAAGGTGCCGGGACCCACACCACTCCACTGCATACAAGACTGGCTTCAGGCAGCTCCGCCTCCGACCCTGGCCTGTGAGCGAGAGACTGCCCCGTCTATGCATCCGAAGAAGTGAGTTTTTTACTCACGAAAGCTTATGTCCAAATAAATCTGTTAGTCTTTAAGGTGTCACCAGACTCCTTGTTGTTTTTGGCTGTGCTGTCAATGACTGAGGACTACACTTCCCAACAGGCAACGCGGGACATCACATGACACGCATGCCCGGTGCTGGCTCCGACCTGCCATAGAGACAGCAGAGCGCAGCGCTCTCACCTCGCAGCCGGCTGCGTGCTGAGGGGGGAGGAGCCGCGGTAGCACCATGGAGCCCGAGCTGCGGCCCGGGGCTGCCGCTGCCACGGCCCTGACCCAGCCCCCGGAGCAGGAGAGGAAGCTGGAGCAGGAGAAGCTCTCCGGGGTGGTGAAGAGCGTCCACCGGCGGCTGCGCAGGAAGTACCGGGAAGGTAAATGCCGGGGCACGGCTGGGCCCGCCCCCGCACCGAGCCCCTCGGCGGCCGCGGGTGGGCGGTTAGAGCTGCCCGTGAGGCCCGGGGAGCCGCCCCCTGCCCGGGGGAAGGGGAGCGGAGCGGAGCGGGGGCCCGGGGAGCCGCCCCCTGCCCGGAGAATGGGGGAAGGGGAGCGGAGCGGGGCCTGGTTGTCGCCCCCTGCACGGAGCCCGGTCCCGAGGAGCTCCCTCTAGGTGTAGCAGTTGGGGCCTGGGAAGACGGGTCTAGACGCATCCCCCAAAAGAGGGGGACCGGGTCCCGGTTTCCTGCCTCTTTTCGTGGCGCCCCCTCCCCCCCATTGAACACGGGGGTGGGGAGCCGCAGCCTTTGCGTGCAGCTGTAGGCGCCGCTCACAGTCTGGAGCGTTGTGTTTGTGCACGTAAGTGCCCGCGGTACTTCATCCTGCAGAACCGCGCTCCGCTGCCAGTTGGGCTGCTCACAGCTGGCAAATTGTCCCTTTGTCCAGCGGCGGCTGCCTGTCGTGTCTCTCTCTCCTTCCCTCTCACCCTTCCCCCCATAAAGCTGCTTTTCCTGGCCCAGGAGTGCTTAAATTTCTGAGCTGCTGTTGTCTGCACATCCCAAGGAAGAAATTCTATGGATAAATGATACCCGGTGATGTAAAAACAGACTATTAATTTATATCAAAAACCAAGTGCAATATAACAGGTCTAATCTGCATATCATCAGTCCCACTCATCAGAAGACTTAATTGCTGATGTTGTAGTGAGCTCTTGCAACAAACTTTTACATTATGAAGTATATTATCTCACCTGACCAATAGCCCTTTACATATGATCGAGGAGGTAGGTCATTAGTAAAAATGCTTGCTTTACCCTCCTCCATGAGAGCTTCAAATGTGTGCACATTATTGTGTGGGATTGGGATAGCAGAAGCATCCCAGAAATTAGACATAGCAGTTTTGAAGATTTAAAATAAAGCACACTGTAAAGTTGAGATTAATAGGTCTTTAGAACAAAAAGGACTATTATTCTCTAGTCTGACTTCCTGCAAAATGGGGGCCATACTAGTTCATCCAGTAATTCTTACATCAAGGCCATAATTTCTGGTTGAGCTATAGCCTATATATTTTTCAAAAATATTCTTGGAATGGAAACTGTTCTAATAATAATACTAATACTTAGCTTTTATATAGCATTTCTAATCTTTAGGTCTCAAAGTGCTTTACATTTCAAACTAATTCCTGCCTCTTAGTCTGTGGTTGCTTGAAGTCCATCTTGCTATAGAACTGATACTATGCTGCTCTCAGTGGGTACTCCCCAAATTCTGAGAACACGTGTTTCTTTTGCTTCCTAGCCCAAATTTGCATGTGATTTGGTCTTAGCTATCCAGTGGATAGATCTGTCAGCTCTTTCATGCTGGAGACCAAGGAGCACTGGTTACTCCAACCCTTCTGGGCATATCTACACTACATCTGGGAGTTGAGCCTCTCTGTCTGAGTCCACAGAGTAAGAATAGCTGTGTAAATGTTGCTTTGACATTGAGGCTCAGGCTGGCACTCGGGCTCTCAAGCCCACCCTTATTCCCCTCAGTCTTGAAAACCCAAGCCCCAGTCCAAGTTGCAAGGTATATAGCTATTGTTAGTACACTAGCATGAGCCCCATTACCATAAGTCTGTCAACTGGGCTGGGAAGCTCATTCCCAGATACAGTGTAGGCATATGCATAATGGCCACACAAGCTTGAAAGGAAGGATTTCTCTCATCTTCCAGGGTGAGGAACCATTACCAGCACACACCGCTTAGGGCTTGTCTACACTGGCAATTTACAGCACTGCAACTTTCTTGCTCAGGGGTGTGAAAAAACACCCCCCCGAGCGCAGCAAGTTACAGCGCTGTAAAGCGCCAGTGTAAACAGTGCACCAGCGCTAGGAGCCACGCCTCTCATTGAGGTGGTGTTTTTAAAGCACTGGGAGAGCGTCACATTTAACGCATTGTCAGTGTAGACTAGCCCTTAGCTGCTCAAATTGTTCTGTTGCCAGGACTTGTGCTTTTGGCAGTTCACACCTTTCTGTTATTTCAGCCTGTCTGCAGATTCAGAAAGACAACACCAGGTCACATTTAGGGTTTTTCTATACAGAACTGTTATGGGGAAGTTAGCATAAAATAGCTAGGGTGTGAATTTAAAGCAGGGCTTTGGAGCAGAGCCTGGAGCGTGGAGCAGCTCCAGAGCAATGGAGCTGCAGGTTTTTGCCTGGAGCTGGAGCGGAGCCGGAGCACAGCTCCAAAGCCCAAGTGCAATAGTTATTTGGCACTAACTCCCTGTGTGGACACTCTTACTCTGTACTAAAAGTGCCTTTTTGTGAATTAGGTGAAATAGGCAGTAGCTATTCTACAATAATTATTCTGGGCCTTTCCCCTTATATGGAAAAGCCCTCTGCTAACATTTTTAATTGTCATAAAATGATTTTTTTTATGAAAGCTTAAATTCTGCAGAAATGGGGGTAAGCCTCCCTCTGCCCAGGAAAAGATTCTTACTTGCCATTAGCAAGTGAATATGTAGGGATACTAGTCATCTTATTCAGAATGCACAGTTATTGTTTGATTTTCCTCATTTACTGCATGTACTGCATCTTACACATTAGAGAGAACTTCAGTTTCTTGTATTTTTTGGGGGGGGGGTAGAGGGCGAATAACAAAACTGTTCAACAAATCATACTTCTACAGCATGGCGCTTTCCATCATTATAATCTAATCAATTGTAATCCTCATGAGTTACTAGCTATCAGTACCATTAGTTTTTCACATTGAAGTTGAAATAATTATCTTCTGTTCAGTTATCTTCTCCACTACACCCTAACCTTCCAAAAACATGCTTGGGAATCTCCCTCTCTAGAGCTTTAACATCTTATTGAACTTACAGTACCTGAAAATGCTTGCTTTCAGAATTCTGTGTTGCCTTCTTAATATACATTTTATTCTGTATAACTATCTTGATGAAATCCAAAATGGCAGCTTACTAAACAAGCAAAAGGCTACATTCATTTGGTAGTACACCAGCATTTCAATTTCCGTGTGAGTGTGGAACATTCAGAAAACAAGGCAAAAGTTAAATACTTAAACATGTACATCCAACAGGTGGACACAAGGCAGTGCACCCAGCTGGCTTTATGCAAGTAATAATGAAGCTGCTGATCTTCAAAAATCTTTGATAAAGACATTAAGATCTAAGAGCGACTAGGCTTTTTTTCTGTAGTTTTTTACTTCCCCATTTGTCAAGCCTTGTTCTGTAAAGCTAATTTCCATCTCATGAATGCTATCTAGCAGGCCACACCAAAGTTGCTGTTTCATGGACTTTCCAACAGAACTTTACTTTTAATATATGAAATCACAAGTGGCGCTGTACTATGTACAATGAGCTACCAGTGAAAAAGGGAGCATGCTCAACTTCCTCAGTGAGAACTGTATAATTACTTGACATCATACAGATGATTCTCAGAGACTGCACTTTCATACTGTCATTGGGATTTTAATAATTACTTTGTTCTGAGAAAAGTGAAGTAGTCCCTTCCTCAAGGTGTTTAGATGAAATTTTTTGCAGTTATACAGACTTATTTCTGATAAGCAGATTTCAGTGCTGATGTGAATGAGACCAATACTGAAACTACTTACTATTGAGTGAATTTAAAAGGCAAGTTCATGCCTTACCTGACTTGTTTACAGCTGGCATCACTGACCTCACATTGATTTATTGCCGACCATGACTACCCTTTCTTTTTTAAAAAAATGAATCAGTATAAAAATGACATTGGCATCCTTTAATACTACAGGCTAATGCAGGTCTCAACCAGTTTTAAATATTTGTGTTTAAATGTGAAAGCAATGTTTGTTTTAATGTGCAGTTCCTAGTTAAAAGATAATCTTGTCTAATAAAATGTATGTAACTGAAGAAAGGCTTATTTAACGACATGTCATCCGGAGAGCCAGGCAGTTCTTTCAAAAGTTGATGCTGTTCTATGAAGTCGCTTTGCTCAATGTTGCATCTTGGCTCATTTCCATGTTTGTCTAGGCTTCTCCCATTTTCAACAGCACTGTTGTTGCATGTTAGCCCACATATTGGCTATTTTATTTGTAATGTGACTAATCTCTAGGATGGATTACCATATTAGTTATAATTTATTTAATTTTCTTTGTGGCAACCATGTCAACCTCTCATTACCTAACCCCAGTGTTAAAGCCTGTCACTTTAATCTGGAAATGAGCCTGGAAACGCTCACCACAAAAAGTGCATTTTATTTTTATTTCCGGATCTTTACTTTGCATCTCTTAACCAATACTTCCCTTTTCTGTTTGCAGGGCATGGTCAGTCTGACTCACTTCTAGTGCAAGTGTTGGGTTTGCCTTTGTCTTTTAGTTGGTAAATGAGAGGGAAAAGTTGTTTCAGAAAAATGGATAAGCGAAAATGGTCATATAACAGTCTGTTTTGTGATTATACTATCCTTCAGCCCTGTCCACACTCATCTCTGAACCATATTTTCTGATTCATTATTAAGCAAAGCTTAAAATAGCTTTAGTATAAAATGGCTTTAATATGGGTTAGGTAATCGGTGTGTACTAGTCTCTTATTTAAAAATCTCTTTTTAACAGTTGTTACGTGGTTGAGTCCTATCAACAGTGGTTAAACGCTTCAACCAAATTATCCTAAATTATTAATAAACTGTTTTAAACTATTTTAGGCGAGTGATTTCTGCACAAGTGTAGACAAATTTTCTGAAGTTATTAGATGAAAGGGCTGATTGAGGAAATCTCCTTCTTCTGAAACATCAGGCATGGCCATGGCTGGAGATGGGATCAGGAGGGCCAGGGCTCTTAGGTGGCACCGAGCATTTTCTGCCAGGTGCTTGGCTGGCTGGCTGGTTCTTGCTCATGTGTTCGGGGCCGGACCGTTAACCTATATGGGGTCAGGAAGGAATTTTTCCCACAGATTACATTGGCAGTGACCTGGATTGGCGAGGTATTTGCCTTTTTCTGCAGTGTGTGGGTTGGATCACTTGCCAGGATTATCTGGGTTTATCTCACTTAATCATTTTCCTGACATTGCAGCAGCTTCGGGCACTGGTTCATCTCCGTCCCTCCAATTCTTGCCTGGGGCACATAATAGTCTAGTCTCTGGGTTGTGATACTTCGGTCTTTCGGTTGTTGGATTTAGTGTACAGGTGCTGGATGATGTTGGTGACCTGTGAAATACAGGAGGTGAGACTACCTGATCTGGCCTTAAATAATAATAAACATCTAACGTGTCTTCTCCCACAAAAAAAGGAAAAATAAAATTGGATACAAAACACATGCTTTCAAAAAGCAATATAAATAAAATAGAAAATTAGGAATGAACATTATATATGCATAAACTTCAACTATTTCGTAATTTCATTTTGTATTAATGTAATCTTGCCTTTAAACTCTACTTCCGTTCCCCATCTGAACTGTTTATTTTAGATCAGTGGTTCTCAACCTTTCTAGACTACTGTATCCATTTCAGGAGTCTGATTTGTCTTGCGTACCCCAAGTTTCACCTCACTTAAACTACTTGCTTATACAATCAGACATAAAAATACAGAAATGTCACAGCACACACTTACTGAAAAATTGCTTACTTTCTTATTTTTACTATATAATTATAAAATACATTGATTGGAATATAAATATTGTACTTACATTTCAGTGTGATACTTGAGCCTGTTTTTCACTTGTGAGCCTTGTCTGAAGCCCGAGCCCTGCCGCCTGGGGCTAAAGCATGTAACTTAGCTTTGCGGGGGCCCTGGTTAGCTGCCCTGCTGATCACCCCTAATGCCAGCCCTGCACTTGTGACCCCCCCCCTAACCAATCTCTCGACGACCCCCTCCTCGGGTGCTGCAACCCCCAGGGTGAGAAACACTATTTAGATGAGTAGCGTATCCTCTGGAAAACCTCTGAGTACCCCCTGGTTGAGAACCGCTGTCTTAGACTATATGGTCCTCAGAGTAGGAATGTATTTTGTTGTATTCAGGTTTTAATACCATGCTCTTCACTGTAGTGTTTGAGCACCTTGCAGTAGTGCAGTAAACAATGTGCTTACACATCTGTCACACATTGTTTGCTCTCTCATTCTCTTACCAGAGGGAGAAACATTGAATGGAGTTTCTCGTTATGGTTGGGTGGTGGTGGTTCAATATACCTGTTGCTATGTGTTTATTTGAGAAAGCAAGGTCAAAGAAATGCACCTTGCACTTGAAGGTGAAAGTGGTGAGATTTATGATAGTCTTTAGTTCCTGGGGGAGTTAATTCCACAGTCTTGGACCAACCCGGAGAAGATTCTGTCTTCTGCCCAGATGAGCTTTACTCTTATAATGGAACTCTCAGCAATGCCAGAGGAACAAAGTTGTTGACCAGCATCTTTATCCTGGAGCTTTAAATGGTCTTTTAGTTATCCTAGCCCAGGCCAGAAAGCACTTTGAAGATAACAACTAAGACCTCGAACTTGATTCATAATTCTATGGGAAGCCAGCATAGAGAGCCGGGGACTGATGTGATTTGCTTATGATAGCCTGTGTTGCTGTTTGACGCACTGCAGCATTTTGTATCGGTTAGAGTTTCCTAAGTCCTGAAGGTTTCACCCCCAGGTATATTGGATTGCTGTAGTCCAGCTGAAAGGTGACGAAGGCATGATTAACTGAGGCCAGGTCTTTGTCTGCCAGGAAGGAATGGTGTCTCCTAGCTAACCAGAGATGATGGAAAGCATTACTCTTGTCCATTGCTTTGTGAGAGTTTAAGGATCAGTGAGGAACCCAAAAGTATTCCTAGACTACAGACTAAATTGACCAATTGTGGATGTGAATTTTCAATCAAATGAGGCGACACTGTGGCTGCAAACTCCTCAAAATACTTTCCTCTACCCACCACCATCAGCTCTGTTTTGTTGAGGTTCAGCTTGAGCCAGTTGTCTTTCATTCATGAGCTTATCTCATCCAAGCACTGGGCCATCTTGATGGTGGTGATGTGGTTGTATGTGATGAAGGATAGGTGGAGCTGTGTCATTATCTGCATATTGCTGGCACTTGAGTCCACGCCTGACCAATTTACCTGATAATTAAAAGGTAACCTCTACATGCAACTATCATAGACTTCTATGGTTCAAATAAGTAAATAACAATGAATAAATAAAACTGATAACTAAAAACTCTGAAGTGTGAAATTTAATGTACAATTTAATTAACTGCATCCCCAAAAACTATATTAAAAGAATGCTAAGTCAAGCACTCAAAAGTTAGGAAATAGAATTAAGGTTGCCCATGCCACTCTAATTCTGCCCCTTCCTGATTATGCATTCTGATCTTAAATCACATGATCACCTACTTCTTTTTCCACAGCAAAGAAGGAGGGGACAGTGTGAGTACACAAGAGCCTTTTTTTCCTGTTCTCTTTTCTGGTATCTGGCACCATAGCCGTGAGAAGCTGACTCCCCCCCCCCAAAAAAAAAAAAAAACCAATCCCAAACAAACATCACTTTTGCAATACGGGTAGTTCTTTCCCTATCTTCACAAAAATAACTGTTGGCAGATCTCCTCTAAGTGAACTCTTCCTTTTGTAGCAGTACAGTCATGTGACAACTTCTTGAGTAAGTGTCTTCTGTGCAACATTATCCATGGACAAGCAGGTTTTATACATAGTTTAGACGGGAAATTTACAGAGGCCAGTTAAGTGCCTTACTTCCATTGAAATCCAATGGAGTTGAGTGCCTTTGAAAAACTCCCCCCTAGATACTCTATGAAGAGTTAGAAAGATATTTGACCATGGGTAAAAAGCAAAACAGGATATTGCACTAAAATACTGGACTGTCTGACTTTCTTTAAAAAGAAAGAAGAATGTCTGTAGAGACTACCAATACCAAAGCCACTTAATTTTTCTATAGATAACACATCAGTCTAATGAGCATTACTGCTTCTAGATTCTTTTAAAAAACTTAGATTTAAATATCATTATAGAGCCAGTGCCATTCATCATTTGTTTTAATCTCCCTCTAGAAAGAGGAAAATACTTGTAGATACCAGCAGTTACATTTTCAAACAATAGCCATCAGATTCAGAAGTGCATTAAGGCTTTAATTTTTTAGTAATGATTTCATGTTAATAAGCCCCAAAATGTGACTGACCTTACAACAATAAATGTTTGAGAGCTGGAAGGTGCTTTCCTAAGAAACAAGTTGTTTGTGGTTGTTATACTCTACCATAGTTCCTGCTCTGCTTGTACTCCCTTTTCTGTATCTGCAGAAGTTAAGTAACAAACTATATATTGGGTTTCTACCAACCAGTGGCATCACAGATATAACTGCACAAAAAAGGAAGTGACCAAACAAAAAGCCTCTTTGAAAACAGAGGGAAAGTACATCTGTAACTGTCAAAGTATGTTTGGTAGAGAAATGTATTATAAATTGGGATTTTTTATTAAAAAACGCATGTATCTGTTATTCAAACAATTCTAAAAAATCCCCATACCTCCCGTTAAAGACTCCAAAAATAGGCAACAAGTGGTCCTGTGATCCTTTATGTAATTTTCAGGCATTACTTTCAAATAACAAAATTATTCCAAGACTAGTATTTTCTGGTATATTTGTATTGTGTTTCATATATAGTATTTCCAAAACTGATATTGCAGGTCAGTGTATGATATCAGTTTAACAAATGTCTTCATTTGCTTTTGTATTCTTGGGTCTGTACTGTACATCTATTTGAGTGTGTGCTGAATATGCATTTGAGGCCCACATAAAGTAGTCTGACTGGGTCTCTTGTTAAAATATCTTCCATTTGAGCTTATATAAGTAGTCTAAATGATCTGATTATGAGATATTATGAACTAGAATTTGCATCAGCCTTGGATAACATAAGCTGTGCAAAGTTTTATTAGCATTGCTGTAGCAATAGCAGAGCTATTGTATGTAGGGATGTAAATAGTGGTTTAAAAAGTTAACCAGTTAAACGGTTAAAATTATATTTAATCGTTCAACCATGAACCAAGGTAGCTCTGACAGGCCTGGCACAGCTGGGGATGGGGTCACTCTGGCTGGGGCTGGAGGCCCACTCCGGCTGCCGGGGTTAAGGGTTAAGCTTTTACATCCCTAATTGTATGTTTAATGAACTGTTGTACTGCAATTTTTGCAATTTTCTATGAAGATCAAATTAAAAATAAATCCAGTGATTATAATATTACATCAAAATTAAGTGAGGGAGTTAACTAATGTAGTCATATCAGCTATGAATTTTCTTCTGAAAGTTATGGGACAGCAAATTTACACAAACATTTACTGCATAGCCTCAAGAGTTTTGTGTTGACTGACAGTGCTAAATGAAAGCTTGCTCATATTTCATTGCCATTGTTAGCAGTGTCATCCTTTTTTCAGATTAGATCACAAAGTGTAAATTAAAGTTCGTAAAGCAAATATTATTTCTAGTAAGTGAAATAAGAAATATCTAATTACCCTTACTTTTCTTGTAAATAATTCTTCAAGTATATTCCATTTTGGACAGGTATAAAATTAGACAAACTAGTCTTGCAAAATAGTTTGAGCTCCATTGAAATAGTGAGTATGTTATGTGAGAAGAGGGCAGATGATTAGTAAACTTCTAGAGTTTTGAACATGCTGAATGTTTTAAGTGGAATAAGATAGTGAGTAGCATTCCTAATTTTAATTAACTTTTTCTCTGCTTAGCCACAGCTACGTTTTCCAGTACTGTAGCACCAAAAGGGCATATTTGTTACATAATGCAGCACTGGGTATTTTTCCATCATCGCATACCAGAGACTTACTGCAGAGAACTGGCTAAGTTGTTTAACTTCCTCTGATAATGGGGATAGGATGAGAGAGAGTCAATTGGTGGACTATAATGTAAGAATATATTCCATTTCAATCATTTAAATTGTATAAAAGAGTGTTGGTACAGTAGGTAGATATATCTGAAGTCTAGAGTCTGATTTGATAGTTTTGAAAATAATAAAATGAGTTGTCAGCTCAGACTTTAAGAACAGTGTGGAATTTGTCATGTTGAGTTTCCCTAGGAATTTTTTAACCTAACATTGCCTTAGCTCAGTGGTTCTCAACCTTTTTTCATTTGCAGACCCCTAAAAAATTTCTACTGGAGGTGCGGATCCCTTTGAAAATCTTAAACATAGTCTGTGGACCCCCAAGAGTCCATGGACCACAGGTTGAAAACCCCTTAAACATAGTCTGAGGTCTCCCAGCTGAGAACCACTGCCCTAGTTGACAATGTTTGTTGCCATTTATTGATGTTCAGCATGTTGTGTAAACTGATATACTGTTTCAGTGAGGAACCAGAGGTATTTTTACATACACTTTAAATTATAATCCTTGTGTGGAACACTGGGGGCATGTTAAAAATTAGACTGTTGATGGCAACATATTCTAGTTAAAATCTAAGCAGAAGCTTTAAGGTATAAATGGGATGTTGCCATAGTTAGGCGTTTGAAATTTGGATTCTTCCAGCAGTGTCATTGTATCCTTGTAACTTACGGATGTTGCTTTCCTTTAAAATGGAAGATTAAAGGGGTGCATCTATAAACATCTTTGTAGAAACATGAAAATATGTTTGTTTTTAATGCAGCAGTAGGCAACATGCTATGCTTGATTTTTATCTCTGGGACCAGCAAAGAGATGCACAGTTCTAGGAATTTTTTTGCTAAATAATGAGGAGCAGCAGGGAGAATCACACACATTGTGTTCTGAATCAGCTTAATTGTCACTTTATATTTCTGAGTGACACATTTATGGATTTTTTTTAAAAAGATGAGATTCTTGAGGACAATGTCACTCCAGATTATATCCAAATCGGTCTTATTTTACCGTTGCTCTACAATGGTTTGCATCCCTTTTACTAAAATTAAAACAAAAGTATAAGCTAGTAACATGACATATAAATTGAAATAAATATGTACTACCCTGCATATAGGCCCCTGTCTATAGTTCTGGATTGCCATAACAAACTGTTAAAAATACTTCAATAAACAAACACTGGCATAGTGTTGATAGAACACTATCCTGGCGGCAACATGAATATAACAAAAATTTAATAAACTCTACTAACAAAACCTTTACCAGAGTTGCTATCCTCAGTTTTGCCTAACTCACATCTTTTATGCACAAGGGTAACAAAGAAGGTTTACCATAAGTTAAGAAAATTCTTGGTGTTGTGAATAAGTAATATATTTCTAGTGAAATAAATCAGTTTAATTATCAAAACACTCTTAAATTACAAGAGTTAAAAAAAATAGCTATGTGTTTTGTACTAAGGACTTTAAGGCACTCTAAAATTGCTTGTGACAACTTCTTTCTTTCAATTTCTTTTAAGTTATGTTCCGTGTATGTTAGCCCCAAACAGTTTAACTATGGTCTACACAGATCAGAAGATGGGCAGTTTGCAGATCCCACCCCCTCCTGCATCTATCATCAGGTGATTTATTAAGACACAGGTAGAATAAGATGTAACACAAATATTTATTATGCCACTAGTCAGTAAACTAGACCAGGACCCCCTTCAGACAATAAACACAAGGAAGACACACTCGGTTGTTAACAGTTACCAGAGCATGAAGCTCAGAGCCCTTAAACCCCCTTAACCTGTGGATGTAAAACAGAGGAAAACCACAATGGGTATTACAATACCATATCCTGGAGACAGGGACACAATGACAAAAACTCAAGATACCGACAGGGATAGTGGTGAAAATCAGGGGCACTGGACACCAAACAGGAACTGGGTATTCTTCTCCCTGTGGACAGGTCCTCTGGGTAGGTCTTCTCCATCTTGGGCAGATCTTCTCCCTCAGATAGGTCTTCAGTGCTTGCCCACACAGTCTCTGCTTGACTTCATAGTCCAGTGCAAGTATGTGCTCACTAATGGTGTGTAGCAGTTGAGTGCAAGTATGTTAATAGAGACCAAGAATCCAAAGTCCTGAGAGTCCTGGTCCCTCTGGGGCTCCTGGCAGCTGAACTGTGTGGGACACTGGCTGCCACTCAGATGGACAGCCCTGGGTGACAGGCCTGCCTCTCACTAAATAACCTGCAGCTGCTAGGCAGATTATGGCTGTCACATGACTGACTGCCCTGACCTTTCCCCTCCTTGATTTGAAAAAGGCTGAAAGGGCACTAAATCATCTGAGGAGAAGGGTATCCAAGATGAAGGCTTAGTTGTCCTTTTACAAATCCAAGATGGACATTACATAAAACAGGCCAGAAACAGATTTTACCCAACATGTATACTTCAGAGTTTTTGCATTTGAATTATCTGTTTTGTGTTTAATAGATAGGGTAATGTTACAGTGCTGTATCTAAAAGGTTATTGCCTGAGTATCAGCTTTTACTATCTTTATTTCAAGCTGCTTAACTTTTTAGTTTACTCTGCAGCTTACAGCACTTGAACCTTCTGAGAGTAGAACAGCTGATACGATTTCTTAAATGCATTAATAAAATAGTGCAGGTCCTTTTTTAAATGACATTTCAGTTATGTATATTTAAATTGTGAATAAAAAAGCTGCATATGTAATGTGACATGCCAATGCACTCAGTATGTACTGGTGAAGTGAAACACAAACAGCTGAGGTCAAAATTAAAGTAATCATTTTTCTTAATAGCCATTGATAGTCATAATTTAAGAATGCATTTTTTTTATAATTTTTAACTTGAGGAAACTGATATTGTATATTTGGGTAATCAACGCCTCTTTTTTTTTTTTCTGTTCTCTATTCCCCCACCGCACCCACCCAGCGTCAGGCAATAAGTCATTCCATTGTGAATGGAAAGAGTTGTAGTGTGTAGCATTTTTTTTGAGTGAACTCTACTGTTTCAGTTGTCAACTAGCAAGGGAACTCTGTAGTCATTATAGGTCAGACCAGAACTGCGTCTTTGGTTCCATTTTAAATATGGTGAATGGCAAAGGAAGCATGATTGATGGTAATGACTACACACATACTTCGTACAAGGAACTGATGTGCCCCAGTGGAGTCTTCTATGAGTGGGGACTTGCATTATAATTTGCACATAGATGACACCTTTTCATCTAAGGTTCTCAAAGCACTTTACAATAGGGGGTAAGAAATATCACTACATGTGGTGTGTTATGAAGACCTAGTATAGGAAACTCACAGACTATGAAATGAAGTGCTGTCTATTGACTCTGTAATACTTGGTCAGATCTGTGAGTTTTCTTGTTTACTATTAGCTATGATCCGCTTGTGAAATGTAGTTGTAAGCATTACAGTGGGAAGAACGGTATGTACTTGTGAGTTCACCTATAGAATCTATCACCACCTGACAGCTATGTTCAGGAGATGGATGACAAAGACTAGAAACCATAGTCAGGATTTTTGTTTTTCTTGTGGAAGTTGTTACAGTGAACTACTTTTATTCTCAGTTGTGCCCGGATAGTGCCATTGCTTTTTTTTAAAAAAAGTTTAACATTGTCACTCTTCCCATTGACTCTTGAAGCACAAATTAAATCTCTGCACCCTTCTGAAAGGAAATAATGCATAAATTTGGGCTTTGATTAAAAATATCACAGATTTCCTGATCCATATGTTTAAAACTGTTGGTCTTATTTTTCTGTGCAACAATAAAGCTCTGATTAATCACCAGAATCAATGCCATTAGAGTCTTGTGCTCAGATGTATAGTATCAGCAATTCGTAGGCGTAAGGCTGAGGCTTGTATCAGGGACAGATTATCTCACAGCTGCTTTCTGCGATAGTCCTTGGATCTTCTTTTGAAGCATCTGGTGCTACCCAGTGTTGGAGACAGGGGGCTGGACAGTGACACATCCAGAACTAAAATGCAGAAGAAACTGAGGAAAAAGACTTTTATAGAAGTCCTTTTATCCTATCACATTTGCTGCAGGGATTCTGTTCCTCATTCTTTATGGTGCTGTGTATAGTCAGAACTCAGGTTTTAAGTCACTTGTTCATCTAAATTTAAAGTTGTTCAAATAAATCACTTATTTCTGTTTCAATTTCAGAAATGGGAAGTGGGAATGCAACTTTCTTTAGACTGTAGCCTCACTGCCCCTTTAAATATAAATAAGTTTTGTCTTTGACTGTGCTTCTTTAACTTTGTCCTGTCAGGAATTTTTTTCTAATTAAACTTAAAGTAATCTCTTCTAAGAAATTACCCATTTAATTGATGATAAAATTACCTTTTATGTAAATCCCATTTAGCACTACTTAAAAGTGTATGTGTGAAGGACTTCCTTTAGGGGAAAAAATGGGGTGGGGAGCAGTGTAGGACAACAAACTAGATTTTGTTTTGTTAAGCCTGAAGAAGGCTTACGTGGATGGAGAGCATAGTCTGGGGAATTCATCTTAGCTAGATAGATACATGGGATTGGACTTCGGCATCATATCCAAGAATATACTGCTATAAGGAATCTCTCTTTGATCATCAGTTGCATCTGCAGTCAGTGACAGAATTGCAAGGACAGGTAACCAAGTAACTGCTTAAAGAATTAATCTTCCAGGACATACAGAACTGGTGATATGTTATTTTTAACAACCTTGGAGAGAGGGAACCAAACAGAAACATAAATGTTTTTGTTTTAAGTAAAGCTGCAGCAGGGACCTGCAAGGCTTGTAAAACACTCATGTTATGAGCAATTGTTATCAATCAGAATCTCTGCGGTCTGACGCTTACATGACTGATTTCTTTTATGGGAGGAATGGGGCATTTTAAAAAAAAAAAAAAGGCTGTTCTATGGAATCCATGCTCAAATAGGATTTAAGTTGCATGAGAAGGGAGAGATGGAGACAACACTCACAGCTGTACTTGACACACTGTTAATGAAATTAAGGAAACCCTATAGTAAAGATCAGCTGGGGGCAATGATTATCTGAAGTGCAGAGCTTAATATAAGGGACATGAAAAAATATTCTTCAAGGAAGCCCTTCTGATTTTATATAAGAATTCCTGATTAATTCTAGGTTATTCTGGAACATAAGCTTTGACACATCATGATCAGTCTTTAGTACATTCTTTTGAAATAGTCAGAGATATTTGCATATTGTATTTTTTATTTCCAGAGATCAATGCAGCCCAAATTTGCTATGCAAAGACCTTCCTGTAAACTCCACTGCATTTACCATTACCTAAGCTTTGATTCATAAAACTGTTTCTATCCCATCTAGTTCTGAAGGTTCATTAGCTTATGTTCTCTAATCAATGTACTGCAGTCTGCATTTCCATTGTAATTCTGAAACTTAAATGGCAAGCCCAATTAGGTACAAAGTTAGAATATATTAATTCACCATTAGTTCTGACTTGAAATCCAGATGTGGCAAACACCTTTTTGGAGTCTGTCCACAAATAGTGAGTCTTTTCAACACTTTCTTTTCGATTCAAAGGACATGCGAATGTGCTTGTTCCGTCAATATCCTATTCAGTTTGAAGTGAAAAGTATGCTTTTAAACATATTCAAGTCAGTTGAGGATTTTTGTAATTAAGGTGGAATTCCAGGGGATGGTTGGAGGTTCATGAAACCTTTCAGTTTGCACTGTGAATATATTACTTGTCAGGTGGCTAATTGTCTTGCTGCGTGTGAAGCCTTTGAGAGCAATGGGAGTGCCTCAAAATGAAGTGCCGCCTCAGTGCAACAATACTAGCGTAAACATGATAAATATGAAAAAAAAATATGGAGGAGAAAGGGGAAATTGTGTTGTAAGGAGCTCAACTGTGCAGCACACCTCTACCTCGATATAACACTACCCGATATAACACGAATTTGGATATAACACGATAAAGCAGTGCTCCAGGGAGGCGGGGCTGCGCACTCCCGCGGATCAAAGCAAGTTCAATATAACGTGGTTTCACCTATAATGCAGTAAGATTTCTTTTTTTTTTTTTTTTTTTGGCTCCTGAGGACAGCGTTATATCGAGGTATTAAATATTTCACTTAAATCACATCTTAAATTTATGCTACCAGGGAGGTAGGGAAATAAGACATGGCAATAAGGCAGACTTTAAAAGGATAGTTTAGTTTTTGCTATTCTTGAAATGGGCAGAAATATAATTTCTCATTTCCTTAAAATTTAAGTAATGTTTTCTCCTATGTCTTTTTTTTTTTTTTTTTTCCTTCTTCTTTTAACACAAGGAAGCCCAGTCCCTGGAGTAGCAGAAGGGCTCCCAGGACAGGTGAAAGTGGTTATGACAGTCCTGCTTTGACAGTCCCAAGAATTGGTGACAGTAACAACTTCACAGACCCAGCTGCCTTGTGACCTTTGGGCCAGACACTTAAAGAAAACCACAAACACAGCTCAGACTTCCTCTGACGCTGCCTAATCTAATCCATTTGAACGTTCTACATCTACTCTAGACAAGTGTTGTTTTTTTTAGGTGAGGGAGAAAGTGAAAGGATCACCAATAGTAGGAAAGGGTTTGAAGAGGCATTATTATGATTGGCGGGGGGGGGGGGGGGAGAGAAACGGAATTCCTAGAGTTAAAACTTTAAAATTGTGGGAAAAGCAGTATGACAAGGCTAACTAGTAAGGGGTGGGTGGGTGGGAAATGGCAGCTAGGAATGTGGTTGGAAGACAGTGATAAGTAGTTACTAGGCATTGGCCTAATAATAGTAGAGAGTAAAATTGAGTGTAGTACCACAAAGTTAATTTATCTTTTATTTGTAATCTTTTTTTCCTTATACTACTCCCTTTTTTTTTTTTTTTTTTTTTAAATCTTGTCTCATCTTATGGTCCTGTTTCTACTTAGACTATAAGCATTTCAGGGCAGGGACTGCCTGTCCTGTGTTTCGGTGTAAGGTGTCTAACACACTTCTGAATGCTCTGTAAACAAATAATAAACTACAGCAACTAATCAAAGCACCAGTAACTTTTAGATAAGCTTTATCCAGGAGTCTTGTAGTTATCGTGTGCGGCCTATTAACAGGAGCCCAACTTAGCAAGGTTCAGAGTATTGTGGTGGATCAGTTGCAAGATCACAGTTAAGGTTGTGTTAGAATTTATTAACTACCAAGTTTATTTATATCCAAGCTTGGACTGATCAGTGGTTGGTATTTCCTAAATTGATTTTGCATAGCCACAAACATGCTTCATTAACCCACTAACCAGGAGAGAGAAATTATAGGAGTTGTATTAGTGTCTTACCAGACAGCGGAGGGTGAAGAAATCTAGGCTATGGCTGCACTACAGCATAAGTTGACATAAGTTATGTCACTCATAGGTTTGAATTAGCCAGCCCTCTGAGCTACATAACTTATGTCGGCTTAAGTGCCGGTGTGGACAGCGTGCTGTGTCGGCGGGAGAGCTACATCTGCTCACGGGGGCTGGAGTAATTAAGCTGACGGGAAGCTCTCTCCCATCCGCTTAGAGCGGCTACGCTAAAGAGCTTGCTGCACCGCTGTAAGCTCTCTAGTGTAGCCACAGCCCTACACAGTTTCTCTTTCTATCCTCCAATGTTTGTTCAGTCCTATGTTGGTGCTGCATGAAACATCTTTTCCAAGGAAACCCAGCAGGGGGAACAGAGTGCTCCTGTGTCTCACCCTACTCAGGCATGCTCCCAGGCTGATGTCTGTGTAACCGCTGATGTCTTTTATTGCCAACTACACATTTTAACACACACCTCTCTTAATTCAGTGCTTTTGGGAAATAATGAGAATGAAAGGTGTCATATGTATGCTTTCGAGTGTTCTGATCAGCCAGTCAATTTACTAATAGGGGCAGAGTAACTCTTCTGCCTTGTACTAGTCATAAAGCAGACCGACAGATCTGTGCTACAGCTTTTTTTGTTTGCCTTTTTTCCCTAGTCGCTCTCTGTTGGATTTAAACTGTATGTGGTTTGCTGCTTGGCCTTACGGCATGAATGCCATCTCAGATGAGAGAATGCAAATACCTGATTGGAAATATGCTTTATTCTGTTGATATCTGCATTTTATACCTTCTGAAACTTTTCCAAGTAAAGGAAATTGGCTTAATATCCCTGAACCACACTTGGACAGGCAGTCCAACTAAACAAGGAGTTAAGCTGCTTCCCTTAGATTTCCTCAGTTATGCAAGTTAGCAAATTTTTGTATACCTACACCTACTGCAATCAGAGGTCAAATGGGGGAGGAAGAGCAATGGTAATGCTTTGCCCATTCATGACACCAAAATAAATTTCTATTTAAGGTAGATTATGCAGTTCTTCATAATCATCCCTCTTCTTCCTTGTTGGCTTTGATTAGCAGTAGTTAGCTAAGCATGTTGACATGTAAGTTGTCATAAGTAGATTTAATAAGTTAACACTCCTATTGATATGAATGGGAGCAATTTTGTTGCTCTGTTTTTAGGGTGCCTTTAGACTTAAGGAGATATCACTGAATCAATTTGCTTGGCTCACACTTTAAAGATTGTGAAGAAGACATTTAGACCGAGATGCTGCTTTCTAGTGTCAAACATTAAACACGTATATTATTTTGCTCACACTCTGTTTTTGTTTTTGTTTAGTGGGAGACTTTGACAAGATCTGGCGTGAACACTGTGAGGATGAGGAAACTCTTTGTGAATATGCTGTGGCAATGAAAAACCTTGCAGATAATCACTGGACAAAATCTTGTGAAGGGGAAGGTCGAATTGAATGGTGTTGCAGGTAAATCTTTGTATGGTTTAACAAGATAGGATTGTAAACTCTGTCTCAAACTGGCAATCTGAGTCTTAAGTACAGAAGGCAAGAATATGTTCTGCACTGATCTCCAACACTCCTGTTTTCTTGTGTGGTTATTTTTAAGTAAGCATCAGATTTCCCATTGTTCCATCTCACTATTCTTAGAATTTTAGCATGTGATGTTCTGAATTTTTATTTTAAATCCAGATTAAAGCATTCCCAACTAGCTTTAGCAAAACTTCAATGTGTTGAAATGGTTATCAGCTAAACTTGTTATAAAGAACATGATTAGTACTTGGTTCTAAATCTAGACTCCTCAAATTGAGGTAATCCTAAAACTGGAAGGGACCTCGAGAGGTCATTTAGTCCAGTCCCCTGCATTCAAGGCAGGACTAAGTTTATCTAGACTATCCCTGACAAGTGTTTGTCCCACCTACTCTTAAAAATCCCAAATGATGGAGATTTCACAACCTCCCTAGGCAATTTATTCCAGTGCTTAACCACTCTGACAGTTAGGAAGTTTTTCCTAATGTCCAACCTAAACCACCCTTGCTGCAATTTAAGTCCATTGCTTCTTGTCCTATCCTCAGAGGTTAAGAAGAACAGTTTTTCTCCCTCCTCTTTTTAACAACCTTTTATGTACTTGAAAACTGTTATCATGTCCCCTCTGTCTTCTCTTCTCCAGACTAAACAAACCCAATTTTTTTCAATCTTCCCTCATAGGTCATGTTTTCTAGACCTTTAATCATTTTTGTTGCTCTTCTCTGGAATTTGTCCACATCTTTCCTGAAATATGGCGACCAGAACTGGACACAATACTCCAGTTGATCCCTAATCAGCGCAGAGTAGAGCGGAAGAATTACTTCTTGTGTCTTGCTTACAATACTCCTGCTAATACATCCCAGAATGATGTTTGCTTTTTATTATTATTATTATTATTATTATTTGCAACAGCATTACACTGTTGACTCATATTTAGCTTGTTGTTTTGATACGGTCTCCCACAATATTCTTGCCAGCAAGTTAAAGTAGTATGGATTGGATGAATGTACTATAAGGTGGATAGAAAGCTGGCTAGATTTTCGGGCTCACCGGCTAGTGATCAATGGCTCGAAGTCTTGTTGGCAGGCAGTATCAAGCGGAGTGCCCCAGGGGTCGGTCCTGGGGCTGGTTTTGTTCAACATATTTATTAATCTGGATGATGGGCTGAATTACACCCCCAGCAAGTTTGCAGATGACACTAAGGTGGGGAGAGAGGTAGGTACTCTGGAGGGTAGGGATAGGGTCCAGAGTGACCTAGACAAATTGGAGGATTGGGCCAAAAGAAATCTGATGAGGTTCAACAAGGACAAATGCAGAGTCCTGCATTTAGGAAGGAAGAATCCCATGCACCGCTACAGGCTGGGGACCGATTGGCTAAGCAGTAGTTCTGCAGAAAAGGACCTGGGGATTACAGTGGATGAGAAGCTGGATATGAGTCAGCAGTGTGCCCTTGTTGCCAAGAAGGCCAACAGCATATTGGGCTGGTTTAGTAGTATCATTCCCAGCAGATCAAGGGAAGTGATTATTCCTCTCTATTTGGCACTGATGAGGCCACACCTGGAGTATTGCATCCAGTTTTGGTCTCCCCACTACAGAAGGGATGTGGACAAATTGGAGAGAGTCTAGGGGAGGGCAACAAAAATGATTAGGGGGCTGGGGCACATGACTTATGAGGAGAGGCTGAGGGAACTCTGGTTATTTTTGTCTGCAGAAGAGAAGAATGAGGGGGGATTTGATAGCAGCCTTCAACTACCTGAAGGGGGGGGAATCCAAAGAGGATGGAGCTAGGCTGTTCTTAGTGGTGGCAGATGACAGAACAAGAAGCAATGGTCTCAAGTTGCAGTGGGGGAAGTCTAGGTTGGATATTAGGAAACCCTATTTCACTAGGTATGTGGTGAAGCACTGGAATGGGTTACCTAGGGAGGTGGTGGAATCTCCATCCTTTGAGGTTTTTAAGGCCTGGCTTGACAAATCCCTGGCTGGGATGATTTAGTTGGTGTTGGTCCTGCTTTGAGCAGGGGGTTGGACTAGATGACCTCCTGCGGTCTCTTCCAACCCTAATATTCTATGATCCCCAGATCCCTTTCCACAGTACTCCTTCCTAGGCAGTCATTTCCCATTTTGTATGTGTGCAAATGATTGTTCCTTCCGAAGTGGAATACTTTGCATTTGTCCTTATTGAATTTCATCATATTTACTTCACACCATTTCTCCAGATCATTTTGAATTTTAATCCTATCCTCCAAAGCACTTGCAACCCCTCCCAGCTTGGTATCGTCCACAAACTTTCTAGATGTACTGTCTATGCCGTTATCTAAATCTAGTTTATGAGACGGTTATGCGAGACCGTATCAAAAGCCTTACTAAAGTCAAGATATATCCCATCTACAAGGCTTGTTACCCTGTCAAAGAAAGCTATCAGGGGGTTTGACATGATTTTTTTCTTGACAAATACATGCTGACTGTTGTTTATCACCTTATTATCTCCTAAGTGTTTGCAAATTGATTGCTCCATTATCTTTCCGGTTACAGAAGTTAAACTGACTGGTCTGTAATTCCGCAGGTTGTCCTTATTTCCCTTTTTATAGATGGGCACTATATTTGCCCTTTTCCAGTCTTCTGGAATGTCTCCAGTCTTCCATGACTTTTCAAAGATAATTGCTAATGGCTCAGATATCTCTTCAGTCAGCTCCTTGGGTAGTCTTTCATCAGGCCCTGGTGATTTGAAGACCTCTAACTTATCTAAGTAATGACTTGTTCTTTCCCTATTTTAGACTCTGATACTACCTCATTTTCACTGGCATTCACTATGTTAGACGTCCAATTGTCACCAACTTTCTTGGTGAAAACCGAAACGAAGTCATTAAGCACCTCTGCCATTTCCACATTTTCTGTTCTCTTCTTCTCTATTCCCCCCCCCCCCCCCATTGAGTAACGGACCTACCCTATCCTTGGTCTTCCTCTTGCTTCTAATGTATTTGTAGAATGTTTTCCTGTTTCCTTTTATGTTCCTAGCTAGTTTAATCTTGTTTTGTGCCTTGGCTTTTCTAATTTTGTCCCTACATACTTGTGTTATTTGTTTATATTCTTCTTTTGTAATTTGACCGAGTTTCCACTTCTTGTACTTTTTCCTCTCTTTTGAGTTTTAGATCATTGAAGATCTCTTGGTTAAACCAGGGTGGTCTCTTGACGTACTTCTCATCTTTTTTATGCAGTGGGATAGTTTGCTCTTGTGCCCTTAATAATGTCTCTTTGAAAAACTGCCAACAGTCTTCCATTGTTTTTCCCCTCAGACTTGCTTCCCGTGGGATTTTACCTACCGACTCAGAGTTTGCTGAAGTCTGCCTTCTTGAAATCCATTGTCTTTATTGTGCTATTCTCCCTTCTACCATTCCTTAGAATCATGAACTCTACCATTTCACGATCCCTTTCACCCAAGTTGCCTTCCACTTTCAAATTCTCAACCAGTTCCTCCTTATTTGCCAAAATCAAATCTAGAACAGCCTCCCCGCTAGTAGCTTTCTCCACCTTCTGAAATAAAATATTGTCTCCAATACATTTCAAGAACTTGTTGGATAATCTGTGCCCCGCTGTGTTGTTTTCCCAACAGATGTCTGGGTAGTTTAAGTCCCCCATCACCACCAACTTCTGTGATTTGGATGATTTTGTTAGTTGTCTTAAAAAAAGCCTCATCCACTTCTTCTTCTTGGTTTGGTGGTCAATAGTAGACCCCTGCCAGGACATCACCCTTGTTTTTTTTACCCCTTTTATCTTTACCCAGAGACTTTCAACAAGTCTGTCTCTTATTTCTATCTCAACCTCAGTCCAAGTGTATACATTTTTAATATATAAGGCAACATCTCCTCCCTTATACCCTCGTAATAGTAATGCATTCTTATGAAAAAATTCATAATGTTTTATTTGCAGAGGATTTTTAAAAGTTAGTTGCTTGCTTTCTGCTTTTTATAGCTGTACTGATTTTTTTTATTTTTTTTTTTAAATACAGATCTTTGCTATGTAATAGTCACATGTTCTAATGACTTCCCGGTGGCTTTATAAGCATATCAAGTTTTGCACCTGGATTTAATTAAAGATGTAGAGTATGAAAATCCATCCCTGTGTTACTTCTCATACCCAGTGTTCCGTATATAAAGTTTCTCTTGCAGAAATTACTTTCTTTTTGTCAGAGACACAAGGTGGATGAGGTAATATCTTTTACTGGAGCAACTTCTGTTGGTGAGAGAGACAAGCTTTTGAGCTACACAGAACTTTTTCTCAGGTTTGGGAAAGGTACTCCTTTTTCTGTTTGTCCACATAATTCCAAACATCAAACAATATATAACAGTGCTATTTCAGGGTGTGCTTGCCTTTGGGATTTAGTCCCCAGCTCTGGTCTGTGGCCAAATCAGTTGAGCAGAGGAACCACTTTTGGACTTCCATCATGTAAGAGGGGCTGCCTTTCTCATAGTGAAAGGGAACAGAAAATACCAGGACATTTTCCCACAGTAAGTCTCCTGAATAGAGACAATATTAGGCGTGGCGCAAACTAAGGGATGGCATGAACAAAGGGAGGAATCTGCGAAGTTTCTGTGACCCAGGGATAGAGGGGGACTAAGCCTTGAAGGCTAAAAGAGAGATTATTTGTGGAACCCTGCTGATGAGGAAAAGGAACTGCTTTTCCTTGGAAGGGGAAAGCAGTTTTAGTGAACTTCTTTGGTTTACTGAAACAAAATCCTAAGAAAAGGACCTTAATTTGAATGTAGTGTATGTGCATTCTTTGGAAATTCAGGGGACAAACTGGTGCCTAGAAGGCCAGATGACAGGGCAGACTGATCCTCTGACAGGTGTTTGTCAACTTTTTAATAAATAGAGCTGAGAAAATATTTTGCAATTCCTTACTTCATCTCTAAAGGCCAGGAGTTCTCAAACTTTTGTTCTATGTATCATTGATGATCTGCAGAGAGATGACGGGGTCACATGGTGCTGTGGCCCTTCTTTATGTCCTGCTGCTTAACTGAATGAAAATACAGTTTTAAAAATAAATACTTGGATTACATAGAAAAATAAATTGTAGTTGATACAGTTATGTGATCATAAGTTTCTCTTCAGAAGCGGAACACTCTGAAAATATTGAAGAGCCTTATTTTGCGGACAGGATGGCTTTTGGAGGCAGATCTTAGGCATCTGTAATGAGGAAAGCTAGAAAAAAAAACTTGTATAGCCACTCTACTGTCATTTTCTCTTTTCTCCATGCAATCTTTTCTAACTGAATACCTGAAAAAGCAACTGTCTGCAAATTATTTAGAGGGCTAGCCTATATAACACAGTACAATCATTAGAGAAACCATCTATACTCTTCTTTGGTATTAAGAGTCACAGTTATGCAGATTATTTTTTAAATTTTTTCTGCTGCCTAGTTGGGGAGGCTGAAAAATATTTTGAGATTAATTCATAAACTAGATTCTGTGTGTCTTTCATTTTTGATTATATAATGTTTTTATTGCTTAATTGAAATATTTCTTCGTGGTTTGTAAAAATTCAGTATATTTTGATCAATACTGACCATTTGCAGCCTTAAAATAAGGAGACTGCCTCACCCTGTATGTGTGATTGTTTCAGGGAATACCTTGGAAACCTTTAGTTATAGGATTGATACAAGATTTGTCTGCTGAATTCCAGAATTATTCCTGGACCCCACATGACCTTAGAGTGCTATTGCAATAAGCTTGAACAATAAATTAATCATATACCCTGCCTGTGCTTTCCTCAAACTCTACTTTTTTGTCTTCCCACTTCCCTTTTGTATTGAAGACTATAGCTTTGTAATATAAAGGGAAGCAGAAAGACATATTTTGGAAAAAAACTTTGATTTGGAGTTAATGTCTCCACATAGAGGTTTTGGTGGTAGCAAAATTCTCCTTGTGTATATAGTGTCTACTGGCAAAAGAGTGCTTTAGCTGGTCTAGCTATTCTGGTTCTGCAAGCAAAATAAGTTATGGCAAAAGCACTCTTTTACTGGTATAACTGCATCTGCACTAGGGCTTTCGCTAGCTTAGCTATGTGGTTCTAAAATTTAGTTATGTTCCTTCAAGAAGGAAGGGGTGAAGTGGGCCCTAAATTAGATACAGATGGAATTCCATGTTATCTTTTTCAATTATTTATTTATTCATTTTAAATGCCAGTCTGGATTTTCGCACTTGTAAGGTGGTGATCACCACAACTATCTAAAAATTCTTTTATCCTAATAAAATCCTAAATTGCTTTTCTAATGCTTGAACAGAAGCAGAACATTGAACTTGTGGTAATTGATAGAATTGTCTCAAGATCTCTCTGTTCTAGTGCAGACCTTGGAATCCTCAATGGGAGAAACTGCATCCAAAGATGTTCTTCCAAAACATCTCTGACATCTGTCTCGGTTCAAAATCTGTTTTAAACGTTATAACTGTCTAAGAACCTGAAATTAGATCCCTATAGCAAAACCAATATCTCTCTCAGATCAGAGGCTTTGCATCTCTTCTTACTATGGAAAAACTGAAGATTTTTTTCAACTTCAAGTTTCACGTGATATAAACAAAATAAAAAAGGCAGCTAAACATTTACAATGTTTTAAAACAAGATTCATAGTACAAACAAGGCTTTATATTCTCATATATGCTGAGACAATTCCAGCCTTTCTAGTCTTAAACTGGGAGCCTACAATGACCCATTACACAGTCAACAATAGTAAAACTATATAATAAGGGGAAAAGCTCTGTAATCCAAAGGTGAACCCCTTCTATGCTCTGGTTGATATTACTAATATATGCTTATAAACAGGTGTATTCTTGCGCTCCATGGTTCTAGAGTGAGATTGGAGTGGCTTTCAAGGTTGGGCTTGATGCTTATAATTAAGTCTTCTCTGCTTTCTGTCTAGTTTACCTACACCAGTCCTTATGACCTGGGTTATATTCCTCCTTTCCAATAAGTGCCTTACAATTATTTGCTAACCCTCCCCATTTCTGGAGACTACAGAGCTAGTATGTAAGTGGGGGAGAAGGTTGAATATACTTCTAATTGTAGCTCTGATAAGGGTATCTTCACTAGGTCCACATTTCCTCTCCTTGAAAGTTAGGATCTACTGTATTTATGTATAGATAATACGGAACTTATCCAAAAGAAAGAGAAATCCATATACCTCATTTTAACTTAGTCCAGCTTTTGACTGCTGCCTCTGGATCAAAACATCTGGAAGCAATTAAGCCACTTCTCATTTCATATGTGATCTGTATGGGCAATAAATGGCCAAAGAAGTGAGGATAATGAGTGCCTTTTGGAAACTATTGGAAACAATGCCTTCTACAGGTAACATTGTGGGTTTGTCTCTTTGAATATGTATTGTAGCTTTAATATGGGACTTTGTTATGAAACTCTAGTTATTAAGTGTTTGTATCCTTTATTGAATTCCATTTAAAACTGTTTTTCCTTCATTCTCAGTTTGTCATGCTGCTGCTGAGTTCAAATTAATATAGGTAAACCCCAATAATATTTACTTTTGAGATGATCAAGACTTTTGTAAGGCTTGGTATAATCCGTTTTTAATAATAAATTTAACTGCAAGTTTTAGATAACATGTAGACTCAAAGTACCTATAGTTATAAGTATTGCTAAACCTCATTACCACTGGTCTGCTGAAATATTACTTTGGATATTTTCTTTTTTAGTGTGTGCCGAGAATATTTTCAAAATGGCGGAAAGAGAAAAGCACTTGAAAAAGATGAGAAAAGAGCAGTTGTTGCATCTAAGACCACTTCAGCCTTAAATGTTCACCAGACTCCCAAAATTGAAGAACCCTTACCCAACTTCAGCTTTACAAATCATGAAACTATATCAGAGGAGTAAGTTGTAACTTTTTGCTATAGTAAAAAAAGTTTGCAAAAGAGAAGTTTTTCCCAATCTTGTAACATTGACTTCTGTGAAATTGCATTGCCCTAATGTATTTCCAATGCAACTTTTTATAGTTTTAAAAAAGGAAAGAAAGTTTAAAAAAAAAAAGTAAGTATATATTAATATGCTTCACGAAAAGTTGTATCATCACATTTTTTGGAAGCTAATGTTACAAAAATAGTGGCCTAGAACTTATTCTGAAATTGACAATAGTCTTTTTTTTTTTTTTTTTTTTTTTTTTTTTAATTTAAGGAAAAAACTCGCATAACCACTTGTGGAACAATTCTGTCTTGTTAGTGTTCTTGGTGTGTGATTTATAATACAATTTGGGTTTGGACAAAGGGAACATTTAAGAGGAAAGTGCTTCAGTAGGAAACTGAGTATTCAGCACTTTTGAAACTCAATCCACTTTGCCTAAATATGGATTGGGTACCTATGATTATACTCCTTTTACCCCTCTCCTCTCCCCACCCCCACCCCCACCCCAAAAAAAAACATGGGTAAAGTTCTTTGACATTACCTTTGTACTTCCAAATGACTTCTTGAAGCCTAACTCTTTTGAACTACTTGGTTTTCAAATGATGATTGGCTTTTTTGTTTGTTTGTTTGTTTGTTAGTACATAAATAACAGATGCAGTACTCTTCTAAGGTATTTTTCTCTCATGGTTCTGACTTGTTTTCATCTTTAATTCAAATTAACAATCTATTTTTATTTTTTTTACTTTTGGTCGTGGAATAACACTAACTTTTGTACCTTTTTACTATAGTTTAAAATTTCTGCCACCTTATTATAATGGGAAGAGATTCATACTGTACAAGTATAGTAGAGTAATGAGACTACATAAATATATATTCATTAAATTTTAATATGCTTTCAAAAATAAAATTAGTAAATTTAATTTATGCTCTTAAATTCATGGGTCAACTCTTATGACTGCTTAGCTGCCACAGTATTTTGTTAGCAGTTTCAGGAGCGTTTCTAGATCTTGCTTCTGTGCCATATCTCCTATGAACAAGTTGTATGTATTATTCATTAGGGAAATGAAGGGCAGGTTAGTAATGTTATTAATGAATATCTTTATGCCCACATCAGTTAGTATCTTTGTGCCTTTAACTCTGTTAGAATAACTTGTAAATGCCATAAGTGTCCCTATACAAAGTGGTTAGAAACAAAACAGAAAACAGACAATTTGTTCTCTAATACTACTTTGTATTATGGAGATGCGCAGTATCCACTACATAATTGAGGTTGCAACCTGAGTTCCCATCAGAACCCTGATTTCTCTCCGCTTCTTCCCTCCTCCCCAAAACATCAAACTAAGAATTATTCTCTTCAAAATTTTGTTTACTCTGTTGGAGTTACACTTGCTTATCAATAGAAAATCAGTTAGTCCAGGGGGTTAATAAATTATAGAATATAAACTGAATAGATGTTCACCTAACTTAAAAAAAGAAAAATCAAGTAGAAATGAAGCATGGTTCATTGTATTTATCTATTAAATTCAGTGAACAGGGCCAAAGATTAGATACTTAACAGTTTAAATAGTAATATTGGCAGATTTTTGGGGGGTGGGGGGGTGAACAAGTTAACTATTGACTCTTTATCAGCTCCAGAAACAGAGCTAGGAAGGAGGAGGAGATGAGTTCATCTCCAGTTTTCCTGCATAGGTTTTGTGATGGAAGAGGTGTGAACCCCTGCTCTACTCCACTCTTCCCATGGCCCCTGCTCTGTTCTGTCTCCTATTGTGCAGCAGTGTGTGCATGCACAATATTTAAGGTCTGTAAGAATGGAATCTTGCATATCTTAAGAGGTTTTCTTGGGGTTGAGGTGCTAGAAAGAACAGGAGGCTTGATTTAGTATCTGAATTAAAGGCTGTTTTATAATGTGGATGCTAAATGAGATGATACCTACTTTCATCATCTCCTTGATGCTCCCTATATCTAGCTAGATGCATAGTTGTTTGTCATTACTTATTTCTTATGGAGTGATTTTTTTTCTGTCTTCATATCGCACACAATTGCATTTCCATTTGCGAGGATACTATATGAGGTGCTCCTGTCTTTGTCCATCAGAGCTGCAAGTAGTTAATTCATAAGTATTCAGGATTCAGTGCTTGAGATCATGTGGCTTGTAAATGATAAGAAAAGCACTTTACCAGGGAAAGTCACTCAAGATGCTGGAAAGAGGGGTAATAGTAGAGGCAAACCTAAGAACAGTGGGAATTCAGCTAGACAAAGTACTTCAAGTATGTGGTCACAACAAAATATCAACTTCCTGTAATTATGCACAATAGATGAGTGTACATAGATCCAGCATGCGGTTTTTGAACACCCAGCAGTACTAAGCCAGCCAGTACAACTTATCTGAACAGGCAGTTTGGTGGGATAATGGGAACAAGAGGCACCAGTCTGAATCAATGGTCCATGACACTATTAAGCTGAGTAGAAAGTTGCATATACTCTGTGATTGTCAGCTTTGCAGTTACGTGACCTTGATGTGACAAACTAAGCAGGTAACTGCAGAGCGAATTAAGGCTGAATGTATGTGTACAGTGGGTACATTTAAGGTTTCTACTGATTAGAGAGAGTAGCAGTTATAAGTATAGGAAATATAAGAGTCTCAGTTTTGGAGGTTCTTTAAAAAAATGAAGAAACTTAAGTACCAGCACTGTATTCTGGGATTAAAATATGGTTCTGAGCTATGAAAATAAAAATGTCATCTAACTAAACAGGCCCTGCATATTGAGTCAGGCCTGCTGCTTCAGGGTTTTGCTACTTACTTTTTACAGTTGTTAGCTCTGCAGACCCACTAAGGCTAGGGAAGAGTGGGAGGGATTCTGTTATGCTTCATGAATCAACAAAGTTTCCACTCTAAAATTTTTTATTATTGGTGATGAATGTGTTGGAAAGAGTTTGGCTAAGATTCCATGTTCAAAGTCTCTTCTCCCTTGCAAACTGAAGGAAGACGTAGGGGGTAGGGAGGAAGGTAGGTAACACTGAGATGACCACGTTAATTGACACACCTAGAAGTCAAGTAGCAACAAGTAAAGTGGAAGGGAAAACTACTTTCCTGCTTCCACATAGATTTGATATTTATGTATATAGCACTTAAAGGATGTTAAATGCTTTTCTGCTTTTTATTTGTACGTTCAATGGCAAAACACTTCAATAACAGTGTCAAGGTTGCTTGGTGTATGCCCTGCAACCTTAACACTCTGCACTCTTTCATCAATGCCCCAGTATGCCCTATTTAACGCGTCTTTACTCTGCCAACCCCACAGTTGCTGAAACGTACAAGCATTTTACAACTCATTCACTCTCACCCAGAGGATTCGATCTAACATTATTAAAGGATAACAAGGAAAAAGACTCCTTTTGTCTTAGGTGGTGGCTTGTGATTAACTTCTCCTTAGTTATGTTTAAGGCTATGTTTTAGTGACAGGTATTTTTAGTAAAAGTCATGGACTGGGCTGGGGGAAAGCCACCAGGTGCGGAGGAATACGTGGTTCGGACAGAGACATCCATTAGAGGATGATCTACTAATGGAGATTGTCTGTCCTAGTGAGGAGGAAAGTATGGAAGATGATAAAATATAGGTAGGGTCTGATGAGAAACAGTAAAATGAAAAAAAGTCTCATTCAATTACACCTTTTAATGGAAGACAGCTAAAATGTGACAAGTTGTTAAAGTGCTTATATACTAATGCTAGAAGTCTAAACAATAAGATGGGTGAACTAGTGCCTCATATTAAATGAGGATATTGATATAATAGGCATCACAGAAACTTGGTGCAATGAGGATAATCAATGGGACACAGTAATACCAGGGTATAAAATATATCGGAAAGACCGAACAGGTCATGCTGGTGGGGGAATGGCACTATATGTGAAAGAAAGCATAGAATCAAATTAAGTCAAAAACCTTAAATGAACCAAACTGTACCATAGAATCTCTATGGATACTAATTCCATGCTTGAATAATAAGAATATAGCAGTAGGAATATATTCCTAACCACCTGACCAGGATGGTGATAGTGACTGTGAAATGCTCAGGGAGATTAGAGAGGTTGTAAAAATAAAAAAACCTCAATAATAGTGGGGGGATTTCAGCTAGCTCCATGTTGACTGGTACGTATCACCTCAGAATGGGATACCGAGATAAAATTTCTTGACACCTTAAATGACTGCTTCTTGGAGCAATTAGTCCTGGAACCCCCAAGAGGAGAGGCAATTCTTGATTTAGTCCTAAGTGGAGCACAGGATCTGGACCAAGAGGTGAATATAGCTGGACCACTTGGTAATAGTGACCATAATATAATTAAAATTAACATCCCTGTGGCGGGGAAAACACCACAGCGGCCCAACACTGTAGCATTTAATTTTAAAAAAGAGGACTACACAAAAATGAGGAGGTTAGTTAAACAGAAATTAAAAGGTACAGCACCAAAAGTAAAATACCTGCAAGCTGCATGGAATCTTTTTTTAAAGACACCATAATAGAGGCTCAACTTAAATGTATACACTAGATTAAAAAAACATAGTAAGAAAACCAAAAAAAAAGAGCCACCAGGGCTAAACAAGAAAGTAAAAGTACACCTCTACCTCGATGTAACGCTGTCCTCGGGAGCCAAAAAAATCTTACTGCGTTATATTGAACTTGCTTTGATCCACTGGAGTGCGCAGCCCCGCCCCCCTGGAGCACTGCTTTACCACGTTTATATCCAAATTCGTGTTATATCGGGTAGTGTTATATCGAGGTAGCGGTGTACTGCACAGTTGAGTTCCTTAAAACACAATTTCCCCTTTCTCCTCCATATTTCTTTTTTTCATATTTATCATGTTTACACTAGTATTGTTGCACTGAGGAGGCACTTCATTTTGAGGCACTCCCATTGCTCTCAAAGGCTTCACATGCAGCAAGACAATTAGCCACCTGACAAGTAATATATTCACAGTGCAAACTGAAAGGTTTCATGAAGCTCCAACCATCCCCTGGAATTCCACCTTAATGACACAAATCCTCAACTGACTTGAATATGTTTAAAAGCATACTTTTCACTTCAAACTGAATAGGATATTGACCGAAGGGGACGGCATGTCTGGGTCTTCGGCGGGTCCCTCAGTCCCTCTCGGATGGAAGGACCGGCCACTGAATTGCTGCCGAAGAATGAAGCGGCGCGGTAGAGCAGCCGCCAAAGTACCGCCTATCGTGGCTTTTTTGTTTTCTTTTTTTACCTTCTTTGCTGCTTGGGGCGGCAAAAAGGCTGGAGCCGGCCCTGCTTTGCAGGTCCCCTATAACCAAGTTCTTTGGCAAGTTCTTTTAGTTTTTAGAAAGCATTTCCTTCTAATACAGAATATTTTTCACTGTAATGACATGGCTGAAGATAATTGTTTTTTATATTTCAATAACTATAAAGTAGAGTCCGTAATCTCCTTTGATCACCAAGTTGTTCAGCTGATAGTTTACAAATGTAGCTGTTTGCAGCCTCTTTGAAAACTCAGTCAACTGGTCTGCTCTTGGTCAGATGCTGAGGAGGCTTGGTGCGCTGGGTCATGAAGTAGAAGAGAACAGCTTCCTCATCCACACCTTTTAAGGAGGTATATATCTCAAGGAGATCCTGCAGGAAGCAGTGCTCTTCTATCAGTTTGACTTGCATGTCTGTAGGGAGGAGTGGGAGATGGAAGGAGAGCCCTGACAGTTCCTCCTTAATGGTAGTGCTGATGTATCATATTAATGACATTGAAACTAGGAACAAAATCTTGAGATAAGTGTTGAAGAGGATGAAGATTTTCACAGACTATATGGTGGGGAGGGGAGAGAGAGAGATGATCATTCGAAGCAAAAATATTAAGATTGGATCTCTGACCTTGTAATAGATGAGATGGAGGAGGATTATGAAAGATCACAATGACCAATAATCAGTCTACATTCTGAAGGCTTGTATTACAAGCAACGCTTTCATTTTTTAAAAAATGTTTGGTCTCCATCAGGCCTCTGCCCCATGTGAGAATCTTTAGTACCATGATATGAAAGATTGTGAAGAACCATCATTCTCAGTCTCACAGTAGAGTCTGTAAGTTTTGACTTGAAAATTCTACAGAATTGGAGAATGAGTTGCTGTATTCAGCAAAATTGTCACCTATCCACCAACTTCTCCATAGCCAGGAGCAGTTTCCCTTCTCACTAAGCAACATATGTTGCATATCAACTGTACATCGTTCTCCTTTTCTGCCTAGAGAGAATGCTATGTGCTCACCCCTTAATCTGTATAAGGCTTTGAAAGATGATGCATTGATACTAACTACTAGCCGGTTATTATACTGAAATAGCCAAGGGGGGTTCTGCAGGGGTTCTTAAGAAAAGGGGAACAAACAAATTATTTAATGGTATCTCTGCCCCTAAAGACTAAGCTTAAAAATGTGAAAATATAACTTGAATAATTTCACCTTTGATTCTGTCATAGAATGTTAAAGGTGCGTGAATGCATGAGCTATATAAAATAAGTTAGATGGATTTGCAGCTAGGTTTGAGTGGGAGGAAGGAATCTTGTGTAGACTCAGCACCTGGATTTATACATTACTTTTATGTATATTTAAATATACATACAATAAACAAATGTAGGCTGTAAGGTAAATACATTTAATTGGGATAAAATGATTTTTGCAGATGGCTTCTCGAGGATTACAAAATTTTCAGATACACTGACATTAAAAAAAAATTGTTTTAACAGGGTGGGTTGATTTAAATCAGTGCTTTGAATTCGGAATTGTAATCATTACTTGAATCAGCAAGTTGGAAACCTTGATTTAAATTATTGATTTGCATTTGTACTTTTACTTTCCTAAAGATAGGTTAATTCTTGTTGATTTGCAACCAGATACAGCCTTTACACTAGTCTTTTGTGCTAACCAGGAGGATACACTATATCTACATGCATTTATTTAAGTAATTATATAGTTTAACATGAAAATCAAGATCCTGAATAAATGTGTTGTTTTGTTTAACATTTTTTCCAGGTTTTTTTTTTTACTCCTGGATTTGTCAAGCTGCATTTGGATGGAAATTAGAATTAAATATAATATACAAAAGCAGATTTTGTTTTTTAAATGGCTTCTTGTTAGTTAAACAAAAGTACCTTTTTAAATGTGCTGGATACATAAGAAAAAAAGTAAATTTAATCAAAATATATTTTGCATTTAAAACTGATTTATTAAACAAAGGAAATATTAACAGTAGTTGATTAATTGACTGGTTCTGGTCATCATGGGACAGATTTTCAAGGGTCTTTACATACCTAAAGATACCTAAAGGTAGGTTTCTAGTTTGATTCCCCCGCCTCCCCCCCCCCCCCCCCAAAAAAACACCCCACCTATGCAGATTAGGTAGCTATCTGCATCTTCAGGTGCCTAAATATCTTTAAAAATCTGACCCAGTTTCCTTCAAATTTTTAGAATTAGTAGATCTCATCCTCTTCCACCTGGTTTTTATTGGAAAAGGAAGTAAGCTTTACAGCTTTTTCAACTCCCAGTCCGTTTCTCAACTTTGAACTAATCCAGATGAAGAAAATGTCCTCTGTCTACCTGCTGCCTAAACTAAAACCAAAGAGAGCTTTTCTGCACAACAGAATCTGAAAGTAATTATATTTGGACAAATATAAATACCAGCATTTACTCCATTGTAAAGAATGTAAATAACTTAGATACTTAATGCAGTACCTGACATTGTGACATATTTATAAAGCTTGAGTTGACCTCAGAAGATAAGACAGTTTTCCCTCTGATTCTGTATATAATTTTAAAAAAGCAGCACCCTTTAACTCATTAAAATTTGAGGAGAGCTCATTGATGCAGCATACTTTTTATTTAAATGATTTTACTAGATTCTAGAAACTTGATGCCTTACTATAACTTCAAATTTAATTTTAAATTGTTTATTTTTAGAAAATGTATTTAAATTAAAAACAGTTTTTGTATCATTTATTAGTATTTGTTTTTAAATTTAATCAGTTTTGTTATATAGGAGAACAACAAAGTATCTTAATATCAGAGGTGTTTTTGTTTCTGCACGTCTAACTATCAATATTTTGTGGGCAAGCACTTTATTTTTGTGGAAATTTCTTACTAACTGAGAATTTGTCACTTTCATTTTAGAGTGAATTTTTTATCATCTAGACATTGAAGCCAATGGAAAGTTTCATAGGATCTTAACTGATGGGATTATGTGTAGTATTAATTCTGTTTTGACATGTTGTTCTTGGAGTCCTGCACTACTAATCATACTGGCAACAGTTGCAGCCAAAAAATAAAATAAAATAAGGTCTAGGGGCTCTTGATAAATTCACAGTTCTGTAGGATTAGTAACTGACGTGCTGTTGTGATGTGGCTAAAGTTGCTGCTGTTACAGAATTGAACACTTCTTGTATTGTACATACTTGCAGGGAAAAAGGCTGACAGATGCTATATGATTCTTATTGACATGCCAGATAGATAGAAAATACTTTTAAATGACTGAGAATTCATCATGATTTTAGTCCGCTGGGATGCAACTAATATTAAAACTGATTTGCTGTATCTCATTTCTCAGATCTTTTACAGGCATTTTTAAGGCATGTATGCATAGTCTAAAAATGAACAGTAGTTTACATTCCATAATTTCATTAATATGCAACTAGTACAGTTTATCTGTACCTCATGTTTTGTATTTTGTAGTTTTGGAAGTAAACTTATGAACTAGTGCCCGAGGGAGCTTATTTCAACACTAGTAAAAATACTGAACTTGTTAAAATTCTGCTTTAAAAACAGCTTAAATTTCAATCTGGATCTGATGCAGATAACATCACATACAGGCATGAAGCATTATATGGTGCTGCAGTGGTTCTTTTCATGTGTGACATCCCCAGTGCACCTGGGTACAGTATTAAAAATGGTAATGGAAAATCATACTGTGTGCGTAGTATGTACTTTTTGAAACCATAACTTTATTACCAAATCAAATTTCTTCAAACATGTTAAGACTTTTCTCACTGAGAATTAAGTACTGTACTGCACCTGGAAAGCTTAGTTTTAAAATCATCCTACAGTTTTGGGCTCATGTAGTACTTGAGCAATTTTCTTTACATATATAAAACATCAGTTTTCATGCTCCAATAACTTCAGAATGATCAAATGGAATTTTACCAAGATTTTTGAACAAAATAATTCACCTTGGTTCAGAATTGGACAAAAAATTGTTCTTTCTTAAGAATAATATTTTGACACACTGTATTTACAGGCATTTGCACTTATTGCCACAACATCTAGGTTTAGAATAAAACCTACTTCTCATCCATAATTATAGATTTGCTACTATGACGCAATAATTAGGAAAATAACTCCAGACAGAGCTACTTTTTATCTTACTGTTCCAGAAATTTAAATTTTAAACTACTGGTTTTATACTTGGTCCAGTTTAGTGCATGAGACGTAATTTCAGTACTTTCCAAAGTATAATGGAGATCAACAGAGTTTAACCATTTCTTTGTAAACTCAGCAGTGGTCTTAGACCATTGGTCTAAGGCAATGGTTCCCAAACTGGGGTTTGTGAACCTCTGGGGGTTTGTGAAATGTTATAGGGGGTTCTCAGGTTAAAGTGCCTTAATGGCATACAGAGCTGTCCCTAAGAACCCCAGGCAGCACGGGGCCAGCAGTCCGGAGCCTCTGGACTTCCAAGAACTAAGCAGATCAAAGCAAGCATATCTATCATACTGAGGAGATTTATACTTTGAGACTCCTTATAAGAAATAGAAAGGGAGATGGATATTTTTTGCTGTTTTTAAAATTAAATAGGCAGCTAGTATTGTTTTTAAAATTATTATGAAGAACAAGCTTAAGCTTTGTTGTAATGTGTGTTGTTTGCCTGGACTGCTCAAGACCTGAATGCTTGTGTAGGAGGAACTCTTTGAGTTGGCTTCTTAAATACCTTCATGCTGTTTCACATCTGATACTCCTGGATGAAACATAGGAGCCTTGTCTTATAACAGGCTTATTCAAAGTGATACAAGCTGTGAAAGTGAGATCTTGGAAGAGTGTTGCCGTTTTCATAATGTAACAAAAATACTGTAATGATTAATAATAATAGTGTGTAATAAGCATGTCATAAAAACACATTTTATATTTCCAAGATCACTGCTTTTATAGTTTATACTCAGGTAATGGAGTTTTTCTCCCTGGAAATATTTATCTTTAGGAGGGGGTTCGTGAGACTTGACTTTTTAGTAAAAGGGGTTCACAGGTTGTTAAAGTTTGAACCACTGGTCTAAGGCAGGGGTTCTCAAACTATAGTAAGTGCAAGCTGTGTACTCTTTATTAATTAAAAAAAAAAAAAAATGAGCTCTGGCTGTCAGCCCCAGGTGGCTGGGGTTCATGCAGAAGGGCCCTGCACACCCAGGAGGCAGGAATAAAGGGGACAGCCGGAGTCCCACCGCCCTGGGGCTGATAGCTCGAATCCCGCTGCTCAGGATCTCCTTCCCTTCACCCCCCAATCCCTCACTGGTGGGCAGCAGGGCTCCAGCTGTCAGCCCCGGGTGGCAGCAGCAGCACAGAAGTAAGGGTGGCAATAAGGTGCTGAGTCTGTTGTAAAAAGTGTTATTGATGAATATCACTTTTCACATTGCCACTCTTACTTCTGTGCTGGCGCAGTGTTGCTGTCAGAGCTGGGTGTCCAGTCAGCAGCTGCTGCTCTCTGCTTTGCCTTCAGAGCTGGGTGGCAGGGTGTGTGTGTGTGGTGGGGTGAAACGTAAACGACTACAGACACAAAGCAGGGGGAGCCTGATCAAATTAAGTTTGAGGAATGCTTGTCTCAGTTTTATTACTGTAAGACTACACTATTTTGTAAGACTACCTCTGGTATCCTTCTGTCTAGATCTCCATATTTATTTCACCAATGTGTAAACTGTTTGTCAAACAGGGTCTCACTTTTTGTGTTTCATCCTCCTATAACAAAACACCTTCCATAATGTGTGTATACAGTAGAACACATACCTCTGAATTTAAAATTTTGATATTAACTCTATTAACGTAGCATTTGCATTAATTATATAAACAGAAGAAAATAATGTAATAGTTAACAATCAAATTACTATTTGTAAGCATGCGATTGTGTTAAATTTGGCAGTGCTGGTGCAAATTTTCTTCATACAGCAAAAAGGTAATCCGTTTTTAATTATTTCTAGTTTTATGTAATGGAAGTACGAAGAGGGAAAGATGCTGTATCAGCTTGAGATGCAAATGAATAAGGTGTGGGATGCACATAGAAAATAAATTGGTTATGATACTTCAGCTAGTTATCCTTCAAAAAAGATTAGTGGTAATGTTTAGTATAGTTCCAGAGTGCATTCTAATGGTTTTTTGTTCAATTATCTTTTATGTAGTGTGATAAGTCACAAACTTTAATTACTATGGTTTATTTCAAGAAGCAATTATTCTAAGGTTTTGACTACCGATAATAATTTGATAAATGCAGACTATTGGACTACCTACTATACTGCGAAAGTAGGCAGAAATTAGTTGATAGTGTTACAGAACATGGAATTAAAATTGTGCAAGACTGCCTTACAGAGTTTAATTTAACTTTAACTTTCTCTCTTTTCCCTGCCCCAAGTCTCCTCCAATACCCCATGCTTGGAAATGTTTTTGCCATGTTATAACAGTAATGTATATGTATGGATGCCTTATAACAAAGATTAATACTTAGTTGATAAATTAGAATCTGTATGCATCTTGACTGATTTACCCACAGATCAAGAAAATGTAAGTCTCTTGTATTCTTCTGTGAACTGTCACTCAAAAGTTGGCAGTGGGTTATGGAGCCTTAGTACCCTTTTTGGCCAATTGAGGGCTACTGATTTCAACCACCTATTTTCATCCTTGTGGCTAAAATATGAATTACAAACTGGCCTCTTTAAAGAGGCTTCATTCATTTTAGGTGTTAAAGTAAATAAAATCTTTCTTTTAACACTCTTCTTCCCCATCCTTTTCCACTGGATAAGTTATATTGTTTCACTGCAGGTGGAAATAAATACATCCAGTCCACTCTTTTCTCTCCCATTCTACAATAAATAAATGAATATCCACATAGATTGCATTACAGCTGCACCTACTAGGAAGCTAGGGTTCAAAACCTGTCACCTTGTCTTCCGCTTGAAAATAATTGTGCATCTTCTCCTACTTCATTACAGTTTCTGCCAACTTTTGAAGATAGCTGAGGCATCAGTTGATATTTGTTGTTAACAGTAAGGGTGCTACATAGTTCCTGCTGCACTACTGTGTGTTGACACCTAAACCTATATTTTTTCAGAGGTTGATTTTTGGTTCAGAACTATTCAACACAGTCATTTCAGGAAAGCCCAACTTACTGTTTTTGCACTGTTAGTCCAATGTTGCTGAATGCAATGTCTATTCTATGATAAATAAAGAAGAGGAGACCTATGAAAAGGGGAAATCAGCATGCTGGTAATTTTGTTGCAGCCTAACCTCTTCCCCCTTGAATCTTGCTCCCTTCTATTTTCTTTACTTTTTTATGTATAGTTATACAGTTCTCTAATTGCGGTGATAGTGTGACTTTTAAAAGACTGACAGGAAAGAGTATGGAGCCCAACTATATTTACTGTTTTTGCCAGTGTATTCTGCTTCATGGTAAGTAGACCTGTATTGCTTGATGAATGAACTCTTGTTTTGTAGGAGAGAGGAAAATGGACTATGAGAAATTACTGGAACATAAATGTCTCTTTATACTGAATAGCAGGCAGATTCACCACACACTTCTGTAGGGTAAAATTCTAGACTGTTATATGTACAACTTTATTAGAAAAACAGTTTCCATTACATTCTTTGGAAGTCCCTTGTTAAATCAATCCTGTAAGATAATCATCCTTCAGAGGGGAGAACAGATAGTGGTACCTTGACTAAAAAATAAGCTGATATTTTCCATTTTTCCTTAAGAAGTTATGGATACAATTATTAAACATATAGTGAACCAAGAGTGTAGTAAATTTTACCTAACGTGGAGTACAATAAATGTTACTGCACAAGAATGCAAGTGCAGACAAAAATCCCCTGCCAGTCTCCACTGGTGCTTCAGAGTTATGACCTATAGGATAGGTTTTCCTCCAAGGTGCTTTTCAGCTCAAAATCAGAATATCGGGGAGGGATAGCTCAGTGGTTTGAGCATTGGCCTGCTAAACCCAGGGTTGTGAGTTCAATCCTTGAGGGGGCCACTTAGGGATCTGGGGCAAAATCAGTACTTGGTCCTGCTAGTGAAGGCAGGGGGCTGGACTCGATGACCTTTCAAGGTCCCTTCCAGTTCTAGGAGATGGGATATCTCCATTATATATAAATGCACCATTCTGTTTTGGTGATGCAGCTTTTTCTTAGATAAGGTTGTGGTTAACGTAAACCATTGTCTTCTGGCAGGGCAGTAAAGCATTCATGTCTTGTTTCAACTCTTTGACAAGCAATCATATGGCAGGATGAATGGAGTATTCTTCCATTTGTATAAAACAACTTGATACATATTAACAGGGCCTGATTTCTCTCCTCCCACTTCCACCCCCTCAAGAGATGCTCAGTACCCATATCTTCCATTGACTTCAGTTGGAATTCTGGGCACAATCTGTGTAGTTTAGAGAGGGCAACAAGTACAATTCCAATAGGGTTGTGGCACAACTTTATTCTAAAGTTTAATTCCCCCCATCCCCAACATTACCCCTCCAAATTTTTCTCCTAATAGCACTCTTTTTGGGAGGGTATACAAATGCTTGTTTGGCTCAGTATTCTGGAGCCCAGGATATAAAAGCTTTTACTTCAACAATCCCTCAGTCTCTCTCTGACAGTTTGGGTGGGTGATGAACCCAATTCTCTCCCGTCATCAGAATTTGTTAGGGTAGTTTAAAGTATTTGTCTAATACCAAGCTTATAGTTTGTAGGTGGGACGAGGGGGAAGGTTGTGTAGTTTGACTTTGACTATTAAGTTCCTTCCATTTAGGAAGATGGGGGAAATAAGTCTGATCCAAGACTCGTCGTCCTGACAAAATATTCCTCCAAAGTTGTTGTCATAGAGGAAATCTTGGGGAACTGAATGTTTTTAGAAGGGAAGGGCTCTGATTCAAGAGGAACACAAGTAATGTTGTGTGAAATAGCTCTTTGGGTTTTTGCTTAAGAAAAAGTCTTAAATCCACCAAAGGAGGATCCCCTCGTGATGTTAAGTAGCTTTTCTCGTCTAGTTATAAGGAAATTCTTGCATCCATCAGGACAGGAGGCCTTGGGATTCTTTTCTTGTTAGCAGAGCAGCCAGTTCTTTAGTTCGTAGCACTCCTTGTTGTTGTTTTAAATAGAACCAGGTAGATCCAAGAAGTATAGGGACAAACAAGAATCCAATAGTGTGCATTAGTCTTCTCAGTCAGTCAGAGATTGGATCCAAAGGTTGGTTCTGATTATGACCTGGCATAAACAGCAGCTGTAGGGCTTCTTTGGATTCAAGCTGTTCACGTCCTCTCAGGATGATGGGGCCATCTCTGTCCAGGTGACTCAAATCCTTCATGCAGAAGACCTGTGGAACAGTCTTATCTCTATAGAGCTTTCTCAAGGGATCTATCTGTGGAAGGTCCTGCCATCGCCTTCCTGCTCCTGTCAAAACTTCCACCATTGTTGCTAGGACCTTTTTAGTCAAAGTTGAGAAGGCAAAAAATGTAGCCGGTCTTGGTTAGAATTCTTAACTCGTTTATGAAAAACAAACAGTAAATTTAAAATGTAAGGAGAATGTCTTACTGACATTTACTATGCTCCTTCTGCAGTCAAAGAAACAGTCTAAATATTGTCTTAAGTACTACTTTCTGGTAAACATCCTTTGGGTTCAAGAGGTTCCTGAAAGCAATTTTGAAATAAAATGTCTAAATGACAAGAATACTTAAATGAGCCTTTGTCACCAGCAGATGCACCTTATACGCAGTTCAGTATGGGTGTCAATTGTATGGTCACACCACCTGAAAAAAAGAGCAGCTAATATAAACTTGGGTGCTGAATACTATAGAATGGGAGGGAACAGCTTGCGTTACTCAGTTGACCTTCATGCTAACTCACAATGGCACTGAAAGCTTTTTTTTTTTTTCTTCCCAGCTACCCTTTGCCAGAAGATAAAACTATAATGTAGGGCTCCAGCAGTTTGCATAGTGAAAGGTGTGTGAGTGTGAAATTGCGATCAGGGCTTGGGCAATCATCTTTCCTTCCCAATCCACAAGAGGATAAATGTAGGATAAGATTATCATAATTGAGGGATTTGGATGTCCAGATCCCTTAGGCAACTTTTGAAAATCTCCACTTTAATGGCTCTCTTAATTATGCAATATACTCCAACCTATAAAGTTTGTGTATTCAGAATTTTAAGGCAAGGTGTAGGAACTGTCCAGGGATTTCACTTGCAACTTTGCTTTCCTCAGCAAGAAATGAGATCACTTTAAGCACTGCATATTAAAGTAGGCTTTTGCAAAGAAGTAGCTTCCTCTTTGTGTTGCACACAGCACAACCCCACCATGAGAACAAAGCACATTACTGTACTTCAGTAATTAATGTTTTAAGACTGGCAACAGAATAGAGCCCCACTGTCAATACTGAAAACTGCCTTAATCAAGAAGATGATGGAGCAGTGTGACCAAAAAGCCAGATTCCTGTGTAAATTGAACCTTAGGCCTGGTCTACACTAACCCCCCAATTCGAACTAAGGTACGCAACTTCAGCTACGTGAATAACGTAGCTGAAGTCGACGTACCTTAGTTCGAACTTACCGTGGTCCAGACGCGGCAGGCAGGCAGGCTCCCCCGTCGACTCCGCGTACTCCTCTCGCCGAGTAGGATTACCGGAGTTGACGGCGAGCACTTCTGGGTTCGATTTATCGCGTCTTGTCTGGACGCAATAAATCGAACCCAGAAGTTCGATTGTCTGCCGCCGAACCAGCGCGTAAGTATAGACAAGCCCTTAGAAACTAGTAAATCCTTCTTTGTCCATGCTAGATAAATAGTCTAGTGGAGAAAAGAGGAAGTCCAGCAATTGAGGAAAACTTTACAGTTCTTCAAGATCTAGAAGAGAGTACACACAACCTCAAATCCTGAGATCAAAGGAAAAATTAATCCTCTGGAACAGGACAAAAGCAGTAAAGAAGCTTTTCCAAGAGGCCATTTTCAGGGAGCAGCTTTTGGGCTCCTGCTATTTTAGTCATTTATTTAGTCACTGTAGGTGAGTGTGCGCCCCTACGCCACTGATCAGAGAAGTTCAACAGCAGTCCATCCCGCCCACACGCACGCCACAAGGCCAGCCAGCATGCGCAGGCATTTCCTCCTCAGTTCTTTCTTAACCATCCCTGGCTAGAGACTTAGGTAAGAGCTGTCCGTTCATGGATCGTTAACTCCCTATAGTTTTGCAAATTTTAGCTTCGCTTGAAGCCTTTTCCTTTTAGTACCTTGTTTGTTTTTAGTTGGCCATGCCAAAAAAAAGAGAAGAAAGGGTTTGCTTCCCACCAACTCCAGTGGAAGAGAACCCCCCTAGACAAGGCTATTCCTGACTCTCCAGGCTTCAAAAAGTGCCTTATCTGCAAAGAATCCATCCCAGTGATGGATGGACACTTGCAGTGCGTTCGCTGACTGGAGGAAAAGCACAATCCACAAAAGCGTGGTTGGTGCTAACAGCTAAAACCCAGGTCCAGGAAGGCTTAAACTGCTGCTCATGGAGTTGGCCCTTCAACCCCCGGAGTCCCAGCGAGAGCTGTCACCGCAACCTTCTACTACAAAAGCAGGTGATTCCAAAGAGATGTCATTCACTCAAATCCACTAAAAAAAGGTCTGCAAATCCCCGTAACGAGCCCCAATCAAGCCAGAAATGATCTCCAGCTCCATCTGTATCATTTGTACCAACGGCACCAAAGCCATCTAAAGTTGTTATCCAATGCACGCCCAGTACTGAGCTGACAGAGCAAGTTGGTCTGCCCAAAGACCTGAGGGGCAGAGGCAAAGAAGTATCAGTACTGCGGGGGTGTGAAAAGCATGGAAAATCTGCCCTGGGGAAGGCTACATTGATGCTGTCATCGGTACAGACCTTGACCCTGCTGTGCTTGGCACTGACGGACCATATGATTTGGGTCTTCATCTTCAACTCTGTCAGTACGAGCCTCTTGGCACCGACAACCACCGGCACAACTGCCATCCGCGCCGGCAGATTTCCGGTGCGCAAGGGCTCTCTCAGTATCAAATGCACTGGATTCATCCCTACTCGGTACCGGGGCTGGGGTAGAGAGTTCTCCCAGAGCATTAGACTCCATGATATCTCCATTTTGCATACCTCCTTTCTCTTCATCAGAGTCAGCTAGTGAGGGAGGGGATTTGGGTTTCCACCACTTGTCTTACCCACCCTATGAGTCCCAATTTCATCATGGACACCAGATGTACCGTCCATCTGACCCTCAGCCTCCATGGTTTGGACAGCCATTGTATCAGCTGCCAGCCCCCCACCCTTAATGGCCAGATTGAGATCCCAAGGAGGGCCAAGAGACAAGAAGTCTCCCAGGCCCCTAGTGTAGCATATCCACAGGCAAGGAGGCATCCTCCTTCAGCTGCAGCGTCAAAGGGGTTGGAACCTCCTGAACAACTGATGGAGGAAGTTGAAGCTGAGGCAGAAAAGGAAGACACCCTTCAACTTGTCTTTCGTCATCCTCACCTGAGGAGGCGGTGTGCCCTCTCCGCCATCCATGGTGGATGATTTTAAATCATTCCAGGACTTAACTCAGAGGGTGGCAGAAGCCCTGCAAATACAGCTGCATGAAGTGGCAGAGCCTCACCACAAACTTGTGCACATTCTACACTCTTCCACCTCTGCCAGAGTTATATGGCAGACCCCTGTCCGTCCTGCCAACATGCAAGCGGATGGACAAAAAGTATTATGTGCCGGTGAAGGGCACTGAATTTTTATTTTCTCACCTACCTCCAAAATCCATCATTGCAGATGTAATTAATTGGACGGGCTGTCAATGCCAGTTTAAATCCAACCTGTATTACCGAGATGGGAAACGAATGTGTTTTTCTGCCAAACAGGACCATATATCAGCCACTCTTCAGTTCCAGGAAGCAAATTACCTTGTCAGCCACATATGACTACCAGAACTATGTGGAAACTACGTGCCTTTATTGATCGAGGGACTTGGATTAATCGGCATTGGTGAGGCCTCATCTGGAGTACCGTGTCCAGTTTTGGGCCTCACGCTACAAGAAGGATGTGGAAAAATTGGAAAGAGTCCAGTGGAAGGCAACAAAAATGATTAGGGGGCTGGAGCACATGACTTATGAGCAGAGGCTGAGGTAACTGGGATTATTTAGTCTGCAGAAGAGAAGAATGAGGGGGGATTTGATAGTTGCTTTCAACTACCTGAAAGGGGGTTCCAAAGAGAATGGATCTAGACTGTTCTCAGTGGTACCAGATGACAGAGCAAGGAGTAATGGTCTCAAGTTGCAGTGAGGGAGGTTTAGGTTGGATATTAGGGAAAAACTTTTTCACTAGGAGGGTGGTGAAGCACTGGAATGGGTTACCTAGGGAGGTGATGGAATCTCCTTCCTTAGAGGTTTTTAAGGTCAGGCTTGACAAAGCCGTGGCTGGGATGATTTAGTTGGGGATTGGTCCTGCTTTGAGCAGGGGGTTGGACTAGATGACCTCCTGAGGTCCCTTCCAACCCTGATATTCTATGATTCTGTGATCAGTTCTCGGACTCCCACAAAGACCAATTTATGGCACTAATTAACAAGGGACAAGGGGTCGTGAAAACATCTCTCCAATCCACATTAGATTCAGCAGACATGGCCACATGTTCAATTTCCATGGCTGTGGTTATGAGAAGGGCTTCGTGGCTGCAGTTGTACAGCTTCCCTAAAGAGATCTAAAGCATGATGGAGGACCTTCCCTTTGAGGGAAAGAAGCTGTTCACCAAAAAGACAGATGCATCCCGTCACATGTTGAAGGATTCTTGGGTGACTCTTTAATCACTAAGGATATACATGCTGGCCTACAAGAGAAAACACAGCCCTCAGTCGCAGTTTAAACCCGTCATCACAGTACACATCTTAATGCTCATCACAGAGCTCTTATGAGCCACAGAGAAAGAAATCTTAAGTTCCCCAAACGAAAGGAATCGGGACCACAACTGACTTCTCAGCCCTCAACCTTGAAGCAGTAGTTTTATGTGTTGGTGGAGGTGCCTGTAGAAATACTTTGGTACCTTATGCTGGGGAAACCCCATTCCTCCTTTTGGAGACTGCTTTACCCTGTTCCGCAGCACCTGTGAATGGATAATCTCCAACAAATGGGTGTTGGAAATCATCCAGAATGGATATGCCATTCACTTCCTCCTTCTTTGTGCCTCTTCAGAGACCCTTCTCACAAGAGTCTAAGTCAAGAGGTAAACCATCTCTTCAGCATAGGCACTATAGAGCCTATGCCGGTACATCTTGTTACCCGTTCTTGGAACCAGCCATGAAATAACCACAAACAAAGGTCGAACTAAAGCAGTACTGAGGGTATTCCCTTATTTGTGCAATAATTCTCACACGCACAACACATTCATGCTGACAGACTGCAGGCCTGGGTTTTGGTTTCGATTTTGCAGGTGGCTGAGGCTGGCCAGACGACAGCTGCCCGGAGATCGGCAGCAGGGCAATGTGAGTCCCCGGAGTCCCTTCGGATCCACAGGAGGGCTCTACTGCTTCCGGTCCGGTCCCGAGTTTAGCATGCTGTTACATTTCCTTGTTGGTAATCTTCCTGGCTGCCTGTCTCAAGATTTATACCTTCACTGAGATGAAAACATAGTATTATTTGCTTCTTTGCTTTGCCATTGGCTGTCACTCACACTATCTCACTGATTCCTTACATTAATTGATTACATGTTCATAAGCATGAATACAATGGGTGTTCTTGGCTCTCAACCTTCAAGATACATTCTTCCACATTTCTTTCATACCAAGTCATAGGTATTACCTCAGATTCACACTGGGCCAGGACCACTCACTTTTGGCTTCTCATCAGCCCCCAGAGTGTTCTCCCTCTCGGTAGTAGCAGCCCACTTATCCTCTCAGGACATAATGTTTTATCATTACCCGGACGATTGCCTTCTCAGGGCATGGTCCTACACAGAGGCCCAACGGGTCACTCGGGTCACAAGGGACCTGTTTCTGAATCTGGGTCTACAGATCAACAAACACAAATTGATCTTTAATACCAGTGCAGAGACTAGACTTCATAGGAGCCGATCTAGACTCCATTCAGGCAAAGGCCCTCCTCCCACATCAGATTTCTCAATCTCACCTCTTTGATAGAGACAGCCCCCAAATTTTGGCCAAGCATTGCCTCCAACTTCTGGGACACATGGCCACAGACACATCAGTTATTGCTCATGCCAGACTGTGAATGAGATGCCTCCAAGCATGGTTCAGTTCAGTTTACAAGCCAAACAGAGACAACATAAACAAACTTATATCAATGCCCACCAGGGTCAAACTATCCCATAACTGGTGGAAGAACCCAATAAACATCTTTACAGGAATCCTGTTTACTCAGTCCTTCCCATCTGTACTCCTGATTAGCGATGCATCCCTCATAGGATATGGTTCACATTTCAATGGTCACAAAATACAGGGCAAATGGTCTCTTGTGGAGACAGGCCTCCATATCAACCTGCTTGAGCAGTCAGAAACGCATGCGCTCACTTTCTCCCACTGATCAAGGACATGCATACAAAGGTCATGATGGGCAACATGGCCTGCATGCACTAGTTGGAAGGTGCACTAGTTCCATAGCTTCTATGCACAGAGGATGAGAACTTGCATCTCCCACAACATCTTAATATCGGTGGCCTACTACCAGGAATACACAACACGATGGCTGACAGCATCAGCCACAAATTCCCACATGAATGGGAGACAGTTGATGATTCTACATGACCTAGTCCAACAGTGGGGGACACCAGTAATAAATTTGTTATTTATCAGAACAAGAAATGTCCACAGTACTGCTCCAGGGCGGGAATTGGACGACGCTTCTTGGGAGACACTCTCCTTCCTTGGGACAAGGGCCTTCTTTACGCCTTTTCCCCATTCCCTCTATTACTGAAGGTCCTGTTCAAGATAAAAAGGGAAAAATATCATTCTTATCAACCACACCTGGGCTACGCAAACTGTAGCAACTGGCATTTTGTCAACCAGTGACTCTACCAGTCACTCCTTACCTTCTGTCGCAGAATGAGGGACAAACCCTCCACCCCAATCTGTGGATTCTGCGACTCAAAGCGTGGCTCCTTCATAGATCTAGCACATAGAGACCTCTCGCTCTGAGGAGGTACAGGAGGTGCTATTACACAATAGAAAGAGCACTACTCTTTGTACCTACTTCCAGGAATGGAAGAGGTTCCAGATCTGGTGCCAACCCAAGGGTGTCACATCTAATACAGCGGCCCTACTGCTGGTCCTAGACTACCTCTTAACCTTAAAGAAATCAAGTCTCTCTATTAACTTGCTGAAGGTTCATTTAGTAGCAATCGCAACCTTCCACCAGCACGTAGAATGCTATTCAACCTTTTCCCACACAACTACAAAGAGGTTTCTTAAAGGCATAGCAAACCTCTTCCCACAACCCAGGCCTCACTCCCAATGGGACCTCAGTCTAGTGTTAAAATGACTGACTAGACTGCCATTTGAACCATGGCTACTTGTTCACTAACTCCCCTTTCCATGAAGACAGTGTTCCTCATTGTCATCACTTCAGCCTTAAGGATAGGGGAGATGAGAGAGCCTTGATGGCACATCCCACCCCCTTTTATTGTGTTCGTCTCTGATAGGTCACACTCAGACCACATGTGAAGTTCACCCCTAAAGTGACTTCTGCATTTCACATGAATCAACTTATTCAGTTTTCAACATTTTATCCCAAACCTCATGAGGACAATAGGGAAGCCATCCTCCATATGCTCACTGTGAGAAGAGCCTTGGCCTTCTATTTGGACAGGACAAAGGCATTTAGAAAAATTTCTGAGAATCTTCCTCTCTGTTGTGGATCGATTGAAAGATGCAGTGATCTCAGCTCAGAGGTTCTCCATGTGGGTCTCTGGCTATATTAAACTTTGCTACCAATTAGGTGGGGTAAAACGCTCATTTTCAATATGCACACATTCTACAAGTCTCCTCGATCGCCTTTTCAAAGGGTATCCCTGTATTTGAGATCTGCGGAGCAGCTACCTGGGCATCTGTGCATACCTTTGCAGAACACTGTGCTATTCTAGGGGATTTGGCTACAGATGCCCAATTTGGTGCCATAGTACTGTCATCTCTATCGGCCTCGACTCCAAAGTCCCATCCTCCAGTGGTGGTTACTGCTCGGGAGTCACTTACAGTGGAGCAACCATAGGGACACTACTCTAAGAAGTTGTTATTCATCTTGTTCAATAGTAATGGTTTTTTGAGATGTGTCCCCCTATGGGAGCTCCACGACCCTCTCTCCTCCCCTCTACTTTGGAGTTCCACTAGTTGACTCTGCAGTAGAGAGAGAGAACTGAGGAGGGAATGCCTGTGCACGCTGGCTGGCCTCGTGGCGCGCCGGACGTACTGCTATTGAAGTTCTCTGATCAGCGGCGCAGGGCCGTGCACACACCTACAGTGGAGCACCCATAGGCGGGGACATCTTGAAGAACCATTGTGGTGACTAGCTACTTCTTTTGTACTCCAGTTTATTTCAAAGTGTTGTTTTCTTTTGATGTGGAAGGAAGTGAAAGCACTGCACGACTCTTTATTAAAATTTTGATTTTTCCTGCAAGAGCTCTCTGCGAAAAGGATGTTATTTTTTTTCCTCTGCCTCAAGCTGTGAGGCCAATTGTCTTTTTAGTCCTTGCATAATCGTTTGATCACACTAAACTCATTTTTCTTAACTACAAATTTGTCAGACTGTGGAATCATTAAGAGTGAGGTGTTTCTCTAATTATCTAATTTGTAAACGTGGCTGCTCTGCTTTCTTTATACCTCTCAAAGTCCTCCTTATCATACCAGCCGAAAGAGTGCCAAAGCCAAACTCATTTAAAAATAAGACACCTGCACGGTGATGAAGGTATGATACCTGGGCTGATGCTTCATAAATTACAAGTACATTAATTAATTGTTTATATTACAGGTTCAGGCTGGGCTCCAAGTATGAAGATATGAAACAGATGGTCCAGGCCCCCAAAAGTTTGCTATCTAATATTTTAAAACAATAAGTATGACAAAAAGCCCAACCCCAGTCACTGATCAGGGTAATTAGTACTAACTGTGTTAAATTTCTCTTCAAAATCTTGTGAGCAACTGTAGTCAATAGTAAAAATTTTCATCTCTAGTTTAGAATAAGATTTTGGATTACCGTCAGGTAGTAACTTTAGTTATCACCTGTTTGCTATTTTTCCTTGGATTCAGGTTACAAATTTAAGTCCTTTCTAAACATTAAATTAACTTTAAAAAAACACCTTGAATCTTGTAAGGATGATACACACACATTGGCGGATTCTGTAATCTGAAGTGCTGTCATGCAAAGATACTTCTGAATCCGAATAGTTTATTTAAATTGATAGTAATGTACTTAGCAAAAATAGTTTTAAATGCAAGTCTAATGCTGTGTATTCTGATAAAACAGCAGTGTATTCTGATAATTATCCAAATTATGTGAAATAAAAATTTAAATTCTGCAATTAAGAGCACTGTTGTCATTTTGCTATATATACAGTATTGACAATGAAGCTAACATTGGACATTTACAGTGGCATGATTTGTGTCTGTAGACATTGAGACAACACAAATAATAAATCTCACTGTGAGGATGTTTTTTCCCTGAAACACTATACATTTTTTGTGTGTGTGTGTGTGTGTGTGTGTGTGTGTGTGTAAAATTATTAGTGTCGTGTGCATGGTTCTTTACAAATTGAACAAAAATGTTATACATGAAATAATATTTAAACCTTTATGTATTGACTAGAGGTTTTATTTATAGTCTCCTGTTTGTTTTAGAGGTATTTTTAACTATAGTATGAAACTAGTGCAACTATTGAAATCAGACTAACAAAAACAAGGTTATTCAAAACATACACCGTATTCCTAAATCTCTTTTTACTTATTGTAACATGTTGGTGTAATATCATCCTCAGCCTTTTCATTTTGGTAATTCTGGTTCAACCACTGGCCTCAGTAGAATTTGTTTGAAAAATTGACTCGTAGCACCAAAACCAGAAAACTCTGTATTTATCATGCTGATCTGAATAGTTTCATTGTTGCCTTGTGCTCCCCACCTGGTCTCTGTTGTGTTCAGCTATTGTCTCTCACCTTGTTGTTAGTTGTACTGTCTTTAGGACAGGGGCCATCTTCTTAGCACAATGGACCTCCACTAGGCAACTTCAGAGTACAAATAATAAATAATTTCCCCCTCTATTATTTAGTCAGCACTTAATGTTCTACATAACCTTCTTTTGCTCCAATTGTCTAATTCAGAATATACCTTTAATAAATAGCATTTGATAAAACTGAATTTCTACTTTCTTAGGTTGCTGCCCCCCTCAGGAAAAATTAGATTACTTGATGTTGGCAGCTGCTTTAATCCATTTCTGAAGTTTGAAGAATTCTTGACTGTCGGCATAGACATTGTCCCAGCTGTTGAGGTATGTAATGTTTGCTGAATTTATTTTTAATTTGAATTATATATTTTAGGGGTACTTTCTATAGTAAAAGACTTAAGGGAACGTGGGTCTGTTTTAAAAGCAGATATTCTGTATGGCTTCTGGAGGATGGGGGGGGAGTGAGGAAGGCCACCAACAAGCTTCATATCAATGGAAATATCTTTTAAGATTGATAAGTTTGTTGAAACAATCTAAGTTTATCACATTGGTCAAGCCTCTATAATATGAATTTTTAGTGTTAAAAGAAACAAGGTAAAAAACTGGCAAATCCCATAGACATGCAGTATATTTTTAAAGGTTGTTTCATTTTTCATTAGCTAAGAATAAGGAAGAGAAGACAAATTACTTTTTTTCAATTTATAATATGGTAAATATACTATAATCAGAGCTGTTGGCTGGATGCAACAAACACCACAGAATTTATGGCTGAAGTTAACATTTGTGTCCCCAGACAAAATTGCACTGGCTTAATTAAATCTGTACAACACATAATATCCTTAGTTAAACCAGGGCAACCTCTGTGTTTTGGAAAAGTCCTGAAATGTTTTTAACTTGCTGTAATCATTATGTACTGCTTTTGTCTCCCCATCTTGGTCTTATTTATGTTAGTGAGGATTAAGCAGACTCTAACAGAACAACAGTGCCCTCAACAAGAGAGTGGGAGGGAGATGAGAAGATACAGAAAAGCATAGATTTTTATTTTAAATCTTCAACCGCATCCACTGACTCCAAGAATCTTGAAGCAAATGAGCAATTTCATATCTTTTATATTAAAAATGTAATTGGAAGCTAATAAATATGACAATAAATCTTTGAAAAGACAAAGTAAAAATGTAAAAGCAGCCATTGTGAGTAGTGCCAGTTAAATCAGTAGTATGACCAACCAAAGTACTGCAAAGTTAAATTTGCCCTGTCTGATTATATCAGACTCTTAAGGGTTGTCTGCATGGGGGAGTTATTCCAAAATAGTTATTTCTGATTAACTCCATTTATGAATGCTCTCTTTCTGGAATATGAGTATTCACATATGGAGTTAAACAGGAATAGCTAATCTGCTTTCAATTCACACCCTACTTTATACTGGATTAATTTTCATGTATAGACAAACCCTTAAGGCAGAAAGACGAAACATAATATACAGGTGGCCTTGCTATTCTTGCTGAGTAAAACCCACCCCTGTGCAGAAATCCAGGACAAGGCCTATGAACCATTCACTAAATTCAAGGCTTGCACTGGTTGTCTTTGTATTGGGGAGAGGGGCAAGAGATGGGAGAAGCTTTTTGCTTTCTCTCATCTTTGTCCAGCATATAAAAGCACAGCATATTCTGAAGTTCTCGTTTTAACACAGCACAACAGCAGCCAATGTGGGAAATCATATGTACACACACCAGTCTGGCAAGCAGCATAAAGAAAACCACAGTGGTTACTGGCTATCTTTTTTAAAAAAAAATCCCAGTTTCTGATAAAGCACCAGGGCCGGCTCCAGGCACCCAAGCACATGCTTGGGGCGGCGGGGGGAGCGCGGCGTGGCATTACGCGGGGGGGGGCGCTCCGGCAGCGCTCGGTAGGGGGGCGATGCTCTGGGGGAGCGGTTTCGGGGGGGGCAGCGCGGGGCTCGGCGCTTGGGGGGGGGGTTCCGGCGGCGCTCGGGGCAGCGCGGGGCTCGGCATTCGGGGGGGCGGGAGGGGTTCCAGCGGCGGGAGGGGGGGGCGTGGGCTCCAGCGCTCGGCGGGGGGGGCGGCGCGGGCGCGTCGCTGGAGGGGGGGTTCTGGCGGCACTCGGGCGGGGGCGGGTTCCGGGAGCGCGGCGCTCGCCGGGGGGGCGGCGGTGCGTGGCTCGGCGCTCGGGGGGGGGCAACGGGGGGCGTGTTCCAGTGGCGCTCGGCTGGGGGGGGGGGGGCGGCGCTCTCTTTTTGCTGCTTGGGGCAACCCTATGGTAATTCAGTACACACAGAGAATCAAGCTCTTATTTCCTCTAAACACTGAATGCTGTAAAAAAAATAATTTAGATGTTAAAATGTTGTTCAATGTAACATATGCATTAGAGCCGGCCCTGTAAAGCACTCTTAAGTAACAAGTCCTGAAATTGTTTTAAAATTTTTCTCTTTATCCTTGTTGGTTTATATTGAGTGTCTGTTTTCTCAGCATCTGAGACTGACAGAGGCATCAGCAAATCTGACTAAAGCGCTATTTTCAAAAATATATTTTGCTAACTTTCTGCTAATCTTGTGTTACTTGAAGTATGTACAATTTTCAGATGGAAATACACTGAAAATCATAATGGGGTTATTTTAACACTTACCAACAAATATTGTGCAGTTACCACAGTTGCATCCTATTCTAAATATACTGTGGTAGAGAATGTGATACCACAGATCCTTAATGTGGCTAAAAGCTGAGATTTTAATTCCAGTTACTGTATATTCTCTGTTCACTTCACGCCACAGTGCAAGCCTGTGAAAAGCAGTTGAAAGATTCCTGGAGCACTAATGACATCTTACAACTTTTTATATACATTCTCTGAGGAAGAAATGATTCTATACAGACAAACACACAGAAAACCAGAAGAAAGTCTTAATGTAAACAGTGACAAGTAACTTTATAACAGTATGGTCTCTCTAATTCACACTTTAGTAACTTTTACATAGTATTTACCATTGAAAAATGAGCAGTGAGTGTTGAGGTCTCTATGAATGAGTTATTATACAAAATAATCCTGCAGAATCTTTACTATGCTGTAAAATAGCATCAGATTAAGCTCCATTTGTCAAATGTTCATTACAAAATGTATTTATATCCTTGTATTTCATCTTCATTTAATTATTAACTTGCAGTTCAGTATTTCACAGTAGATGGTCCAGTCAACAATGTAAATTAGTGAGACTCTACAGTGTTAAAATGTTTTGTTCTGGGAATGCCATCATTTCTGAAGGAAGTCAGGTAATTGGTGAATAGATTATATTCACCAATAGACTTATTCAAAGTGTCATAAATTGGCATATGTTACATTGAACAACATTTTAACATCTAAATTATTTTTTTACAGCATTCAGTGTTTAGAGGAAATAAGAGCTTGATTCTCTGTGTGTACTGAATTACCATAGGGTTGCACTCCGCAGCAATTTGGACTAAAGTTATTCCGAGTTTCCTGGATTCTTTAGACAACTGGAATGTTTGTCTTCATTAATTTTTTTTAATGGGTGCTTAAGTGTAAAAATGAAAAGTATAAACCCATACAGGAGCTACCCCAGCATTGTTTTTAGGATTGTATTGCTCATTTTATACTGTCCCACATTTTGCCTAATATGCCACAGTTTTTGCATGACAATATGCAGCTACTCTGGGAGAAAGAGAGGATTTTGGCAACTGAGTATGAGACATTTGTGGATTTGAACATTTGGAGATGCAAGACAACAATGTGGAATGAGTACATTATCTGAGTGTTTCTACCAAAATTATCAGCAGTGAAATAGTTCTGTGACACTTTAATCTGCAATTTATGGTTTCAGAGATGACATCAATTGAGATTAAAATGGGTAGTTCCCATTTCTGAGCTATTGGGGTTTCAATGCATTAATTCACATTTTGAAGGCTTTCTATGCAACTATGATAGCTGGCACTCTTACTTTTTTTTTTTTTTTTTAAGCTTTAAATTCTACAGCACAATTTAGTAGCAAGAGACAGATTTAAAAGGCTGCTGAATATCTAGGAGCCTTTTCATAAACATCACATGCGTTTGCCTGTTTGTTTGTTACTGAGCGTAATCTTAATCTATTTTAATATTTTTCTCTCACCAGAGTGTATACAAATGTGACTTTTTAAACCTTCAAATTCAGCAACCTCTCCAGCTTGCGCAAGATGCTATAGATGCCTTTCTTAAACAGCTGAAAAATCCCATTGATTCTCTACCTGGAGAACTCTTCCATGTCGTGGTTTTCTCACTTCTCCTGTCTTACTTTCCATCACCTTATCAACGATGGATATGCTGCAAGAAGGCCCATGAACTTCTGGTGCTGAATGGCTTGTTGCTTATAATCACTCCTGACTCCTCCCACCAGAATCGCCATGCTATGATGATGAAAAGCTGGAAAATTGCCATAGAATCCCTGGGCTTTAAACGTTTCAAGTATTCAAAGTTTTCTCACATGCACCTGATGGCATTTAGGAAAATCTCCCTGAAAACTAAAAGTGATTTAGTTAGCAGGAACTACCCAGGGATGCTGTATATTCCACAGGATTTCAACAGTGTAGAAGATGAGGAATATTCTAACACTTCCTGCTACGTCCGATCAGATATTGAAGATGAACAGCTAGCTTACAGCTTCATGGAGCTTCCTGATGCCCCTTATGATTCAGACTCTGGAGAAAGCCAGGCTAGCTCAGTCCCATTCTATGAGCTAGAAGATCCTATATTACTTTCAAGTTAATGTAATAGTTAAAATGCCCTTTAAGTCCAAACTACTTTATTGCGTAACAAATTTTGCTATACTAACATGGGCTCGTTACATAAAAATGGTTTGCATAGAGAAAATGCAAAGGTTTACAGAGTTTGCTATTTTTTTCTACTTCTGAATTTTAAAATTTATTCTTGTACAAAAAGTGAAGAATACACATTTTATGCAAAATGACTCATGTCATAGCATAAATTGCTGTTACTTTCTTTAGGACTTTTCAGAAAGGTACCATTCTTTTCTTCAGTGCTGTGAAGTGTAAATTCTACTTAATTTTGCTAAATGTCTTGTTTCAATATTTTTAATTCTTAATACAGTTGAGCTTATGAGACTGGAGTTGGTGGATTTCTGAGAAGTAATTTGCACTTTGATAGTAAATGTGCAAATAAGTTTGGAGTAAGCTGTTTGGTTAAATTTTGTCTTTTTTTTTTTTTTATTTGAACAAAGCTTTTGTTCTGTGTTGCAGAAAGCAGTTTCATTCTGGGTAAGATTGGGCTGAAGAAACTTAAAGATCTTGTTGATCTTTCTATTTCAGTTAATTGAGGTAATCACAAAATACTGTATTGGGGCATACTCTCCCATCTGTATACACATGTAAAACCTCACTGGCATAACGGAAGTTAGATGTGTGTTGATGAGAGACTAGCCCTGACAAATGATATAGTTCAATAGGTTTAGATACCTTTTTTTTTTACTTCAAAGCTGGAAAGTGTTTGCAATTTTATGATTATAGTAGCACTAACATATCAGTATTGCCCACATTGGATAGTTTTCTGTATTCTCCTGAAATCCTATTCTGCATACAGTTTTAGAGCAAAATACTTGTGGGTGGGGAAAAAATGCTAAGATTAAGTATTCTTTTATAACTGTAGATCTTAATTTCAGAATTTCCTCACGGTAACTCTAGTAGGCCAATTTTGTAAATACTAGGACCCAATTCTACACATTTAAGGATGTACATACATGTGAGTGAGTAACCTCACTGACCACTCTCATAAGTGAAGTTAAGGGCACCCTTAAGTGTTTGCAAGATTTGGGCCCCATTCTAGATAAGGCATTTGGCTGGACACTCTAAGAATTGCTCTATAGTTTGACACAGACAAAATCTGATCTGTACACATTCTGAAATATTTTTTCAAATGTGTATAGTAAACCTATATCCTTCTGCAGACAAATTTCTGTACTGATGTAGAAACAATGGTGGTTGTTTTTTGTGGGTTTTTTTAAATACTTTTGCTCTCCATTTAAAAAGAATTGCCAAAAATGTCAAACCTGGGTACCTGAAGTTAGTCTTAAATTATTCTACCTAACTAGAAGTAGCTTGAATTAGGATCCAAAGTGTGGGTTTTAAGACCCTAACTTTAGAGTAGGCTTGAAAAATTGTATCCAGTGTTATAAATGTAGTTTCACAAATGATAAATATCTTTAGGCCATATAAAATTAATCTTGTATTCATCAGTCAGAAATTACCAATTGCCATTTCTAGTGTGAATTTTTAGGAGGTTATTTTTTGTTTTGTTTTTAAAACACTTCCATGGAAGTTTTGCACTGACGTTTCACAATTTCCAACTTCTTGATTGCTTTTTCTTTGTATTCTATATTTTCTTGGCAATTGGTCCTACTTACACTAAAAATTTCACAAACTGTATTAAGTTGCTTTATTCTTCAACATAAGCTTTTTGTACATCTTGCACATCACAGATTAAAAGAATTCCCTATCATCCAAACTTGATTGCTCTAGTTAACAATGAATGGCACAGTTTATTTATAAACAAAACAAGAATTATATTTAAAAATGTAAACATTTTAAAACTAGATGGAAGTGTTAAATTAGAACTCATGCTAAATTAAGAGAACATTAAAAATTTAACAGAAAGCCACTGATCTAAATGAAATCCACCATGTATTTTGAATTAAGTTAAATACAGCTTGATGTTCACATGTAATGCTTAAAAATTCACTTTTGCTAAACTAAGATGCTTGGAATCAAGACTGCATTCTTCTCAGGGTATGTCTACACTACGAAATTAGTTCGAATTTATAGAAGCCGGTTTTATTGAAATCGGTTGTATACAGCCGATTGTGTATGTCCACACAATAAAATGCTCTAGGTGCTCTAGTCGGCAGACCGCGTCCACAGTACGAGGCTAGCGTCGACTTCCGGAGCATTGCACTATGGGTAGCTATCCCACAGCTATCCCACAGTTCCCGCAGTCTCCGCCGCCCCTTGGAATTCTGGGTTGAGATCCCAATGCCCGGATGATGCAAAACAGTGTCGCGGGCGGTTCTGGGTACATGTCGTCAGGCCCCTCCCTCCCCCGTCACAGCAACGGCAGACAATAGATTCGCGCCCTTTTATCTGGGTTAGTTACCTGGGTTACCTGTGCAGACAACATGGAGCCCGCTCAGCACAGCTGAGCTCACCGTCACCATATATCCTCTTGGTGCCGGCAGACGTGGGACTGCATTGCTACACAGCAGCAGCTGCTAACTGCCTTTTGGCGGTAGACGGTGCAGTAGACTGGTAGCCTTCATCGGCGATCTGGGTGCTGGCAGCCGTGGGGCTTGCCTTTTGGCAGTAAATGGTGTATTATGACTGTTAGCCGGCCTATTACAAGTCGGGTCATCGCACATTAGCAGAGTCTTCCCTGAGCAGCAGCTCGTGCAATAGGCCTGAAGACCATCGTCATACACCGCCCCGTATTTGCTGCCAAGCACCCAGAAAGATGCCGAGGGCTATCAGTCACGCTGCACCGTCGTCTTAAGATGTAAAAAATAGATTTTCTCTGTATTCATTTGCTTCCCCCTCCCTCCGTCAAATCAACGGCCTGCTAAACCCAGGGTTTTCAGTTTAATCTTTGGGGGGGACCAGTCTGTGACAGTTGTTTGTGTCTCTCCCTGATGCACAGCCACCGTTCTTTATTTTAATTCCCTGTGCCTGTACGCCATGTCGTCACTCGGCCCCCCTCCCTCCTTCCCCTAGGCCGTCAGATACTACGTTTGCGCCACAGCTCGAGCCGCGAAGCGGTTCACGCCTTTTCTTTGAATTCTGGGTTGAGATCCCAATGCCCGGATGATGCAAAACAGTGTCGCGGGCGGTTCTGGGTACATGTCGTCAGGCCCCTCCCTCCCCCGTCACAGCAACGGCAGACAATAGATTCGCGCCTTTTTACCTGGGTTACCTGGGTTACCTGTGCAGACAACATGGAGCCCGCTCAGCACAGCTGAGCTCACCGTCACCATATGTCCTCTGGGTGCCGGCAGACGTGGGACTGCATTGCTACACAGCAGCAGCTGCTAACTGCCTTTTGGCAGTAGACGGTGTAGCATGAGTGATAGCCGTGGGGCTGGCAGCCGTAGGGCTGCATTGCACCAGCCCCTTCCAGGCGATGGTATATTATGACTGGTACCCGTCGTCGTCGTACTGGAGTGGCTGTCAATCATGGCCACCTGGGCAGACATGCTACTGTCTCGATGATGACGGTTACCAGTCATAATGTACTATTTTCTGCCAATTGCCCAATATTGTCTGCTAAGCACCCAGAAGAGGCCGAGGGCGATGCTGGGTGCTGGCGGACGTGGGGCTGGCAGACATGGGGCTGCATTGCTACACAGCAGCAGCCCCTTGCCTTTTGGCAGATGATGGTATATTATGATTGGTACCCATCATCATCATACTGGTATGGCTGTCACTCATGCTGCAGCGTCGGCTGCCACCTTAAGATGTAAAAAATAGATTTATTCTGTGTTCATTTGCTTCCCCTTCCTCCGTGAAATCAACGGCCTGCTAAGCCCAGGGTTTCCAGTTTAATCTTTGGGGGGACCATTCTGTGTGACAGTTGTTTGTGTTTCTCCCTGTTCCTGTACCTGTACGCCATGTCGTCACTTGGCCCTCCCTCCCTCCCTCCCTCCCTCCCGCCCTCCTTCTCCTGGTCCATCAGATACTACTTTCGCGCCTTTTTTCTGACCAGGCGCCATAGCTAGCACTGGGATCATGGAGCCCGCTCAGATCACCGCGGCAATTATGAGCACTATGAACACCACGCGCATTGTCCTGGAGTATATGCAGAGCCAGAACATGCCAAGGCGAAACCCGGACCAGGCGAGGAGGCGATTGCAGCACGGCGACGAGAGTGATGAGGAAATTGACATGGCCATAGACCTCTCACAAGGCACAGGCCCCAGCAATGTGGAAATCATGGTGTCACTGGGGCAGGTTGATACCGTGGAACGCCGATTCTGGGCCCGGGAAACAAGCACAGACTGGTGGGATCGCATCGTGCTGCAGGTATGGGACGATTCCCAGTGGCTGCGAAACTTTCGCATGCGTAAGGCCACTTTCATGGAACTTTGTGACTTGCTTTCCCCTGCCCTGAAGCGCCAGAATACCAAGATGAGAGCAGCCCTCACAGTTGAGAAGCGAGTGGCGATAGCCCTGTGGAAGCTTGCAACGCCAGACAGCTACCGGTCAGTCGGGAATCAATTTGGAGTGGGCAAATCTACGGTGGGGGCTGCTGTGATCCAATTTGCCAGGGCAATGAAAGACCTGGTGATAGCAAGGGTAGTGACTCTGGGCAACGTGCAGTCAATAGTGGATGGTTTTGCTGAAATGGGATTCCCAAACTGTGGCGGGGCCATAGACGGAACCCATATCCCTATCTTGTCACCGGAGCACCAAGCCACCGACTACGTAAACCGCAAGGGGTACTTTTCAATGCTGCTGCAAGCCCTGGTGGATCACAAGGGACGTTTCACCAACATCAACGTGGGATGGCCGGGAAAGGTACATGATGCTCGCGTCTTCAGGAACTCTGCTCTGTTTCGAAAGCTGGAGGAAGGGACTTTCTTCCCGGACCAGAAAGTGACCATTGGGGATGTTGAAATGCCTATCGTGATCCTTGGGGACCCAGCCTACCCCTTAATGCCATGGCTCATGAAGCCGTACACAGGCAGCCTGGACAGGAGTCAGGACCTGTTCAACTACAGGCTGAGCAAGTGCCGAATGGTGGTGGAATGTGCATTTGGACGTTTAAAAGCGCGCTGGCGCAGCTTACTGACTCGCTCAGACCTCAGCGAAAAGAATATCCCTATTGTTATTGCTGCTTGCTGTGCGCTCCACAATATCTGTGAGAGTAAGGGGGAGACCTTTATGGCGGGGTGGGAGGTTGAGGCAACTCGCCTGGCCGCTGATTACGCGCAGCCAGACACCAGGGCGGTTAGAGGAGCACAGCAGGGCGCGGTGCGCATCAGAGAAGCTTTGAAAACGAGTTTTGTGACTGGCCAGGCTACTGTGTGAAACTTCTGTTTGTTTCTCCTTGATGAACCCTCCAACCCCCCCCCCCCCCCGACCCGGTTCACTCTACTTCCCTGTAAACCAACCAACCACCCCACCCCACCCTCCCCTCCCCCTTGCAGAGGCAATAAAGTCATTGTTTTTTCACATTCATGCATTCTTTATTAGTTCCTTACAGAGGTAGGGGGATAATTGCCAAGGTAGCTGGGATGGGTGGGGGAGGAGGGATGGAAAAGGACACACTGCATTTTAAAACTTTAACTCTTATTGAAGCCCAGCCTTCTGATGCTTGGGCGATCATCTGGGGTGGAGTGACTGGGTGGACGGAGGCCCCCCCACCGTGTTCTTGGGCGTCTGGGTGAGGAGGCTATGGAACTTGGGGAGGAGGGCTGTTGGTTACACAGGGGCTGTAGCGGCGGTCTCTGCTCCTGCTGCCTTTCCTGCAACTCAACCATACGCTCGAGCATATCAGTTTGATGCTCCAGCAGACGGAGCATTGCCTCTTGCCGTCTGTCTGCAAGCTGACGCCACCTATCGTCTTCAGCCCGCCACCTCTCCTCTCGTTCATGTTGGGCTTTTCTCATCTCCGACATTGACTGCCTCCACGCATTCTGCTGTGCTCTATCAGCCTGGGCGGACATCTGCAGCTCCGTGAACATCTCGTCCCTCGTCTTACGTTTTCTCTTTCTAATGTTCACAAGCCTCTGCGAAGGAGAAACATTTGCAGCTGGTGGAGGAGAAGGGAGAGGTGGTTAAAAAAGACACATTTTAGGGAACAATGGGTACAGTCTTTCATTACAAGGTCGCATATTTCGGCTTGCAGGCAGCCATCGTAGGCCACAGTGTTTTGGCTTTTTTAACCTTCTTAACATGCGGGAAAGATTGCAAACAGCAGCGCATTTCCCATATCAAGGATGAATTGGGTTGTCCATTTAAAATGGGGTTTCAATGTAAAAGGAGGGGGCTGCGGTTTCCCGGTTAACATGCGGCACAAACACAAGTAAACCACCCCCTTCACTTCACCCCTCCCCCCCACCGCGTGGTTAACAGCGGGGAACATTTCTGGTCAGAATAGCAGGAACGGGCGCCTCTGAATGTCCCCCTTAATAAAATCACCCCATTTCAACCAGGAGAGCTTTCTGGAGATGTCCCTGGAGGATTTCCGCTCCATCCCCATACACGTTAACAGACTTTTCCAGTAGATGTACTGGCCGCGATTGCCAGGGCAAATTAATCATTAAACACGCTTGCTTTTTTTTTGTAATGTTTACAAATAGTTACAAAGTTACACTCACCAGAGGTCTCCTGTGTGCCCTGAGGGTCTTGGGTGAGTTCGGGGGTTACTGGTTCCAGGTCCAGGGTCACAAACATATCCTGGCTGTTGGGGAAACCGGTTTCTCCGCTTCCTTGCTGCTGTGAGCTACCTACAGTACCTCCATCGTCATCTTCCTCGTTCCCCGAACCGTCTTCCCTGTGTGTTTCTCCAGTGAGAGAGTCATAGCACACGGTTGGGGTAGTGGTGGCTGCACCCCCTAGGATCGCATGCAGCTCCGCGTAGTAGCGGCAAGTTTGCGGCTCTGCCCCGGACCTTCCGTTTGCTTCTCTGGCTTTGTGGTAGGCTTGCCGTAGCTCCTTAATTTTCACGCGGCACTGCTGTGTGTCCCTGTTATGGCCTCGGTCCTTCATGGCCTTGGAGATCTTTTCTAATACTTTTCCATTTCTTTTACTGCTACGGAGTTCAGCTATCACTGCTTCATCTCCCCATATGGCGAGCAGATCTCGTACCTCCCGTTCGGTCCATGCTGGAGCTCTTTTGCGATCCTGGGAGGACTCCATGACGGTTACCTGTGCTGATGAGCTCTGCGTGGTCACCTGTGCTCTCCACGCTGGGCAAACAGGAAATGAAATTCAAACCTTCGCGGGTCTTTTCCTGTCTACCTGGTCAGTGCATCTGAGTTGAGAGCGCTGTCCAGAGCGGTCACAATGAAGCACTGTGGGATAGCTCCCGGAGGCCAATAACATCGAATTCCGTCCACACTACCCCAATTCCGACCCGCAAAGGCCGGTTTTATCGCTAATCCCCTCGTCGGAGGTGGTGTAAAGAAACCGGTTTAAAGGGCCCTTTAAGTCGAAAGAAAGGGCCTCGTTGTGTGGACGTGTCCAGGCTTAATTCGGTTTAACGCTGCTAAAGTCGACCTAAACCCGTAGTGTAGACCAGGCCTTAGTTGAGCACTGCTGGAGTCAGTGGTTATGTTAAAGCTAAATGTTGGTGCTATAAATTCTCAGTTGTTTACAGAAATTACTGATTCTGCTTATACTCCAAAGTGTGCATGAGCTATTTTAATTGGTACTCCTTTTAAGAAACAAACAAAAAAAAACTATACAAAATTTATTACCACCTAGCATAAATGTATTTGTACTGGTTAATGTAAATTACACTCCATTTACCATTCATTCAGATGGGGATGGTTTGGAATTCAGACCAAGGTATACTCAACAGAAATAGTTTTAAACATTGAATGTTTGAATTCAGCCTACCTGACAGCTTGGTGACATTGTGGTTGTGAATCAAGGACCCCAGATTATTATAGAAGCTGTGGTTCTTTTTGCTGCCCAAACTAAATACCTTTAAATGCTTTCCAGAAATGGAGGATTTGGGCTGGTGTGAGGAAAAGTGACTTCTTGCTACTCGGGCCTCCCAAGACAAGAGAGATGTCATGGTCTTCTTGAACCTCCAAAACTGTATTTCTAGAAGAAGAATGTCTCTAGGTTTTGAAACTCCTTAAAATTATGACTGGACACAATATGGTGAAAGAAGATCCCCATACTCCAGGTGTCAGGGAGAGGGAAACAGGCATACCACAAAATTTGTTTGCATTTATGTTGTCTTTATTTCACTACTTTTGTGAACAAAGCACATGTATTAAAAAAAAAAAAAAATTAAAAGCCTTTTGTAAAGTGTTATGTTTCAGTGGAACTGTTGTCTTTTCTTGCAAGCTGTTTATATTTAGATTGTCATTAGTGTACATTACCACAAAATTGTTATAATTACTTATAAAACACTTTGGAGAAGAGTATTGAGTAACAATATTTTATAAAGCAAGAAATAGTAACTAAAATGCAAAATTTGGTACCTCTAATTTTTTTTATAATTTTGCTTCATAGTTAACAGAAACAAACATAATTCACTTCCTTTGCCTTCCTGTCTGCTACATACCTCCCCTTGGTTTCTCCCTTCCAATCTGTTCCTCACTGTAGACCAGAACACATTCTGCTTTCCTCCACCACTGTGCCCCTTTTACAGAGCACAACCTTGCAGCACCTACAATAGGTGTTTCCTCTCAGCCATTATCAATCACAGAGGCACTGCTGAGATGTTTTCTACTGCAGCTAACAGTGCAGAAGGGAAAGAATGACAGTGAAGAAAGCAGAATGTAGACCCAGAAGATTGAAAATGCAGGATTCCAAGGCCATTTTAGGAGAAATCTAATGAGTCTTATCTCAGTTAATACAATGGACTCCACTTGAGTTTATTTTTCTGTGGAGTTTTAGCAATTCTCAAGCTAAAAGGTGCATAGAAAATGTTTTGAGTGTACATCTCCTTTCTCATACCCACTTGGAAATAGGCTCCCATAATCCACTGGAAGGGAATAAACTGTAAGCATTGGATGCATTGTTGGGTTTTTGATTTTTTTTTTAAGTTTAGAAGGAAGAATTATGAGAGCTGCTTTATCCAAGCATAATACATAGCTGAAGTACAAACCAACTTCTAGTGATGTCATTTAAGAATCCATATGAAAGCAAATGCTGTTCCCACCCTGCTAACCTGTAACTGGGTTTTCCTTCACTATTAAACAGCAGCAAATGTTCTTTGGCTGCTCTTAATGTTACTCCCTGCAATAAACTTTCCATGCTTTTCTCCCTACCTGAAAGAGGGGCTTAAACCTTTTCAAATAAATCTCCAGTTGCAACTGTTAAACAGACCTCGTGGGTCTTATCTGCATGAATCAGCAGAATAGCTCTTTATTATGGGGGCCTCGTACACAACTTGTTTTAAGTTCTGGAGATCAGATCACTCCAAAGTATGCATCTAAATCAGTGGTTCTCAAACTATTGTACTGGTGACCCCTTTCACATACCAAGCCTCTGAATGTGACCCCCCTTGTAAATTAAAAACACTTGTTTATATATTTAACACCATTATAAATGCTGGAGGCAAAGCGAGGTTTGGGGTGGAGGCTGACCGCTCATGACCCCACAATGTAAAACCTCATGACCCCCTGAGGGGTCTCAACCCCCAGTTTGAGAACCCCTGATCTAAATAGTCTGGTCAATTTTCTTTCTTCGGTTTGTTTGTTTTACGTGTGAATGATAGTCTACTAGTGTAACATACTAGAGGGAGAGGTTGCAAGAGATTTATTTCTTGACAAGCTAGGAATTTTTAGAGATTTCAGTCACTTGCGCAGTAATCAGTTTCTGTCTTCTCCAAAAATTTCAAGGGTATTTCTGGAGCTGAGCCAAAAATAAGGAGAGGGAGGTCCTTTCTCTCAAGATCTCTATTAGGAACTGATTTGCACTCAGCAGAGAACTCTTTTAACTGCTCTGCCAGTTTTAGCTATTAGTGGGAATGGTTACCAATAGTCTAGTCTTTCTTCTACACATTCCCACTGTTAAGATTCACCTTTTTCAATACAACCTCAAACACCAGCTTTCTGTTCAAAGGGCATAGTTATTGCCTACACTCTCCAGGTATTAAAGATCCATGCACTTTCTCTCCACTGCATAAATTCCTTATGGAATTGAGAAATCATGGCTATGTAAGCTATATGGAAGTTTTAAAAGAAAACAGTATTCCTTTGCTCAAAACTTGATATACTATTTTGTAACTAGTGATATACAACGCAAATAAGCTTCAGACTAAATAGGACAGAGGTGGGCCAAATCTGGTCCTCCTGATATTTTAAGTCAGCCCTTGAGCTCTCAGCGGGAAGCAGGGTCTGGGGCTTGCCCTGCTCCAGCCACAGAGCAGGGGTGGGGTCTTGCCCCATTGCATATGGCTCCCAGAAGCAATGGCAAGTCCCCACTTTGGCTCCTACATGTAGGAGCAGCCAGGGGGGTCCACACTCTGCCCCCACCCCAAGCACCACCCCTTCAGCTCCCATTGGCTGGGAACCACAGCCAACGGGAGTTGCAGAGGCAGTGCCTGCACACAGGGCAGAGCTGCCTGGCCATGCCTCTGCATAGGAGCCGGAGTTGGGGACATGCTGTTTCTGGGAGCTGTTTGCGGTAAGCACTGCCTAGATCCTGTCCCCTGAACCCCTCCTGTGCCCCAACCCCCCGCCCCATCCTTGATCCCCCTCTTGCTCTCCAAACCCCTTGGTCCCAGCCCAGAGCATCCTCCGCCCCAACTCCTCAGCCCCACCCCAAGCTGGAGCCCTCCTGCACCCCCAACCCCCAATTTCTTTCCTACTATACAATTTCCATACCTAGATATAGCCCTCAGGCCAAAAAGTTTGCCCACCGTCCTAGGGTATTACAGAGACAAGGTGGGTGAGGTAATATGTTTTATTGGACCAACTTCTGTGGGTGAGAGAGAAGCTTTCCAGCTACATCCATCTCTTCAGGTAGTAGTATGGTGTTATGCATCTTTCTAGTAAATGTCAGTCTACTCCTCGAAGGAAGGGCTGCACTTGTCTCTAGGCTTTAGTGGGCAGAGTAAAGGGGGACTGGGCTGTATGCTTAACAGGACTGTAGTAAGATACCTAAAAGAAAAAGAGGGGGGAGATTTACAAAATAAAGTATTAATACACGGCATAGCAGTGAGTGGGGGCTGCACGAGCAGTTCGACCCGTATCCCAGGCTGGGAGGTGGCGCCACTGGCGCACGGGGTCACTGCTCACCCCGTCAGTCCGCGTGCTAGGGCCCTGCCCGGCCCCCGCAGCGCGAGGGAGATGGGATTTCTCGCTCCCTGACACTAGCGTGCCGCCCCCCCGTCCTAATGAGCGGGGCTGGAGTGAGCCCCTGTTGCGGGCGGCGGGGAGGCTGCTGCGCCCATTGGGGGCCGGGGCGCCCTCCCACAGAGAAACGGCCGGGACCCGCCCTCCTCCTCTCGGGCCGCCCTCGCGCCTTCCAGTTGTTGCTGGTCCTCTAGCCCCCACCGTACTGCGCCGTTTGAACCCTCGCGCGCCCCGTAGCCTCAGAGCGCTAACATGGCGGCGGCGGCGCGCTGCGGTTCTGGTGGGGGTGGAGAACTTCCCGGGGAGTCGGCGCAGGGTGAGTCCGGGGAAAGGGGGGAGCTAAGCCGCCCCACGGGGCTCCTGCTGCTGGCCCGGGTGGTGCGGAGCTGGCGAGAAGGAGGCCGGGGCGCGGGGCGGGGCCGGGCCGGGGGAGCCGGCGGGCTAGGGCGAGGCCGGGGCGCGGGGTTACTGGTTACCCCTGTTCCGAGCAGCGCTGGGTGACACCGCAGCGAAAACGCCAGCGGCCGTGGGCGCCTTGCCTGTGGCGGGCCCTCGCCCATGGAGCTGAGCCTGGGCGAGCGACGGCGGGAAACTTTAGGGGAAGTTTGTTCCCAGGGTAGGCGAGGCCCGGGCCTGTCTGACGTGTTTTCCTTTCGGGTTGACGTTGCTGCTGTCACCGTGTGAACGCGGCACGGGAGCGAGCCCCGGAGCACCGCGATCGCCTCAGCAGCAGGCGCCAGAGAGCTGCCCGCGCAGGTGTGTCCCTTAAAAGGGGCTGTGACACCTAGTGCCATTTGATCCCTTTGGCTTGTCTGCCTCGTGTGAAGCCCAAGTTAGAAAAACAACCCCGCTGACAACTGAGAGACACGTCAGTATGACAAGCTGTTGCGAACCACTTAACCCCGACTCCTGAGCCGGAGGGAGTTGCCTGGGGGAAAAGCCCACTTCTAAGGTGCCTGTCTCCCTCCCTGAAGATACTAGTCATTACCATACAGATTCTCCTGGTGGCTATTCAGGGATACCAGGAAGGATATGCTTGCACCCTGTTGTTCTTCAATATACAGTAACTCCTCACTTAACGTTGTAGTTATGTTTCTGAAAAATGCAACTTTAAGTGAAACGATGTTAAGTCAATCCAATTTCCCCATAAGAATGAATGTAAGTAGGGGGGATTAGGTTCCAGGGAAATATTTTTTGCCGTACAGTACAGTACTATAGTTGGGAGATGTCCTCACCTTATCCCGCACAGCCCACAAGCACTGGAGACAATGAGGCAGGCCAGGAGGCTGAAGATGCTGTAGGCTAGGAGAAGCACGTTGTGCAACGGCAGCTTCCCCATCTCTGCAAGCACCAGGGATGAGGGGCTCAACCCTCGGCCCGCCCACGCCACCCCTTCCCCCAAGCCTCCACCCTTAACCCGCCTCTTCTCCACCCCCTCTTTATTCCGCACACCGTGTCCTCGCTCCCCCTCCCTCACCTGCCTCCTGAACACCGCAAGCCAGCTGATTGGTGCAGGCAGGGGAGGGAGGGGAGAGGTGTGCCATGTCTTCACTCCTCCCCCCTTCCTCCTGCCCTCGGCAATCAGCTGGCTTGTTGCATTCAGGGGGGAGGAGCGAGGACCCGGCACGCAGGCTCCCCCTCCCTCACCTGCCTCCTGAACACTGCAAGCCAGCTGATTGCCATGGACAGGAGACGCGGGGAGGAGAGAAAGCGCTGAGCTGTGGGGTCTGCCGGTGGGCAGGAGGCGCTGTTGGGGGAGGTGTTGGGGAGCTGATTGGGGGGCTGCCAGCTGTGGACAAAGGAGGAAGCCAAACGACGTTATAGCGAAGCATTGCACAACTTTAAATGGAGCATGTTCTGTAATTGAGCAGGGACGTAAGATCGAAACAACATTAAGCAAGAGGAAGTTAAGTGGGAAGTTAATGTACTGTATTGTTCAGACATACTTGTATCAAGTCTTTGATCCATCTATGTCTGACTAAAATCTAGTCAACACACAATACACCAGTTTAAAGGTGTGCTTTTAAACCCATGAAAAATCCTAAACAGACTGTTAATTTTATTTAAACCTTGATTATGTTGGTTTAATTTTCATTAGTAAATCAATAGAAGAGTATTCACACAGGAGTATTTACCAGATTAACTAAAGCTTTGTATACTGGAGGTGTTATAGGTATGTTGTTAGCAGTGTTTAATTTTTATTGAAAGGGGTGCCAGGGCTCAAGCAATTGTTTTACATTCATAACTCAGGGATCGGCAATCTTTGGCACGTGGCTCGCCAGGGTAAGCACCCTGGCGGGCCGGGCTGGTTTGTTTACCTTCCGCGTCCGCAGGTTCGGCCGATCGCAGCTCCCACTGGCCGTGGTCCGCCATCCCAGGGCAATGGGGGCTGCTGGAAGCGGCGCAGGCCAAGGGTTGTGCTGGCCGCCGCTTCCCGTCTCCCCCATTGGCCTGGAGTGGTGAACCCCGGCCAGTGGGAGCTGTGATCAGCCGAACCTGCGGACGCGGCAGGTAAACAAACTGTCCCGGCCCGCCAGGATGCTTACCCTGGCGAGCCGTGTGCCAAAGGTTGCCGATCCATGTTCATAACTGATGCAGCGAGCCCAGAGTGCCAGGTGTATGAACTGCCAAGCCGAGAAGTGCCAGGGCTAAGCCCTGGCACAAATTAACTATTGGTTGTTAGTATGTATTCTAACTAAAATGTTTTAGAAGTCTGGTGTAGACAATGCATACTTGATTTAATGTGTGCTAAACTGGTTGTGTTAAACCTAGTAAGAAGTGTAGGTCAAACTTTCCAACAAGACACCTTAAAAGCATTGCCTAGAAAAGGCCTAATTTGGTTTTGAAGAGCTCCCTCTTATGCTACTGCCACATTTCTTCTGGTAATGCTGCCTAGTTGATCAGGAGAGCCATTCAAGTCCTGATGCCCAAACTAGCATGCAGCCACAGAACCTTTAAAGAGTAGTGGCAATTCGACCAGTCATATACCAGTAAGCACTCTTGGTACATGTCCAGTCTCCCCCCTACCACTAAGTACTCTTGAATTGTTGCTAATTAGCTATAGAGGAAGGGTGCGGATTGGTTTAATTACCGCTGATGTCTCTGAAGTCCCACATGAGAGTTAACTTATCTGTTGAGCTTTTCCTGCTTATAACTTACATAGTCATAACAATTCAGTGCTTGAGTCCTGCCAGAACATTCTGGGACACTTCTTGTTTTGGGTAGCAATTCCAATACTTGTGTTCCGGCATTTCTTGAGTGCAGCACTTACTGGCTGTACTTAATTAGACATAATTTCTTCATATGCAGCCTATATGCAAGTTTTCTGCAAGTTTTAACTGTATGGGAAATTGGAAGAGTCTGTTCTATTAAGATCATTTGCAACAAAGGACTGACAGATGTTGGCTTTCTCAAAGGACCTAGTTTTTAATATTAATCTCCTTTGCCATGATGCCTATTTAAAAAAAAAAAAAAAAAAAAAAACACCTTGACAGCTGTTGGGCATCTTACACTGAGACCACTGTCTATCACACAGATCAATATTGTGTTCTTTTTGCTCCCCGGTCTGTCTGTATCCACCTATTGTCTCTTGTCTGATACTTATTTTATAGTGGCACTCTGGTTCTTGACTGTACAATAAAATAATTAATTATAACTCATAAACTAATCAATTTGCTTGTAAGTTCTCAGAAAATTCATTCTCACAGAGCAAGTGCAGTAAATGTGGAAAGAATACCTATTTTCATATATAGCATGGATTCAGCCTCAACAATGCACAATGGAATTCAGCTTTAACTATGGAACCTCCATAATATCCTTTTAATACAAATAAATGCAGCAAAAATAAGACAGTTTTAAAATACAAAGAAATACATTTTTACTCAAAATATGATTAAATTAATAGATATTGAAATAAATGGCTGTATTTTAATAGTTGTATTAAAAATATAATTGATATTTACTGTAGATAATAATATTACCTAAGCTAGCTAGGATTCAAAATTAAAAATGTTACACCAATACTCTTGTTTCAAGCCACAAGTAGATTGTCACTTGAGGTCAGGAAGAAATTTTCACTATAGAATAGTACTGTTCTCTGCCAGATACAGGATGTCCAGACTACCTGGAGCATTGTTCAGTTTTGAGAATCTGTATATTCCAAAAATATTTACAAGTTTCTGTCACAAAATGTCTCATTAAAATATCGTATTCCTGTTCCCCAACAAGATTTGACAAAATTATATTGGACGTTGGGTCAATAATGCAATGGTTTATAAAGTGGTGAAATAGCAGATTCTAAATATAGCAATCTTTATTCTGGTGAAATTTTTCATTTCAAGGTGGCAGATAAGTAGAACTTTGATTTTTGTGAACTCAATCAGTTTGAAAGACATTTGGTGGTTGTTGGTCTTTTCTCAGGGAATTTAGGAGTTGAAAGGATGGTTTTGTGATTAAGGCCCTGGGCTTGGGCTCGTGCCCATGCTCCGGAGATCTGGAGTTTGTTCCTGGCTGCGACATTGAGCAAGTCAATTAATTTCACTGTGCCTCAATTCTCTATCTGTGTAATAGGGATAATGATACTTCCCTGTCTCACAGAGGGTTGTGGGGATAAACTTACTAATGTTTGTGAAGCCTCCAGATACTTCAGTAATCAAGTAAACCTATTAAGTACCTATATACATAAATATTGCAAAGGATACTAAAAAGATGGAACAAAAAATTAGGAATTTAGTTTTGTTACCTGAAATAATGTGAAGTGATCATACTGGAAACAACAGATCTGAGTTAGGGATTTAGCAGGTTTCATAAAATTGTATTTTTAATATTTTACTGGAATAAGAAGATTAAGAAGCTGTCCATTAACAGATGTTAGAATTTAAGAGAAACGTCACAGGAATATTCTGAAATGTGTAGGTGATTCATGGAAAGATTGTATTGTCAGTTAGGGTTTGATTAGCTAGCGTAACATTCCTCGTTATTTTATTCAAATTATAAAGTAGTTTTTATGAGATGAGACTTATGAGAATTTCACTTCATACTGGTTTTGAATACCTTTCAATGATCCACCAATTATAGAACATATACTTAAAAAAACCTACACATTGTATATAGTTGATATTTACTGTATATTTTTAATTTAGATTGTAAACTCTTTGATCTAATATGTTAGTAAATAAGTTTAAAGTTTGTAATTTAGCACTGACATTTCTATTCATTCTTCTTTCAGGACTTCTATAATCCAGGAATGTTACTGATGACATGACATTGCAGGAGGTTATCGCTGCACTGCATTTCTTGGATGAAAGCCAAACAGTTACTTTCTGTAGAGTGGGTAAAACCCCCTAATTGCTTATTTACATGTGTAGATCACTGCGTTACTGTGTTAGTCACTGTCTCTATGCAGCAATGACAAGACTGGAAGAAGCAAATAGAGAAGTGAACATGCATTCATCGGTCCGATACCTTGGCTATTTAGCCAGGATCAACATATTGGTTGCTATATGTCTGGGCCTTTATGTCAGGTGGGAGAAGTCTGCAGATGCACTAATACTGGTAATATTTATTCTGGGCCTTTTTGTTCTTGGAATTGCCAGCATACTTTATTATTATTTTTCAATGGAAGCAGCAAGTTTGAGTCTCTCCAATCTTTGGTTTGGATTCTTGCTTGGCCTCCTCTGTTTTCTTGATAATTCCTCTTTTAAAAGTGACGTGAAAGAAGAAACAACCAAATACTTACTCCTTACCTCCATAGTTATAAGGATATTGTGTGCTTTGGTGGAGAGGATTTGCGGCTGTGTCCATCACCGACCAACTCTGCTGACAACAGTTGAATTTCTGGAGCTGGTTGGATTTGCAATTGCCAGCACAACTATGCTGGTTGAAAAATCCATGAGTATCATCTTGTTGGTTGTGGCTTTGGCCATGCTGATTATTGACTTGCGGATGAAGTCTTTCTTGGCAATTCCAAATTTGGCAATTTTTGGAGCTCTGGCATCTTTATTGTTTTTTCCTTCCCTGAACATTCCCACAAACCCATTTGCCTTGGCCTGTTTCTTTAGTTGCCTGATTTCAGACCCTCTTCTTGATGTCTACTTCAGCGGACTTTCAGTTACTGAACGATGGAAGCCCTACTTGTACCGTGGTAGAATTTGCAGAAGGCTTTCAGTCATCTCTGTTGGAGTAATTGAATTTATCTTTTTCATTCTAGCAGCATTTAAATTAGGTGACTTGGGTCTCTGGTACTTCGTTATACCTGGTTTTTCTATTTTTGGAATTTTCTGGATGATCTGCCACATTATTTTTCTTATAACTCTTTGGGGGTTTCATACAAAATTAAATGACTGTCACAAAGTCTATTATACCCACAGGGCAGAGAATAATAGCCTTGACCGAGTCATGGCTTCTAAAGGAATGCGTCATTTCTGTTTAATTTCAGAGCAACTAGTATTTTTCAGTCTCCTTGCAACTGCAGTTTTGGGTGCAGTAACTTGGCAGGTAAATTATAATATATTTATCTCTTTCACTCCTCTGATATTATAAAGAACTGTTTTCTAACAATTATGATATCCAATACTTAGGGCCCTGCTAAATTGACGGCCCTGAAAATCCTTCATGAACCATGAAATTTGACCTCCCATGTGAAATCCGGCTATTGGAGGGAATGAGCAGGGCTGGGGGTACCCCAGCTGTGGGCTCCTCCCATTCACTGAGTCCAGCTGCTAGTCCACTGGGCTAGGATGGGACAGGACTTCTTCTTCCTCTGAGAACGACCATGTAGGGGGAGATGAGACCCACTTCCGGGTTCCTCTCCCAGCTGCTGGAAGCTCTGTGGCTGCACTGCCTGGACTCTGAAGGCAGCAGTCACGGAGCTTCCTGCAGCCGTAGGAGGTTCCAGAGGTGGGTCTGATCTCCTCCGTGCTGCTGGGAGTGCCCCAGCCAGGGGCTCCTAGCTGCTAGTCCAGGCTGGGCTGGAGAGGGACAGGACATCCTCTTCCCCTGCATGGCTGCTCGGGGCGGGGTCAGTGGGAAATCAGCCAGCATTGAAGGCTGCACAGCTTCCTGCCCCCGGGAGAGGTACCCGGAGTTGGGTCTGATCTCCCCGCAGGGGCCATATAGGGGAAGAGGAAATCCTGTCTCTTCCCAGCCCGGCCTGGCCTAACAGCTAGGAACATGTAAACAATTTTAAACCTTTTGGCTGTGAAATTGATCAAAATGGACCATGAATTTGGTAGGGCCGTACTAATACTGTATTAGGGCCAAGACACAATTGAGCAATCCAAATTTTAAAGTGAAACTGATGGCTTCAGAAGCAGATTCTTTTACTCTGGCACTTTGTTCTGTCTGACTGTGGCTTAGTGAGGCCACTGAATCTACCAACCTAATCTGGTATGATTAAACTGACAGGAGATACTAATTCAAGGCTGGAAGAAACATTAAAATAATTTAAAATCTAAATGTATTTAATTTACAAAGCCACTGTCTATATTGCCAGTATTTTCACAGCAGACAACACGCACATTTCTGTAGCCCTATAATATGAATTGAAATATGTTGGTGCACTGGTCTGGGAACATCTTTTATATGGGGTAGTTTCAATGAAACCAATAAAAGATAACATTTATGTATACATTTTTCAAGAATTTAACCATATGACTATTATTAATCTCAGTCGAGGACAAACTTCTAAATCCTTACAAACTACTTTGCAAATATATCCCTTGCATCTGCCCCATGTGCAAATATATTTGAAGATAAAATATATCTTCTAATTATTTCCACAAAGTACCCACAAACTTTTCAGTTTTGTTCTTTTCTTCCCATTTGACTTTCCTGAATGGAGGAACATGCCTTTTTCCTTAGCAGGCTGAGCCAATGTACGTTTGTCTGAAATATTTAGCCAGGTCCCAAACTGAGGCATGCTGAGTGTTACCGGTACCACAGCAATTTGGGAGCTGGTTTAAGGTAGATATTTTTTAAAGTGGTCTTAAAATGGCAGTTGTTTTTTATGTCTTCAGTTCCACCCCAAAAGAGCTTATGAATAGCAAGTCCAGTCTGCAGAAATGCCCCTGCAATACTTTCAAAATCATTTTGCCATCCATTCAGAAGGACCTTGTGATCCTAGATTACCTCTTGCTGCTGACTCATGTGAAATGCTTGATGGAGAGGGAAGCTGATTTTTTTTTTTTATCGGAGAATCAGTTTTCCTCTGTATCAAGCACATTTGTGGTTTGCAGAGGGAAGCTGGCTAGAATCCTGGTTAGTTTTCCTCTGAAGCACTTCCTTCCATAAATCATTGTATATGGCTACAGCTGCAGACTTTGTAGAGAAAAAGGGCGGAGGAGAGTGATTGGGAAGGGATTAAAAAAGATAGAGAATGGGAAAAGTGTCAATTTAAAAAGACAACTAAAGAAGAAAGGAGAAACAAATGCACTGACAAACATGAGATGGTGTTTAGGAAGAGATAAATAACACCAGCAGCTCAAACACTGGAGACCCATGTAACTTTTCTATTGAGGATTATGCAAGGCACCAAAGTTTAGAGGTGGCCAGTCCAAAGTTTGAATTTTTATAAACTATTATATGATCAAACAAGTTATTCATCGCTGCTGAATAATTCTTTCTGTTCCCACCTAGCCATCTATGTATTTCGTAGAGTGCTAAGACAACTTTTGTCCTAACCTTTCTTAAAATCTTAGGAGCACTACATGGTAAATGTGATGCTTCTTTAAAGTATCTTGTTTTTTTCATTTGAGTGTTAAACACAAACTGTTATAAAGTTAATCTGAGATAGCTATCTCTGTTGTATTTATTCTTGAAAATAATTACAACACATTTGCATCTGCAGTTGCACATTTTCAGATACTTGTAATTCAGAAGAGACATGCTTTACACTTTTATCCTCATAATAATTTGTGCTTGCGAAAGTTCTTGAGAACCAAACAGGCCTATTTCTCTTAAGATCTTTGTATTTATTTTCAGTTAAGTTAGTAGAAATTGGAGGGTATTTATTTCAGTATGGATCAATTAATCAGATGCACATCACTTGTATCTGGTAGAAGAAATGTATACTTGTCTATTCAGTTGGGGAAGAAAGGAATAACTGCAGTATCAAAGGGAAAGGTATTTGAATCAAGTAATAATTTTCCCTTTTAGAAAATCGAGTTAATTAATTCTAGTCATGAATCGGAGCAAGGAGAAATTATCAGGAGAAATTAAAGTAACCAGTAAATTAGTCTAAGATTATAAATGCATGTATCACCTACTAGAAATATTTCTACCTTGGTAGTGTGAATGTTTCTTGATAGATCAGCATGAGCTGTCCCCAAGAGGTCAAATATGTGCTTCTGTTCGCTAATTTGTGTTACAGCAAAGTACGATAAAATATCACTTATTGCAGTAGTTTCCAGTGATTTCTGTAGTTTTTGAGGTTTACACATTTTCAGAGTAATTAAAAGCTGCAAAAGTACACCTGTATAAACACACCACTTACACCTGATCCAGCAATTCAGACTCTTTGCTGGTGATATATTATTCTTGTTTAAGTATTTATTAATTTACAAAATTCAGTAATTTGTAGTATATCTTCTACTCGCTAGTGTGAATTAGCAAGGTTGTACTGTGTGTGTGCGTACACATGCATTCATTCATTCATTCGTTCTACCAGCCTTGCAAAACTGTCATGAAAGCTTGGCATGAAAATATTGTGATATTTTACTTATCCTTCAAAACACATTACTCCTTTGGACTAAGTTGTTGAGTTTGCAAAGCTAGTCTATACAAGTATTTATAGGTATTTTGCATTAAACTGTCAACTTCACTTTCTTCCTATTATGTATTTTAGTATAGCTTTTCCTCTGGCTTTTTCAGTCATTGGTTCCTTATTTCTTTCCATTCCCTCATATTTCTTGCCCTCTTTTCCCCTTGCATTCTGATCTCCCTCCCACACACACATTTTGTCAAACTCTTACTCCATGCACTCACTCGGAAATCCAGTCTCTCTGCCTCTCCTTCCTATTCTTTTACCCTTTCACCCCATCACCTGTCCTTTCTCTTTCTCATTCTCTGTGTCACTCTCCTTCCTGACTTGACTCATGTGCTCTATCTCACTATTTCTTTTGTAACCTATCCACTCAGTCTCTCTTAATTTCTCACTATCCCATCTCTACCGTCTTACTCTAACCACATGGGAGCTATAATTAGCCCTGGTGCCTTAGAAACAAAAAGGGAAATGATTGGCAACTAAAAAGCAGAACTAAATTGCCATGTTTTGAATATTGGACAAAAGTATTTGTCTATTTCCTTTAGACTAAAATATGTTTTTCTTGATATTCAGCCTAAATTTTCCCTTTCTTAATTTTGTCCTTTATCTTCTGCCTAGACCCCCATGTACCACAGTATATAATTTCCCTCCTTGGAGTTAACACCCTTCAATTATTTGTAGCTAGTTATCTGTCTCCCTCTCTTTCTTTGTGACCATCTTCTAATTCCTTAACTTTCTTCCTGTGTCAAGGGTCCACAGCAGTTTCTGGTTTCAATAGTGTCAAGCTCTGTCTTTTCTTTTGCAGGCATATAGGGTCAGAATCTAGCTTCTGGGTTGCATGGGTGTAACTGAGGGCAGAATTTGGCTCATATGTCTTAGTCCCCAGTGTTGTTACATGTTGTGTGGTGTGTTATTTCTTTAATCTATCCATGCATTTCTTTTCCTTAAATGGTAGTTCTGTGTATAGTTTTTTGTAGGGTGACCAGATGTCCTGTTTTTAAAGGGACAATCCCATATTTAAGCCTTCCTGCAGGTGTCCTGACTTTTTTTTAAAAATGGGCAAATTGTCCCATATTTTCTGTCTCCCCCATATCAGTACTGGCGGGTCCTGCTGCTGGCCAGTTCCCTGCTCGCCAACTTCCCTCCCACCAGTAGTGAGTGGGGGGTCCAGTGGCCGACGATGGGGATGGGTGTGCAAGGCTGGTGGAATCTGGGGAGGGGGGACATGTGACACTGCATGCTCCACCACATGTTGCCTCAGGAAAATGGGGTACCAAGAGAGGTGGGTCCATCCAGGGGCCCAGCCAGGCATGTAGGGTAGAGAGTGCCTGGCAGGAAGAGTTGGGTTGGTTAGTCACCCCTCCTGTGTGAGAGAGGTGTACGAGAGTGTGTGTGTCACCTCTCCTCATATGAACCCTAAAGCCTTAAAGATAAGAAGGTAAATAAATAGAATCCAACTACGCAGTATTTCTTTTTAATAGGGACTCAGTCAATTTGATGTTAATTTGAACGTTTGTACTGCATAGTTCTGATTGCCATTGAACTTGAATGTGAGTAATTTTATCAGGTGTCCCGTATTCAGCATAGGGAAATATTGTCACCCTAGTTCTTTGTGACATACTTTTTGTTTAACTTATTTTCATCAGTTAATACTTTCAAACTCTTCTTTCTTCCTGTTATCTTTATCAACCTTTTCCTGCTAATACTCTGGTGTAGAGTAATGTTCTGATTACTCCTCTGGCACTTTCAATAATTGCTTTGCTCCCTTAGAACTAGAATGTCCCCATCAATAAATATCAACCATGTATGTAAAATGACATTTGTTGTTAACAAATCCCTTGCTTATCATTAACAATGTCACCTGAAAAGATTTAGAATATTTTAAAGTAGAAAGATCATGTTATTAAGAAACATCACAAATGTCTTATTGTCTAACATATCAACAGTTACTCAAGAGAAAAGCAAGTGGCAATTTTTACCCAGTTCGCACATTGCTTGAAATGAGCACACAAAAATTATATGCATCCTAAATGTTTAGGAGAGACTATCAACATAAAAAAGAAAGGCAACAAGAGAAAATGTCCATTGATTTCAGTAGTCTCAGCCGGTCCCTCTGCACTCTGTTTGCTTCCAGAGTAGTTATAGTAACTCCCCACTTAAAGTCCTCTCACTTAACGTTGTTTCGATCTTACATCCCTGCTCAATTACAGAACATGCTCCATTTAAAGTTGTGCAATGCTTCACTAAAATGTCATTTGGCTGCCTGCTTTGTCAATAGCTGGCAGCCCCCTATCAGCTCCCCTATGCCCCCCACACAGCGTCTCCCGCATGCTGGCAGACGCCACAGATCAGCACCTTCCTCCTCCTCCTCCCCCCGCCCGCGGCAATCAGCTGGCTTGCAGCGTTCAGGAGGGAGGGGGGAGGAGCGAGGACTCGGCGCGCAGGCTCCGCCTCCCTCCCCTGCCTCCAGAACGCCGCACACCAGCTGATTGCCGGAGGGAGTGGGAAGCCTGCGCGCTGAGTCCCCACTCCTCCCCCCTCTCTCCTGCCCCCTGAACTTCGCAAGCCAGCTGATTGCCGTGAGCAGGAGGCAGGGGAAGGAGGGGGGAGGAGCCAGGACGCAGCATGTGGAGTAAAGGGGAGAAGGGGGGAAAGAAGAGGCGGGCGGGGGGGGCTTGGGGGAAGGAGTGGCGTGGGCGGACCGAGGTTTGAGCCCTCTGCCCCTGGTGCTTGCAGAGTAGGGGAAGCAGCCGCTGCTGCTGTGCAATGCACTTCTCCCAGCCTACAGCACCTTCAGCCTCCTGGCCTGCCTCATTGTTTCCAGTGCCAGTGGACTGTGCCTGTATGGGATAAGGCGGGGGCACCTCCCAACTATAGTACTGTACTGTATGGCAAAAAAAAATTTCCTTGGAACCTAACCCACCCATTTACATTCATTTTTATGGGGAAATTGGATTTGCTTAACATCATTTCACTTAGTCACATTTTTCAGGAACATAACTACAGCATTAAGTGAGGAGTTACTCTATTTAAAAGGAAATGAGCACTTCAAGGTCACAGATATACTGAGGGGTCAGGCTGCAAGACTTTGTGCCACTACACTCCAAACAGTGAAAATGGGTAGAGCAGATGAAAGAACATAAATCGTTTCTGGCTCCACTTATATGTGTATGCCATCTGTTCTTCTGGGCGCCACAATCATGAAGTCTTTTGAATTTAGTGATGCAATGACACACTCCAGCTGCATCTTATTGAAGGTGTTCCTGTCTAAGATTTTTACTGTCATTATTAAGCTAATCAGATGTTATTTTATGTTCTTTCAAATTATCACATATATACATATTAAAATGCCATCAGATCATAGAGATTAGGGAGTGACACTGTACCAGAAAGAATCCATAAATTCTAGTGAGAGAAAAAATTCACAGTATAATTTTTAAGGATACAAATTCCAAATAGCATACCAGTAGGGTTATCGGGCCTTTGATCAGCTTGGAGTGTATAGTGTTGAGGGAAATCAAAGGAATAACCCAAATCTAATAAGCCAGTAATAATGAGTGACTGTTGCAACTTGCAATGTATACTAGTCAAATGTCACATGCTGTAAGGTTTAGAGAAGCAATTTTATGATACCTTAAGTGATTGCTTCTAGGAAGAACTGGCAAGTTGTACAGTTCAGTGAAATATCTCTGCTTGCTGCAGCTGGGATTGGAATGGCAAACGTTAGGATGGTTAAGGAATGGAAAGGAAAATACTACTGACATTGTTATAATGCATAGTATAAATCAACATACTGAAACCCAATGGTATAGCAGAAACAAAAGGGGTTCAGTGATGGGTGATGAAAATGGTCAGAGGCATGGAAAAGCTTCCATTTAGAGACAGAGTGAAAAGACTGGGATTGTTAAATTTCAAGAGGAGATGAATAAGAGAGGACATGATATGGGCTTACAAAATAATGATTAATTTAGAAAAGATAACTCAAGTGGCCACATTCACCCCTTCTCATAATAAAAAAACAAGGCTGTAAAACTGAGAAAAGGAAATACTTTTTTACACCAAGTATAATTAACCTGTGGAAGTTATTGCCATAGAACATCATTGAAACAAAGAGATTAGTAGTAATAATACCACTTAGCACTTATGTGAAACTTTTCATCCATAGATCTCAGTGCTTTTACACAGCAGATAGAATTCAGAAGAGGATTAGACATTTAAATGGATAATGAGAATATCCTTGATTACATTATAATAGGTATCTTACATATATCTTTTTAAGGGGATAATCTATACCTTTGTGCGTCAGAGCATAAGCTGACCACTGATAGATGGGGGTGAGGAAGAAAGTTCCCCTGTAGTCAAGTTGTTTCATAATAGTTCCCTAAGGGTTTCTTACCCTTTCCTCTGAAGTATCAGGTACTGGCTAAACAGGATACAGGACAGAATGGATCACTTGCCTGATCCAATACAGCAAGGATCATCTTTTTGTTTTGTGTTTGTACAGCACCTAGTATGATTAGGTCCTGGTTCTTGACCAGGCTCTTAGGTCCATAGTAATACAAATAATAAGTAATAATTCCTATGTAAGCCTGGGAAGCAGCATGGTAAATTGTAGATTCTCCGTTGGATCACTGCCTCCCAAAACACTACAATAGTGCGTGTGTTTTGGGTGTTTTGAAGAAGTGAGGAGGGAAGTGTTTAAAAAAAAAAATAAAAAAATTTCCCCAATATTCAGCCTGACCTGAATTGCTTTAATAGAAATCCACATCAAATACAATTGCTACATTATGGTCTGGTAGATACTGAATTTTCACCACCAGATGTTGCCTTTTGGAAGAAAGTGTGTTTACCGTAAGCCAAAAATAATTTTTAAAATGTTAAGTTTTAAATAATACAAAAATAACAAATTATTTTAAAAAAATAAATTCAGCATAAGTGCAGTTCTGAAAGACAGTTCTGGCTTAGACATATCCAAGGAGAGTGCATAAATGGAGAACAGGCCTAATCGTTGTTACGTTACAAATAACTGTCTTAAAACCTTATCTTCCAAACTATGCGTAGCATTATCTGAAATATTTGTTAAGCTGAAAGATCAGGGTCCCAATTGATGACTTGAAAGATTAGGTAGTAATGGAATATCCTGGTCAGTTATTAAATAACTAGTATTGCAGCATTACGCAGTGGGAAGTGAATAATTTTGTGTCATATACCCTGTGACACTTAAGATGCATTTCACACGTGCATTTTGGCTACCTGATAGTAGAAGGCCACAGCTGAAAAGCTTCTCACTTCACTGACATACCTAAAATTAATGATAGATTTCAAATTGCTTATAATGGCTCTGTATTGCATGCTGACTCACTGTGCAGAAGCCCTTAATACCTTGTTAAACTCAGTCTACATCATATTAAAACAATTACATAAAACATGCAGAGATTTCTTTATCTCAGAAACCTCAATTTTCAGGAATCAGTGTTGATTTATTCATGTTAACGGCTGTTGCTTAACTTTTGAAATGTCAGGGTGGAGTTTTTGATGAATATGGGAACAAATATATTTAAAAATAATTAACATTATTGAAGTAATATGTGCAGGGGCTGCACTCAGCCCCTAAAAGGCATAAAACCACCTTCTGGAGATCTGCAGCGTGGGTGCTATAGGATTCCAGTCAGTTTTAAGGGCCAGATATTGCTTTTCTGCATCTGATAAATAATTATCATTTTCAAGTAAAGTGCTTTGAAAGTACCCCTAAATCTTCTGTTTAGTACAATTGTATTGTAGAATATGATACTGAGATATTAATACCAAAGGAGCTTTTAAAATATCAATGAACTAGGCTGATGAATAGTTGAATTTTATGGGTTGGGCACATTAAGCACAGTCCAGACAACTATGCAAGTAAAAGAGTCCAACAGATCAAGATTGAAGGAAAAGGATAGATAGGCTGACGGAGGAAGAAGTAGTGGGACGTCATAAAGGAAGATGTGTTAGCATGTGTTGTGATAGAGCAGGGGTTCTCAAACTGGAGGTCGAGGTAAGGTTATTACGGGCGAGGGCGGGGGGGTCGCAAGCTCTCAGCCTCCACCCCAAACCCTGCTTTTGCCTCCAGCATTTATAATGGTGTTAAATATATAAAAAAATGTTTTTAATTTATAAGTGGGGGTCGCACTCAGCGGCTTGCTATGTGAAAGGGGTCTCCAGTACACAAGTTTGAGAACCACTGTGATAAAGGATATGGCATTGAACAGAACACTTTGGAGGGAGAGGACTTTTGGAGCAGACCCCATTTGATGGGATTAAAACAAGGAAGAAGAAAAATAATAGTTGAATTTTATATTCCTACTGCATGCTACAGTATACTGTCATCTAATATTTGGTATCTAATATTCTCCATCGTGTTTACCTAGGCCCCAAATCCTGCAAGCACTTATATGTATGCTTAACTTAACACACATGATTAGCCCCATGGAAGTCAGTGGCACTAGCCAAGAACTTAAAGCTAAGCATGTATCTAAGTATTTGCAGGATCAGGGCTTTAGGGCCAAAATCAGTGCTCGCCTAAGTGGTACAAATGCATTTATTTCTGTGGAGTTGCTCCTACCTATGCTACCAATGAAATTGGCCCAAAGTCTGTTTTTAGAATGCTACACTGTGTAATTAGGTTTATCTTTGGCTGTCTGTAGCATATAATAATTTGCACCTCATGTTTCAGCACCAAATTAGATTTGCTCAAATAATTTTTTCACAAATCACTGAGGTAAGTTTTAAAGAAAATCATAACTGAAATTTGAACATAACTTTTTTCATTTAATTTGCAAGTGGATATCATCAGACATAAATATATCTATTTTCTTTTTAGCCAAAGAATGGGATCTTCATGAGTGTGTTTCTGATTGTTTTACCTCTGGAGTCAATGGCTCATGGGCTTTTCCATGAACTAGGGAACTGCTTGGGAGGAACATGTGTTGGATATGCTGTTGTGATTCCCACCAACTTCTGCAGGTATAGTTACCATGGTAAATGTATGCACATTGTAACTTCATATTGGAATTAGTGCAGCTATTACATGAGAGGCAATTCAGTGGTGTAACTTTTCAACTATTAAATACTAGTTTAGATATTAGATGGCTGTGTTTGAATGAGCATTCTCCTTACCTAGTCTCACCTTCCAAAAATAATATTTAGGTACTTACAATTCAACTTCAAATTCTGTATGCATTTGACTTGCTTTTAACAAGCCAATAAATATGTTAGGCCCCAGTCCTGCAAAATGTACTGCATGAAAGAAACTGCTGATTCCATGTGATATATGTTGCAGGATCAGGGCCTTAGATTCTGGAGTCAGTGCAGATATTTTATGTAAAATAACTTAATAATCTAGGCAGGCAATGAACTCATGTTCAGAACAACTTTATAAACTGTATTAAATGATTTAACTAAGTGGCAGCGCTAAAAATATGTAGGTGTGAGAATGATTTTGGATTACTTATAAACTACATATTATCTATGTATTTACAGCAATTCCTATTTTCAAAATAAAGGTTGCAGTAAAAAAAATTTGTCTTTTATGCTAATTATTTACCTGCTCATCCAGCTACAAAAAATAGCTTCTAAAGTGAAATATCCTATTTTAATCCCATTTTATTCTTATCATTTAATTCCTTCATAAGGGCATTATATTGTAAATGACACAAGAGAACTCATGAAATTCATATCTTCCTGAGTTTCCATGGAAATGGGATTGCAAGTTGGAATGTGTCTGAAAACTATCCACCTTGCTATAACTATGGATTTAATGGGCAAGGAAAAGATCCAGGGTTTTTTTGTTTATTTTTGGGTGTGTGTGTGTGTGTGGGGGGGGGGGTGTTTTAAAGGGGGAACCAAAATAAAAAAAGATTGTGTGCTGATGTTCAGTTGTTAGATGTCATGTAAATCATTTGAAAATGCTGTAGCCTTGAACAAATTAAGATTTCCACTGTTCAACTGGTTATTTCTGTTGATATAAATAAGTTTTTAATGGAAGTGTTTACCCGTTAAACAAAATTCTGGGTAGTATGAGGGCCATCATGCTCCCCCATCTGTTTAACTATATAAAGGGAGCCTGCATCCATGGATTATGGCTGGGGGTAGGGAAAATGATCTACTGTAGCTCTGACTCCACAGAAGCCCCTTGGTTGGGACTTTGTGAGTTTGGAAGGGACAAGTGGTTGCCTAATTTCACAAGTGAGTGATTTATGCTGCTTCCCCCATTTGGAAGACTCCTGTCCAAGGTGGTGTCTGAGGCAGCTGTGATCTGAGAAACACGAGCTATGCTGTCCAGAAGACTCTGGGGGCTTGAAAGAAAGATATTTCTCCATGGATGCCACTAATGGCCAGTAGAGATGCACAGGTCTGTGGGCTTAGTGATGAAACCACTGAGGATTAAATGACAATTGTTCTGCAGTCTAGATGAAAGAGATGGTCCAGTGGTTTAGTGCTCTATTCCCAAGTGAAAACTTTAACACCAAGAGAATTACCAGGACAATAAGTGGGTTAAAACTGCAAGAACTCCAGTGACAGAATGATCCTGATAGGAATGAATTTGTCCCTCTAGTACATTGTTGCATCTTTTCCATTTAGAAAGCAGAAGAGTTTATATTTTATCCACAATAAAATTATCGGTGTCACATCAACTTCCTGAGCTTTGTTCTTGTAATTTCCTTAGCTGCCCACATTCTGCAGCAACCAAATTGAGGGCATAATATCCCACAAGGTCCATTATTGTGAGGGTTTAAAAAGCAGGTTTAATAAACTTACATTACAGTATAAATAATATTGCCTTTCTTGTCCTTGGCAATAATCCAATTCCTGCATTGTGCTAAATTATTCTGTCACTGGCAGTTTATCCATGGAGAAATTGTAGTGAGGTCTTGAAAAACAGTGTGAGGCACTGGCAATGTTACCCTTTCTTAATAATAATAATAATAAAGGTCAGTTAATAAACCCATTCTCTAATTGTTCAGATAAAGTAGAGACAATATTAATATTGTATTTACTGTAATACAATTATGTCAGTGCAATGTAAACCTATTTAGGTCCTATAAGAGTGAGGAGATGTGAACCAAAGCAGTTTGGCCAAAACCAGGAAACTGGTATAATATTATATAAAGAAAACTTCTTTCAAACAAAAGCAATGGGAAAAATATTCACCAAAATCACTTTTCTTTTGCTTGTTCTGTTATGGCGGGATTCTCTGGGACAGAACACCTCACATTTTCACCCTGCAGAGTCAGTGCATTGCTACAGTCTTACTCAAGTGAAAAGTTTTGATACAGCTCTCTCAAACCCTCCAATACCACTTATTGAAGTGGTTGAAAGGCATTGCTGGAAAGTGATGACTGATGCTTTTTCTCACCTAGAGGCTGAGCACAGCCTCTGGAGCGCTCCCAACCCTTGCAGGCTTGGGAGACAGAATCTGAGTCCCTTTTTTGATGTGTTATTTACTGACATATAAGCCCAAATGATTTACAAAATCCCTTTTATATGCAGTTTGCAATCCAGCATTTAGATTTCAATCCTTGCAGTAAGTATTTCACCAAAGCAGTTAAACACTTAAATATCAATAGTGAACAAAATATTCCACACTGAGAGAACTGATTTCACCAGTTGCTACAAGTATGTGATGAATACAATAATAAAACATAACTATATATTTTTTCTTCTGTTTAGTCCTGATGGTCAACCCACGCTTCTTCCGCCTGAGCATGTGCAAGAGTTAAATTTGAGGTCTACAGGCATGCTCAATACCATCCAGAGGTTTTTTGCATATCACATGATTGAAACATATGGCTGTGACTATTCTACAAGTGGACTTTCTTTTGATACACTTCATTCTAAGCTGAAATCTTTTCTTGAACTTCGGACTGCAGACGGACCCAGACATGATACCTATGTTTTATATTATAGTGGTCACTCCCATGGCACTGGTGAATGGGCACTAGCAGGTAACCAGCATTTGGAGCTTTTAATAATACTTTTTTCATTGATAGAACCTACAAGTAGATGACTATTGCTTTATTCTTATGAAATCATACCATACTATTATTAAAACTCAGAAGTTTCATATGTGACAGCTACTCATGTACATGCAAACATTATAGTTCTAAGAACAGGAGGTGTAAAACAAATGGCTAAAGTTAACCATATCAAGCTTCCAAATAAATTGAATTCCTTGTTGCTTAGTCATCTACAAACTTGAGAGTACTTATGAATTTACAGTTTTAATAACCACAATAAAAATGAAAAATAAAATGCTTATGATAGCAATAACAAAGTGAAATATATGTAATTAAATGGAATGTTCAGAGTTCATCAAGAAGCTATATGAAACTTAATGAATTCAGAAGTCTTAGAATAAAGTAGTAATCTGATCTAATTCAATTCAATAATGTCCTGGGAAGATTATTTTGTTCAACATTATTTATGAAGCATTTAATACAGGTTTTGTTGGCCAAGCTTGCAAAGCCCTACATATGTTCAAGTTGGTGGCATTTGTGTGGATAACTTTTGAATGCCGCATCCAATCAATTCCAAAATTTCAGGGAGTGGCCAGAACCCTATTGATTTCGGGGAAAATTGGAGTAATGGAAGGGGGAAAATGGGAACACGTGATACCTCTGCCATCTGTTTTAGCAGAAAGACATCTTCCAGCACCTCTCTAATTATAGATCCAAGAACTGTTTGATGGCAGCCATTAGTGTCATGGAAGTAGGCTACTGAAATTGCTGTGCTGAGTTGGTGACTCAATTTTTGGTGCAGAATTTGGATCCCTGTAACATTGAGGTTTGGTCTATACCTAAAACTTAGGTCAACCTAGCTGCATCACTCAGGGATGTGAAAAATCCACACCCTGAGAAATGTAGTTAAGCTGACCTAAGCTCCAGTGTAGACATGCTAGGTCGACAGAAGAATTCTTCCATCAACCTAGCTTCCATCTCTGAGGGAGTGGACTTCCTACAGCGACAGAAAAACCACTTCTGTTGCTCAAGCATGTGTACACGGTGGCGTAGCTGCAGCGCCGCAGCTGTGCTGCTGTAGCACAAGTGGTATAGATATACCCTAAGTATTTTTTTAAGTTTTTAAAGGTTTGTTTGTTTGTTTTTTCTTGGCAGGCATTGCCACTTAATTTTTTACACCTATGTCAATTTGTGCCATAGGACCTCCCATAGGGAAGCTCTGTCTTCAAATTACAATAAAGGCCAATATAGTGAGAGTGCCGCTTTTATAAAAAATAGAGAGGAAACATGATAAAAAATAAAATATAGAAAGAATGAAGGATTTAAAAGCCATGACAACATTTTTTAGTGGATTTGAATTTTCTTGAGAGAAAGTTCCTCCTGGGTTACCCGTGAATGGTTTGCATGTTGGCACACCGCCAGTTTTTTCTCACAGAGATAATCTAAAGCCACACAAAGAAAAGGAGCAATCAGTATTTGTCATGAATCACTTTCATGGTCAGTTTCCCATTGTGAGATCTAGGTAACCCATGGTGTGTAGCTTGATTTTCCTGCCTGATAGAACTTCTTCGGAATGCATCCAGCTGTATAAGCTGAAAAGCTGAAGGGTATTTGATAATATAATTGTGCATAGTTTATCTGACAGTGATGTTTTGTGACAGATGGAACAGACAGTCATTAGCTCCTCTAATCTGTACCATCCTCTGACCTCTGGAGCAGATTCATAGAGATGACAACAATGAAATGTTAACATTCAGATATAGTAGAGAAAATAGTATCTTCTGGGGGCTTAAGCAATGATGTAGCACAGCAGTAGCACTGTAGTCTTTGTGCTGTAATGACATCTTTAAGATAGGCTTACTGTATTTATTAGCTCACTAACAAAGTTTCTTCATTGTTGGAAGCTTGGAAGTAGCACAGTGGTGTATAAAAGAAACTGTTAATTGGCCATGCATAAAGTATGAGCTATAAAACAGCCTTGGAGGTCATGTTTACTGACTGAATTCAAAAGGCAAGAATCGGGCTATAAAGCTTTGTCTGTATTACTGGAGCTGTCAGTTTAACTGCCTGTGAAACTTGCTAAAGGAATCGGATGTTGCTACATATCCATAGGTCTCTTCCACAGCTTGGTGTCTAGCTCTGGTGTTGGCTGATCTTGACATATGTTTGAGGGGTTAGCACTTGTATGTATAGGAGAAAGACTTACCGGTAAGTTGCTCTCTTTTGGTTAGGTTCACAGTACTGTCTCTTCTGAATTATCTATACCCCCACATGATCATGCGGAAATGTAGGAAAGTCATTAATGCGGGCTTTGCAAATGTGAAAAAGTAAGGAAATACTTTTTCCTAATTTACATTTAGGGCTTGTCTAAATTAGGGAAATTTTCACCAGTGCAAATCCCAAGATCAGACACACTACACTGGAGCAAAGTGGGACTAAAAGAGGTATAATTTACTGGGTAAATTACACCACTTCCCACCAAACTAGTGTGTATACACTATAGGTTTCTGGTTTTTATAAGATGAACCTGACGCTGAATTTCCTGGATTTATCTTCTTTGTTTTGGAGATGATTCCATCCCTGTAAGTTTGTACTTAGAGTTAACGTTCAGAGTACATATTCTATCTTTAATGTAGTTTTTCTCTGGAAGTAACAGATTACAAATGCATTTTTGCCATCTATCAAAGATAAGAATCTGCAGACAGCGATGATATCCCATATACTCTTGGGTATCACTTGACATTCACTGTTTTAAAAGAACACCTCTTCTGGCTACACATCCCCATGACTAATAATAAACTGCCACCTTCTGACAAGACTGGTTGGAGTTTAGTTGACCAAAGATATGGGAGATGTATGATCTGGACTCATAGCCACATACTCTGGCTGGTGGTGGTTCTTACTGGATTTGTTTCTTTTTATTGGATGCACTTTGGACTCTTTGCATCAGGCACCTTACAAATGGATGAAATAAATACATGGGTGCAGAAGAACTTGCTATTTGCAGCAAAATGTGTTTAAAAATATTCTAAATCAAGTATCTGAGCAGAATTTTTTTGGTAGAAATTGATCCAGCTGTATGAAGACAGTAAGTAATTAAAATATTGAATAGAATCAAGCAAATATTATAAAGTAAAATATGTTCAGATTTGTAGTTATAGTAAGTCTTATTTACAGTCACTTGAGCTTCATATGCATGATTTATATTGTCACTAGAAATTCTTGATTTCAAATGCAACCCTCTCCAAGTTAGGGTATGATGAGTCTATATGTTGATAGTAATTATTAAAGCATTAAAAGGAAATGTTACTCAGATAACAGCCTGGATTGCTTATTGTCGTATGGAAGTGAACAAAAGACAGGATTCGTTTTGCTATAAAGTTGCCACAAATTAAACACTCTTGAGTGTCTGGTTTGAGTCAGTCTATAAACATTTATTCAGAGGCTACAATAAAGTTTCTTCATCTAATTACAGTCTGTTTTCTTCAAATATAGTTTGAGTTTTCAAGGAGATGAAACTACTGAAAGTTTGAAGCACTAATCAGAAGTAGTTTTTGAGCTAGACGGAGACAAACATTAGATACAAATCAAAGTTTCAAATCATGGTAACTTTTTGATTACTTGTAACTTAAAATCCATTTAAATTTTCTTTAAACTTCACAGAAACATTCTCTTCTGCCTTTAGAGTAAATCTATCAACGTTCAGGCCAAATGACTCTTCCAAGGCAAAGGTTATGGTGGTGTATGAGCAGGTGGCTTACTAATTCTGCTCTAAAATAGGCAGGGCATATTATGTAGGTTTAAAACATACCCCATTCTGAGGTTTGAACTTGTTAACATAAAGCAAATAATGTAAACTCCACCTCACGCTTTCTGCCCCTGCTTAGCTGTTCTTCTTCAAGTGCTTGCACGTGTCCATTCCATTGTAGGTGTGTGCATGCCCCGAGCACAGTTGCCAGAATTCTTTCCCCTAGCGGTATCCGTTGGGTCGGCTCCAGCTCTCTCCGGTGCCTCACATTCCTCATGGAGGCAGCCTTAAGCCTTGAAGCCGTGCCCGCATTGAGCACCACATCCTCAGTGCAGAGAGCTCCTCCTAAAGGCTGCTCAGCTTAATTTATTTCACAATAGGGTAGGGTTTTGCTCCTACCTGCCTTAATACAAGGGTGAGTTAATGACCGCATCTGCAGCATTGAGTTGGCTGGATTAGTTAGCATCTCCCTGCAGTGGAAAAACCCTGTCACCTTCATAAAAGGTGCTAAAACAGGCTTACTATTGGAAACTGCAAATTTAACTATACTAATGTGTATATTTTTCTGCTTTCCTGCAGGTGGTGATGCATTACGGCTTGACACGCTTTTGGAATGGTGGAGAGAGAAGAATGGTTCTTTTTGTTCACGACTTATAATTGTGTTAGACTGTGAGAACTCCCAGCCTTGGGTTAAAGAAGTAAGAAAAGTAAATGATCTATATATTGCAGTACAAGGAGCAGAATTTGCCAGAGTGGTAGACATTGAGGAAGCAGACCCTCCGCAACTTGGTGACTTTACCAGAGAATGGGTCGAATACAATTGTAACCCTGACAATAGCATCAGCTGGTCTGAAAAGGGCCGTGCGGTGAAAGCAGTGTACGGTGTATCAAAACGCTGGAGTGACTATACTCTACATTTGCCAACAGAAAGTGATGTTGCCAAACACTGGATGGTGTACTTCCCTCGTGTTACCTATCCATTGGTGCATTTGGCAAACTGGTTTTGCGGTCTCAATCTGTTCTGGGTCTGTAAGGCTTGTTTTAGATGCTTGAAAAGATTAAAAATGAATTGGTTTCTTCCCACAGTGCTGGACACAGGACAAGGTTTCAAACTTGTCAAATCATAATTTAAAAACCAAAGATGAGTAGAAGTGGGAGCTCTGGGAACTTTCCCACTCTCAAATTTGATTGACTTGCAATTTTTTATATGTAACAGTTTTCTCTGTTGAAGAAATCTTGCTACTTCAGTAGCTATACTCACTGTGTTCATCTTTTTGAGCAATTACAGTATATGCAAAGGGTTGGGAACTTCATTCTAAAATGAGGAGGATAAGATTATACTATTTGAATTTTGTTACTGAGTTGTATATAAACATGTAAAAGATTTATTAAATATGACCATGCACTTTGGAGACAGTTTGCATGTTCATATGTGCTAAACAGAAAGCTGCCTGTGTTCAGAACCAACAAATTACAGGCTTTAATAGCTATGGCTCATATGATGATAGGTGGCAATTATATCCCTCTCAAACATCAAATACGGGAAAGGAAACAAGCCAGTGTTCAGATCACTTTATTATGCCCTCACACTTCTATGATGGGTTTCAGAGTATTCTAAAACACAGAGTCAAAAAATAAAAAACTCAAGAAGCACTGTAGGTAGGTAGCTGCAAGGATATTTAGATTCATTTACATTAGCATTCTCAGTCCCTGCCTGAGGCTCCCATTGACAACAATAGGAGTTGCCCACACAGAGGGAGGGAATGAAATGGGTCTTCGTTAGAACATTTTGTGGTTCCAACCATGTTCTTCTTGACAGCCAACAAAGAGAGGTTTTCAAATGTGATTTTTAAAACGTTCCATATTTAAAAAAAAAAAAATTCAATCTCTCAGGTGATATTTTCTTTTTTGAAAGAGTTAATAGATATAAGGCATATTAAATGTGCTAAAAGGTTGGGGGGGGGGGGAGAGTGGCTGTCCCATCAGATCTCCTGGACTTCCATTAGTTTGGCTTTTGAATTATTCCCTCTGCAGAAAAACTCAAAATAAAGGAAGCTACTTAGAAAGAAATGATGCAAAGTTTACATATGTATGAATAACAAAACGGGAAGTTCAGAGGTAACCTTGCCCCCAGGTTTATTATCTGAAATCTCTGCTGTGCCTAGGACCCCAGGCCTGTGGAGTGCTGAGTATAGGATTGGATCTAGGGGGCTGATTCTCTCTTTTTTTCAAACTGAAACCAAACAGTTTGACAGGGAGAGTTGGGTTTTCCCTTTGTTGGGGAAATGAGTCCTCTCAGCCCTGAGTATCCCTCTTTTTGGGGGACCTGTCAGCATTGCTCCTTCAGTCAGAGATGTTTGTCAGTTAATATAAGGTAACACTCCCTCCAAGGGAAGAACTCTCTGGCCCCACAGTATGTACTCTTAGCCCTTGTTCACCTGAAGTGCCGGAAACCAAGAGTTGTAGGCTGCTGGGTGGATCCACTTAATGTTGTTTCAGAATAAGTGTGTGTGTGTGTATAATTTATAAGATTTGGGATTTACATCATTCGTTCACCAGCATTTTAGTAAAAATGCAAGTCACTTTATAAATAAGACATTAGCTGAGGAAGTTGCCTGAAATGTAGCTGTGATTTAAACATCTGAAAAAGATTGTTATGCACTCTGTAACTCTTTGACTTCTGAGGGTTCGTAGCCTGCTGGGTTTTTTAACTTAATGGTCAACTCATTTAGATAATTTGCCAATCCTGGTACATATTAATTTGTAAACGCTACAAGAGAGAAAATATTCTATTAGTAATTGCTGGGCACGCCAGCAATCCCAATAACTCCATTGTTCCTTCAAACTATCACTTCCAACGTGTTAAATTCACTGGCAAGTTAGGGCACCTTCCTAAATTTCCTTTATTATCCTGTGTTGTGCAAGTTAGTTTAGCAAGAAAATCACCATTCCTTCCCTGCCACAAAAAGGGATGGGAGCTACGGTGGGTGAGGGACAAATCAAATCAAATAAACTGTCAAGTTTCATTCCATTCAACTATTTCAAAATAACTACTGCACTAATGGTAGCTAAGACATTCCAAAGAGAAAGCAATAGAGGAAGAGAGAACACTGTGTTCCCAAAAGGGAAGCACTCTCTTGATCTTACCGAGCTGGTCTACAAAAGTATTTTTCAGCTATTTTTGAGTGACCAAACCTTGGGTCTGGATGGGAGGGATCTTCACACAGACAGTTATTTGTCTTAGTAAAATGATCATTACTTTGGCTGCAGTTTTGTTGCAATAATAGACGGCTCCATCTAGATGGCTCATAGTACCCAGACAAATGTGGGTGTAATGTAATGTAAATGTGTAATGACAGATTTAAATAGTTAACTATGTCTCTGTAAAGCCCCATTATTAGGACATAGTAGTTACAACACAAACTTTACAAGTCAAGAAATTAGAACATTGTAATTCAAAAAAACATAAACATGAATCTGGAAATACTGTTGATTTCATCACCAGCCTTATCTCTGCCTCTTGCTTATTCACTATGGACTGGTGGACGATCCTTTACTCTCTAGTTGCAACTGGAGAAATCTTGTGTTTATATGAACTACATCAGTATATTCTGCTGTTGTCCAATGATATAACTGGCTTTCATCCTTGTAGCCAGTATTGGTTACAGAGGGAGCCCATCATTGGAGAGTATATTAGAAGTCTGTGGCCTATATGTTGTGAGAAGATATAGAAATGTTGATATTGTGCCTGCATATGAAAGTGTGAGATCTCTGACCTATGCTGGGAGTGTGAATGGCCTAGTGTGGGGCAGCCAGTCCATAGTACAATGATGGGCAGGGACAGAGGGTAATATGTCAAATAATGTCTGCTGTGGCATGTACCTGGAAGGCAAGGAAGGGGCTGATCCTATAGCCTCTATTTAGTGGATGGGTTTACAGTTTATCTACTGGCCTGCTGCGTTATCTCTAGGATAGTGGGGATGGTCTTTAGCCTGTAGTTGAAAGATGGATGGGGGATATTGCTATTGATTAAGAAGGCAGAGGTAAAGTTGGTGTTTGGAAACTTAACTGAGTATCTCTGTATTTTCCCATGTGTTTGTTTTAACTACAACATTCTAATTTCCTGAGTTTCAAATACTTGTGTTTTTAACCTGAACTCAAAAGTCCCTCACTTTCAGACTTTTTAAGAATAACGATAGTATTCTAATAATACTATTTTAAATGTAAAGATCTGTTTATAGCCATACTAACTGGGCTTTTTGTCTGGAATCTTCCTTTCCCATTGTCCAAAAGAACATGCTGTCCATCTGTTTTTAATCAAAAAAAGAACCACAGGGGTTGGGAGCCTACAGAACTCAAACACATTAATTCTGAGTGGCACTAACTTCTACGCCCCATTATCCAGCAGCACCAATGACTGCAGAACTCCATACCTCTGTGGCTGGCTCTCTGTACAGGTGCCACAAGATCAGCGGGGATGCAGCTGGAATTCTCTAGAGGTGTTGTGGCATCCAAGCAATTATAGGGCCATGCCCCAACTTCATGTGGCTGCAAACCCCTCTGGAGGGGGTAATACATCAGAAACTGCTTGAGGCAATGACTTATCCCTAAGGTTGGTCAGGATTGAACAGACAACATTTAACGGTACCTCAAGTTATTGATTTTGTTGACAGATACTGGAGCATAGACGGCATGATGACACTCCTGTGGAACTGTGACCTGCCTAGTATTAAGCAGAAGTGATTTTAGGAACATTTGCAGTTGCAAGCTCCAGCCCTGCTACAGGATCCAGGCAGGCAAACCTCAGTGAGACTGACTTCAATGGAACTCTGCCTAAATTGATCCTGGTGCAGGGTTGGGGGCATATTTGAATCTCAGTGCCATAAGGTGCTATTTAAATCTGATTCCAAAGAGTATCTCATTTGAGCAAATGCTTAGGAATGAGCAGTATGGAGTCAGCAGGTGACTCAAGATTTGAGCTTATTTTGCAGGTATTTGACTTCTGCACTGTACATTCAGCCACTCGTTCAAAAGGTATGTATTTTTACCACAGCTGTGGGCTCACTTTATGTTGGCTTGGTTTACATTTCAGTTACCTCCTTTACAGGAACATCCTTGCTGAAACATACAGATGCACTGACTCCTGAAAACAATTGTCTTGAAATGGACTGCATATTGAAAATATACATTGATGTTTTTCTCTGACTAAACACAGGATGAATCCATTTCCTTTTTTAAAATGTTTGCAGTATCACTTCTGTATCTCCACTTTTTTGTTTGTGCTTTCGGAGTTTTGGTTTTGTTCTCTTGTCTTCAGATAAAACATTTCCTAGGATTTTTTTTTAATTTACAAATTCTTCTTCCCTTCAGTTTGCAAGGTGATAATCTAACGGGGTGCTACACTTGAGTGGTTAGATGGCATTTTCAGTTTGTTGCCTGCGCTTGATAGTGTAATTGGGTGAAATGCCTTGTTTATAAGTGTTAGAATTTTTGTTTGGGGAGATTTTTTAATAGTTGGTTTTAGATTCTGTAAATGAATATTTGTGTGTTGTAATATTATTGCTCAAATATATTTTGCTCTTTTGGATGCTCATCTCCATTTAATTTTTTTTCACTTTTGTTTTGTTTGTGGTTTGACACTCTAGTTTTGTTGTCATGCATTAATCTTCCATTTACTGTAATTTCTCGATTTACATGGTTTTAAACCTGGCTTGTTTCAGTGCACTGTAGATAAAAATCACAGCAGAACTGACTGAAAATATATCACCCAAGGATGCTCTGAAATTTGATACTTTAAAAGTAATATTACTAGATTAAATCATTGACACAAGAATCTTTTTATCTTGGGCTATTTTTTCCCCTCCTTATCTCTCAGTAGACAGCCTAATATGAATGCTCAAAGGCTACATCTGCATGAGCAATTTTATTTAGCCTGATTGATTATTCCACCTCTACTTCACTAACAGCCTACCCCAACTCTCAATAAAAGTCAATAGAGAGACTCCTATTTGAGTTGGATCAAGCCTAGGAGACTGTGTAGAAATCATGAGACAATGGCACTACAGAATGCTGAAGTGTACGTGTACGTACTAGTCTCTCAATATCTACTGACGAGATTCCGACAGTACTTTTTTGTAACAAAGATCATACCACATTGCTCGTTGACAAAAAAAACAGAGTTGAACCGGGCTCTGCTTGGATGGGAGACTTCTGTGGAACATGTAAGTTCTGCAGGATGTATTTCTGGTGATTTGGCAGATTGCACAGCACTCTACCTCCTGAACTAATTTACTAAAACAATCCCCAGCTGCTGGAAGTGCCATGCTTTAGAGACACCTATAGCTAAGACCCTGACTACTTGTGTTGTTAAAGATCCAATGGCATTTCTTGCAAAAATAAAGATGTTAATGTAGGTGTCATGACTAAATTCTAACTCAGGTAATCACATTCTGCAATCCTTACATTGCTTTTGTAATTTCATTTAATTATCCTTCACTTCTTATTCTAAATTTCTGTTTAGTATTGCTGATTACTGCATTTCAATGGTGACACAATCTCTACAGTTTGTATTTTAGGCTTTTACATTTATTAAAGAACTTTGGAATGAGAGATCCTACATCAATGTAATAAAAAGAAAATAGTATAACCTAACTCAAGTCTTCTGATCATGATTCTAGTAGGAAATGGCACATATTTAACCCTCCTTAATTCTTATTTGAACTTTAAAATTGTATGTTCTTCTTCAAGTGCTTGCTCATGTCCATTCCATATTAGGTGTGTGCACTCGCCACATGCACCGGTGCCGGAAGTCTTTCCACCAGTGATGGTGCTGGAACTTCTGCTGCTTTGGTTAGCTTTCGCTTAGTTCAGTGTGTCCCATGAACGTTTCTTGTAAAATAGTTGTATATAGTTTAGTATTACCCTTAGGGTTAGCTTTAGTTAGTTGGTCCCGGACAGACTCAGCCTAGGGACAGGGCATGGCCCCGGTCCCCAGGCTTTAAACCATGCAATCTAAGCACCCCATGCCCATCAGCGACCTGCACGTTAGCTGTTTAAGGTGTCTAGGAGAAGGACACTTAAGCGATAAGTGTCACATCTGTAAGACGTCCAAACCCAGAACGAAAAAGGAGAGAGACATCCGTCTCAGGGCATTCCTGATGGAGTCAGCGCTGACCCTGGCACCGGAGCAGAGGTCCGATTTGGCCCCGAGCACCGCAGCTTCGGTACAGAGTGCCCCGCTGGTGCCGTCTACGAGCCAGCACTTATCCCCTGCCAAGAAGCCCAAGAGGTCTGCGAGGGGAAGATCTCCCACTTCCCGTAAGGGAAAGGAGAGGACTGGAGGAGAGCCAAGACCCGTGCTGGGCAGCTCAACACCTCCATCAGGGAGTCGGGCTTCAGCTAATGTCGAGCCCCTTCTGTACTATGCCTGCCACACCAGACAGTGATGAGGGCCTTCATCAGCTCAAAGTCCTGTCGATGCCCGAGGCCCTGCAGGCAGCACAGGAGATCCTGAAGCTACTGGTGCTGCCCACACCGACTCCCATCAGTACCCGAGCCCAGGGGTAAACCTGCCTTGGGACCGATCTGAGTGTCCCTGCCTCAGCAGCGCCGCTCCCTATCATGGGGAACATCCCACCAGCGCTTGCCCACATGGAGCTGTCATTACTCGGACTTTGGAAGGCAGGCTCAAAGAAGCCCTCTTCAGTCTCCTGCTCGCTGGTAACCTGGCGCAGACCTCCGGAGGCACATGCCCCCCGGTATGAGCTTTGAGACTGACCCATCATGTCTCCAATACCTCGACACTGGTCCTGTGGCCGATTGGCAAAAGGGGGTCATCAGTCACCAGCCCGCCATCGCCGAGATGTGAATCCCCTCGATCAAGGAGATTCTACCTATGACTGTCCCGGTCCTGCTCTAGATCCCAGTACAGGTCAAATTGCATGAGGCATAGATCGCCGGTCTACCGACGCAGATCCGCTGAACGCCAAAGATCCCCGGGGTCCCATGGGAGGAACACATCCCAGTCGGACAGGTCGATGTCAAGGCACAGCAGCCGACACGGGGGAGGGGGGGAGGAGGGCCGCTGGGCCAGCTGGTCATGGTCACTCCGCAGCATCCGCTTCGCTTACAACCCTGGTGCTGATCAGGGGTCCCTGGTAGCAGGCCAGGTGCCAGCACCAGTGGTACCATCAACCTCATTGACACCGCAGCTGACCCCAATGGTTGGCAGCATGGTACCCCTGGAACCCAGGGGGGTTCACCCAGTCTTTCCAGGCCTCCCAATCAGTGGCGGGGGCCTCAGGCTATTGGCCGCAGTATCCCACCCTCCTCCAGAGGTGGAGGCCCCACAGGGGAAGACCCCCCAGGCCCATGTGGACCTAGGGGAGCAGCCAGTTGGACCACCAGGGGATGTGATGGATCCCTTGGCACTGGCTTCATCCTCATCATCACCGGACGAAGCTATTACGGGTCCCCCTCACCCAGTTCCACAAGATAATGCCAAGGCTCATCAGGAGCTCTTGAAGAGAGTCGCCTCTAACCTGGGGCTCCAGGCAAAGGAACTTGAGGGGCCACTGGACTCACTGTTGGACATACTTTGCTCCACAGCACCCGCTAGGGTGGCTTTACCCCACTAATTAATAATTAATGCCCTATGGCAAACCCCCTCTTCCCTGCCACCCATCTCAAAAAGTGCTGAGCGCAAATATTTTGTGCCAGCTAAAGGCCATGAGTATATTCACCCAGCTCCAAACTCCCTCGTAGTTGAGGCCATTAACCAGAAGAGGCAGGGTCAGCCCGGGGCTACACCCAAGAATAAAGACTCGAAGAGACTGGATCTGTTTGGGTGAATAGTTTATTCATCTTCAAGCCTTCAGTTGGGAGTGGCCAACTGCCAAACCCTCCTTGGCTGCTATGACTACAATATGTAGCAGTCTATGGCCAAATTCGAGCTCTCGGTGCCCAAAGGGTCCAGGAAGGAATTCCTGGTGATCCTCAAGGAGGGCACTGCTGCAGTGACAGCGGCCCTCCAAGCAGCCTCGGACACAGCAGACTCCATGGCTCGCACCATGGCCTCGGCCCAGGGTGGATTTGATTTAAATCATTATTTAAATCACTAGTCAGGAAGGCTCGATATAATCATGGATTTCTACATAAAAGCACATTCTTGTTGGTTGTTATAACCTTAATACATATTCTTCACAACTCAGAGATAGATGTAGGTTTCATTTTTAGAAGGTGTACACTATACATTTTAAAGTGATTTATTTTTAAAACTTTTCAGATTAGTTTTACAGCTATATCAGAAAATGAATGATTGGTTATTTCATTTACCAAAGGTAATTGAAGCAGATATTTATGAAGTCATTGAGAGGTGAACTATTCAACAGATTAATATTTGGAGGATTTTCTTGCCATGCTGTATTAGGAGGAGAATATCACCAGACATTTAAATTGTTTTAGTTAAATAAAACAACATTATGTATTCTGGATTTTTTCTTCAACATAAAATATTTTAACAAAACAAGCATATTAATTTTTTGAATTTAGTTAAACATTCAAGTTTTTTAAAATCAGGTTTATTTTTGTTAACATTGTTTTTAACTAAAATAGTTAAATGAATTAAAAAAAAACAACACCAAATTAAATCAACTATGGCAGCCAGGTCAACATGAGAAACTTAAAATATTGGCTGCTGCGGCTAACTCAGTCGTCTTCACCTTCATTTTCCTGTTTGTTCATAATCTGGAAAAGAAAAACAAGCTTTCTGCACCGGCAGAAGAAACTACTGCTGTTAAAAGTGAGATTATCACTTCAACAGTCTCTGAATCCTAGTGCTTAAGTGACTTCCTCCAGTTCACTGGTGACACTTTCTTTAAAACATCATCAGCAAACATATATTTCTTGAATGGTTCACCCTTCGCTCTGAAGTTTATTATAGTTGTCATTATGGAGGGATGATTGCTGGATGTCCATGTCATAGCCAACTCCTCTTCTTCGGCAGTTAAGGTTTGACCCTGGTACCAAGCATTGAGAATATTTGCAAGAAAATGAGCTGGAGATAGTGCTTGTTCCATTTGTTTTTTTAATGTTTGTAATTAAACTCTGTCTGTCATTGCATATTTCTCTTTTTAAGATCTCACTCAGTTCCTTCCAAGTTTCAACAGCGTCAGCAATAAAACAGCTATTTCCCTGCATTTTGTTCAAGGCTACAGAAATAGGCTTCAGGGTACTCAGCATGTGTTCAACATTTCTCTTAAGCCCAATGTTGAGAACTTTGGCTGTGACAGTGCCATCTATTCTTTCACGATTCTGTTCACAAACTGTCACCAGATTAGGCCAGTTCTTGATATAGGGCTCAAAACAGTCCACTACTGACTTCCATCGCATGTCTTGTGGGAGAGTTAGCTTGGTTCCACCCACATTTTTCAGAGCAGCTGTTGCAAAGTGGTTGTTACAGAAGTATTTTGCAATTTCAACAACATTAGCCTTTATTTCTGGAACACTGAAGTCTTTGGCTACGAGGTGCATCAAATGACCACTGTAACTGTATGTTGTTAGCTTGGGACTCTCTTCTAAATAATTTCTTCTCATCTTGGATACATTTGTAGCATTGTCTGTGACCAATCTGCATACTAGACATTTTAAATTTATTTTCACAGTTTGTTATAACTTTTACTGCTACTTCTTGTAGGTATTCTGCTATGTGGGCATTTCCTGATGTATCAATTGTTTCGTAAGGAAGACATTCCCTTCTTCTGTTGTCACACAAGCACATAAAACAAGATCATTGTGGACATTGCTCCACCCATCAAGACTCAGGTTAACAGTTTTACCCTCTAGACCTTTTGCACACTGCTCAATTTCTCTTTCATACACTTTATCCAGCAATTTTCTTGTGACATCTGCTCTATTGGGTGGACTGTATCCTGGCCTTAATGACTGAACCATGTTAATGAAGTGTGGGTTTTCAATCATACGGAAAGGAGAGTTTTTGTTGCATAAACAAACCGGGCAATTTTTTCATCAATTACCGCTTTTTGTAATCTGCTGGTTCTTATCTTATTTTATTTATGGTTGTTTCTGGATGATAAAGGTTTTTTTTCTTTTTGCTACAAGTGATATACTGTGGCTATGTGACGTACATGAAGTGACTGAAACACTATCATTGGCAGATAACTCTAAAACTATAGCAAATGATGGTGATCTTGAAGGTGGATAGTCTTCAGAATCCTGTATGTTGAGGATGGATTCTCCTAAACAAAATAAGTCAATGCAGTTATTTAATTACCACCATACTGCTCATTTAGTATTACTCATTGCATTTACTGACACTCAGTACTATTTTAAAGATTAAATTGTAAAAGGAAGATCTGCCTATTTCAGCTATTTATTTTTTTATCTCAACTGCATCTAAAATGATAGTCCCATACAGCAGTGTTTCTCAAACTGGGGTCACCACTTGTGTAGGGAAAGCCCGTGGCGGGCCAGGCCAGTTTGTTTACCTGCCCTGTCCACAGGTCCGGCTGATCACAGCTCTCACTTGCCACAGTTCGCTGCTCCGGGCCAATTGGAGCTACTGGAAGCGGCGTGGGCCAAGGGACATACTGGCTGCTGCTTCCAGCAGCTCTCATTGGCCTGCAGCGGCGAACCGCAGCCCATGGGAGCTGCAATTGGCTGGACCTGCAGACGGGGCAGGTAAACAAATCGGCCCGGCCCACCAAGGGCTTTCCCTACACAAGCGGCGACCCCAGTTTGAGAAACACTGCCATAGAGTAACAATTATATTTTTTGCTCAAACATGAGAATTCAAGAATAGTCCAGAAGGAAGACAGGCAGTCCTTAAGAAAGAAGTATGAAATAAAAAAGTTTACCAGCCTGAAGATCCTGCATGTTCACATAAGATCCTTTCATCATCTTCAACGCAGCTTTCTCCTGAGAAGAAACACTTCTGATTATTTTGTTTCATTCGAGCAACCAGGTCTTACATTTCTTTGTTGCGCTGTTTGCATTTTGCACGCATGCCTGTCTTACCTACAGGTAGAGGAACTTCATTAAAATATTCCCAAACTAGGTCTCTTTTATGGCCTGCTGCCATGATAGGTTTTCCCTTCTAGTGAGAGAATGGTGTGGCAGATCTCAAATCAGTGAAGGCTACACTCAGAAAGACCTCAAGACTTCTGGAATATGCTGCTCAAACAGTTTCACTTTTGTTACTGCCTGTCCCTCCCTTCTCACATTTATCTCCAGACTTCTTCTCCTTGTCCAGATCTATTCCGCCCCCAACAATCTTCTATTCATTGAACTTTCTGAAACTTTTCACTTTTCACAGAGAGAGGTAAGGGATTGACTCTGTGTACACAAATTTGCAGAGGGAAAGTAGGGTTGAGGTCTGTTATTTCTCACCTCTATATTTCATTTATTTATTTATTTATTTTAAAACATTTTTGTTGTTAACAAGCATGTTATCTCTGAAGACACAAATCCACAGTTTGAGAACTGCAAAACTGAGCATCTCTGATGGTATCTTCTAGACTGAGCACTGTGTCCCATTGGGTAGATAGAAAGATTAACCTAAATAATCTATACAGAAGCCCCTGGAACCCCATAAAATTGGATCCCTAATCCATGAACTATTGGAACTCATTTACAAAACTTTTCTTAAACATTATAATCTACACATCCATGAATTCCTACCCACCTCCAGGAGTACTGCTTGGGAGTCACCTAATATGGAATGGACATTGTGACGTTATTGACATAAACTGGGACCGTATAGATCATTGTTGCAACCAAGGTCCTGTAGTGGCATGCAAATCTTGTATAAAGGGGGTCAAATGGGGTGTCTAGGACAAGGTTATGGTTTACTGGTTATGATTATGCTGTCTATATGTGTGTATCAGTTTTGTAGTCGAAGTTATGAATATTGGCTCTATACTGTCTGTATGGCAAACTTATGCTATGCTTCTGGGTGACATCCCAGACAAGCTGAGATTAGCTCTGCCTAGCCTGCTTGATGGCCCATTAAGGACCATCAGCTATACAATGGACCCATTGAGAGAAGGCAGATACGCCTTGTAACTCAGCAAAGTATGCAGGGACTGGCCCATGTGACTCCAGACTCCATTTTGCTGTAATTTTCCACAGTAAGAACAAAGGGGTGTTCTTACACCTGGAAAAGACTATATAAGGCTGATGCCTCATCTCCATCTGGTCTTCAATCCCGCTTCTTACCTCTGGAGGAACTTTGCTACAAACTGAAGCTCTGAACAAAGGACTGAGGACCCATCCCAGCTGGGGATGTATTCCAGAGACTTGATTTGAACCTGCAGTTTATTCCATCGCTGCTGCAAGCCTGAACCAAGAACTTTGCCATTACTGTATGTAATTGATTCCATTTAACCAATTCTAACTCTCATCTCTATCTTTTTCCTTTTATGAATAAACCTTTAGATTTTAGATTCTAAAGGATTGGCAGCAGCGTGATTTGTGGGTAAGATCTGACTTGTATATTGACCTGGGTCTGGGGCTTGGTCCTTTGGGATCAGGAGAACCTTTTTCTTTTACTGGGGTATTGGTTTTCATAACCATTTGTCCCCATAACGTGTGGCACTGGTGGTAATACTGGGAAACTGGAGTGTCTAAGGAGATTGCTTGTGAGACTTGCGGTTAGCCAGTGGGGTGAGACCGAAGTCCTAGTCTGGCTGGTTTGGTTTGCCTTAGAGGTGGAAAAACCCCAGCCTTGGGCCGTAATTGCCCTGTTTTAGCAATTTGTCCTGAGTTGGCGCTCTCAGTTGGGTTCCGCCAGAACCGCATTGTCACAGACATGAGCAAGCACTCGAAGAAGAAAAGACTGTTACCTTTTCCATAACTACTGTTCTGGTTGTGTTGCTCATGTCCGTTCCATAACCCGCCCTCCTTCCCCACTGTCGGAGTTTTCGGCAAGAAGGAATTGAGGGTGGGGGGGCCCCTTATACCACGCCATGCAGGAACCACTCCAGAGGACGCCAGAGCCGGTTCCCTATGGATATTGCTAAGGGAAAAGCTTCTGGCACCGGTGCATGGGGTGAGCACACACACCTAATATGGAATGGACATGAGCAACACATCTCGAAGAACACCAGTTACGGAAAAGGTAACTCTCTTTTTTTCCCTTAGATGTTGTTAAATATATTATGCAATTGGAAAGCAAATGTATTCTTCACATAAAAGCATACCTAGCTAATAGCACAGTAATGTAAACAGAAATGTCTTTCAGGGAGAGCATTCAATTTGAACAGCAGGTTAAAATAGCTCTACCCTTGTATTTCAGAAAAGGCAGTTGAAGAAATAATCCAGCCTTTGATTAGGAAGTTAAGAGACTGAAAAAATACAGAGGAAGCATGCAAAACTCTCTCTCATAAGTTTTTCAGAAACAGACCTATTTGATAACACCTAGATAAAATGCAAGATGCATAAAACCAAACAATATATAGAATAATAGAAGGGCAATGAAGAATTCTGGATCTATACAAAATAATAAATGGACACAAATCTGACATCAGGAATCATAACATTCAAAAACCAGTAGGAGAACACTTCAATCTCTCTGGTCACTCAATAACAGACCTAAAAATGGCAATTCTTCAACAAAAAAACTTCAAAAACAGTCTCCAACGTGAAGCTGTAGAACTGGAATTAATTTGCAAACTGGATACCCTCAGATTAGGCCTGAATAAATACTGGGAATGGTTGGGTCATTACAAAACCTAAACTTAGTTTCTCCAATACTAATTTCTCCCTACTGTTACTCACACCTTCTTGTCAACTGTCTGTAATGGGCCACTCTCTTACCATTTCAAAAGTTATTTTTCCTCCCTTGGTATCCTGCTGTTAATTGATTTATCTCATTAGAGTGGCCTCACACTTGGTAAAGCAACCCCCATCCTTTCATGTATTTGTACCTGCTCCTGTATTTTTCGCTTCATTCATCCGATGAAGTGGGTTCTAGCCCACAAAAGCTTATGCCCAAATAAATGTTGTTAGTCTCTAAGGTGCCACAAGGACTCCTTGTTGTTTTTGCTGATACAGACTAACACGGCTACCCCTCTGAAACTTATGATCTTTAATAATTTATGCTCACAACACCTCTGGGCGATAGGGAAGTATTATTGTTCCTGTGTTGCAGGTAAAGAGACTAAGCGACTTGCCTAAGGTCTCATAGAATGGCTGCAGCAATGCAGGAACTGACTGCGGGACTAGTACTTGTACCATCCAATTGCCTCGCTGATAACATTGGTCATCTTCTTGATAACATAGAAGGAAAATCTACTCCCAGCATGAAGGGCTCAAAAGACATTTAAAAAAGTGAATAAGGCAAGCAAAAGTAGTGAACAATTGCAGAGACAAGGGTAAGGTAAGTGCTTAACAAGCAAACAGGTGAGAAATGACTCAATCGTTCAGTGATCCTTGTCCCGTTCAGCTGGCTGAGAGGCTGTACTCCCTTAGCAGATGCGGACATAGGCATGGTAATCAAGTATTCCTCAATTCTAGGCTAGACTACTATAGCATTCTCTCTCTGAAATGAAGGGAGAAGCGCCTTCCTATCTATTAGACAATATTAGCCTACAGCGAGGAATGCATCCTCCAGTGTGCTATATTGCTATCCCAACCAGTGAAGAATCCACTTCAGAGATTAGCTTTAGGATCTTGAAGACATCAATGTCCTGGTTTGTTCCCTCAAAAAAAAAAAAAAAAACCACATCTCTGAGCTTGCCCAGACAGCTGTGATCCATGACAATGCTGAAGCTCACAGCTCCACCAAACTGTTGGGAGAGACAGACAGGCACTGGAGATGGCAGGGAGTTCTACAGCCAGTGCTCAGGGTGAGCCTGACTTCTGTCCCTGTGAGGCTGCAAGGCTCCAGCTTTTGTACAAACTTCCTTGCACTAGGGGCAACAATGGAACATGCCTCCCCTGCAAACAAAAGAATGGCCCTGTTTAGAGTGGCAACACCTATGGAAGCAGAAGGAGAATAAACTTTTTGGATGAATGCTGCTTTATAAATTATGTATAGGGCCCTAGGTACAATGATGCTGGGTGCATTATAAATGCATAAGACAGATGCATTAAGAGATGAAAGTGGGTGGGGGTGGCAAACTACATTTATATGGCTGAAAGCCCTAACACTTCCTTCTCCTTTACAAAAAGAGGCTGAAGAGCTTATCCTTAGATAAAGGTTACCAAGTTTTTCAGCCAGAGGGAGGGGGCAGGAAATCTAGGAATAGGAAGTAGAAAAAGAAATGTAATCAAAGGCCAAAAAGAGATCGATACAGTGTGGGAGGGGGATGCAAATGTGGATTTAAGCTATCTTTGTGTTCTCCTAATCCTAGCTACATCCATACTCAGCCAGTGTGTCCTGTCCCATCTCCTCCTCTCTGCTCCTGAGGTCCCCCAGGCTAGTGATCCATGGCATATAAAGACATCCTGTCCACACCTCTGTGCTGGCTGTTGAGGGAGGAGACAGGATCTGCTTAATTAATTAATTGAGATATCCTATCTCCTAGAACTGGAAGGGACCTTGAAAGGTCATTGAGTCCAGCCCCCTGCCTTCACTAGCAGGACCAAATACTGATTTTGCCCCAGATCCCTAAGTGGCCCCCTTAAGGATTGAACTCACAACCCTGGGTTTAGCAGACCAATGCTCAAACCACTGAGCTCTCCCTTCCCCCTATTGAACTTGGGTCTCCCGCGTTGCAGTCCAGCCTCTTACTCACAAGACACTTCCTGCAGACAAGCCCCCAGGCAAATGGCCATGGAGCCCCTTCCCAGTCCCCTAAGCCATCCTGCCACAGATGGCTCTATAACACCTGAGGTTTCCCTTACTCTGGGAAATCCTCCAGAGGCTGCTTTGTGCCAGCAAAGGGGGACACATCTTGCCCTCAAGCATTTGAGGCTCTAGCCTCTACTTTCTAACATTACGTAGGCAAATTGCTTTTAAAGTGATCTGCATAGTACTTTCCATATATAAAATCAAGCTTCAGAACATAGCTGTAAGGTAGGTAAATGATACCCATTTTATAGAAGGATAAATTGAGGCACAGATTGGTTAAGGACCTTCCAAAGGTCACACAATGAGTTGATGGCAGAACCAGAACGCAAGTCTTCGCTCCCACCTCTGCTCCACGCATTCTGGACCACACTACACAGTAAAGAGAAAACAAAAATGACTGCTTGCTGCTGGCATGTACTCCAATAACTAGGGACAATACATTTATTCATTCAGAATTAATTGTGCTACTAATAAAATGATGTTTTACAAGCTTAAACACAAAGCCCTGCACAATGCGCCAACTATCTCATTTGGTATCTCGGTACCACTGGGGCTAGAATGTAATTTAGTTCCAAGCTTTGCCATGATGTTTAGATGTAATTGTTGTCTTCTAAGTGACAAATGGCTTGTCCAGACAGAGACTTAGTGCACGGCCAGCCAGTATGTGAATGTTCAGTGCACTAGCCTGGTAACACACTAACTCACCATATGGACCCTGCTACTATGTACTAATAGTACCATAGAGTGCTTTGACCTACTTCTCTGAAACACTATGGAACTTACAGTGTGCAGTAGGGTTCAAAACAGTAGTATGTTACAATGCACTGTTGTACTATTAGTGCACATTGGCAGGGTCCACACGGCCACACAGCAGGCGACTACACTGTAGGTTTACACCCCAGCTCACTGCTCATAAACTGACGGTGTAGACAAGCCCTAAGGCAAGAGATATCTAGTGAAGAGTTTAAGTGAGGAGAAATTTAGCACCTGTGGTTATGTAGGCCAGTTTATGTCAGGCCTCTTGCCAGGGCGAAGTGAGGACTCAGTGTTGTTTAGGAAAACATTGGATGGCAATATTTCAAAGCTATAGACAAGTTCATATATGCCAGACTTTTAGAGTGATGTAAGTTAGGTCTGTGCCAAATAGTCTTGTGTATTCTCTGTTTTACATTAACCTGCTTGAACAATAGTAGCAAAACCCAGCAATTAATGGGGCTGTTGTACAATTGTGCGGCAGTATACTTCCCCTAATCATACGTCCTCACTAAAATGCTTTCAATGACTTAAAACCCCCCACCTCTCCATCAGATAATATGCCTGGGTGGTATTTGTCTCCCAGCTGCTTCATCGCTAGCTTCTGATGTATGTTCACCTACTACCTTTTCTATCTGCAGCAACACCCTCCGCTCTTTTTTGTTTTCGCTTCTCTAACTGAAGCAAATCAATGTTGCCCCAAAGCTTTGGTGTCTTGGGCTTCTGTTTTTTGTTTTGTTTTGTTTTTTTGAAATGCAGAGTAGGTATAAAGTCTCTCACCATACAGTGGACACCCTTACAAATTCAGCCTTTACCTTGAAACCATGCTAACTTTCCAAACGTAGGAGATAGTAACCGGAGTGATGCCCTATGGAATGCCAACTGCCGAGATTTGAATGTCATTCATTATAATTTGTTATTGATCCTTTTCCTCGGTTTCCTCAGCTGCAGTTAAAGCTTGAAGAAGTCTCAATCTACTTTTTTTTAAAAGTTCAGTTTCAATATAAATTTACTAAGACGTCTGCAATTTGTTGTGGAATAAAAATGACTCACCCAGGGATCTCTGGGAGCAAAGGGTCATGTTCCCGGCATGCAAGTTTCTCCATCTCATGCCCTCTATAGCCCATAATTTTTTATCTTTTTTTAAAAAAAAGTCCCACAAATCTGCACTGCACTTTTTTGTGTCCTCTGTCTCTGACAGAAGACTAGAGCTCTGCCCTATTTTCATGAATGTTGCAAATACAGGACACACGATCCTGTATTTGCAGACCCAAAGGAACAGCTGCAGCAAGGGACAGATTGCTAAGGGATGTAACAAAAAACAATTCATGGTGGTTGGTGGTTTTCTAAATTTCTAAAGTATTTGCTGGGTTATTATTGTGCCCGTAGCCAGCCAAGTAAAAGTAGGAAGCGGGTAGTAAGGCATGGGTGAGGCAAAAAAATAAAGGAGAAAATAGCAATAAGAAAGTAACTCTGTTGCTGTGTGATAGCTCGGCAACCTGCTGCCATCAGAGTTCCCAGCAGTCAGCCACACTAAGCCGAGAGGAGCAGAACTGTAGTATCTCCACTAAAAAGACTGCAATCGACCTGTTTGCCGGGTTCTCTTCAAACTCCCAAATTTCAGACCCTTTAACCGATGCGTGAAAGTTCCGTAGTTGTTATGAAGACAAAGGGACTGAGCGAATGGAGAGTCATTATTGATGTGTATAATGAAATCAGCTAGAGACATAAGATATTACAGGGTGGAACAGTCAGTCTGGTCCCTGGAAATTATTGACTTCTCTGAAAGTAGGAGGCGGTCCATAGTGAGGAGTGCCAATTAGCAGGCTGCTGACTCAATAGCATCTAATATCTTTGCCTTCATTTTTGAAAGCATAATAGAGTATTATTTCTTACGCATTTAAGGTCAATTTCCTTTAAGATATCTGCCAACCAGTTAAAAAAGTCTCAGTATCATAGACTGTCAAGTTATTATTGATGATACTCTTATTTTGCCCAATGTGAAAATTACGGTTGCAAGCCCACATTAGACCTGAAGAGACAATCACTCTATTAACAGAGAAATCTTCAAAATTGCACCCATAATGCTGGTTTAATCTACTACATCAGAATTATCCTGGGTAACCAAGAATGCGTTTTATTCTCTGATGAGTCAGTACTTTAACACTCTCACCATGTTTGTTATCACTTCTTTTGTTTGGCAGTTACAGCTCCTGTCCTTTATAATTTCCCAAGGTTTTAGGATATTTACAGGCCTATGTTAGTGATTCATGCTCTGTCTTTATATCAGACACATGCTTAAATCACAAATAGAAAAGTCGTTCTATCACTAGTCATTGGGCTGTCAGTTCTTAGATCAGAAGGTGGGCAAACTACGGCCCACGGGACTGTTGTGCCCGGCCCTTGAGCTCCCGGCGGGGGAGGCTAGCCCCCGGCCTCTCCCCCACTGTCCCCCCGGCCCCTGCAGAGCTACGCCGCCGCGCGGGCAGCGGTCTGGGCGGTGGAGCTGCGCACTCCTGCTGAGTAGAGCGGCAGCGTGTCTGGCTCTGGCTGGTGCGTCAGCCAGACATGCTGCTCTGCATGGCATGATAAGTGGGCCGTGGCCGGGGGGTTGTATAAGGGGCGGAGGGCTCCAGGGGGCAGTCAAGGGACAGGGAGGAGGGGATGGTTGAATGGGGCGGAGGGGACGGGGAACAGGGGTGGTTGGATAGGCGTGGGGTTCCAGGGGGCCTGTCAGGGGTCGGGGGTGTGGATGGAGTCGGGGTAGTCAGGAGACTGGGAGCAGGAGGGTTGGATGGGGGGGCCAGGGGGCGGTTAGGGGCAGGGGGCCCTGGGAGGGGGCAGTTAGGGGACAAGGAGCAGGGAGGGTTGGATAGGTCAGGGGTTCTGAGGGAGGCAGTCAGGGGGCGGGAAGAGGGAGGGGGCGGGGGCCAGGCTGTTTGAGGAGGCACAACCTTCCCTACCCAGCTCTCCATACAGTTTTGCAACCCCAATGTGGCCCTCGGGCCAAAAAGTTTGCCCGCCCCTGTCTTAGATCATTCTGGCTCATCCATCTTTCATTTGTGCTTTTATTTCTGCTGAGTAAAAATCTTAGTTCTACATGTCAGGTTTCACATAACAATACAATCCCTAGTTCTGGCTGTTAGGTTTTACCAGTGTAACATGTTCAGAATGATACTGATTGTCAGGATGATATTATCTAATGTATAGGACCATTGATATTCAGTAGTAATGAACAAGTCATTAGGGTCTAGCAAATTAGCAAGGGTCTAATTCAACAGCAAGTGTATAGCAGAATGAACTATAGTTTTCATGCCATAGCCATAAAATTCAGGATATCTGCTTTGACAGCCTATGAAGCATTTTTGTCAACCAACCTGCTCCATGATACCAGTCACTGGTTTATTTCTGTTTCAGCTTTATGCAAACTTCACTCCAAAGGGCACCCAAGACATACATTTAAAAACACACAAAGTTAGGCAATGCAAAACAAAAATAAACCAGAACAGCAGCATTTCTTCTTCTTCGAGTGATTGCTCATGTTTATTCCACTGTAGGTGTGCGTGCTCGCCACGTGCACCGGTGTCAGAAGTTTTTCCCCTAGCAGTACCTATAGGGGAGCACCCTAGTGACCCCTGGAGTGGCGTCTCCATGGCATGGTATAAGGGGTGCAGCACGCTCCCCCCACCCTCAGGTCCTTCTTGCCACCAGTGAAGGTGCTTCGGAACCGCTCTGCTCCAGCTTTGCTGTAGTTCATCCCCAAACTGCTTGTTCATTCAGTGTATGGTACCTGTAGTTAGTTTAGTTTAGCTAGAGCGCCTGGGCAGGGCTATGCCCTGTGCCCCGGGTTTTAAGTCATCTGACACTTGTAGGCAATCTATGCCAGTGAGTGATTTGCAGGCGGACTGTCTGCGCTGTTTGGGGAAAACCCATCTCAGCGATCGCTGCAAGATTTGCAAGTTGTTTAAGCCTTGGACCAAGATAGAGGGACATTAGGCTCTGATGGAGTCGGCGCTGACCCCGGCTCCGGTGCTCCGCTCCAAGTCGGCACCGGGCACCGCAATATCGGTGCATGGTGACCTTTCAGCACCCTCACCTAGTCGGCACCGCTCCCTGTCCATGGGGCATGCCAAGAAGGCTAGAAAGAGGCCTGTTTCGCCGCAGCACCAGAGTAAACCCGGGACAGAGGCTAGACCCATGTCGGGCAGTCCTCAATTCCCACCATCCTCTAGGCCTCCAACTCAAGTCGAGTGGAGTAGCCCGGCCCTTTCAGAGCAGGCCTCCCTGGATGTCCGGATGCCCTCCACACCAGAGGCCCTGCAGACAGCCCGGGATGTTATGTCCATGCCAGTATCAGGAGCACGGCCAATGTCAGCCCCGTGCTCCAGAGGCAAGCAGCCGCTGGGATCTCCACAGTCACCCCCAGCTTGGTACCGGTCTCGGTCGAGGGAACGTTCTCGACGCCGTTCGCCGCCCAGTGACTGTTCAGGGCAAAGTCCACATGGATCGCTCTCGACGCCCACCAGGCTGTCTGGTTGGGATCCGTCTGACCAAGACACTCGGCTCGGCACCACTCCGCCTCGAGGAGCGAACACCGATGGGACCGAGGCAGATGACATCAAAGGTCCTCGTCTCGGAGGGGCTAACGCAGCCAGTCACAGCACGAACGTCAATGTTGTTCCTGTTCAGCATCCCATTCCAGGACCCCGCCATGTCACCGCCTCCGCAGCCCCGGGCATCAATCGCCAGCGTCTCGCTGTCGCGGGTCACCCACTGGAGCTGATCGCGGAGCAGCTGTTACCGATGGTACCAGTCCTCCACGTCAGGATCACGGTCCCATGGCGCAACTGCTCGTCCCAGTCCAGGGACAGCAGCAGGTCGTATATCAGCCCGGCCTCCCTTCGTAGTCATCCATCGATGGGCCAGGCCGAACAGCCGGCTCTGCCGGTGCCACAGAAGGTGCAGTGGCACCGGGCCCCGTGGCCAGCCCAATGGTACCAGTGGGCACCGTGGTCCCCGACACAGCCCCCAGTGGGGGCTCACTCAGTGGTCAGAGCCTCAGAAGGACCATCGGCCTCCCTCTCCAGACCTCCAAGGAAGGAGTAGGTGGGACGTACATCCTCGGCACTGTGCCCGGAGACCGACCAGATGGTGACCCTCCGATACCGGTGGACACCCAAAGTACCGCGCAGCCTCCTCCCCCTCCCTGGATGAGACGATTATGGCCCCTCCTTCCTCCGTCCCACAGGAAGACTTGAGGGCCCACAAAGGGTGGCATCAAGCCTCCACCTCCAAGCAGAGGAGATGGAGGAGGCCTCGGCCTCCATGTTTAATGTATTGTCCTCCTCGGCATCAGGCAGGGTGGCCTTGCCTCTCTGGGGTGGCCAAAGGGGTGGCCAAAATTTCAAATGCCCTGTGGCAAATCCTGGCCTCATTGGCCCCATCTCTAAGAGAGCGGAACACAAGTATTGTTTACCCAGCAAGGGGCATGAATACTTATACACCCACCCTGCTCCTAACTCCCTGGTGGTCAAGTCAGTCAACCACAGGGAATGGCAGGGCCAATCAGCCGCTACCCCAAAAAATAAAGATTCAAGGAGACTGGACTCATTTGGAAGGAAAATTTATTCATTCTTGAGCTCCCAGTTATGGGTGGCGAACCACCAGGCTCTCCTGGGCCAGTATGAGTTTAATCTGAGGGGTTTCCTGCCCAAGTTCAAGGACTCCCTCCAGGAGCACGACAGGAAGGAGTTCAAAGCGCTGGTGGAGGAGGGCACAGCGGCTGCCAGGGCAACCCTACAGGCAGTGTTGGATGCACTGGACACGGCCGCGCAATCCATGGCCTCCGCGGTATCCATGAGAAGGGCATCATGGCTCCTGCTCTCTGGGCTGTCCAGTGAGGTGCAGACCTCCCTGCAGGACCTCCCGTTTGACGGCAAAGCTCTGTTTGCGGAACAAACGGATACAAAGCTGCATGGCCTGAAAGACTCCCGCACAACTCTCCAGACTCTGCGTCTCTATGTTCTGGCTCTGGCTAAACCTAAGTTCAAGCCGCAACAGACTCCTGTTCAGGCCACCCAGTCAAAATACGAGACCGCTTATAAGAAGTTGTGGGAGTATAAGAGGTGCCCACAGAGGCAGTCTCGGCCTGCCCACCAGTCTGGGTCCTCCAAGGGCAAGCAAGCAGGGAAAAGGCAGTATTGATGGGATGCCCAGGGGAGCCTTGCCAGTTCTCATCAGGGATCTACCCTCAATAAAACTTCCTTTCTCCAATCGGTTGTGTGCTTTCCTCCCGGAGTGGTCGCGGCTGACCTCAGACCGATGGGTCCTCAACACCATCTCCCGGGGCTATACCCTCCAGTTTACTTCCTTCCTGCCCAACCACCAACCACCCCCCACCACCGGCCCTCTGCGGGGACCCCTCGCATGAGACTCTGCTCGAGCAGGAGGTGGGGCAGCTCCTGGGCCTAGGAGCGGTGGAAGTGGTACTGGGGGAGTTCAAAGGCAAGGATGCTACTCCCGCTATTTCCTTATCTTGAAGGCCAAAGGGGGGCTCAGGCCCAATCAGTACATGGTGAAGCTCAAGTTCTGCATGGTCTCCCTGGCCTCCATCATCCCCTCCCTGGATCCTGGGGACTGGTACACCGCCCTCGATCTGCAGGACGCGTACTTTCACATTCATATATTCAAGGGGCACAGACGCTTCCTCCGTTTCATGGTGGGGCAGGAACACTACCAATTTACGGTCCTCCCGTTTGGCCTGTCCACTGCCCCCAGCGTATTCACAAAATGTATGTCAGTGGTGGTAGCCTACCTCAGGCGCCGGGGGGTCCAGATCTTCCCCAATCTGGATGACTGGTTGGTCAAGGGCAGCTCTTGGTTGCAGGTGCAGGATCACATGGTACTCCTTCTGTCCATGTGCACCACTTTGGACCTGTTGGTAAACAACACCAAGTCCACGTTAGTTCCGGTACAACGCATAGAGTTTATTGGGGTGGTCCTGGACGCCTCATCAGCCAAAGCCTCCCTCCCGCCATACAGGTTTGAGACCCTGAAGGGACTCATCGACATGGTCACAAGGTTTCCATTGACAACAGCCCGAGTGTGCCTCCAGCTCTTGGGTTACATGTCGGTGTGCACGTATGTGGTCTGTCATGCCAGACTCAGGATGAGGCCCCTCCAGCTCTGGTTGGCCTCGGAGTTCTCCCAGGCCAGGGAAAGGATGGACAAAGTCCTCACGGTACCCGAGCCAGTGATCACCTCCCACGGTGGTGGTCCTCCCCGAGAAACATGCTCCAAGGGGTCCCGTTCAGAGGCAGGTTCCCATCGCTGGAACTGGTGTCCAACGCGTCGGACCTGGGATGGGGGGCCCATGTGGGGAACGTTCAGACCCAAGGTCTGTGGTCGGCTCAGGATCTGACCCTCCACATAAATGTCAAGGAGCTCAGGGCGGTATGGCTGGCGGCGCATGGCCTTCCGCTTACACCTGGAGGGCCAAGTGGTCAGGGTCCTCATGGACAACACGTCCTCGATGTTCTATATGAATAGGCAGGGCGGGGCCCAATCCTCTGCCCTCTGCCATGAAGCCCTCAGGCTGTGGGACTTTTGGATAGCACACAACATCTGCCTATAGGCCTTCCATCTGCCGGGCACCCAGAATGCGTGGGCAGATTGCTTGAGCAGGGACTTCTCTCAGCATGAGTGGTCTCTCCACCCAGAGGTGGTACACAGACTTTTCCAAGTGTGAGGAACTCTCCAGGTGGACTGTTCGCGACTCGGCAGAACCGTCGCTGTCCCTGGTTCTGCTCCGGGGGGGCTGGGACAGGGCGGAATCTCCGATGTCTTCCTCCTGTCCTGATCAAGCCAGTTTCTCTATGCCTTTCCCCTGTTCCCACTGATCGGCAAGGTCCTGGTTAAGATAAGGCTGGACAAGGCCTGGGTCTTTCTAATTGCCCCAGCATGGCCCAGACAGCATTGGTACTGGACCCTCACGAGCCTCGCGGTGCTCAGAAGGGGTTCAGCGCGTCCTCCTAGAAAGCAGGCTGCCCCCCACATGCCGAGCCTACTTGGCAAAGTGGTCTTGGTTTTCCAGATGGCGGACGAATGGGGCGTTTCCCCGGTGGCCGCCCCGATCCAGCTTATTCTGGACTACCCCCTTCACCTTAGAGCCCAGGGCCTGGTGCCCTCATCAGTCAAGGTGCACCTGGCGGCCATATCAGCCTTCCATCCGCCGGTGCAGGGCCACACTGTATTCTCCCATGCTATGACTGGCCGATTCCTTAAGGGATTCCTTAAGTCTCTTCCCTTATGTTAGGCCCCCTGTTCCACAGTGGGACCTAAACCTGGTGTTGGCCCGTCTCATGAGCCCGTTTGAGCCGCTAGCCACATGCTCCTGGTCACACCTCTCATGGAAGGTGGCCTTCCTGGTTGCGATCACATCAGTTAGGCGGATCTCGGAACTCAGGGCCCTGACCTCCGAGCCCCCGTACATGGTGTTTCATAAAGATAAGGTCCAGCTCCGCCCACACCCTTCATTCCTCCTCTGCCTATCAGATGGGTCAGGACCATTTTTTGCCGGTCCTCTGCCCCAAGCCCCATGCGTCCAGTGAAGAGCGCCACCTCCACACGCTGGATGTGAGACGGGTTCTGGCTTTCTACCTGGAGTGGACTAAGCCATTCAGAAAGTCCTCGCAACTGTTTATCTCCTTGGCCGAGCGCATGAAAGGTCGGCCGCTCTCCACTCGGCGGCTCTCCACCTCGGATCACCTCGGGCATCCTTACCTATTATGGCCTGGCGGGAATCCCTCCGCCACCAATTGTGAAGGCGCACTCAACTCAAGGCCTTGTCGGCTGCCTTTTTGGCCCATGTCCCCATCCAGGACATTTGTAGGGCTGCTACATCGTCTTCTGTTCACACTTTCACCTCGCATTATGTGATCGTCTCCCAGACCAGGGATGATGCTCGGTTCGGCAGGGCTGTGCTCCATCCCGAGAATTTGTGAATTCCTACCCACCTCCAACAGATATAGCTTGGAATCACCTACTGTGGAATACACATGAGCAATCACTCGAAGAAGAAAAGACAGTTATGTTTTCCATAACTGGTGTTCTCTGAGATGTGTTGCTCATGTCTATTCCACATCCTGCCCACTTTCCCCTCTGTCGGAGTTGTCTGCCAAGAAGAACTGGGGTGGGGGTGGGAGGGAGTGCGCAGCACCCCTTATACCATACCATGGGGGTGCCATTCCAGGGGTTGCTGGGGCGCTCCCCTACAGGTCCTGCTAGGGGAAAAACTTCCAGCATTGGTGCACGTGGCAAGCACGCACACTTACTGTGGAATAGACATGAACAACACATCTTGAAGAACACCAGTTACGGAAAAGGTAGCTGTCTTTTCCTGCTACACATCATTTGATCACCAGTCACTGTAGCTTAAAACCCACCCACTAAGGGTTAGAGTCACAAAGGGGGCCTAGGTGCCTAACTGCCACTAAGTCCAGCATTTAGTGGCATTCCCAAAACCACCTCTCAGCTGCCACCTAACTCTGTAGGTGCCTAAAGTCCCCTGGACACCTCAATTTCTGCCCCTGGCCATGCACACAGCCACCTAAGTTCTGCCACCACCAAGCAGCTCGGCACCTAACTCCTGGTGGGATTCACAAACTAGGTGTTCCCTGCCTATCTTACCTGAAGGGTCCAATATGGTAGGCATGATCTGAGCAAGAGCCCAGGGTTTAGGGCACTCACCTGGGACACCCAGATTCAAATCTTTTTTCTGCTGGATTCATAGCAGGAACTTGAACCTAAGTCTCCTATATTCCAGCAGAGTTTCCAACTATCAAACTATTGGTTATTCTAGGCTGGCAGGTGTGGGTGTTGATGTTCTACATTGTATAAATAAATATTGATTGGAGCAGGGACTTAAACCTGACTCTCTTACGTCCCAGGTGGGAGTACTAATTGAGCCATTGGCTATAAGTAGGGTGGGTAGCTCTCTTGCTCATGAGAAAGGGCTGACCTGACCCGAGTGCCTAACTCCAGGCGTGGGTTCATGTATGTGAATCCTGAGTGGAGATAGGTGCCTCCCTCCGGCCTGCCAGTCAGGCACCCAAAGCTGAAATCAATGGGAGCTAGGTGCCTAAATACCTTTGAGGCTCTGAGCCCTAAGTCCTGCCCTTCAGAAACAGTCACAATCAGGCACAAGTAGGAAAAGCCTTCCTGGATACTGCTGCTGTGTGACCATCCAACAGCAAATGGGGCCCCTACAGTGTCCCCAGGATGGGCACCTGAGTGACAGCTGACAGGCAAACACCAAAAGGGGCGATAACCTGGCTAGATCTTCCAGTTTACCAGTATCCGCTCTGGACGAAGTGAGTTGGCTCAGCCATGCACCGTCTACTTATCTAGGCATTTCCACTGCACTCCTCCCTGTAGTAGCTGAACACTAGGAGGCTTCTTGCCCCTTTTCACAGTATGTCTTCTAAGTTCAGTCAAGGGAAGCACTAAATTCACCAGTATTCAGAGCAGGGAACAGTGTTTGAAACAGATTGTCTCTGTACAGTCAATTCTGTCCTGTACGTCCTCCTGTTGTAGGTAGGAGTACATGAATGTTTACTTACCTTCCTTTCATCTCGGGAAACCATGCATGTGCGCCAGGGCAGCAAGTGGGGGGTTAAATATCACAATTAGCTTTAACAGGCTGTTGATGATGAGATTTTCCAGCCCAGAAAGAGCCCCCAGCATCAAGAATAATCTAATTTCAGAAGATATTAAATTACTGCTGGTATTTCTTTCTCCCTTTCCCGAACCACACACTTCAAGTCAAGCACCAAAATACTAATGCCTGCCTCTCCACTGACATTTTACAGATACACGCTATGAAAAGCCCATCATTTTAGATTGAATTAACATTTTAATTAATCAAATCCATTTCATCTGATTAATGATACTACACAATTGACACTCATCATCCTCTCTAGTGTGACACAGCATGTGTGTTCCTAGCAGCTGCCAGCTGGTGTTGCTTTGGGGACTGACAGTACAGTATGCTGATCTGTGCAAACAACACCTTCAGAGTAATCAGCGTGCAAAGGCGCTTGGACAAATCCGTAACTGCTGTAACTGCTCTGTCGACTTCACTAATGTTACACCAAAGATGACGTTAGCCCAGTTCTGAAATGATGTGAATATTTGTTTATATTACACATAATTAAAGCTGTAACATAATTCCATCCACACACTCCTCCCCCCCACACATTATCTTAGCAAGGCCAATTGGTTTCCTTCCCTGCACTTCCACAACCTTGGACTGTAACTAAAAGCCATGGGACAGCCACTCGTCTGAATCTGGCCCACCCTCACAAATTATGGCATGTTATAAACAAGTTACCATTTTATTTCCCAATTCTATGCAGGTTCAGAGTTATAGCTGGCTACTTGGGGTTATAAGAGTGCTTAGCACTTACTGTATAGTGCACCACTGAAGCACTTGAGAGACATTAGTTAACGCTCATAACCCCCTTGTGAAGTCTTATGCCCAGTGTATGGAGGAGGAAAGAGGGTGCAGAGAAGCAAACACAGGCCTGGTGTAAGTGGGTGCAATGCCATTCAGTTTACTGAACTTAAACCTGCTTAAGCCAGGCCTGAGTTTGGCCCAGGTAGTTTAAGTGTGTAGCTCAATGCCAATTTTAGAGCCATGCTTAGAACTTGTCAATTCCTGGTTCCCTGTTTGTTTCTCTAGACAATGTGCCATCACCTATCTATCTGTATCACGTTTAACTGAGGCTTGGTCTACACTAAACCCCCAAATCGAACTAAGGTACGCAACTTCAGCTCCGTGAATAACGTAGCTGAAGTTCGAAGTACCTTAGTTCGAACTTACCTCGGTCCACACGCGGCAGGCAGGCTCCCCCGTCGACTCCGCGGTACTCCTCTCGTCTAGCTGGAGTACCGCAGTCGACGGCGAGCACTTCCTGGTTCGACTTATCACGTCCAGACAAGACGCGATAAGTCGAACCCAGAACTTCGATTGCCAGCCGCCGAATTAGCGGCTGGGTGTAGACATACCCTGATGGGGGTGAGGACAACAATCTAAGTGAATCACTGTCCTTTAATTTCTAGTATAGCGCATGACTTGCTGTTGTCCAACCCATCAGCTCATTGGCTAAGCTAATCCTCTCCACTAAAAGACAAGTAAAATGCTAATTCAAGTGGACCAGATTCTCTAGGAATAGTTCAATGCATAGCCAGAGTTTCCTGGCTAGAGGTAGACATATGAGGCTTGATTTTTCAGAACTCTGCTATATGCAGCTTCCCCAGTCCCGGCAAACTAGATGTAGCTGGCCTACGTGTCAAAGGCCGCAGACTGAAGAGGCATGGAGATTCTTGCCCATGCCTAGAGGTTGCCCCTTCAAGTCTGAGTGGAGGCCCAATCTGGGGACAGTCTGGGTAAACTTACACTATCATTGCTGTTCTGTGGTTAAATCCAGGACTTTGGTCTCCAGGGCTGTCAATGCATCTCTTTTCAAGAGCATGACAGTCACTTTAGGAAACAAGCCAAATCTAGAGTGGGTAGTTTACATCAGCAAATGCACTACTGGCCGTGTGTTTATTTCACTGTGTGTGGAGAGAGAGTATAATGACAGCTATGCCCTGTGCGTCATTAAACATTAAGAGGAGAATCTCATGCACAACCCACAGGACTCCAAAAATTACAACTTTGTGCCATCTAAGCTACACTTTTCAAACGATATAACTGAGGACTAAGCCCGTGGCAAGTATGAATATTTAATATGAAGTCATTTGATTTTCCCACATGAAGAAGGGTTAAAACAAAAAACATTTAAGCCTGAAAAATATCTTCCAATACTCAAATAACTGGAAACCTGGCAATGGAAGATTTATGCACCTGAAAATGGGCTTAGAATGAAATACCTCTTTAGATGAAACCAAAACATCACTACTGCCCCTTATTTGTACACTGATGCTATTCCCTGAATGGCGCATTTCTTTAAAAAAAAAAAAAACACCTTTATTCTTTATTCAAATAAGCGTTTCGATTTCTAAACTGATTCATAGTACGAAGCCATGTAATTACATTACAAGACAGTTTAATCTGCAAGTTCATTTCTTGCCAAGAGCTGTACGGTGTCTAATTCTAAATAAAATCTAATTTGCACCAACCACCCTCACTGAAACCCTCTAATCAGTGTTGTAAAATGACTTCACAGGGACATCTTGTGAGCGGCAGTGATTCGTCAGCATTACCTTGGGACTACACTGCTTTTAAATAGCAGCCCAGGTATTCCTAACTTTTTCCAAAAGTGAGGATTACACTTTCTTCTCGCCTCAAACAGACATATCACCACTGTTAGAAACCCAAGGTCCTTCCCGTACATCTTCCTCAGCTCAATTATGCCCAGAAAGATAGTGTTGTTACTATAAAATATGTATGTTACAGCTATATGGCCCACCATTTTCCACTGAGAAGGGAAATGGCAGGCAATGTAGACTCAATTCTGCACCACAGAAATCAATGACAAAACTCCCACTCATTTTACTGGTGCAGGATAAAGTCTATAAAAGAAAGAGTGAAAACCTAACAGTGCCTGGAATTATGTGGGCTTGATTCCTCAAGGTGCTGAGCACCTTCCACAGCCATTAATGTCAGTGACCCAGCCAAATCCTGAGGTCCTTACTCAGTTGTTAGCCAAACTTCCATTGCCTTAGGAAAAGCTGAGGACCACACTCTTTGGCCCATTGAGAATTGAGGGTCTTCAGCCCTTTGAAGGAGACACTTGGACACTCACCAGGCTGGGAAAGGCCCCCCTCCTATCAGGAAACACCAAAAAAAGATGACAAACCACACCACTATCTTCCATCTGTTGTGCCCCTCACCATGGGTTGGAGCACCCATGGGAAAAAAATAGTGGCGGCTCAGCACCCAGCAGCAGCCCCCCCCGATCAGCTCCTCCTCCCTCCCCCAGTGCCTCTCGCCCACCAGCAGATCAGCTGTTTAGCAGCGGGCAAGAGGTGCTGGGGGTAGGGGGTGGAGCAAGGGCAGGGCACGTGAGGGGGAGGGGGCGGAATGGGGTGGGAAGAGGCATGTTGGGGGGTGGAGCGGGGGTGGGAAGAGGCAGGAATGGAGCCTTGGGGGAAGGAGTGGAGTGGGGGCAGGGTCTGGGGCACAGCGGGGGCGTCGAGCACTCCTGGGGAAATTTGAAAGTCGATGCTTCTTCCCCTCACTATAAGCCAAATCCTGAGACTATTCATCAAGCAAACACCTACAGAGGGAGATTTCCTGAGTAAGGACTGAGCAAACTCAGTAAGGACCTCCAAGAGTCATCCCTATAGTATCTAGGAAAATGTAATGCTTCCTCTTACTGGCAAACCTGACTCTCTTACTGACTTAGCACTGTGTGATTAGAATGACATTCAGAATTAGTTACACATTTACCATCCTGCCTGGCACAAACAGTGTGTCATGGGAGCACAGTATATAAAGAGATTTTGAAAAAAAATCAGCAGAGAAAATAATAGGGTTACCATCCGTTCATATTTCCCCGGACATGTCCGGCTTTTTCGTCTTTAAATAGCCATCTGGGAGGAATTGGTAACAAGGTTAAAAGGTTCAGGATTTTTCCCCCTCCCCTCCCTCCCTTCCATGCAGAGTGCAGCATGGCTGATTGGGCGGCTGGGCCTGATTGAGCCGCTCCCATTGGCCTCCAGCAGCCAGAGCCCCTCCCCTGCTCCCCCCACTGCTGCCTCAGCACTCTGCGGGGGAGGCGTGTTTTGCCTCCACATGGAGGCACCAGCATCTGACCGGCATGGGCATGGTAAGGGGAGTCCCGGGGGGCAGTCAGGGAGCAGGGGGAGGGTTGGATGGGTCGGGAGTTCTGGGGGTGGGGGTGTGAATATGGGGTGGGGGGGCAGCGGGTTATACTCTTTTGTGGTGCCCGAGCTCCAGTAATATCCAGGGCCAGGGGCCCTGCTCCAGCAATATTTGGAGCTGGGTCTCTCCCCCGGCCCTGCCTGGAGTGGGCTCCAGCCTCCACCTGCCACCCCGACCCCCAGGCGTTCCCCCACTGTGGGTCCTCCCCGTCCCTGCCCGAAAGAAAGCAGTGCGCGCCTCTCCCGTGCCTGCTTGTGCTGCCGGAGTAGCCCTGCTCCCGGCAGCAACTGCTGTCTGCTGCCCCAGGGTCCTAGTGCCCCCCATCCACCAATGGCAAGGCAGGCTGCCCTTACCCTGCCCTTCCACCCTAGCTCTGAGCCTCTCCAATGCCCCAAACCCCTCATCCCCTCGCACCCTAATCCTCTGCCCCAGCCCTGAGCCTCCTCCTGCATCACAAACCCCTCATCCTCAGCCAGAGCTGTCATCCCCCCGCACCCTAATCCTCTGCCCCAGCCCTGAGCCTCCTCCTGCATCATGAACCCCTCATCCTCAGCCCCAACCCTCATCCCCCCGCACCCTAATCCTCTGCTCCATCCCTGAGCCCCCTCCTGCATCATGAACCCCTCATCCTCAGACCCACAGCCCTCACCCCTGCACTCCCTCCTATCCCCAAATTCCCTCCCCTTCCCACACACCCCCTCCTGCCCTCAAACTCCCTCCCAAAGCCTGCACCCCCTCCCTTTGCACTGCCTCCCACCCCCAAACTCCATCCCAGAGCCTGCACCCTGCACCCCTCCTGCACCCTAATCCCCAGCCCAGGACCTGCACCCCAGATCTCCTCCCCCCACCCAACCCCCCTCCCAGAGCCTTAGGCAGGTGGGGGGACAGAGTTGGGGGGAGGGTTCTGGGCACCACCAAAATTTTTACAAACCTGCCACCCATAAGGGTTGGGGCAGTCAGGGGACAGGTAGGATCCTAGGGGGGCAGTTAGGGTGGGGGGTTCTCAGGGGGGGGCAGTCAGGGGACAAGAAGCAAGGGGGGTTGGGGGTTCTGAGGGGGGCAGTCAGGAGGTGGGAAGTGGGAGGGAGTGGATGGGGCGGGGCAGGGGCGGGGCTACAGCAGGGCTCCCCCCCCCCCCGTGTCCTCTTTTTTGATTGTGGAAATATGGTAACCCTAAAAATAACCCAGAGGAAAGAGTTTAATCCAGGATTGTCATAGTCAAATTACAGCTATGCTGAAGGAAATTAGCTGTTGTAAAATGCTAATAGAAATGGCACTTTTAAGCAGTTATATAGCGTATTGCATGCTTGACATGTTTTGCAAAGTTAAGTAATCTTCAAAGCACCTTTGTGAGGTAGGAAATGTAACCCTGTGAAATGCCGCAGCAGAAACAAAATGGGTGTATGTCAGCTAGGGATTTCCCTCAATAGATAATACAGTACCGGAAATCAAAAACAGGTTCACATAAGCAAAGAATAACAGAAACTCCTTGGCCTGGTTCTGGATTCCTGCTTTCCCAGAGCCATTCTCCCTTTTCTATCTCCCAAGCAACCTGAGCGCCTGTGAAGGGGCCCAGGAAGCGACACCTCATTGTAGTTTTATTATCACCATTTTAAAGATGGAGAGATTGACAGTCAAGTGACTTAGTAGCAGAAGGTGTAGGACCCAGGATTCCCAACTTCCAGTCCCTTGTCTAATCTACTAAAACACATTGCCTCAGTATCTGACAGCGGTTTAAATTGCCTACAAAACCTGTATCTTTTTTGACCATTAGACACAAAATATAGCACTGACACTTGAACTACAGTCCAAACCAATATATAGCTACCTGAAGGTAGGGATCTGACAATTGTTCTGTGTTGTCAAGCGAAGCAGATTAGGCTGACCCAGAGAATCCATACATTTCAAAGAGGTGTTCTAGTAAGCCGGTGCAGTGTCTGGAGAGTGACCCTGCTTGTCTTTACGGCATTCTACAGTTTTTCCTCTTTAAAGGTACAACAATTCACTGCAGTGAGGTAAATAAAGCTCAGTCACAGATACGGACCTTCCCGAAGTAAATGACACCATCTGGTAAAGCTGATAAGGTAAATTGCACTGCGATTAAGTCTTCAATACCTTGGCTAAAAATGAGTCTTTAGTAATTGCACTGAGTCAAAGCTGCTCCTGAATTCATTAGTCAGAGGGGGGTCTGTTTATCTTTCCCTGCCATGTCAGACTTAAATGGGATTTTGCTGTTCTCTTCTGTATATGCTCTGAATAGATTGTGCTACTAGCAAGATCTCCCAAACCTTTTAACACAAAGCTGTCTTGTTAGGACACCGTTGTATGTGTATAAGAATGAGGGAAAGCTAGTTTTATGGTTAAGTAGGACATTTGCATCTGTCTATGTTCAGACAGATATTATGCAGTATAATGAATAGATGAAACACTAGATGCCATTAGTATTTCTTTAACTGTCTCTCAATTTACAAATGTAACCAGTACTTTCTCAATCAATGGGCGCTGTAGAATGTCCAAAAATCAAGCCACATATTTAAGTGCCTTGTAGCACACAAATGTTATAATTTAGGCTTAAATAAGTTGCAGAGTTTTAGCTCATCATCCTAGACAGTCATAAAATGGATTGACTTTGATATCCTCTCTGCTCTTCGGATCAGCATAGAAAGTAGTTCAGGTAATACTGTACTAGTCAGAGTCAGTTTCATCTATATTTTTTCTACATTGCACTGCAAAACTGCTGTCTGGCTTTAGGTTTGAAAACGATGACCTTAGTTCATTGCTATCCGCTAACATAGATCTTACTTAGTCTGGGGGGAGGGGAGGGTTGGGATATTATGAGTGCAATACTGAATATCTCTATAATTAGTATGAATGTGCCCATTTTCGTTTCCCATTTCCTCCCCAACCTCTGGAGTGTGTCCTATGGCCACAGCTGACAAGGAAATCCCTGTCAACACAAAAAATCTTGCAAGTATCTCCAGCCTTCTCCTTTCTTTCCCATAGAAAAAATATGAAGGACACTCTCTGAGAGCAAGGTGGAGGTTACCTTGTACTGTGCAGTAACCTCTCCATGACAATGACTCCCAACTCTTTTTCCTCAGAAGGCCCCATAGCTTTGGAGTCCGCCAGCATGTAAAGATGTGTTATTTTTGCCAGTGTAGTTACTGACCCAAATTGGATTTAATCTGCCTTTTTGGTATCACCTTCCCAGCATATAGTTAATATTATTGTTTATATAGGTTTCTCTCTCTCTAGTTGTCTACCATAGCTCTGCTGAAGGGCTAAAAACAACATCTTAAAGCTTCAGTAAAGCTCTCATTTCTCTATAGGTGATACAATTTTTAATGTAATTTCTAGACAGTCTCCACTTTTAATTTTTGAGCTGCTTACGCATGACAATCAGAAGGAGGAAAAAAACTAGATTCTCAGTCATGCTCAGCTTGTTTTAAAAAAAGACTGTGTTTCAGTCCAATTAATAAGAAAAGCAGACAAGGTGCTGGTCTCTGCCAGGAAGGACAGGCAGGGCAGAAAAGGTGGGGGAGTTGCGTTGTATGTAAGAGAGGAGTATGACTGCTCAGAGCTCCGGTATGATACTGCAGAAAAACCTGAGAGTCTCTGGATAAAGTTGAGAAGTGTGAGCAACAAGGGTGATGTCGTGGTTGGAGTCTGCTATAGACCACCAGACCAGGGGGATGAGGTGGACGAGGCTTTCTTCTGGCAACTAGCAGAAGTTGCTAGATCACAGGCCCTGGTTCTCATGGGAGACTTTAATCACCCTGATATCTGCTGGGAGAGCAATACAGCGGTGCACAGGCAATCCAGGAAATTTTTGGAAAGTGTAGGGGACAATTTCCTGGTGCAAGTGCTGGAGGAACCAACTAGGGGCAAAGCTTTTCTTGACCTGCTGCTCACAAACAGGGAAGAACTAGTAGGGGAAGCAAAAGTGGATGGGAACCTGGGAGGCAGTGACCATGAGATGGTCGAGTTCAGGATCCTGACACAAGGAAGAAAGGAGAGCAGCAGAATACGGACCCTGGACTTCAGAAAAGCAGACTTTGACTCCCTCAGGGAACAGATGGGCAGGATCCCCTGGGAGAATAACATGAAGGGCAAAGGGGTCCAGGAGAGCTGGCTGTATTTTAAAGAATCCTTATTGAGGTTGCAGGAACAAACCATCCCGATGTGTAGAAAGAATAGTAAATATGGCAGGCGACCAGCTTGGCTAAACAGTGAAATCCTTGCTGATCTTAAACGCAAAAAAGAGGCTTATAAGGAGTGGAAGATTGGACAAATGACCAGGGAGGAGTATAAAAATATTGCTCAGGCGTGCAGGAGTGAAATCAGGAAGGCCAAATCACACTTGGAGTTGCAGTTAGCAAGAGATGTTAAGAGTAACAAGAAGGGTTTCTTCAGGTATGTTAGCAACAAGAAGAAAATCAAGGAAAGTGTGGGCCCCTTACTGAATGAGGGAGGCAACCTAGTGACCGAGGATGTGGAAAAAGCTAATGTACTCAATGATTTTTTTGCCTCTGTCTTCACGCACAAGGTCAGCTCCCAGATTGCTGCACTGGGCAGTACAGCATGGGGAGAAGGTGACCAACCCTCTGTGGAGAAAGAAGTGGTTCGGGACTATTTAGAAAAACTGGACGTGCACAAGTCCATGGGGCCGGATGCGCTGCATCCGAGGGTGCTAAAGGAGTTGGCGGGTGAGATTGCAGAGCCATTAGCCATTATTTTTGAAAACTCATGGCGATCGGGGGTGGTCCCAGATGACTGGAAAAAGGCTAATGTAGTGCCCATCTTTAAAAAAGGGAAGAAGGAGGATCCGGGGAACTACAGGCCAGTCAGCCTCACCTCAGTCCCTGGAAAAATCATGGAGCAGGTCCTCAAGGAATCAATTATGAAACATTTAGAGGAGAGGAAAGTGATCAGGAACAGTCAGCATGGATTCACGAAGGGGAAGTCGTGCCTGACTAACCTAATTGCCTTCTATGATGAGATAACTGGCTCTGTGGATGAGGGGAAAGCAGTGGATGTGTTATTTCTTGACTTTAGCAAAGCTTTTGATACTGTCTCCCACAGTATTCTTGCCACCAAGTTAAAGAAGTATGGGCTGGATGAATGGACTGTAAGGTGGATAGAAAGCTGGCTAGATCATCGGGCTCAACGGGTAGTGATCAATGGCTCCATGTCTAGTTGGCAGCCGGTTTCAAGTGGAGTGCCCCAAGGGTCGGTCCTGGGGCCGGTTTTGTTTAATATCTTTATTAATGATCTGGAGGATGGTGTGGACTGCACTCTCAGCAAGTTTGCAGATGACACTAAACTAGGAGGCGTGGTAGATACACTAGAGGGTAGGGATCGGATACAGAGGGACCTAGACAAATTAGAGGATTGGGCAGAAAAAAACCTGATGAGGTTCAACAAGGACAAGTGCAGAGTCCTGCACTTAGGACGGAAGAATCCCATGCACTGCTACAGACTAGGGACCGAATGGCTAGGTAGCAGTTCTGCTGAAAAGGACCTAGGGGTCACAGTGGATATGAAGCTGGATATGAGTCAACAGTGTGCTCTTGTTGCCAAGAAGGCTAACGGCATTTTGGGCTGTATAAGTAGGGGCATTGCCAGCAGATCGAGGAACGTGATCGTTCCCCTTTATTCGACATTGGTGAGGCCTCATCTGGAATACTGTGTCCAGTTTTGGTCCCCACACTACAAGAAGGATGTGGAAAAATTGGAAAGAGTCCAGCGGAGGGCAACAAAAATGATTAGGGGTCTGGAGCACATGACTTATGAGGAGAGGCTGAGAGAACTGGGATTGTTTAGTCTCCAGAAGAGAAGAATGAGGGGGGATTTGATAGCAGCCTTCAACTACCTGAAGGGGGGTTCCAAAGAGGATGGAGCTCGGCTGTTCTCAGTGGTGGCAGATGACAGAACCAGGAGCAATGGTCTCAAGTTGCAGTGGGGGAGGTCCAGGTTGGATATCAGGAAAAACTATTTCACTAGGAGGGTGGTGAAACACTGGAATGCGTTACCTAGGGAGGTGGTGGAGTCTCCTTCCTTGGAGGTTTTTAAGGCCCGGCTTGACAAAGCCCTGGCTGGGATGATTTAGCTGGGAATTGGTCCTGCTTTGAGCAGGGGGTTGGACTAGATGACCTCTTGAGGTCCCTTCCAACTCTGATATTCTATGATTCTAGGATCAAACACATCCCACAATGCAAATGTAACCCTTCTGCCCCTCTGAGTTGGCAGCAACAAGGGCCGGGTTCAGTATCTAGGGGGTTCCGTTTCAATAACTCAATGCAACACTGGCTTGAGCCCCCACCCAGTGACCTGGGACAATTACATACCACCCCCGGGCGCCTCTGAGAGGCAATACTTCCCCTCTCGCAAGCACGGAGTCTGAGTGTAGCAAAAAGCCTTTTAATAAAGGAGGGAAACAATGCGGCATTATGTTGGGGAAACACCACAAACAGGATTCATAACACAAACCATGAGCAAAAGACCCACCTCCAAGTAAGTTTGGCAGTGTCCTTTTCCCCTTAGGGTCTTAAATCCAATCACCCCAAAGTCCAACAACCCAAAAGTCTCTGTCCCTGGTCAGTGCCGCCCCAGAGTTCAAAAGTTTATCTGCAGAGTTTTATCCCCCCAGCCTGGGTGGAAATGGGGAGGGGGCGCACACGGGATGTTAAGGGGCACCTTAAGTGGTCTGGGGCCGACTGCCCCGCCTCTCCATGGAGTTCTGCTGCAGCCTTCACCACGAACGGCTCCATTCCACCAGCCGCTCCAGCCGTCCCCACAAACTGCTCCGCTCCACTCGCTGTTCCATGGGCCACTCCAACCGTCCCACAAACTGCTCCGCACTGCCAGCCGCTCCACTCCACCAGCTGTCCCGCTCTAGCTGTCCCCGCAAACTGCTCAGCTCCACGTTCCACGCCAACCGTCCCACAAGCTGCTCCGCTCTGCCAGCTGCTTAGCAATATATCTTCAGGCTCCCCCACTAGTTAACACAGCACTCAGTGATCTCAGCTCAGTAACTTTAGCTCTTTTAGTGATTTCAGCTTGTAGTAGGGGAGCCCCAGTGCTGGTGCACCATTGGCCCAAAGTGAATTCAGCTCAGCAGTCTCTAGCTAGACTCTTAATAGAATCAAAATTAGCTCTGCTATTCAACAGTGGAGAGAGAGGGCAGTGCAATTGGTGTTCCAGGCCCTCAAAGGGGACCCATCCCATCAGGTATACACACCTATCCCCCAACCTCTCTCAATTCACTGGGTTTTGGAACCCATGTCCCTTGTCTAAGGAGTGCTACTTAGTTGATGGTGAGACCCTCTGTCATAAAACAGTTTCATTGTCCTTGATTCACATAATCAGTGTAACAACACTTTATTCCTCCTGCCCCAATAACAGAGAAACTGGGGATCACACAGCAGCCAAAGTGACCATTTTGGGCTGCCCTGGGTTCATGCTAGGCAGCGTGGGTGTGCCTATGCAAACAAGATCAGCCCCTGAAGTTCTTTTCCACACTCGCCACAATTCACCACCAGATGTCAGGGTAGAGCTCATCCTGACTCTGCTTACACAAAGTATCCTGCAGACAACAGGTGTAAGCAAGTCAACACCTCGACCCACTCAATCAAAAATCTCCCAACGAAATGCAGGTAGGCCTACGGACACTAGATCTCTATTAAAAGCACAGTCATTCTTAGGGTTCATCCATCTGTAAGCTGGCAAGCTGGCATCACCGCCAACCTCCCCAAATCAGCTTGTGGCAACAACAACCTGGCTCCCAAAGGATCCTAAGTAAGTGAGCCTCGTGGGGCAGGGAAAGGAAAAGGAAATCATCTGGTTCTCACCTCTGCTTGGCTTCTTTCCCAAACTATGCTGTCATTTGCTAGTATTAAAAGGCCAGTTTTTGAGTGATGGATTCACTCTTGTATTGCCTAAGATGAGCTTATGTTACATTGGCGATAGAAAGTTGTCTGGTTTTCTAGCCAATGGCCCTGCTATGCACTGTAAGTATACGATAGACATTATGTAGGTAGGCATGAACAAAATTGTATCTTTAAAGTGAGTCACTTTCAAACTGCGCATAGCAGGAGGAACCACAGTACCGCTAAGCTCCTTCCATAAGCCACTCCTATCCCATGCAGAGACATCAGAATGGTTTGTTGGAGAAAGCTGAATATGGGCCTGTTTTCTGCTTTTCAATACCACCATTTTGGAAATGGCCACTTTTTGGAACCAAGGGTTCTCCAGCCTGTGACATATAAAAAGTGACCCATGTGGCAGAGCTCTTACTATCATTATGATTTATGGCAGTGCCAACCATGCACTAAGTGCTTTCCAGGCATTCAGAAGAGGACAGTCCTTACTCCAAGAAGCTCATGGTTTAAGGACAAACACACAAGTAAACAAGGGTTAAGGGAAGAGGAAAATAAGGAATTTTATACAGGTTAACAAGACTCACTGTAGGCAATCTGACAGTAAGTGGGTTTTTAAGAGGGACTTACAGTTGGCAGGGTAGGGGCCTAGTGGATGAACTCAATGAGGTCACATGGTTCATAGGAGGCCATAGGAAAGAAGGCATCTTAGTGTGTGTTTATATTTATATATAAATATATTTGAGTATTTAGAAATCCCCATTAGTATTCAACTATACTTTCTTTAAAAACAACGTTTCTACATAGCAGCAGCTGTGCCTGAAGCCATTATGAGTGCAGTGCCAGTGTACAATTCCTGTGATGTCACTAGCTGCCTGGAAACAAATGGCAACATTTCCATCGACTTTAACGAGACCAAGATGTCACCCTTTATGTGATTTCTCACAGTAGTGTCTCATTAAATTGACAGGCCTCTACTGTCTAATTTAGGTTTAGATTATACACCTACATTTTCATTCACCACTTTTTATTTCTGCATTTGCACCAACCAGAGGTGGAAAACATTGCTTTTTAAACAAACCGGCAGGTGTGATATAAACAGTTCTGGAGGATTACAAAACAAGAGGCCATGTTAGAAAATTTGACCTTGTGGGTATTATAGTAAAGTGGTCATCATGGGGTTAACTGGATTACTCAGAGTATTAGGGGATCATGCCATGCTCCATCCCTCACTATTTCCCTGTTTGTTACCGGGAGTTTCCCCCCTACACATACTCAGTTTGTCTATGATGCAGGTGAATAAAGCAGCACGTTCCCCAGCTTACAGTTCTGTGAGTAAAATATTTGTGTTGCCCTGAGCCGTCCCAACTCAAAAGGTATGCCCTTCTCCAGTCATAGGCTGTCATTACCACTACTGGGAGAAACAGGCTTTCAGTTTTCAAACCAAAGTACAGTAAATCCTTGTATTAGAAAATAAAATAATGTTGCAAAAATGACCAGTAAGACTAACACTCCAGGCCAGCTAAAGAAACTGGTCAAATGAGTCACCTGATATCTTGTAGATGCCCAGACGTTAGCATGACATTCGCTGCCCCTAGCTTCACATCTACTTTCCTTTAATGTGTAATAAGCATAGCTTTGCCTGAAGAGTTCTGGAAACTTCCTGGTCTGATAAGTCTGTTAAATCCAGGTTCTGAATACCTGCTGCAAACTTTGTGGTCCTGGACTGCAATGGGCACTGCAGCTGTTCAGCACCATTGAGAATCAGGCCATTTACATCGGTGCTTATCTTTAGATGCCCTCAGTTTGGAAAAACTTGGCATTACCGGCTAAGAAGTACTATTAAAATATAAAAGGCATTCCAATGCAAGTCTGTATAGGGCTCTTCAGAATGGTGTTATGATATAAAATCATGATGCTACAGAAATTTGGATTGAAGTCTGAGAATCCTTTAAATATAGCAAAATAAAAATTCAAGGTAAAGCTTTCCTGCTGCTAAAATAAAAAAAAAGAAACTAAACACTAAAAATGCATTAAAATGATTTTATGGGTCTGCCAATGTTGAGGTACTTACAAAAACCAAAATATTCAGAGTGTAGTATGTCATATCTTCAATTCAACCCTCTTTTCCCTTACCTATTATGGCTCTGTGATGTGGGTAGTTATATGAAACTGGTGCATGTGCTGGAATGAAGGAAAGCGATGATTAAAAAAAAATCAGTAACCAGGTGTCATCTGAATCAGCAAAGCAGCCAAAATAAAAATACAAAACAAGTTCATTTTATTTATATGGCCCCTGTTTTTCATCCCCACCATATTATTTTCCATTGATTATTTTCTGCAGGTGCAGAACTGATCATCACTAGACTTTAGTGCATTATGCTGCAACCACACCTAGTAAAACAAGATACATGTGATCAGGGACTGATAGAAGATTAGCTATTGAGTTGTTTTTTTCTTGTTTTGTGTCATCACAGGTGGATGTGCTGCCCAAGGATTAGTGAAATGCAAGCACAATGGGTATTTTTTCTGCTTAGAAACCTAAATTCTTTATTAATTTTTAAATTTAGCTGTCATTTTAAATACTTTCTATACAGCCACAATCGGAATCAATTTGAAATGAGAGCATGTGACTTGTAAACAGCCTATAAGGAACCAGTTCTGCTAGATCTTGGCCACCCTCAGTCCGCTGGAGTTGAGGGCAGTCATGCCCCTTTAAGGAGATGATTCACACAAAGGGAAAATTTGAACCCAATCCTGGACAGCACTAGCACATCCTACAAGATGCTAAGTGCCCTGAATTCCCCTAGATTGGGTCCTTTTTCAATGATGTTTCTTCTTGCAATCCATTTTCTCATTTTAGTATTTATTGGAGTGATACAACTTGCTGCATGCAGAAGTTGAGTATCTCAGCAGCTTGCAAGAGGAATGCAGCAATTTGCAGGATTGGGTTCATATATCGCATCAATCTGGTAAACTATTCAATTAAGAAGGAGCCCAATCCTGCAGGATTTACATATCGGATAATCATTCTGAAATGCATAACTGTCTGAAGTTTTAAATGAAAATTACTGTCAAGATGGAGAAGTTCTAAATCACCAACAGTATTAGACTAGACTAAATAAGAGACATTCTGCTACTGAACTTAGTGAAAGAGAAGGGGTAATACTTTAAAAAAATATATAGCAATACTCACTTAGCTACATGATAATAAGCCACTATGTCATATGTGGGGGAAACAATCTGACTTCTAAATATATAGACACAAACCTGGGGGTCTAGTTCTGCAAGGCATTGAGTGCCCTTAACTGTACTTAGTTGAAGGTGCTCCACATCTCACAGGTTCAGGACTCCAGATCACCCTCAACCACAAAGTTCAGATCCTAACTGCCACAAAGTGGATGTGTTCCAATCCATGTTTTGGGTACTATAAAGATAGAGACCAGAAATACAATAACAACCCTCAGCCTTTGGGGAAGTTAGGATCATTTGGGTCCACTGAGAATAAAAACATGACAAAACAGCCTCCTTTGTTATACAGCGAATTAATTGATCAGCAAAGGTTAATATATAAACAATGTTTTATTTTATCATTAAGGACAAGTGACAGTTTTACTGTGTATGAGACTGAACCTTAAAATATAAAAAAGCATAACTTCCACAAAACCTTTTGCTCACCAAATCATCCGCACCACCCTGCTAGTGGGTTATCTTGAAAAGTTACATGACCAATTAACCAATATTACTTTGTTGGCTATTGATTTCATATCTCACAAGTGTTCATAAATTCTGTACTTCACCTACAAAACAAATCAGGTCTATCTAAACCAAACATAAATAGACTTAATGAGTTTCCAAGAGCATTATCTAATTGTGAAAATGAGGGCATATAATACTAAATCTATGCAATGATAATGGAGGAAAGATTTCCTCTTAATAGATGACATTTCCTAAAGATAATTCCATTAACCATTCAATGAGTACCTTGAACCACAGTTTGGAAAGCTACCAGGCTTATTAGTTCTCTTTAATGTTATTTGCTCTCCAAAAAAGGTGCAAACATAGAGACCAACTTTTGCGTAACACAAACAGAGCATCTGAGCCAAATCCTGTATCTATAGAAGTCAAATGGAGTTTTGCTGCTGATTTAAATGGGAACCCAATTGGGCCTAAATGTGCAGTGTTTCAAAGTGCTTCGATCTGCAATAAATGTCTTCATTGTAAAATTTATTTGAGGGATCAAAATGTCTAATGCTGATTAACCACATACTTGAGCTAAAAGAGAAAACACAAATCTTCCGAGTAAATATTTACACAAAGAGTAACTGTGGACAGTACATTTACAGTATGAAGGGCACTCTTTGGCCTCATCCTGCAAGAACATATGTACATGGTTAACTTTAAGAATGTAAATACTGCTTTTGAGCATTAGTCTGTGCAAGATCAGGGTAGGGTGACCAGACAGCAAGAGTAAAAAATCGGGACAGGGGTGGGGGGTAATAGGCGGCTATATAAGAAAAAGCCCCAAATATCGGGACTGACCCTATAAAATAGGGACATCTGGTCACCCTAGATCAGGGTCTTATGCTGGAATAGGGGAAATGGAGCATCAGCATTTGGTTACCAAACTCCAGATTCAATTTGTTCCACCTTACAATTATATATAAATGAATTTGAATGAAGCAAAGCTTCCTTTGATAATATTTTTTACTGAGTCAATAATGATATTTTAATAGAGACACTTACAGACACTGAATTTCAAATCATTCATCTGAGACTGGAAGGCTGGATGTTGTATTAGCAGAATTATTTAGAATAGGCATCTACAGGGGCTGATTTAGCATGGAAGCCATAAAATCTCAAAGCCCATTTTTTCTGAGTAAGAATAAGGACAGGATTTTTCTAACTTAGTAATATTCACAGAGAAGATACAAAATGTTTAACATACTGCATAATTCCAAGCATAACACTTTGTTATGGTGAAGTTACGGCTATAGGTATATATCAGTGTTCTCAGTGCACATTATCCTTCAAGAACTATAGAGTTATTTTAATAGAAATGGTTTGACCCATAACAGTCAGGGGGAGCTCCTGAAGAGTTTTATCTTGTCCAGGAGTATGAAAGAGCCTTGTCCACATCAAGTGTGTGCAGTTTGGCTTTCCCTTTTGAATGTGGCTTGGGAAAGAACATTGGGAGGCAACTCAACTGATTTAAATGAAAATCAGAAACAACCTAGGAAAGAACGTGGGACAAGCCCTAAGAGTCACCTTATCTTTATGGAAATACTGTGTAAGGTGGACCAGCCGTAAAGGCCTGAATTTCCCTTTACCCTCCAAGCTGATGGAGGAGGAAGAGGCAGAAAGCCTTTTGCACTGGAACTTTCTTCTTTGGTGGTTCCAACTGTCTTCTGGGGGTTATAATAATATTAAGCAGAGGCCTCTAGCTTTGGGGTTTGGCCTGTTTCCTCTTCAGGGCTGGAATGTATACACCAGGGGTCTCAAATACGTGGCCCGCGGGCCGCAGCAAATAACTCCCTGGGCCGCATGCATCCCGCGTGTTTGAGACCCCTAGTGTATACACTTCAGCCCTGAGGAGGAAACAGGTCAAACCCCCTGCCCTGAGTTATTTCCTGTGGCTGCCAAGCTCCCTCACCTGCCGCCCCCCCCTTGCCCCCAGCGCACCGCATCCCCGCTCCTCTGCCTACCTCCAGGCGCTTCCCGCCACCAAACAGCTGTTTGGCAGTGCTTAGTGCTTTCCAGGAGGGAGGGGGAGGAGCAGGGAGCCATGCACTCAGGGGACGAGGCAGAGAAGAGGTGGGGCAGGGGCGGGGATTTGGGGAAGGGGTTGAAATAGGGGCAGGGAGGGGGCAGAGTTGGGGTGGGGACTTTGGGGAAGGGGTTGGAATGGGGGCGGGGAAGGGGTGGGAAGAGGTGGGGCAGGGGTGGGGCCTCATGGAAGGGGTGGAGTTGGGGTGGGGCGGGGGGCAGTGCGGGGGGGTGTCAGTGATGTGGCCCTCAGGCCAATGTACTGGTCCTCATGTGGCCCTCGTGGTCATTTGAATTTGAGATCCCTGGTATACACTCAACAAGTGGAGGATATCTCTTGAATCTTGTGAAGGGCTTCATTGGTTTGTGCATTAAGTGGTTCACAACTTACAAGTGGCCAATTCACAATGGTCATTTGGACCTCACTGAGTATTCTAGAAGATGGGAGCTACGAAGCCCTGCATATAACAGCGGAGAGATGTTCAGGCCACTAACTGTCCTTTAGATGCTAGAGACTTCAACTCCTCTCTATGTTCCTCTGAAAGCTCCTCTATGAATTGCGACACTTTGTTCCACTTCAGATAGTCACTATTTTGACAGAAGGGCCTGATAATTCAAAATGCACATCTGAAAACTAATGGAGGAGTAGACCTTTCTGCTGAACAATTCAAGTTTTTTAGAGTCCTTCTCCCTTGGATCATGTTTGAAGGCTTTTGCTGTTTAGATCTTTCATGCACTACTACCATCACCAGTTACCTTGGGACTGGGTGGAAGTAGAAATATTGAAATACTTTAGAGGGAACTTGAACTGTGCCATGGATGCTGGAGTCTGACACAGAGCCTTAGCTAGTTCCAGCAACCCCACGTTGATAGGCATGGCAAGCCTACCAGGCGACCGTGGGTCGGAGGTGGGCGTGCAAAATAATTTAGTAGCAGTAATTTGAGGGATTTTTATTGCACTACCTCCACCAGAATCTCCAAGGTGTCTGCCATGCATCACAAGAGGTCTTGGAAGATCCTAAAATCATCCACCTGGCTCGTAAAAGAGAGAACTGCCTCTTCAGGCAGGGAAGGAAGATATTGCTGTTGGAATCAACTGATCTTCTGCCCTCTCCTGACACTCTTCATTGCTCTGATGCTCCTGCTGGAACAGACCATGATACAGTACGAATAAACCCTCTTGAGTAGACCTATGATACCTTGTAGGGGAGGGAGCTCTAACTCTGGAGCAGAGGTAGTGAAGGAAGGATTCCTAGTGGGTTTCACACTCCAAGGAGTCCATTTGTTCAAGACTGTATGTTGTAAGTGTAAGTGGATGGGGATCATAGCAGTGGAAACCAGAATGATTATTCTCCATTAGATCCCTGAGGTCTGGTTTGTAAGGGGGATTGCTGGATACCCCAGTAGACCAGTACGGCTCATATGAAGGAGCGTGAGGTGTATGAATGAAGGATATCTCCCTCCTATGTTTGGAAGGGGAGGTGAAAAAATATATATACTTATTTCATGGGGTAGATACTCTACCAGATGTGCTAGGGAGCTCTCACATACCATTCACGGCCTAAACAGGAAAGCTCCTCTGTACCAGGGCAGTATTAGTGAGAAGTACCAAGTTAGTAGCATTTCTAGAAGGGCAGGTTAGAACAGCAGATAAGGACGCAAGGGTGACTGATGGTGCAGTCACCGAGTGATCACTCAGAGTACCAAGAACATCTTTGATACTAAGAAAGTCAGCACAAGAAACACCTATACTATGGAGGCTTATGCAGGCACTGAGGTTTTTGGTACCTAGAGCACAGGTACTGAGGAGTTAATACTGAGAGAACTGTACAATTTCTGGCAGTATCATCATGAGTACTTGGTGAGCAGCCTGTGCTATGGCATCAGAGAGTCATGTGCTGCCTTCCAACTGAACAGAGACATGATGGGTCTTTTGTCTTGTTTTACTAGGCACCAAAGAAAGTCTGCGTTCGCTCTGGGAGCAATGTTCCTTCTTAGCACCTTCTGATGATGACTGAGCAGAGAAAGTCTTGAGTGTTCTACTGGAGTAAGTAGTCTAGAGGTTTGATCTCTTTGAAGAAAAATGAACCTAGGAGTCCAGTGTTGAGCTGCAGCTCACAGGAGCACTAGTCAAAACTGAGTTTTCAGGCTTGGGATCTTTAGTCTCCAGCTCTGAAGAGCCCTCATTTGAGAGCTCCAGTAGAGAAAAGTTGAGGTGGGCCTTCCTCATTTTCTGTGTCCTTTTGTAGAAGGAGCAACAGATGGAGCATCTCTCAGGGATGGGTCTCCTGCTGAGCTGAAAGAGGCATCTAGAGTGCCCATCATTGATCAGGATAGCAGCCTCACAAAAGGGGAAAGTTTTAAATCTCAGAATTTTATTTTAGCAAGAGCGGCTAGTGGCCTGATACCATGGTGTATCCCCTAACAAAATAATACAAAATAATATATGGAGATATACCTATTTAATAGAACTGGAAGGGACCTTGAAAGGTGATCAAGTCCAGTCCCCTGCCTTCACTAGAAGGACCAAGTACTGTCCCTGACAGTTAGTTTTTGTTGCCCCAGATCCCTAAATGGCCCTCTCAAGGATTAAACTCATAATGCTTGGTCTTACAGGCCAATGCTCAAACCACTGAGCTATCCCTCCCCACCTAAACTTTTCTAATTTTGATTTATTCTATGTACATATTTATTTATTGCCAATGGGTGGACCCAAAGAACTAGTAACTATACTGTGAGGAGTTGGGGAATCTGTTTGATGTTATGAACTACGTGTATGTTTATGCCCTTATGGGCTGCCTGTACTGTAGTCTTGCATCACATTTCTTGTGTTAAAGAGAGGGAGTGTGGCCCCTGGGGGTTAGCCTCAGAATGGATGGCCTTAAGTACCAACAACAACTGAATAAGCCTTGCCCTAGCAGAACAATGGGGCGGCTGCAATCTATCTAGATCAAACCAGTTATCTCCAACTTGTCTGCAGAGAAAGAAAAAACAAAAGGAAACAAAAAACAAGAGAAGGAACAATGAACCAAGATGTTAGTGCTAGCTTTTAAGAACACAAAGTGTGGGAGGGTTAGAAACACAAACGGAGCTTAGGGCAGGAGTGAGACCAGACTCCATGATCTGGACAAGAACCCCGAGTTGGAGGAGTAAGGTTCAAAAGAGATATGAGATCCTGAAAGGACACTGACCAAATCTCAAAGAATGCTCAGATGAGGAGACCAGGGCCGGCTCCAGGCACCAGCTTAACAAGCAGGTGCTTGGGGCGGCCAACGGAGAAGGGCGGCATGTGTGGCAATTCGGGGGCGGCAGGTCCCTCACTCCCTCTAGGAGCCAAGGACCTGCCGCTGAACTGCCGCCGCTGATTGCGGCTTTTTTTTTTTTTTCCAATTGCCGCCACAGATCGCAGCTTTTAACAGATTTTAACAAGACCTGCCAGGGTCCCTTTTCAACCGGATGTTCCGGACGAAAACCGAATGCCTGGCAATCCTAGACCAGAACCAAGGGAGTGGAAAAGCTCACAGATCTAGTGCTTGAATCCAAACACAGCAGCCTTGTGAGTGTTCAACACGGGGGTGCTGCGCCTCCCTTGGGTCTCATTCCTGACTGCAACAGACACGGATGGCCAAAATAATCCAGTCTTGCATGCCTGGGGCTCGTGCGCACCAGAAGTGGAATCCACATGGATAATCTTTCAAAGAAGAACTAGCAGACATTCTGGGTGGGATTTTCAAAATAATTTTAATGGGAATTGAGCACCCAAATCTCTTAGGCAGGGTTGATAATAGCCTCATAGAAACTGAAAGGGAACAAATTACAACTGATAAAAAGAAATGTTATTTTACCCAGGGCATATTTCACCTGTGGAACTCATTGCCACACTATAACACTGAAACCAAGAGCTTCGTAGGTTTTAAAGAAGGATTATATATTTATATGGATAATGAGAACATCTGCATTTACTTTAGAAAGGCTAAAAAAATTATAAGAACTATAAGCCCTCATCCTTCAGGGCATAAATTGGCCACTAACTGATGGGGATTAGAAGGAAACTTCCCCGATGGGTAGTTATTACATCACTGTCCACTCCTGGTGGTCCATAGTTCATTTTGGGAACCTCTGCTCTAAAGGGTTGGCCTTAAAGACTGCCTTTCTTCTTCTGTGATAGCTTGGTCACTGATCTCAGCTGAGGTGCCCAAGCCAACAGCTCCTTAATTTAAATAGGAAGAGGGTGGCAATAGGAGATTTATGATGAGTGGCTCTCTACTTTGGAACTTGTTCCTCCCACCCAGAGCTACAGTCTGTTCATTCTGCAAGGCCTGCTGGGTTTATTCTCCCACGCTGTGACAGTAGAATTCAGATTTGTAGTGCTAGGGAAATGAAGCTCATATCAGGTTGCACATGTCAGTGAGGTGAAAAAAAAATGGACACATCTAATCTGTGCTTCTTCCTTTCATCATTCTAGTTATTCCCCTCACTATGCCTTGTGACGTTAGTGACATGAACTGTGACCATAGAGATCATTGTTGCAACCAGGGTTTTATGGTTACACCGGGTCTTGTACAGGGGAGGTCAAGTGGGGTGTTTATGGAAAGGTTGTAGTTTGCTGGTTATGATTATGCAGTCTGTATGTGTGTATCATTTTTGTATTTGAAGTTATGAATATTGGCTATGTACTTGTATCTCAAGGTGTTAGATTCTAAGTAGTCTCAATGAAGCATTTGGTCAGCTTCTTGGGAAAGGACTATTCTCAGTAAGTGCCCAATTAAGAATCACTTAACTGACAATGGACTTTGGGAGATGCCAATCCACATCTGAGCTTTCCTGGGAACATTCAGACTAACATTTAACCAATGGCATTGGCCTGCATGGACATGTGACTTGCCCAGGTGGCGACAAATTCCATCTTTTTGCTGTGATTTTGCACAGGAGAACAAAGGGGTTTTTGCCAACAAGAGAAAGAATATAAAAGGCCCTGGAAACCCCTCCATTTTGTCTTCAGCTGGCTCAAGAGATGGCCTCTCCACTCCAAAGAGATGCCTGAAAGAAACTGGAACAAAGGACGGTAACTATGGGGGTGGAAATAATTGCTGAACCCAGACCATAAACTACAACATTGGTCTGAAAAGGATTGGGCCCAGGCTAGGAAGGCGTCTGTGAAAGAAGCTTATTGGAACATCTCTGAGGGTGAGATTTTATCTGTAATCAGTTTCTTAATGTATTAGACTTAGACTTGCATGTTTTGTTTTATTTTGCTTAGTAACTTACTTTGTTCTGTCTGTTATTACTTGGAACCACTTAAATCCTACTTTTTGTAGTTAATAAAATCACTTTTGCTTATTAATTGACCCAGAGTAAATAATTAATACCTGGAGGAGCAAACAGCTGTGCATATCTCTCTATCAGTATTATAGAGGGTGGACAATTTATGAGTTTACCCTGTATAAGCTTTATACAGAGTAAAACGGATTTATTTGTGGTTTGAATCCCATTGGGAGCTGGGTGTCTGGGTGCTAGAGAAAGAAGCACTTCTTAAGCTGTTTTCAGTTAAGTGTGCAGTTTTGGGGCTCATGGTTCAGACCCTGAGTCTGTGTTGGAGCAGACTGGCATGTCTGGCTCGACAAGGCAGGGTTCTGGAGGCCCAAACTGGCAGAGAAAACAGTCTCAGCACATCAGGTGACAGTCCCAAGTGGGTTTCTGTGATCGAACCCGTCACATGCCTATCCTGAGATGAATGAGCCTGATATAGAAACCTAGACTGATGGAAAAATATAACCTTATTTTTGGCCCAATCACTTCTTTTTTTAATGCTCTGATGGCGTCAACATGGACTTGGTGAGCAGGCTGTTCATATCTCTGTTTGGAGTATGGAAGCATCTGGAGAAGCCATGTGTACTGCAACAAATCTAAATTCTCATCATTTACACTTATGCCTAATCTGCCCAGCAGATGTGATGGGATGATTCTGTCATAGATGTTTACTGTTTGAGCTCTGACTCATAGTAAGGTGTCAATTACATTGGAGTTAATAAGAAAATATTTAATTTACTAACTGCAAGATCCTATTAAATGGAATATCAGCAATTCAAGCAACAGGATTAGTTAAAACATCAACAACAATAATTGCCTGTAATTTTTTTTAAGGAGAAGACAAGTCTACAAATATAAAATCTGGCTCAGCCTTATTTTTCCTTGCAAGTCAGATTATTTAAATTCATGAATAATGGATACATCTTTTTTATGATGTCTCATTGCTTTTCTTAGTACAAGACGACTAGTATTATGCAAATGTAATGTCTTGAAAATGGTCTCTTGTCAAATAGGCATCATTTTCTATTTCTCTGTTGTTAATGTAATTGACAAAACACTCGATACTACTGATTATGCCTTTTCTTGTAAACCACTTATTTTATGGGCATAAACAGCTGTGTTTATGCCGCTATGAATTTCTGATTTCATTATGAAGTTGTCACCATGCTGTGAAAGAGCAATAGGCAGAGTCCTAGACACTCCACTTACCAGCTGGCAAAAGCAGTTCGTTAGTAATAAAGGTATAATTCAATCAACTTTGGTACATTTCTAATAGCACTGGAAGGTTTCTTTTTTTCTTTAAATAGTTGATCCCACATGAAATGTGCATGGATTTAACAAGTTGATCCAAACACATGTACTCTTGATTTACATGAATAGTACCTGTCCTTAAAGCTTCAAGCAGATGCCATGGGTTAACCACTCGAGACCTACCCTGTGAGGGCCTGAGCAAACTCAACTCCCTTTGAAGACTTCTGTGCTACCATTGCAGCTGCCATAAAGTTATACCAGGGGACATTTCATCCACCAGTGGCCTCAAGACCTTGGGAGTGGAAAGGTGGTTTACAGCTGCACAAAGGATGTGGCCCACAGGATCTGATTCTTCACTCTGTTACAAGTTTTATGCCAATATAACTTGACTTACTTCAGTGGGGTTACACTGTACAAATTTGGTGTAACAGAGTGAAGAATCCAGCCATTTTTGTCCAGGAACTTGTGCTATATATTTGTTATTCATCACTAGAAATATACCAAACCTCCTATATAGGTGAACAGATAAATTTCACAGTATTATTGCCGTTTTTCACCCTGAGCAGCTAATTAAATTTTGGGGCCTTGGGGATGTTTCAGTTGGAATCAGAAATTGACAGACTCTGTCTTTGGTGTCATCCTGTTTATTTACAAGTAATGTACAAAGTCCTTCTCCTTAAACACATGAGGAACTAAAACCAAAAGAAACAATTTCTTAGCTTACCAGCCCCAAGCCTCTTTAGCCAACAGAACCAAACGCTCTCTCATTCTCGCAGGGTCACACTGTGCTCACAGGCAACTGCTTGGGCTTTCTTGCTTTTTGCCTCTGCCCCTCTCTCTGTGTTCTTGTCTGTCCACAATTTCTGTGTGTTCTCTCTCACCCTCACCACACAAACACCTGGCTACAATACCACATGGTGCTAGTTTTTGGGCAGACTCTATTAGGCCTTGTTTTAAGTGTAGCCCCTTGTGTGTGTGTGTTACAACTATCTCAAGTGAAGAACAAGTTAAGGTTGCCAACCCTCCCTGGCCTGGAGTCTCCAGGAATTAAAGATTAATCTTTAATTAAAGATTATGTCATGTGATGAAATCTCCAGGAATACATCCAACCAAAATTGACAACCCTATCTGCTTGAATGAGATTTTTAACTCAGCCTATAACGAGGTTTAGCCCAGCTCCCAACAACTCCCCTACCCCCCAGATTTTAGTTTTGCCCATGATCTCTATGAGGCCTAAAATAGTGACACCCCCACAAACCATCCCAAACAGGGAGAAAAGAAATAACTGAAAAAATTACAAATGATACAAGCTTAACTATTTACATATATACAGCGTCCTTCTGTCAGGATAGTTTCACACCACCAGCATAAAATAATTTTATTCCCACCCAAATTTCTTTGGGGCTTTTCTCTCTCTGATGGACTTTTTCTGAACTACCAAGGAAGGACCCCTTTCAATCAACTCCTAAGAATGCCTGTTGCTGCTGTGGAATTTGCTGGCTAGCGCAGAAACTGCCTATTCTGTTTGAGTAGGACACTCATTACTGTCACAACTTTTCCAGCCTAAGCTTCTACAGCTACATTCTCAGATTCAGGGGACAGCCACGATGAAATTCTGTCCCCCTGATAGTGTCTCAAATGGTTCTTACGCATAACTTTGGGTTTAGACCTCAAACCCAAGGGTATCCTGTAAACCATTTCATTGATTTGGGTCAGTACAGTCCAGGCTCCCGCCCTTATCCAGTTTAGGGCTCCTACTCTTCTTTCGTCTAGGATTGTGGAACCAGACCAGGCCCCCACTTTTAAAAATTTCCCCGTATGATCTTACATCATACAGCCTTTTCATTTTGTCAGAGACTATCCTTGAATTTTCCCTGGCAAAGGTGTGAACATTTTCAATTTTGGATTGTAGGGCTTCTACATAATCCAAATGGTCCAAGTCCCTCTGTTCCTCTTCAGAAACTCCACACCAGAGATTTGCTGGGGTCCTTAGCTCATGCCCAAACATATGGAGTGCTGGGATATGCTTTGTACTCTATTAGCCATCAACAGGAATGGATTGTGCTGGTGCTACAAAACTAGCCAACTGAACCCCCAAAGTCCTATTGAACCTTCCCACCAGCCCATCAGATCATGGGTGTGTGCGGGTGTGCAGTAATTTTTCTCAAGACAATTTAGACTTTTGCTATAATAAGCAGCTACCCTCTCAAGTCCCCTGCATTATTGTGTCAATACTGCCCCCAAACCATAAGCACTAGCACCTGTGTCCAATATGAAAGAGGGTTTGAAACATGGTGAAGCCAAGACAGCTGCAGTCACAAGAGCCTTTTTCAACTCTGAAAAGGCTACATCATGCCCTGCTGTCCACTGAAATGGTTTCCCTTTCTCACCCAACCTATGCAGCGATTTGGCAATATTGGCAAATCCACAAATGAACCTTCTGTAGTAGGAGCAGAGCACTATAAAACTGTGCACATTTGTGACTGTCTGGGGAGTTGGCCAGCTCTGTACAGCCTCAGTTTTCTTTTGTCAGTGGAAATTCCCTCCTCACTAATTGTATGCCCAAGTAGCGTAACTCTTTTTGAAACAGTTGCAAAGTGACCACCTTCAACTTATCACAGACCATTTCTAAATGTTTTAGTTCCCGCTGAACTGTTTTAGCATGCACCAGAATATCATCTAGGTATATGGACAGGCTGAGAGGGATGTGCCATATAATACATTCTTTTAGCCTCTCAAATGTGGCTGGTGTATTATACAAGCCAAAAGCCATTGCTTTAAATTGCCACAAGTCTTTTCCTGCTGGGAAAGCAGGTTTTTCCCTGTCTTTTGGATCCACTTCCACTTGCCAATACCCACTTTTAAAATCCAGCGTGGAAAGCTAGACTGATTCTGCTACAACATCTGTCTCGTCCCTTTTTGCTACTGGTAACTGGTAAGGTGGCAGTTTAACGGGTTGGTTTCCCCCAGTATCACTCTTGTGCTGGATCAATGCAGTACAACCTATATTTTTGTTGGATCTGAAAAACACCTCCTGATTCCTAACCAGAAAGTCTCTTATGCTGTTCTCAGGCTCCCTAAATAAGTGTACAGCACTGCATTAGAACAAGCCCAACAGAAACTCTGAGAGCTCACCTTCCTTCTCGTAGTTTTCTTCTATACTATAATTTACCAGATCCACTGGCTTACATTTTGCTACTGCAGTTCCCCTTTTTACTATTTGCTGTATGTCAGAAACATTCAGCAAATGAATCAGTTCTTGTGTCAGATCCACAAGAACTTTAGCAGCTAAGATTTCCCCAAAACCCTGGGTCTCAAAACAGATTTCAACTAATCCCCATCTTTCCTTTGCTGGAAAGCTACCACAGCATGTAGCTGGTTTCTGCTCCCAGGAGCAGGATAATTAGTTCACTGCAAACCAATTACCTACAAACCATTTGTCTCACTTTTGCTCTATCTTAACAGAAAATGTCCACAGACTAAATTTATAAGACATCTTTCCCTTTTGGCACTAATTACACAGTTATTAGCCAAAATGAATCCAAGCCAATTATTATCCCATGTTGCCTTCTTGCTCAAATTTCAGAGGTCCAATCTTCAAAACTACTTTTTCCAGTTTTTGGAGGGGTGCCCTGGCCCCAGTCACTGTCTCTATTTGAGACCAATTAGGTAGTTCAATTTTTGATCCCCTATTCCCTAGACTTTTTAGTGTGTCTGGTGTAATAACTTACATTTGAGCCTGTGTCAACTGTCCTTATACACTCAGTAGCCAACCCTCCAGTTACTATTGTTTAACTGCCCAGATCTATACAAAAACTGTGGGGTTGACTTGTGCTTGCACCAAACTTTGCCCCTTCAGCATGATGTTCTACCATTTCCTGAACTGGGCGAAACACTTGCACTAGACATCTGTGACAGTCTGTCATGGCCTGTCTTAAATTTATAACCATCTTTCTTTTTGTGGCCAGTTTTGTCACAGTACCAGAATTTAATTGAATTGTGTCCTTTAATTTTTGCATTATTGCCAATTTTCCTAGTTTTACAAACCAAAATTAATCATTTGTTCTAATCATTTAATAAGGTCGTGAACCAGATTAGAATCTCCTCTTTCATCATACATATCAGACATACAGCTGTACTTACAGGGTTCACAGTGATCAGCTTCCATCTTCCTCAATACCAGCTGCTTCCTTTCCTGGTGTACTGCTGCAAGGAAAGGTTCAAGTTTTGTGGCAAATTCCACAGGCTCTTCAAATGTCTCTGGACTCCTTTTGCTGATCTTGATTTGCAAGTCCAAGTCCAGCTGAGCATCTATGAATTGGTCCATTACCTAAGTGGTATCCTGATATGCCAGGAACACAAGTCTCTGCAGGTCCTCTATTAGTTCAGGTGAGGTTTCTTCTAGCCCCACAGCCTGAGCCCGAATCAGCTGACCTGGGCTAGCTGTGGCCATGCCATGGTCTTTTTTATTGCAATGCAGACATAGCCTTTCTGTCCATCTTTCCAGCCATTCATTTAGACTATAATGTTGAACTGAGCCAAAGAAGCCTCGCAGGGAGCTTTTCCCTCAAAGTTTTTGCATCACTGGAGCTGGAATAGCCTGACATTTCCCCTCTGGGCCTCTGTGGGTTGCAAAAAGTGTAGAAAACTGTTGTAAATATCCAGTTTTATCCAGGTCTTCTGGCTGGCTCAATTCCTTATCCAGGCAGCTACCTTCCACTGTGATTTGTGACCCTTTGATTTCCTTCAGAAGTTGAATTTTCAGATCCTTGCATCCTTGCTGCAGCTCATCTCTGTTAGCAAGTTGCAAGTTGGCGAAAGCTTGACTGGTCTCTACTATTTTATAGAAAAATGTCTGGTCTATGACAGTCAGGTTGCTGGTCACCTCTTGCCATTTCAGACTGGGAGTTTTGCAGCTGAGCTTCCCAACTTGTCTGGATTCTTTGAAATTATTGCTCCAACAGAGATTTGATCACCACCTGGATGTCAAGATTCAGCCCTTTCTGGGAATCCTCCACATACTGCTTTAGTTCCTTTTGTGAAGCCTCCAGGTCTTGGTTTAAATTCTTTTGTCCATCCTTGATTTCTGCAAGCATCACCATTATTTTCTCCATCTTGGTTCAACAGGAAGACTGGCTCACAATTTCTATTCTTAAAAACTGGATCACACCCCTAACTTCAGTGTTTTTCCTTTTTGACCCCGGTGACTAGTCAAATTTTGGACCCTGGAGATGTTCCAATTAGAAGTTGAAACTGATGGAATCTGGTATTTTCTTTGGTGCAGTCTTAGTTATTCACAAGAAATGTACAAAGTTCTGCTCCTCCAAATGCAGGAGGAACCAAAAACAAAAGGAGCAGTTTCTTAGATCACAGCCAAGCCTCTTTAGCCAACAGACCAAAAAGCTCTTTCTTTAGCTTTTTCCAGGATCACACTGTGCTCACAGGCAATTGCTAGGCATTCTTGCTTTTTGCCTCTGTCTCTCTATCTCTCTGTTCTTGTCTGTCCTGTTTGTGTGTTCTCTCATCCACACACCCAAACCCCTGGTCACAGCTTTTTTTTACAGCGGTTTGAACTTTGGTGTAAGAACATCCTTTGAAGAGCCAGTCATCAAGGTAGAGGAAGACAATCACTCCCCATTGATGAAGTTGTGTAGCAACCACTGCCATGATGACTTTTGTAAACACTCTGGGGTAGAGGAAAGCCTAAAGAGAAGCACTTGATATTGAAAGTGCTCCTGGACTGACAACAAATCACAGAACCTCTTGTGAGAAGGCTGTATCGTGATATGAACATGTGCATCTTGTAGGTTGAGAGTTTTGAACCAGTCCCCCGGATCTAGAGGTAGTATGATAGCTGCAGGTATCACCATCCTGAACTTTTGTACTTTGATTAAGGTATTGACCATCCTGAGATCTAGGACTGGTCTCCATCTACCTTTCTTTTTTTGGGGAAACGAGGAAGTATGTGGAATAAAATTCCTTTCTTCTGTACTGTGCGGAAACTGTTCCACAGCTCCTATATGGAGAAGGGACAGAAACTCTTGTTCCAGGAGAGGTTCATGAGATGGGTCCCTGAAAAGGGATGAGGAAAATGGTTGGGAGGAGGGTATAGATTGGAAATGGAAGAAGTTTCCTGATATTATAGCCTCCAGAATCCATCTGTCAGAAGTAATCTGCCCCCATGATTTGTGGAAATGGGAAAGACAATCTCCAAAAGGTGGGAGGGTGTGGGTAGCATGGTGCAGCACCAGGTCTGGAACATGGGAATGTTCATGATTCTTGATCAAGGTGTCAAAATGAAAGTTTGGCTGACAAGGACAGTTGAGTTGTCACAGATGGAGCAGTCAAGGATTTTCTTTTCTGAAATCTAGGTTTCTTTTTAGGGGGTTCTGACAAATATGTAGGAAGAAAATTGAGATGGACAAGATCACTGAGATGTCTGTGACCTACCAAATCTTCTTTTATTCGTAGCTGTATAAATCTTCAGTGAGCAAAAGGTGTAGAATCTGTAGAAGAAAGTTAGGACTCATCTGTGTACTCACTGAAGAACTTAAATACACCAAAGGTCTTCTACTGTGCTTTGAACGTCTCTTGGGATTCTTGAGGATTGCAACCCCAAGGCTCAATGTATGACAACAGCCATGGAGATGGAGCAATCATCTGTATCAGCTGCATCAAGAGAGGCTTGCAAAGTTGTTCTAGGATCTGTCCTTCACTAATGATGGCCTGAAACTATTGCCCGTGTTCGTGCAAGAGATGTTTAATAAAAGAATTAAACTTGCTATAGTTGATGTGGTTATATTTAGCAAGAATCACCTGGTAAATAGCAATTCTGAACTGCAGGTTGGCAGGCAAGTAGCTCTTGTAACCAAAACGATCCAAGCACTTTCAATCTTTGTCATGCAGGGTGGTTTTCAAGTGATGTTGCCTGCTGCATTCATTTACCTCAGCCACAACCAAAGAGTTAGGACAGGGTGTGAAAACAAAATCTTGGAACACCCCTAGCCAGAATGTAGAACTTTCTGTCTGCTCTCTTTGAAGCTGGAGGAGCAAATTGTCTTGGCAAGCTCCAACTACGCTTCATATACAGGCAAAGCCACTTGTGTGGAAGATAGTGTATGAAGAACGTCCAATAGCCTAAGCTGGGTCTCTTGAACTTCTTCTAATGGCATTTGGAATCAGCCACTCTCTTCATCGAATCCTGAAAATGTTTGAAATCATCCGTATGATATGGAGGAGGTATAACTGCCTTGTCCAGAGAGGATGATAAAGTATTCATGGTGGGTAGTCTGCTCATCAGATCTCTTTTTCTTGCTCTTCAAATGATTCCTCTTGTGGTGAAGATTGATATGGAGGGACGGAGGGGACAGGAGAGCACTCCAGCCAAGACCTAGGTGCCTTGGAGAACTGCTGCCCAAGGATCCCAATGTGCCCATTGGATAGGGCCCTAAGGACACAGAAGAGGTATCCAACCATGGTCATACCACAGAGGATGTGGAAGAATTCGAGGCTGTCTGTTTCTTGAAGTGCCCTCGAGGAGACAAGTTCAGGGGAGTCAAGCCTGGGTTGATAATCAAAGGAGCCTGGGATGGAAATTTGGGAATTAGAAGAGCTGTCATCTGCATAGTCAAAAAAGGGAGGTGCAGACAATGCATGAGTATTGGGTTGTCTGTCCCTCCCATGGGTACCAGGGAACCATTCAGTACCAATGATTGCTGAGGTATTGGAGATAATACAGACTGCAGTACTCGATAAGGGGGAATTCGGGTTCACTGAAGACAAATAAGTTACTGGAGAACCTAAACTACTGCAGTGCCAGTTGTATTTGTGCAGAAACCTGATAAGTCTGATCCATAGGAGCCTGCAGTACTGAGGAGGGTGCAGATTGCACCAGCACCAGTTGAATGACTGGTCTAGGTACTGAAGAAGCAGTTGAGCACCTTCTTCCTTGGTGCAGAATTGTTAGTCTCCAGCGCCTCAATCATGCTTTGATGGTACTGAAATGTGCTTTGGTATTGAGTGATAGGTATTGTGGGTTTCAGGTGTACTTAAGGGTTTTAGTGTATAGTGACCCTTGGTACTGAGGCCACCTTGAGTCTAGGTGTTACCCTTCATGGGGTAGCTGATCTCCGGCAAGGCAGGTCTTTTGGGGCCAACTTTAGAACTCCTTTTGGCAGAAGACTTTGCACTGTCACCTGCCCAGCTCTCTCTCAAAGGTAATCAAGCTGTTGTGGTTCATGGGGCACTGTGTTCACTCAAAGACCACTATACTAGATTTTACACTTCAATGACACGTGAGTATCCTCTAAACAGTGGATACAGTGCGAGTAGCTGGCACTAACTGAGAAGGACTCTGAGGAAGTGCGGCAATGTTTGAATCCTGGGGTCAGGGCTGGCTGTAGGGGTGGGCAGTCTGTGCAAGCCATGCTGAAGGGGCACCTCCAGAGCAGGGGTGTCCTGTCCCTCCTCCCCCTGCTGCTCTTCAGCTGTCTGCAGCTGTTTCTGCTCCTGTCCAGGAGCGACAGAAAATCCCTAAAAGTGGGAGGGCTACTGGCGCCAAAACAGTGGCCCTGCTCCCCCGTGCCACCCCTTCCCCTGAAGCCCAGCCCTTGCCACCCCTTCCCCCCAAGCTCTTGCCCTCACACTGCCGCTTCACCCCAAGGCCCTGCCCTTGCACTGTCTCTTCCCCCAAGATCCTGCCCCCGCTCGCTCCTCTCCTCCCCCTCTCCCCCATTGCACACCCTTACAGCCAGTAAAAAGGGCTTTTAAAACTGATGGAGCCATGGTCCCCTGGTCCCCCCTGTTCTAGTGCCCCTGCTCCTACCCCCTCACCTCCGCTTGGAGCTGCCCCTGGCCAAGCTGCTCCCAGGAGCCTCCTGTCTGCTGTCTGCCGGGGGGGTTGATGTCAGTGTGTCACCATCTCCCCACCCGGTTGTACCCAGTTTCCACTGAGCTGGGGTGAGGGGACAGGAGTTTGTGCTGCTTCCTCTGGGTCATGAATGGGAGCTGCTGGCCTCTGCTGCTGGGCTGAACAAGCTAGTGAGTGCTTAAAGTGACAGTGTGCTGTCTCTCACACTCTCCCAACACACACTCTGTCTCTCTCTCTCTCACACACACACACACACACACACTTCCCCAACACACAAACCCTGTCTCTCTCACATACCCACTTTCACACTCTCCCAACACACACACATTCTATCTCTGTCACACTCACTCTGTCTCTCTCACACTCCTCCAACACACACTCTCTCTCTCTCACACTCCCCCAACACACACTTGTATTGTTGTTGTTGTTGTTGTTACTTCTTTGTATTTCCTGTCAAAATGCACAAGGCACATATATTCTCTGTAATTTTATTCTTTCAAAGTTCATTAAGGATTACAGTGCTCTTATTTTAGTTTTTTGACTGGTCTGTGCATTTCATACGTTTAATTTTCTCTTATGCTTAAATTTAATTCTTTGAGTAGTGAGTTCTAAAATGCCTAACCTGTCCTGGCTGGAGTAATTATCATTATTACTTTTATTATCATATTGTGCTTTGTCATTATTTATTCATTATTATCCTCCTAGAATGTAAATTTAGCTTATACTCCCCCCTTAACAGTGCCAGTTTAAAAAAAATTGGCTAGACACATAACTTTAGACTTTGTGCAGATGAAGGCAGCTTATTTTCAAATTGTGTTTTTAGTTATATCTGTAAAATAACTTTAAAATTCGTATGAAAATAAATGTAGTTCCAAGTATGATATTAATAGCAATGATGGAGTCAAATGTTAGTGAGTCACATACATGATTGTGATTGGTAAACATAAATGCCAAAATAATTACAAAAATAAATTCCCATTCTTAATAAAAAAGAAAAAACCCTTAATCACATATGTTAAAAATAAGTAAATATGTTTTTAGTGGAGTGAAAAACAATTGACTAAAATAGAATAGATAATGGCAGTAACAGAGTATGTCTGTTAAAGTAAGCAGATTTTAAGATTTTATTTATGTTTATTTATCTCTACTAAAGATAGTGTACAAAGTATCAAACTTGTATTTCTGATATCTATGTTAAAGCTTCATTACTGACCTCAAGGCTTGGAATTGGGAATATTTTGCTGTATTATTTCCTGATTGTTCTAAATTGATATGTAAATTTAAAATGTGGCTTTAATTGAAGTTTGTATATATTTTTTCTTCCTTTATATAGGAATTAGATACCCTGTCAGCTAATTCATAAGTTATTATCTGCAAAAAAACCTAGAATTTTCAGGTGCCTACGTAGCTCCTGGAATCACAGTTAAAGTTGCTCCCCATCCCTCAAAATCCTGGTGAGCCAGGAGTGGCCAGAGGGCTGGGGGAGGGCCATGAGCTCTGGCAAGATGCAACCCCTGTGTGACAGCACAAAACCCGCCTTGAGCCGCATGCTGAGCACCAGGCACCACAAGCCACATCAGCAGCACAGCAGTAAGGGTGCCCATACACCATATACCATGCCATCATTACTTCTGCACTGCTGCTGGCGATGGTGTTGCCTTCAGAGCTGGGCGCCTGCCCAGCAACCACTGCTCTCCAGCTGCCCAGCCAGTGCTTAATTTGTGCCGAGGCTGAGCTCTGGCACCTCTTTCAATACAAATTAATCACTGGGGGGAGGCAGCAGGGCCTAGAGATGATGGGGGGGTTAGGAGCCCAAAGAGCCTATGGGGACCAGGGGTGATGGGGGGGAACCAAAATACAAGTTCACCCACGGTGCCATTTTCCCTAAGGCCAGCCCTGCCTGGGGCTTTAGGCATGCCCCGAGGAGAAAAAAAGCCCCTTCAGAGAAGGAGCGTTCTTTTCTCAGTGGAGGGAGGGCTAAAAGCTTCAGTTTATCAAACCCCCCACACACAAACCCCCACATTAAACTATAAAAGTGAAACTAGTAGAGAAAGAAAACTAAACTAGACTACAAGGAACAAGCAAGGTAAGTAGCTGTGCAAGCTCAACTGTCTCAGGCAGAGGCGGTTGACAAGGAACTGTGGGTGGTCTGTCTGTCACGGCCCTTTATACCATTGGTGTGGGGTACAAGAGTACCTAGGGTGTATGCAGAGACCAAATGTGCATGGCTGCTGAAAATCTCCAATCGAAAGCACATGGGGGCATCCACTCTTCAACTGGATCACCCATAGGGCCATTACTCGAAGAAGGAGGTTTTAACTCAACCCATAACAAGGTTTAACCCAGCTCACAACAATGTTATATCCTGGAAATGAAAGGTTCCATTCTGAAAAGCAAGTCTGAAAAATTGCATTGTGTTATTTCATATTTATTGATTCTTGGTGACTTCCAGATAAAATCTGCTCACATTACAAGTAAAATGATGGGGGGATTTCTAACCCGCAGCCCTGTGGACTTAACCTGGGTTCTGAAAGGCAAGCTGGGTTCTTTTCTTGTCCTGTATCACCAACGTTATAGATTTTTCAAGCCCAATAATGTCCTTGGCTACAGTGCCATTGTCTTTACCGGATTTGCATGGACCCGTAATTGGAACTGAGTAAACTCTTCTGTAATTGGAACTGAGTAAATCTCTCTTGATTCACAAGAAGGACTAGAATCCAGCTCACGTTCTCAGCTGTGTTTATCCCTGCAGGGATAATAAGATTAATAAAATCTTATTTTTGTCACTGAAGAAAACAAATTTGGTTTTGAATACCCATAGCAAAGATTCAAAGAAAGACAGTACCATTTTTACACAGTCACTTTTCAGAACAGAATGATAGTTTAAAGCCTAAGAAAAGGCTGTGGGTGGCATCTTGCGTGGTGCCCATCCACTAAATGCATGGAAAGATATTTATGCTTGGACAGGGATGCTATATTAGAAATAAATAAATTTTAATTCTACCTAGTTTAGGACCTCAATGTAAACTATGAGACTAAGGATATTCTAGCCCACATAATTAGCTGAACAGCCTCCCATATGTCACACTATGAGCTACTGGTGACTCATAATAGCTATGGTGTATAACAATTACTGCCTCATTTTAGAATATTTTGACAGTTGTACTTTACAGTATGTTGAACATTATGCCTAATATTTTGAAATGAAATTTTTAAAAGAAAAGAGTCTGAGAGGCCCACCACCCCTTCTAGTTCATACTGGTGCTACTACCTCACCATACAAAACTTCACTCGAGTGCTCCAGAAAGCTACTGTTTGAGGTGGCAGAAGTACTGGTGTCAGAAAGGAATGTGCTACATAACTTTTTCTGGGAACTCACAGGAAAACTGGAGGGAAAGATTCTCTGTCCCAACAGGTAGAAAAGTAGGACTCAGGAGCTGCATCATAGGTGTGAGTGAGGTCCCTCCAGAGACTTTTTTATTTTAAAGACAATGTCCTTCCAGCCCAGGCTTTGGACGTAAGGAGCATGGTTCCTACAGTTTTTCTGCTGAATGGAGTGAACTATTTTGAGTAAGAGGTAGGACAGGAGAGACTGAGTTGTATTAACAAGAACTGCTTTTAGCTACTTTTTAAATTAAAAAAAAATGTAAACACAAATAAATTTCATTGGGATAAGTTGCACACAGAAGACTTTTCATTTATTTCAGCTAGTTATGGAACAATGGTGAATTGGTTTCCTTATCCCCTTTCACAATTACATACTATAGGGTGAAGGACCTGGCTAAAACAGAAAGTGCCAGATCTCCAGATGCTGCATTCAGTGCATCAGGGCAAGCTGTGGCATAGGTAGACTAAAATCTTGGGAGGTAGAGAGGGCTGAGGATCTGGGTGACAAAATTTTCACAAAAAGCCAGTGATTTCTCTACAAATGGACTGGCCAAATAGCCAAATGTTTGAGAGTTTCATTCTGGATGCTTTCCTCTGTGAAATATAGGCACGAGGGGCCTCCAATACTCACAAAACATATTAAATAGTGAAATAAAAATGACAGAATCTCATCAAGTTAGCACTGGAGCTAATTTTGTGAGAGAGAGAAGCTAATTTTTATACCTGTGTCCCACAGGAAATATCACACATGATCTTATTTAATGGGAAAATCAAAGTGTGGCCATTGTTTGAAACTACACTTATAGAGAAACCTTACTTATTGGATTTGGTCTTGCTGGCTTCGGATTTCTTTTGCTCTGGCTTCTTCTTACTAGAGAAATGGAATAGAAAGTGCCATTTGTCATTTTCACATGTCAATTATTAATCAGTCACAGCATTTATCTTTATATTGCATTGCTTTATACTCTATCAAAATTTCAAGAAAATGTTATTCTCATACTTAGAATGCCAAGTGTTGAACTTTATTTCTTAGTTTCACTGTTACAGTGGAAGATAAAAAAGAAGTTTAAGTAACTGTCAGCAAATTTAGGTACCACATGTAGTTTTTCCTATGCCTAATGGACTCCAAAATCTTGCCTTTCATAGAATGGGATGCTTTTGTTTTTTTGTTATAAATTGGTGGGGGTGGCTGCTGAATGGCATTTATGGGGTAGGAGAGACTTATACACACATTACATCCCCATACCCCTCTAACTACCCATGGAGCCCCTCCATTTCCAGAAGCAGTAGCTACTTCCCTCTCAATCCCCTAATTAATCTTTTAAAAACTTGGTTCTAGCCTCAGTTCTTTCCTGCCTCTCAAAAGAAATAAAAGCTGTAGAGGCCATTCTCTTATCCTGCTCTATTTTACCCCATTTCCCCTCCAGTGGTAATTCCAGCTAATTCTCAAGGCCCCCACTTTCCCAATTTCCTCCAACTTATTAGATTTGCTCCCCAACATACCACACAGCTTAACAAATTCTTCCCAGTTACTTCCTACAGCAAGCTACAGCAGGAGAGATAGCAGAGGATTGCAAAAAGGGCAAATATAGTACCCATCTATAAAAAGGGGAATTATAAACCAGTCAGCTTAACTTCGGTACCCAGAAAGATAATGGAGCAAATAATCAATCAATTTTTAAGCACCTAGAAGAAAATAAAGTAATAAGCAACAGTCAACATAGATTTGTCAAGAACAAATCATGTTAAACCAATCTAATATCCTTCTGAGACAGGGTAATGAGCCTTGTGGATGGGGGAGAAGCAGTACATGTGGTATATCTTGACTTTAGTAAGGCTATTGATACTGTCTCATGTCACTTGCTCATAAACAAACTAGAGAAATGTAGGCTAGACAAACTTGCTATAAGGTGGGTGCATAACTGGCTGGAAAACTGTACTCAGAGAATGGCTGTCAATGGTTCACAATTGAGCTGGAAGGGCATATCAAGTTGGGGCCCAGGGGGTTCCTGGGTCTGATTCCATTCAACATCTTCATAAATAAGGCTAAGATTAAGTCACAGAGGTCATGGAAGTCACAGATTTCATGACTTCCAGAGACCTCCATGACATTTTCCGCTTCAGTCTTGGGTTGGCGTGGCTGGAGCTGTCAGCCAGCAGAGGGCCCCCGCAGCTTTCAGCTGCCATGGGTGGTGGGGGGGACCCCAGAGGGAGCATCAGATCCAGTGGTGGCAGGTGCTGGACTCCCCCTTTACCTCCCGCAGCAGGGCTTGGGCTCTCATTTCCCCTGCCCCACCCTGTTAGCCCCATTTTGTCACAGTTATTTTTAGTAAAAGTCAGGGACAGGTCATGGGCTTCTGTGAATTTTTGTTTAGTGCCCGTGACCTGCCCCAGACATTTACTACAAATTACCGTGACAAAATTTTAACCTTATTCATAAATGATTTAGCTAGCGGCATAGAGAGTACACTTACAAAGTTTGTGAACGATACCAAACTGGGAGGGATTACAAGGGCTTTGGAGGACAGAATTAGAATTCAAAATGATCTTGACAAACTGGAGGAATGGTCTGCATTAAATAGCATAAAGCAAAAGAGGGTCCTGTGGCACCTTTAAGACTAACAGAAGTATTGGGACATAAGCTTTCGTGGGTAAAAACCTCACTTCTTCAGATGCAAGTAATGGAAATCTCCAGAGGCGGGTATAAATCAGTATGGAGATAACGAGGTTAGTTCAATCAGGGAGGGTGAGGTGCTCTGCTAGCAGTTGAGGTGTGAACACCAAGGGAGGAGAAACTGCTTCTGTAGTTGGAAAGCCATTCACAATCTTTGTTTAATCCTGATCTGATGGTGTCAAATTTGCAAATGAACTGGAGCTCAGTTTATGCTCCCAATACTTCTGTTAGTCTTAAAGGTGCCACAGGACCCTCTGTTGCTTTTTACAGATTCAGACTAATACGGCTACCCCTCTGATATTAAATAGCATGAAATTCAATAACAAATGCAAAGTACTACACTTAGAAAGGAATAACTAATTGCACAAATACAAAATGGGAAATTACTAGGAAGGAATACTGCAGAAAAGGATCTGGGGATTATCACAGTGTATCACAGTGGTTTTCAACCTGTGGACTGCAGACCCCTGGGAGACTGCAGACTTTTACATCTAAGATTTCCAAAGAGGTCTGCACCTCCATTTGAAAATGTTTAGGGGTCCTCAAATGAAAAAAGGTTGAAAACCACTGGTGTATCACAAACCAAATATGACTCAAAAATGTAATACTATTGCAAAAAACATGAACATCATTCTGGGATATCTTAGCAGGAGTGTTGTAAGCAAGACATGAAAAGTAATTCTTCCGCTCTACTCCGTGCTGATAAGGCCTCAAACTTGAGTACTGTGTCCAGTTCTGGGCTCCACACTTCCAGAAAGATGTGGAAAATTGGAGAATGTCCAGAGAAGAGCAACAACAATTATTAAAGATCTAGAAAACATGATCCATGAGGAATGATGGAAAAAATTGGTTTGTTTAGTCTGGAGAAGAGAAGACTGAAGGTGGACATGATAACAGTCCTCAAGTACATAAAAAGTTGTTATAAAGAAGAGGATGATAAATTGTTCTCTTTATAACCACTGAGGACAGGATAAGAAGTAATGGGCTTAAATTGCAGCAAGGGAGATTTTGGTTAGACAGTAGGAAAAAATTCCTAACTGTAAGGGTAGTTAAGCACTGGAACAAATTACCTAGGGAGGCTGTGGAATCTTCATCATTGGAGGTTTTTACAAACAGGTTAGACAAACACCTATCAGGGATGGCCTAAATAATATTGAGTCCTGCCTATGTGCAGGCGACTGGACTAAATGACTTATTACGGTTCTTTCCAATTCTACATTTCTATGATTCTATGTTAATCTAGGAATGCCCAGATGGTTAGTATGCTAGGACAAAAGCTACATAAATGGTTAGGATTTATTGCACTCCAGAGATTTCTTCACATAACAACCCAGATAATGAGCAAGTAGAACTACTGCTTCTTCAAGGGGCTTTCTTGCAAATTTGAAGGAACAGTGACTGCAAGAAATTAGTGTTCTTTTACCCCTGGAATACGAAATAGCACTACTAAGGTCAAATATAGAGTTAAGGAGCCTGTTTATAAAGAAGACCCAGGATTCCATCCGCAGAGGGAAGTCTGAAATATCAAGTTCAACACTTGCTTTGAAACTGTGGTTAAGGAAGCTTAAAAAAGATAATCTGAAGCTGTTCAAGATGTGGAGCCAAGTCATGATGGTTTTCAGTTCCCACTGAGGATATTGGACAGTACTAATGCAGTTTCCAAATGTTTAAAGCCCTACTGAGCAAAGTAAAAACTTCTTGAGGAATTACAAGTGACCCCTTATTTTTCTAGGTTGCTTCTTGTCCTTCTTGCCTCCCTTCTGCTTATGGCTCATCTTTTGCTTTCTTTTTTCTGTCCTCATTCTTCCATCTCTTCTGTACCATACGGCCATTTAAAACAATATATAGAGAGAGAATTCCTTGCTCTTCCCAATAATTAATTAATGTTGTACAGTACTTTGATTATATAAAGAGCTATGCAAATACCTGAAAATATTCTCTCCCCAATGAAATTATTTAAAAGACAATAAAATCTGCTGGGTTCTTAATTTACATAAGAACGGCCACACTGGGTCAGACCAATGGTCCATCCAGCCCAGTATCCCGTCTTCCGACAGTGGCTGGTATCAGATGTTCGAAAATGAACAGAACAGGGTAATTTTCAAGTGATCCATAGTCCGGTCCCAGCTTCTGGCAGTCAGAGGTTGAGGGACACCCTGCACAGGGGGTTGCATCCCTGACCACCTTGGCTAATAGCCACTGATGAACCTGTCCTCCATGAACTCGTTTAATTCTTTTCTGAACCCAGTTATACTTTTGGCCTTCCGAACATCTCTTGGCAATGAGTTTCACAAGGTGACTGTGCACTGTGTGAAAAAGTACTTCCTTATGTTTGTTTAAACCTCCTGCCTATTAATTTCATTAGTTCTTGTGTTATGTGAAAGGGTAAATAACACTTCCTTATTCACTTTCTTCGCACCATTCATGATTGTATAGACCTCTCCTTAGCTGTCTCTCCTAAGCCCCCGTTTTTTAAATCTCTCCTTATAAGGAAGCTATTCCATACCCCTAATTACATTTGTTGCCCTTCTCTGTACTTTTTCCAATTCTAATGTATCTTTTCTGAGAAGGGCTGCCCAGAACTGCACTCAGTATTCAAGGTGTGGGTGTACCATGTATTTGTATAGTGGCATCATATTTTCTATCCCTTTCCTAGTGGTTCCTAACATTCTGTTAGCTTTTTTGAGTGCCGCTGCACATTGAGCAGATGTTTTCAGAGAACTATCCACAGAGAATGACTCCAAGATCTCTTTTTTGAGTGACTACAACTATTGTAGAGTCCATCACCTTGTAGGTATAGTTGGGATTATGTTTTCCAATATGCATTACTTTGCATTTCTCAACACTGAATTTGATTTACCATTTTGTTGCCCCAACACTCAGTTTTGTGAGATCCCTTTGTAACTCTTCAGTCAGCTTTGGACTTAAATATCTTGAGTAATTTTGTATTGTCTGCAACTTTTGCCACACCTCACTATTTACCTCTTTTTCCAGCTCAGCACAGGTCCAAGTACTGTCCTGCTATTTATCTCTGTCCACTGTGAAAACTGACTTTTTATTCCTTCCCTTTATCTATTAACCAATTAGTGAGTAACCAAAGGGAGAACCTTTCCTCTTATCCCATGGCTGCTTACTCTGCTTAAGAGCCTTTAGTGAGGGACCTTGTAAAAGGCTTTCTGAAAGTCCACTGGATCACTCTTGTCCATATTTGTTGACATCCTCAAAAGAATTCTAGGCGAGACAGGATTTCCTTTTACAAAAGCCATGTTGACTCTTCTCCAACATACAGGGAGTCCTCGGATTTACGACACAATATATATTCCTCTGAATTGCGTTGTAAGTTGAAACCGCTTTTCCCATAGGAATCAATGGAATGAAGGGGGGATTGGTTCCCGAACCAAGGTTTGATACACTATTTTCATCATAATAATCCAGATTTTTGTACTAAATTAATTATAGATGACTAATGTTGCAACATCAATGTATTTACTGTACACTGTATTTTTTAAACAGCATTCAAATAAAAATATAAACTCACATATGCTGCTCAGAATGCCGGCAACACAGGCTCAGAAAGCCAGGGAGAACGGAACAGATGCTGAGCCTCAGTCAATCACTTTCTGATTGGCTCCCAGCCCCGGGCCCAGCCAATCAAAAACAAGCAGCAACCCCACCCAGCAACAAGCTACCCTGCTGCCTCACAGCCAATCAGAAGCGACCCCTTCCAGCTCCATACCACTATAATGCAACCAGGAAGTGATTTCAAGTGAACTTTATGTAAATAGAGCGTCATAAGTGCAAAACAAGCGCTGTAGGGGCAAAATGGGCAGTCAATTGAAAAGCGTCTTAAATGGTGTCCGACGAAAGTCGGGCAACGTAAGTCCGAGGATTCCCTGTATGGTGTTCATTTATGTGTCTGATAATTCTGTTCTTTACTATAGTTTCAATTAATTTGCCTGGTAATGAAGTTAGGCTTATGAGGCTGTAATTGCCAGGATCACCTCTGGAGCCTTTTTTAAAAATCAGCATTATGTTAGCTATCACCCAGTCATCTGGTACAGAGGCTGATTTAAAAGATAGGTTACATACCACAGTTAGTAGTTCTGCAATTTCATACCCGAGTTCCTCCAGAACTCGTGGGTGAATACATCTGGTCCTGGGGACTTATTACTCTTTATAAATTTGTTCCAAAACCTCCTCTATTGACACCTCAATTTTGAACAGTTCCTCAGATTTGTCACCTAAAACAAAATGGCTAATGTGTGGGAATCTCCATCACATCCTCTTCAGTTAAGACTGTGACAAGAATTCATTCTTTCAGTGTTCTTTTAGTACCTTTCAGTTACTTTTTGTGTCTTTTGCTAAGTATCAGAGGGGTAGCCGTGTTAGTCTGAATCTGTAAAAAGCAACAGAGGGTCCTGTGGCACCTTTAAGACTAACAGAAGTATTGGGAGCATAAGCTTTCGTGGGTAAGAACCTCACTTCTTCAGATGCAAGTGAATACTCCCAATACTTCTGTTAGTCTTAAAGGTACCACAGGACCCTCTATTGTCTTTTGCTAGTTGCTCTTCAAATTCTTTTTTTGCCTGCCTAATTATACTTTTACACTTCACTTGCCAGAGTTTATGCTCCTTTCTATTTTCCTCAGTAGGATTTGACTTCTGATTTCTAAATGATGTCTTTTTGTCTCTAACTGCCACTTTTACTCTGTTGTTTAGCCATGGCGGCATTTTTCTGGTCCTCTTACTGTTTTTTTAATTATTATTTCAGGTGTACATTTAGTACATTTAATACTATTATGGTGTTTTTAAAAAGTTTCCATGCAGCTTGCAAGCATTTAACTTTTGTGACTGTTCCTTTTAATTTCCATTTAACTAGCTTTCTCATTTTTGTGTAGTTCCCCTTTTTGAAGTTAAAAAGATACTGTGGTGAGTTTCTTTGGTATTTTCTCCCCTACAAGGATGTTAAATTTAATTACATTATGGTCGCTGTTACTGAGTGGTTCAGGAAAATTCACCTCTTGGACCAGATCCTGTGCTCCACTTAGGACTAAATCAAGAATTGCCTCTCCCCTTGTGGGCTTTAGGACTAGCTGCGCCAAGAAGCAGTCACTGATGGTGTCTAGAAATTTTATCTCTGTATCCCATCATGAGGTGATATATACCCAGTCAACATGGGGCTAGTTGAAATCCCCCATTATTGATTTTTTATTTTTATAGCCTCTCTAATCTCCCTGAGCATTTTACAGTCACCATCACCGTCCTGGTCAGGATGTCAGTAGTATACTCTTGTTATTCAAGCATGGAATTTCTGTTCATAGAGATTCTACAGTAGTTTGATTCATTTAAGACTTATACTATATTTGACTACATGCTTTCACATATAGTGCCATTCCCCACCAGCGCAATCTACTCTGTCATTCCTATATATTTTGTACCCAGGTATTACCATGTCCTGTTATCATCGTTCCACCAAGTTTCTGTGATATGTATTATATCAATATCCACATTTAATATTGGGCACTCAAATTCACCCATATTAGAATTTAGACTTCTTGCATTTGTATACATGCACTTATAAAATCTGTCAATATTTAGTTGTTGGCCTTTATTTGATGTAATTGAAATAGGACTCTTTTTCATGTGACTTTCTGTTCAGTTCCTGCATGTACTTTATCAACTTCTATCCTCTTCTCTCTACTAAGATATAGAGAATCCCCTTTAATAAATCTTCCCCTAAGGGATGTCTCGGTCCAAACTGTGTGCTCTTCTGCACCTGCTGTTTTCCCCCAGACCTTAGTTTAAAAACTACTCTACAACCTTTTTAATTTTACATGCACTCTGGTTCCCTTTTGGTTTAGGTGGAGCCCATCCTTCCTGTATAGGCTCCTCCTTTTTGAAAAGGTTCCTCAGTTCCTAATAAATCTAAATCCCTCCTCCAAACACCAATGTATCATCCATGCATTGAGAACCTGCAGTTCTGCCTGTCTAACTGTCCCTGCATGTGGAACTGTAAACATTTCAGAGAATGCTACCATGGTGGTCCTAGACCTTAATCTCTTACCTAGCAGTCTGAATTTGGCCTCCAGGACCTCTCTCCTACCTTTCCCTATGTTATTGGTACCTACATGTGCCATGAACACTGGCTCCTTCCCAGCACTCCACAAAAGTCTATCTACATGTCTCATGAGGCCTGCAACCCTTGCACCCAGCAGGCAATTCACCATGCAGTTCTCCTGGTCACCATAAATCCAACTATCTATATTTCTAGTAATCAAATCCCACATTACTATTATCTGTCTCCATAGGCGCCGACTTCCCCTCTGCCCCGTGGGTGCTCGACCCCCCGTCCCCATCCCTGCACCACCCTCATCCCACTCCAATTCTATCCCCTTCCCCCAAGTCCCTGCCCCTGCCCCGCCTCTTTACCGCCTCCTCCGAGCACGCCACATCCCCTCCCGGAAAGTCCTAAGCGCCGCCAAACAGCTGTTAGGCGGCTGGCAGGAAGCGCTGGGAGGGGGAGGAACGGGGATACGGCACGCTTGGGGGAGGAGGAGGTAAGGCGGGGGCAGGGTGAGCTTGGCTGCCAGTGGGTGCGGAGCACTCGCTAATTTTTCCCTGTGGCCTGCAGCCCCGCAGCACCCACGGAGTCAGCGCCTAGGTCTGTCTCTTCCTAATAACTGGGATTATTATATTGAGGGATATCCTCAGTGTGAGAGGATACCATGACACCATCATCTGGAAGGACGGTCCCAACTATGGGATCATTTCCCTCTGCTGAAACTTGATGTTCTCCTTCCTTGAGACTTTCATCCTTCTTCACAGCACAGAGGTTATCAGGCTAGGAGTGGGACTGCTCTATTGTGTCCTGAAAAGACTTATCTATGTACCTCTTTGTCTCCCTTAGCTCATCCAGTTTAGCCACTCTGATCTCAAGAGCCCATACTCAGACCAGGTCTACACTACAGACCTCTATCAGTATAACGTTGTTGCTCATGGCTGTGAAAAATCCATACCCCTGAGCAACATAGTTATAGTGACCTAACCCCCCGTGTAGACAGTGCTATGTTGACGGGAGACCTTGTCCCACCGACGTAGCTATCGTCTCTTGGGAAGGTGGATTAACTGTGATGACAGGAGAAGCTCTCCTGTCAGCATAGTATAATCTTCACTAAAGCGCTACAGTGGCACAGCTCTGGTTCAGTTGCACTGCTGTAGTGCTGTACGTGAAGACAAGCCCACAGTCTCTGAGAGTTCTGAGTTGCTTGCACCAAATGCACACATACGCCACCTGCTCACAAGGCAGGTAATCTTACATGCTGCATTCCACGCAATAAATTGGATAACCCTCACTCTGCTGCTGGACTTGTACCGGCATTTTACTCTGGTATTTTTTTGTTTGTTCTTTGTGTTTTTTGTTTGTTTTTTCTAAGGGGTGGGGCTTTACTGTCCTGTGTTTAGAGAATTTTTGTTAGGTGTATCTGGCTTTAAACTCTCTCACAAAACTCCTGTTTGCTATCTCTTCTGGTTGTTGAGGAGCTGGCTTTTTAAACCCCTGTTCTCCCTGAGTTAGCCCCGCCCCCTGTCAAAGAATCCTAATGGGAGTAGGGATCAAAGGATACTAGAGCCTCATTAGGAAGGTCTGCTAGGCTCAGCACACAGCCCTCCGAATAGACTACACTATAAACTTCAATCAAGCTGGCACACAGCAAGCAAGCAAGCACACAACAAACAAACTTTCAATGGAGTATGTCTTAAAAATCCAAATGTACTTTCTAGACTTTACTTAAAATTTGAATTTAAACACAATCCCCTCTCCCCTAATCATATATTTAGCTAACTGGATATTTTTAGTATTCACATTCCTTGTTTATCAATTAGTTTATAAATAGTCTTGCAATTAGACTGGATTAAAACTCAATTTACATTTTTTTGTGAAAGGGGCTGGTGGTGTCTGTTCAGTCCCTAGTGGTCAGGTGTCCAGTAGGGCAGTGGGGTGGCCATTCATGGATTTTGGCCCATCCATGATGTTCCCAGGCTCTTGCATAGCATGGCAGCCTGTCTTCTGTGCTGCCACTGGCTACGCACCCCCCAGCCATGCACTCCTACCCAGCCCTTCTGTAGTATAATAAAGTTACAGAAGTAGATTGTATTGTATCTTATGCTGCTTTGAGAGGAATATGACACTCCTCCCCAACTTCACTCTGGTTCAGCTGGTCATTCGTCTCTTGATCTGCAGTTTACTACTTCTGAGGCCTGTAGCTTGCATCAGCTTGCAGACAGCCTCTGAGTCTAAAATATTTAAACGGCAGGAAAGAATATTGCTACTCTTCCCCGTAAGACAACCTTTCCTCACCAAATTTTGGTGTTTTTTCTGGAATTTCGCTCCCTTCTGCACCAGGGAGCAGAAGGGAGAACATTGTCCTCTATTGCTTCTTATGCAATGCCAATAAAATGGGCCCAGTCTCCCCTTCAACCACATATTCAACTCAATGGGAGTTCTGCTATATACCATAGGGGAGAGTTTGTTCCAACAGGCAGCTTGGTCTATCGGATAGACCAATGGGCTGAAGCAAGAGATCTGAGTTCTATTTTTTCCTCTCCGGTGCTTGGCTGGTTGGTTCTTGCTCACATGATCAGGGTCTAACTGATCACCATATGTGGGGTTGGGAAGGGATTTTCCTCCAGGTCAGATTGGCAGTGACCTTGGGGATTTTTTGCCTTCCTCTGCAGCATCGGTGGCCGGGCTATCCCCCGCCCCCTGCCTTGTGCCTGAGACCCCTCCCCTCCCCTTCTATTTCCCCTGCCCCCCGTAGAAGCCCAAAGCACCCCCACCGCAGCCCTGCGGCCCCAGCGCCGGACATCTGGGAGTGGGGGGGGGGCGAGGCCCCAGCCCCGGTGCACTGCAGCCTCAGCGCCCACAGCCCTTGGGCAGCGCGGTCGCCACGTACCCAGACCCCCGGTGCTCAGGCAGCCGGGCAGCATGGTCACTGCGCCCCCAGCTCCGGGCAGTCCCCAGTCCTGGTGCTTGGGCAGCCAGCCCCGGAGTGCCGGGCAGGCAGCACAGCCCAGCACCAGCCGCCCCGGCGGCCCTGAGTCCCTGCAGTAGGCACGCTGGCCTGGAGGCGGGGCAACGCTAGGCTGTTTGAGGAGGTACAGCCTCCCCTTGCCTACGATACCCAACGCCCATGCTCTGCAGCATGTCGAGGCAGGGTCACTTACTAAGATTATCTGGGTATTTCTTACTTAATTGTTTCCCTGCCATTGTGGGGGCCACAAGCACTGGTGCACCTCAGTTCTTCCTATTCTCTGCCTGTGGCACATAATAGTTTAGTCTCCTCTGCGCTGTAATACTGTGGTCTCATTTTGGTTGATGGGTTTAGTGGGAGGGTGCTGAGTGTTGATGGCCTGTGATATACAGGAGGTCAGATTAGATGATCTGGTGTGATCCCTTCTGGACTTAAATTCTATGAATCTATTCCAGGCTCTGTCATGTGACCATGGGCAAGTCATTTCCCTGTCTAGGAACTGAAAATAATGATACTAACCTTTCTTCATAAAGCACTTGAGAGCAACGTATGAAACGCTCTACATGTATAAGCCAACCCCACCCCCAAAGTCTTGTGCACACACATGCACACAAAATAGAACTAACTATTTAATCAATTTGCACTGGACCACAGAGGTATTTAACCATACTTCACATTCACAGACAAGGGATTATTTTTACCATGCACGGGTGCCAAGTGTTGATGCTACTGTTGTCTTTGAATCTATCTTCACAGGGCTTCTGGATGTCGTCCTTTCTGACCATTCTGAAGCTGCCCGTGTAATTCTTAGAATCCTCTCTGAAATCTCGTTGGCTAAGGAACATATAACCATGTACAGGATTTAGCTCACTTTCGTACCTCAGCATTGGTTTCACATTTGTGATATGCTAGTTGCAGTGTTTTCTCAATTTTCTCATATAATTTTGTATGTGTTCCACTGTTGTGCTAAACTGTAACCTTTTTCTGATTACTTTCACAGAACACAATAGTTAAAGCTCCAGTTGTATTTATATGAATGTTTTCTAATCTAATCTAAATGGAAACCCAGTGACACCTATTGGCGATGATAGCACTGGTACAGCAATAGCTATGAAGGCCACTTTGCTTCCTGCTGCTATAGGCAAGGTCCTTCACATTTGCTTCAGAAATGAAATTATAATCTAAACTGGCATGTTGACTCTGAATCTAATTCTTACATGCAGCTTGAGGTCCTGTTCAAAATCTCCCTGTGCAGCATTTTTAGTCTAGTTGTAAGCTGTGAGTAAAATGGGGCCAGATCATAAGTTTAGGATCTGCCTGCAGAAAGGACCATCTGCACATGGATCTCTCCCTCTCCGTGCAGAAAAGGGTCAGCTGCTGCCACAGCAATATTTTCCCCCTTCTCTTGGATTCAACATTTGTACTGTTTCAGGAATCCAGGAGGGCAGGGCTGGGAAGTGAGCAGGAGAAGTGGAACTAGGGTGGTGGATGCACATAAACACACACACCACAAAGCTCAAGCCCAAACATCCATACCACAGTTAAACAGCCCTTTAGCCCAAGCCTCACGAGCCTGACATGGGTCAGCTTCAGGTAACTGTAGTACAGACATACTCTTAAAGGGTGGGGAGTGAGGGATCAACTATGGAGTCCCTTGCAGTGCAGCTCCACTGAGGCAGGGGCAGAGATACAGGAACCCAGAGTTGATTCAGAGGCCCAGAGTTCCTCAAAGATGCCCCTGTGACCTGGAGGATTAGCTCTGATCTTGGAGGTTCATGGTATTTGTGAGCTTTACCCTTGTTTGTTCCACATTGGGGCAAACCCTATCTCTCAATGAAAGAATTCAGGAAAACTCTGGAAAGCAAAGTTCATGGAGTTTTCTGGACCTAAATGGGCATTTCCTTGTAAGCAATGGTGGATTAACATATGAGACAATTTGGGGGCCCCAGGAGCACTGGAACCTGTGTAGAAGGGGGACTGCCACCAGCACCAGAACTGTGGCCCAGCCCCCATTCCTCCTCTTCCCCGCCCCCTGGCCAGACTGGAAGCTGGAGCCAGGCCAAGGAAAGAGCTGCCCAGGGAGCCCAGACCACTGTGGGGAGCCCTAAACCCTCCACCTGCCCTGGAAGGGGAGCGGAGAGCAGCCATCAGCCCCGTCTCTGCCCCCTGGGGTGTGCCACCCATGGCAGGTGGAAGGTCTGAGGCTCCCCACAGCGGCCCAGGCTCTCTGATCACCTTATCAGCTCCCCTGCCACAAAGCGCAGCCCCTGCCGCCACTGCTGCTCCGCACCTGCCACAGAGGCGATGCACTGGGGGGGCATGCAGGGTTATGTGTCCCCCCATATTTCTCAGGACGCCCAGCAGTGACGAGGCAGCGCTCCCCCTGGCAGCAGTATTTTCCCTGTGTCGCTGCAGCCTGGAGAGGGAGGGAGCAGCAGAGCAGCTGGCTGCTGGATGAGCTCTTCCCCTGCCACATGGGGTTGGCTCACCTTCCAGTTGACATAGCTACTGCCGCTCATTAGAGGTGGTTTAATTATGCCAGTGGGAGAGCTCTCTCCCACCAGCATAGAGCGGCCACACAGGAGACCTTACAGCAGCACAGCTGCAGTGGTACAGCTGTGCCATTGTAGGGTCCATAGTGTAGACATAGCCATGGGTCTCTAAATTTAACAGAGTTAAATCTATCATGGGCCAGTCAAATTTTCTAGTGTTTTTTTGTCAAAAGAAACATTTACTAATGAGCCTTTTTTTAAATTTCCCCTGAAAAAACATCATTTGGCCTTGGGCTCTTTGAGCTAAAAAAAAATCATGATCACTCTTTAAGCACAAAAAGAGTTATACCTCTAATTTAGTATAACCAATTTGACGTTTGCAAGGAAATACAGGACTTTCTCACCAGTTCTGCTTAGTACACAGAGCCTTTGCCCTTTCCTGCCAGCACCCCAACTCACCCACAAAGGATTGTTAGGTGGGTTCCAGCAAGAAACAGACTGTGGTCCTGGGTGAAAAAAAGCTGAGAATTACTTTTGTCCCACACTTTCAGCAATGATATCTGCAAAGTATTGCAGCTGTCACCCTTTAAGCTGATCACTCCCAAATCTACCTTTCTCCCCGTGAACTCCACCCATTTTCTCCTCTCTCACCTTCCCATTCCTTCCTCTCCCATCTCCAGTCTATGAAAAAGCTCTTTGGGACAGGGACCAAGAGTTATTCTGGTTTATATTCCATAAAGCACCATGTACATCTACAATACTATATAAATGCTTCATAAAAAATAAGAACAGAGAGTGTTGTAATGGAAGAACTGGGCTGGGGGAGGGGGTAGTGGTTATTTTTTGCCAGTAACAATCTGTATAATCATTACCCTTCAATTTTAAACCAGAATCCTTCAATGCCTTTCCATACGATGTCCTCCTTGCAAAGGCACTGTTGTCAAGATAACTGGTTGGAGTGCTACAGATAAAGGACCCAGCTTTCTGCTCCGGAAGTAAGTCCATTCTCTTCTCTCTGTGAAATGCTGATTTGGGAAGAAAAGACTTTCTAAGAAACATGAAGTTGTATAATTCAACTGGTTTTAGAAGAAAGGTTTTGGGAACTAATATATTTCTTGAAAAAGTGTATGATCTGCTTTATAAAATCTGTAGTGTATTCAGAACAAAGATCTCAATTTAAGTAATCTTAAATGTCTAGTATATTGAAAAAGTTTCATCTTAAAAAGGAGGAGGTTATTCTTTGGAAAATTCACAGGATTGTGAGGCCTCAAAGATTTTCATTATCACACACTGTGCAGAGACCTTCATCGTCTATTGCTCTAACATAGTTCCCACTGCCTACAGTGCGGTCCTGTTCCATTGTTGGGGAAACTGACTTAGAAAGGACTACCCAACTTGCTCTTACACCAGAAGTTGGTAATATCAGGTGCAGGATTTGTAAGGTGGACATATCAAATTCTGGCATTTGATCTGAAGCCTCAACTAGGGAAGCGGTGAAAGAAAAACATATATCAAAAATTATTATTAATAATAAAAAAGACTGCCATGGATGGTTCTTTATGAAACAGATGCTTAAGTAACCCTTTCTTCATCTTTATTCAGTATGAATTAGTTTGCTTATTTGTGGAAGTCCCCGTTAGGGACCATCTGGGGACTGCCAGAATTCTTTGCACTCTAGCTACTGCCCCTCTTCACCCTTCTCCATTCCTGCACATCAACATGGCCCCAGTGCTGGGGACTGAAAGAAAGAGCGGCATAGATGTTGACTCTACTGGCTCTATGCCCACTGGGGAGTAATGGGAGGTTTCTGGTCCCTTTGTGCTCGCTGAGTGACACAAAGGGAGCTGGAGAACCTAGCCCAGTATCTTTAAATCAAAAAATATTTGATGGTTGATTAGTTTAAACTTGATTTTTTTTAACTTGGAAAACATATTTCATTGTAATTAGTCACTATATTGAAGGAATCAGTAGATAAGTAAACACTTTACGCTGAAGTCCACATACGTATCTATAACTATTTGTAAATACTCAGTGGTGAAGTCAGAGCTTAGTGGTATATTGTATTGTCAGTCAATATACCATGGTGCAATGCCAGGTCTCTCACAGTCTAGCAGGTAGAGGCTAACAGCTCTGCAGAGGTAATATGCTGAGCCCTGGGTAAGAAATGCTTCATGTTTCTCTACAGAGAACCCTTTGCTTAAAGGGGATCTGAAAGGGGCTTCCCTCCAGCCCTCCTCAGCTGGAATAAAGGTGGCAGCAATGCAGATCCTTAACAGTGATGAGGTAGAGCTAGGGGGAGAGATCATCAGAGACCTTTGAGGAGAAAATTACAATTTCACGGAATAATTAGCAATAAGTAAATATAATGTTACATTATAAGGAAATATTGTCCATTAAAAATAGTGATTCCTGTTGTAGGGCTTGTGTATACACAAAAGTTGTACCACTTTAACTATACCGGTACAGTTAAAGTGGTACAACCCTCTTATGTGAATGCAGTTATACAAATATAAATGTGCTTATACCAGTATACAGCTTATTCCCATACAGGAAGGGAAATAAGCTACTGCAGTATAAGGCACCATTATAACAGTATAACTGCATCCACACTAGGGACTGCACCAGTATAACTATACAGGTATTGGCAAAAACCCCACATCCCTTACTAACACAGTTTTACTGGTACAAAATCTCTGTGTAGAAATGGTCCATTTCTAACATGACTGATGGCACCATAAATATGTTTTTTTAATCTTGTACTATAGGAGGCAAATAAATATTGCTTTCCCATCATCAGCAGCATATTAGTCTTGAGCAGTGGCCAGTCTAATTAAACTGAGCCATCAACACTTGATGGCTGATACAAGTTCCTTCCATCATGAGGAAATGTCATGTTACATTGCAGATCAAATAAAGAGGATTTGGACCATCTGCTTTGGATGAATGCCAGGCCATAACTGGCGGGAATGTTTTAATTTGAGGGGTTTTGAGGCCAGGGGATGCTGCTGGCTTTATCTTTTATGTCACTGTGCTTTTAATAATGTCAAAGGGCCCCTACAACTAGAGCTGGATAACATTTTTCAAATAGTTTATTTGCTGACAAATACAGTTTCAAGTCACCTGAAACTATTCATGAATTCATATGGAGTTCACTGAATAGTTTTGACCAAACAAAAAAAAACACTGAAATGTTTTGTTAATGTCAAAATGAAATGTTTAGTTTCGACCTGAAAAAATTTGTATCAATTTTCAGTCATTTTGATAAAAAAAAAGAAAAGGAGGACTAACAACATGGCTGGAGAAAGAGGAGTAATATTAAACACAGAAGGCGCAATAGACACGTCATTGCAGCAAATTAGTTAAAAACACTTTCAATGCTCTTACAATCAGATGGTAAATGTGAAGTGAATGAACTTCCATCCATCAAGTTGACTTGCATTATTGTGTGAGGAACATTGAGGGACCACAGGTATCTGTAAGACATTTATCAGAAAAGAAAAAAAGGCACTTAACATTTTTCTTAGGAGTTACTGTCATTATGTGGGTTCAATTCCCTCCCATTCTCCCTACAAGTTGTCCCTAAACCAGACAAATTATGTTATTAATTTTACACAAAGAAGTGCCAACTCAGATATATGGAGTCCCATTAAAAAAAGAATTAAGTGCTACTAAAAGTTGGATTAATATTTACTTTGATTTTTTTATTAATTTAGAAATGAATATTATTTTATTATGTTCTCATTTCAGGCTTTAGCATGTTGTAAACCATTACACAAGTATTCTACATATTTGGCATTCTTTATCATGTTTTATTTATTTGTGTATATGTGCATGCCTCTTAAAGGATAGCTCTAAAACATACATTTTTAGAATAAACTTGCATGTCCAATATCAGACTAACTCTCCAGGAGATAGTCATCTTCAGGTTTTAAGTGTCATGCACATCAATGTTCTAACATTATAGTGAAATAAAGATTGCAATTAAATAAATTGTCACCTATCAGAACTTAGAAAGAGAAAAGACCTATTAGTCAACAAGTCTCTTTCCATGCTAAAGCAGAATTGTCTCTACAGTTCATTCAATAGATTCACAGTTCAGACAGAAAGCAAGATCAAACTACAATATGTGTACCTTACCTAGTTACAAACATTCTTTATGCTTTATTACAGTGGTTTGCAACTCTTTTTTCATCTGTGGACCCCTAAAAATTTTTGAATGGAGGTGCAGACCCATTTGGAAATCTTAAACCTAGTCTGCGGACCCCCAGTGGTCTGCGGACCTCAGGTTGAACAACTATGGTAACAACAACATCATGTGTCTGATGAAGTGGGTATTCACCCACGAAAGCTTATGCTCCAATACTTCTGTTAGTCTATAAGGTGCCACAGGACTCTTTGTCGCTAACAGCATTTTGCGGGCCCCTAACACAGTCTGCGGACCCCAGTGGTCTGTGGACCACAGGTTGAAAACCACTGCTTTACTACCTCAAGCAATTCTTCCTGCTTATGTCAAATGTTGCACTTTCTGTCCTGACTATTCACTTTCATTAATCTCACTGTTTAATTATGGAGCCCCTGGAATGAAAATGTTAATATATGCTCTTTGGTGTGGTCATTTAACTTAACTTTTGTACTAAACTAGATAGAAGATAGTATAAATCATGCTTATTTTTATTTCCCAGATGAAAAACTTGGCTAAATTGGAGTTAAGGTTGACAGACATATCAATAACATAAGGGTTAAAAAAAAATTAAGAATTTTGTAGCAACAAAAAAAAGGACAAAATCAGGAAATTCAGAGTTAAACTTAAAAGAAATCCAACCATTTGAAAGCATGGACATGCACAGTTGAGGTAACCCAAACAATTTTAACTGCCTCCTTTGCAGTGCTGGCCTTCCATTTTGTAGTCTTCATGGCACAAACATGTACAAAGTGTAAACCAATGCAATGTCATCTTGAGTTTGCAGACAGGCTGAAACAACAGCTGTGAGTGGTGTGAACTGCATTAAATTTCTGCCAGAGCACTGCCACAGCCAGTGACTTTGCACACAACATAGCTCCTGCTTGCCACAGAGTATTTGGACCTTGCACTAGAATCTTAATGAAGATGCTATTTGTTTAATTAGGAATTATACATTTTTGTTCGACTGCACATAGCACAACTGCTTCATCTTTAAAAATAAGGCATTCTAATTTTTGAGGTTACTGATTAAAGCAACATCCTTTTTATGGGTAAGATTGTCACAGATGGTATCTATAAACGAATGTAAGTCCAAGGTTTGAACTCAGGCTCAAGCCTAGCCCCCCCCGTTCAATCCCCCTGTCTACAAACAAATTGCACTAACCCAGGGCTGGGATTCAGGGTCCCAGGACCCCACATGGGTGGAGGCAGAAGTGAAAGTAAGCCGGTACAGTCTGGTATGGCGTACCAGACCGGCTTCCCCAGGCAGCAATTTAAAGGGCCTGGGGCACCGTTAAATTGCCGCCAGAGCCCTGCTGCCGGAGCCCCCAGGTAGCAGAGGTGGTTGGGACCCCCAGGGCTCCGGTGGTGATTTAAAGGGCCTGGGGCTCTGCTGCGGTAGCGGCAGCTGGGAGCCCCATGCCCTTTAAATCACCACCGGAGCCCCGTTGCTGCTACCCCAGGTCACCAGCAGCGGGGCTAGGCAGCGATTTAAAGGGCCCAGGGCTCCGGCCGCCGCTACCGCCCCGGGCCCTTTAAATCTCTGCTGGCTCCAGCAGTGGGGCTCTGGTGGCAATTTAAAGGGCCCGGAGCAGTAGCGGCAGCTGGAGCCCCAGGCCCTTTAAATCACCACCGGAGCCCCGCTGCCAGAGCTCTGGGGTAGCGGCAGCCGGGCTCTGGTGGCGATTTAAAGGGCCAGGGGCTCCCAGCCGCCGCTACCACCCCGGGCCCTTTAAATCTCTGCTGGCTCTGGCAGCGGGGCTCGGGTGGTTCTGTCAGCAATTTAAAGGGCCCGGGGCTCCACTGTGGTAGCGGGAGCTGGAAGCCCTGGGCCCTTTAAATCATTGCCAGAGCCCCTGGCTGCTGCTGTTATCCCGGGGCTCTGGCAGCGGGGCTCAGGCGGTGATTTAACGGTGCCGGGGCAGTAGCGGCGGCCGGCGCTCCGGGCCCTTTAAATGGCTCCTGCTCTGGGGCTCCCAGCCACCTCTGCAGCTGGTAGCTCCAGCAGTGATTTAAAGGGCCCAGGACTCCCAGCTGCCACTACCGCAGCCGGAGCCCCGGGCCCTTTAAATCTCGATTTAAAGGGCGCGAGTGCTCTAAGGTCCCGCCTCTTCTGGTTGAGGCCACACCCCTTCCGGCTGAGGCCCCGTCCCCTGCTCAGGACTTCGGCATACCGGTAAGTCCTTTAAGTTACTTTCACCCTGGGTGGAGGGTCCAAGCCTGAGTCAAGCTGGGACTCAGAGTTCAAGTCCTATTGCTCTGCAGTGTAGACGCAGCCCCTCTGGATTCATGCTCTGGGAGTCCGCCAAATGCGTCCCACAATCATACGGACTCACTTTCTATATCCTGTGGACGGTCAAGCGTGGTGGAAAGGACAGTTACCTGTTCCGTAACTGGCGTTCTTCAAGATGTGCTTCTCAGGTGTATTCCACTATAGGTGTGTGTGCTCGCCATGTGCACCGGTGCCGGAAGCTTTTCCCTTAGCAGTATCCATAGTGGGGGAGCACTGCTGCGACCCCTGGAGTGGTGCCGGTATATCGCGCCATAAAGGGGGCTGCGTGCTCCCCCCACCCTCAGTTCCTTCTTGCCAGATAACTCCGACAGAGGGGAAGGAGGGTGGGACGTGGAATACACCTGAGCAACACATCTCGAAGAACGCCAGTTACGGAACAGGTAACTGTCCTTTCTTCTTCGAGTGATTACTCATGTGTATTCCACTATAGGTGACTACAAGCTATCCCTGATGGAGGCGGGTAGGAGTTTTAAGTGTAAAAATTTTTTAGGGGTTATCCGGGTGGAGCACCGCCCTACCAAACCCGGCATCATCCCTTGTCTGGGAGACGATTGCATAGTGCGATGAGAAAGTGTGGACAGATGACCACATAGCAGCCCTACAGATGTCCTGAATAGGGACATGAGCCACATAGGCTGCGGACGAGGCCAGGGCTCTCGTCAAATGAGCCTTCGCTATAGGAGGCGAAGGAACCCCTGCCGGGTCATAACAGGTGCGAATGCACGAAGTGATCCAGCGGGAGATCCGCTGGGTGGAGACTGGTTGCCCCCTCATCTGCTCAGCCTAAGCAATGAAAAGCTGGGGGGACCTTCTAAATGGCCTGGTTCTGTCCAGGTAAAAGGCCAGTGCTCTGCGCACATCTAACATGTGCAGGCTGCGTTCCTTGTTGGAGGAATGGGGCTTAGGACAGAGGATCGTGAGGAAAATATCCTGTACCATATGGAAAGCCAAGACTACCTTCGGCAAAAAGGCAGGGTGAAGGCGGAGCTGAACCTTGTCCTTATGAAAGACCATATACGGCGGTTCAAAGGTCAGGGCCCTGAGCTCGGAGACCCAGCGGGCTGAGGTGATAGCCACTAAGAATGCCACCTTACACGACAGGTGGAAGCACAAACATGTGGCTAACGGCTCAAAAGAGGCCCTGTGAGGCGGGAGAGTACCAGGTTTAGATCCCAGAGAGGGACTGGGGATCTGGCGTAACGGAATGCCCGATCTAACCCTTTCAGAAACTGGGACGTCATGTGATGGGAGAACACTGACAGGCCCTGCACAGGGGGATGGCCACCAGGTGCACCCTGATGGAGGAGGGCGCCAGGCCTTGGGTCCGAAGGGACAGGAGGTAATCGAGGACAAGATGGATAGGGGCGGAAGAGGGAGAGGAACCTCTATCCCTCACCCACATAGAGAACCTATACCACTTAGCCAGGTAGGTTCGCCGCATGGAGGGTTTCCTACTTTCCAGCAGACCCTTCTCACATCCTCAGAACACCTCCCCTCCTCCTCATTCAACCACGAAGCAGCCAAGCTGTCAGATGGAGCACGGCTCGGTTGGGATGGAGGAGGCGACCTTCCTCCTGGGAGAGAAGGTCCGGGTGTAGCCTTCAAAGAGGGGCCGCTAAGAGTTGCAGCAGGGACCCATACCAATGCTGATGGGCCCAATCCGGGGCTATGAGGATCATCCTCGCCCCGTCTGACTTCACCTTCTGTAGGACTCTGTCTATTAAGGGCAGGAAGGCGTACAAGAGGGGCCCCGACCATGGGAGCAGGAACGCATCCGATATGGCCCCTTCGCCCTCTCCCGCTCTGGAGCAGAATCCAGGACACTGTCGATTCTGGGCGGTGGCGAATAGGTCTACCTGGGGAGCACCCCACTGTAGGAAGATCCACCTGGTCACCTCCTTGTGCAGGGACCACTTGTGTTGCTGGGAGAATACCCTGCTCAGGCGGTCCGCGAGCGTGTTGCTCTTGCTGGGCAGGTAAAAGGCCCGAAGGAGTATACTGTGGGCTATACAAAACTCCCACAGGAGCTGGGCTTCCTTGCATAAGGCCCAGGAACGCGTGCCCCCGTTTGTTGATGTAGTACATGGCGTTTGGCCTTCGAGGCCCCAGGCCATGGGGCCGAGTGGGATTGGTGTTGGGACCGACATCTTTGATCCCTCTGCCACTTAGGCAGGGGTTCATATCTGTCCCTAGCTTGCGGAGCAGAGGGTTGAGGCCTGGGTTTGTCCTTAGCAGGCGGGACGTAGAGGCCTAGAGTCTGCAGGGTGGTACGGGAGTCCTTCTGGTCCACGAAAAGGGCCTTGCCATCAAACGGCAGGTCCTGCATTATGGATTGGGATTCTGACGACAGACCCGAAAGCAAGAGCCACGCCGCCCGTCGCATGGAGACAGCGGTCGCCATCAAACGAGCGGCTGTGTCTGCAGCGTCCGAAGCCGCCTGGAAAGCCGCTTTGGCGGCGGTCGCACCCTCTTCAACCAACGCCCTGAACTCCTTCACCTCCTTGTCAGGAATGAGGGGCTCAAATTTGGGGAGGGATCCCCACAGGTTAAACTCGTAGCGACTCAGAAGCGCCTGATGGTTGGCCACTCTGAGCTGGAAACTCGTTGACGAATAAACCTTTTTACCAAAGGCATCAAGTCTACGAGCATCCTTGTCCTTTGGAGTGTGCTGGCCATTCTGTTCACGGTGGTGGACCAATTCAACCACTAGGGAGTTTGGAGCTGGGTGGGTATAAAGGTACTCGAGACCCCTCACAGGGACGAAGTACTTCCTCTCGGCCTTCTTGGAAATAGGCCCAAGAGAGGCTGGGGTCTGCCAAAGGCAGTGGTGATGTTGGTAACTCCCTGATGGAAAGGGAGCGCCACACGCCCCCGGTACCGAGGAAGCGAGGACATTGAAAAGGGTGTCAGAGGGCTCCTCCATCTCCTCAGCCCGGAGCTCGAGGTTGGCTGCCACTCTCCGAAGCAGCTCTTGGTGGGCTTTAAAGTCCTCCTGGGAAGAAGGAGGCAGTACCGCAACCGAATCGCCCTGCGCCAAAGGGCGCCTTCAGCGGCTAACGGCACCGTGGGCTCCCGTCCAGGTTCGGTGCCGGAGTCGGTGCCGGGGGTTCGGCACCCACAAGTTGATCTAGGTGCCGTGAAGGTGACGCGGGTCGGCACTGAGAAGCTCCAGCCACGGAGCGAGGGCCTGGCTGCGCAGGTGCCTGAGACCATGGTGCCCACTGGCACCACTGTCCCTGCCAGGGCACAGCCTGGAGCAGAGGCGCATCGGGCGCCAGCAGGGCAGGCTGGTCCTGCAGTGCGGTGTGGCCCTGGGAGAGACAGCTGCACGCTGACGCCAAGGTGCGGGAGGAGCGCACGGTGCCGTAAGAGCGGCTGGAGCAGTCCCAATCATGACGACTCCTTCCCCGAGACTTCGACTTAGAGGAGGTCGAGACATATATGTCCGAGGAGCTGTCCCTGGAGTCATTGCGGCACCTGTGGCCACGGTGCCTCGGTGCCGGGGACTCTCGGGACGCGCCACAAGCGGCGGGCGCCCGAGTAGGAGCGTCGGTGCCGACGGCGTCGCGACCTGTCCCTCTCGGATTCGCTGGAAGAGGAACGGCGCTGTCTCTTGCCTCCTCCTTGACGGCGCTCAAGGCCGGAGGAGTGGGATCCACTCTTGGAAGAGTCCAGACACGGAGTCGACGTGCGACGCGGGGCTCTAATAGGCACCTCGACCCAGGAAGGTGCCTCTGTGACGTTATTGACATAAACTGGGACCATATAGATCATTGTTGCAACCAAGGTCCTGTAGTGGCACCCAAATCTTGTATAAAGGGGGTCAAATGGGGTGTCTAAGACAAGGTTATGGTTTACTGGTTATGATTATGCTGTCTATATGTGTATATCGGTTTTATAGTTGAAATTATGAATATTGGCTCTATACTGTCTGTATGGCAAACTTATGCTATGCTTCTGGGTGACATCCCAGACAAGCTGAGATTAGCTCTGCCTAGCCTGCTTGCTGGCCCATTAAGGACCATCAGCTATACAATGGACCCATTGAGAGAAGGCAAATATGCTTTCAGACTCAGCAAAGTATGCAGGGACTGGCCTGTGTGACTCCAGGCTCCATTTTGCTGTAATTTTCCACAGTAAGAACAAAGAGGTGTTCTTACACCTGGAAAAGACTATATAAGGCTGATGCCTCATCTCCATTTTGTCTTCAATCCTGCTTCTTACCTCTGGAGGGACTTTGCTACAAACTGAAGCTCTGAACAAAGGACTCAGGACCCATCCCAGCTGGGGATGTACTCCAGAGACTTGATTTGAACCTGCAGTTTATTCCATCATTGCTACAAGACTGAACCAAGAACTTTGCCATTACTGTATGTAATTGATTCCATTTAACCAATTCTAACTCTCATCTCTATCTTTTTCCTTTTATGAATAAACCTTTAGATTTTAGATTCTAAAGGATTGGCAACAGCATGATTTGTGAGTAAGATCTGATTTGTATATTGACCTGGGTCTGGGGCTTGGTCCTTTGGGATCAGGAGAACCTTTTTTCTTTTATTTGGGTATTGATTTTCATAACCATTCATCCCCATAACGAGTGGTACTGGTGGTGGTACTGGGAAACTAGAGTGTCTAAGGAAATTGCTTGTGAGACTTGCGGTTAGCCAGTGGGGTGAGACCGAGATCCTCTTAGTCTGGCTGGTTTGGTTTGCCTTAGAGGTGGAAAAACCCCAGCCTTGGGCTGTAACTGCCCTGTTTGAGCAATTTGTCCTGAGTTGGCACTCTCAGTTGGGTTCTTCCAGAACCGCATTGTCACAGCCTCGGCCTCCGACACCGCCGGGGAGTGCTGATGGGCGCCCAAAGGCGGCTTTCCACAGGACCGGGGACCCGACTGCAGTGGCGCTCCCGGCACCAGAAGTGTCAGTATATCGTGTGCGGCCTGAGCTGCCTCCGGCATCGAAGGCAGGTGTACCTCCGGTGAGGCTCACGCGGACGGGACTGGACTACTCCGCTCAGCATGAGTCGGAGGTCTCTGTCCCGGTGGGGATCGTGGGCTGCCCAACTCGGGTCTGGCCTCACCCCTGTTTTTCTCCCGGCGCCTCTGAGACTTCCCTGACGGTGCCGTGATGTCGATGGTCCTTCGCTGAGCACTGAGGATGCAGTCCCGGGTGCCAATTCAGAACGGCAAACCGGAGGCGCCTCACCATGTGCCGATGACGCGGAGCCCGGCGCGGTGTCAGCTCGACAGAAATAAATGTTGTTTTTTAGACCCATGTTAATTCTGCAGATTATTCATTCCCTTATTTAGCTTTATTGTAACTGTTCACAAAATTACTAGATGGAGCAGTACCCATAGCAACCAGACATCATAAATTAGATAGCAATCAGAATCAGGACTATCAGCCATAAGCAACAATTTCAGGCTGGCACTGTGGAAAAAAACAATGGTTACGAACTATTTGTGCCTCAGCCTTGTCATATTCAGAAGCCGAATTCATGTATATTGAATTTGCCGTCTGTACATACAAAGAATTGTTGAATATGTTATTGCAATGGTCCGACCTGCAAACAATTGCTAGCAGTAATAAGCAACAACAACTGAGATCCAGAGCTTTCCCTGGAGATTAAACATTGACTGGGAGGAGTTTCTGGCCAAAGTCTTTCTGACCCTGTTGCTGATTAACAGCCATCTTGCTTAAAAAAAAAAAGGTGATCTTTCTAACTGGTGGAGTGGCTATGATACTCAGGGGTGCAAGCCATACAAGAAAGAGGATGTGTCACTCTTGCTTTGCTGCTGTAGTTCCCAACCTGGGCCCCTCAGAAACAGCAAAACTGCATGCAGGTCACACCCTGAGTGTCTGTGTATAGCTGTAGCCTGCAATCCAGTCACACTTTGATTTTCACCAACCTAGGTTACCATTTGCAGGGTAACCCCAACATGCTCTCAGTCCCAAATTCCCCCCCCCCTCCAAAAAAAAAGTGTGTTCTGCACTGTCCAGCCCTCTCCTGGATATTTTGGGTCTGTTGCCCCTGTAAGGGGGTCAATATACAATAGTTTGCTACTTTAAATAGTTACCCAATTCATAACACTGGATTAGTTTTGATCTAAGAATAAAACAAATTTAACTAGAAAAAGACAGATTTTAAGGGAGTACAATTAAAAGGCATTAAAGTCAGAAATGGTTACAAGAGAAATAAAGATAAAACACTTTCTACTGCTAAAACTTAAACTAGACTTGGTTCAAGGTGATATCCCCTATCATATGTTCCCAGTAACATTGCTAGCCAAATGTTCAGCCAAGGATCTGCTTGCAACTGAACACTAAAGATTTCTTCTGATTAGTAAATCTGTTACTTTGTAGCGCCACTTTAGTGGCATGTCAGGGCCATTCTGTGATCAAAGATTCACAACATTTCTCCACTACTTGTCTCTCCAGCATCCAGATCCCACAGTTTGCATCAGATAGAACAACTGTAGCTTCTCACCCTGCCAGCTAGCCTGCCTCAAAACCAGTGCTCATCTTCCCTGCACCTCTCCGACATCACCTGAGAGCACCTCTCTTCTCCTTCCTCATGCCCCCATCTCCCCACATGTGGCACTTATGTTCCATCAGCCTCTGCCCCAGGGATCTTTGCTTCTTCTTCAACTCTGCTCCTCTTTTCCTCAAGCCCTACATCATTTTTATTCCTAGTTCTCAAATTATCCTCTGCTGAAATCTCCCCTCTGCCCACCTCCTTGTTTGTGCTGTTTCTAACCCATTAAAACAACTTTTTTTATGGAAGTTCAGAAATGGAAGGGCTAAGCTGTGGAAACCTTAAATAAATAGTTGGTTAACACTTTCAAAGGTGCTTAAAGTATAAGTCCTATTCTCTAAAGCGACTTTTAATAAGTTTTAGGCTCTTAAGAGTCTAAGTCACTTTTGAAAATTTTACCCATTATCTCATACTTTTCCTCCCATATTGCCTGTCACATTTTTAGCAAAAGAGATCAGAAAAACACTACTGCCAGATCCATTTTACAGTTTATTCAGATGGTCAGATGTTTTTTTATCAGGAACTTCCAGATTGCTGGACTGAGCAAAGTAGCGGGAGTTTTCCCTTAAATAATATCTGTTTTGTCTTGAAGCATAAAATGAATAGCCAGTTTTTAAAAACAGTCTCTGACAGAAACAAGAAGAAAACAACAATTGTATTTATCTTTATCAAATATGCTGTTGCCACTTCAAGGTTTAAACAGAAAGACTTCCCACTTTTTGAATCCTTGCAAGTGTAACAGCCTTGCTGCTTATCTTGGTAACAGTCCTGCTCCCTCACTAGGTGCACTATTCATTGCTCCATTCTAGAACCTGTTTGTTGTCTTGTAATGTAATGCACAGCTACCTTCAGTATTAACTATAGAACCATGCCATTTATATAATTCACTGACCTTTCACTTTATAGGGCTTGGTTTCAAGTCACTAGTCAAACCGCTTTTAGAAGCATGTGCTTGGACTGCAGTATATGAATTCTCTTACAAGCCATCTGCACCAGACAACTAGACACACAATAGTCTTTCCTGGAACAGTTCTCAGCGCTTGAATGGCTGGAAGTTATCAGGTCTGACTTGTGAGCACTGCAGAACTGAAGAGGCTCACAGCCTTTTTTCACCACTCACTAGATTTGTATGTCTCTGTATGGTGCCCTTTCTAGAATTACTTAGGCCTTGGCTACACTGGCACTGTACAGTGCTGCAACTTGCTGCGCGCAGGGGTGTGAAAATGTCCCCTCCCCCAGCCTCCAGCACAGCGAGTGCAGCGCTGTAAAGCACCAGTGTAATCAGCGCCTGCAGCGCTGCACACTCGCTCGCAGCGCTGCAAGCTACTGCCCTCGGAGAGGTGGAGTACTTACAGCGCTGCGAGAGCTCTCACGGCGCTGGCGGCGCGACTACACTCGCGCTTCACAGCATTGCCGCGGCAGCGCTGTGAATTGCCAAGGGTAGCCAAGGCCTTAGACTCAGGGAGCAGTGACCTTGAAAAAGAAGCAGACTATTGACAAAGTCATAACTTACATAGCTTGGTTTCTGTCTCCTGTTTTATTTGTGTGTGTGAATTTGCAGTCATGTTGCATGTATGTAATGGGGCATGCTGTTCAAGAAACAAAGTTTTCAAAAAGAGCATGTTGCTCTTCAATCTCAGTCTTAGCAGACAACTATTTATAAAGCTCATCAAACCAAATGACAGGTGATAATTTAGGCTCAAAACAAAAACCTCTAGAACTAAGCAACAATAATTCTCCTTGAAGGTGGTCTATTCAGGTTTAAGGAGAGTTTTAAATTTGATTCCAGTTTGTGGCTTTTATTTCCACATCCCTAGAAGCAAACAGGATGATTTGAGAATGTAATATTCCCTTTCAAAAAGCTTTGAAATGAAAATAGATTGATATACAGCTAAAATCAGCTTCAGAGCTGAAATGAATCTTTTTTGGAGGGAGGGGAGAGTTTGAGGGGGTTATTGCATATCAGGTGAGCAACAATTAACAGATTCCACTCCCACCCTAACTTGGTAGTATAACAGCAGAGATCTGCGTTTCTGTCTCTAGGAATGAGGACTTCTATTTAAATTTCCCACTGCCACGCACACTCAAGCCAACTTTAAAAACATCACATTTTACGAACACTTAAGTAGGCTGTCATTTTTTCCCTGTACAGCGTTACTGACCATAAAAGGAAGAGCCATGATATATCACTGCAAACTGAAGACATCAACTAGCTCACTCTACCTAATTTCTTACAGGAGAAATCTCCAAAAAATGCCCCAGAAGGAGCTTATTCTGTTTCGGAGGTGGAGTTTGCCCCCTGACAGAATGAGCTGGGGTTTTGGCCACCAAAATCTTCAGATCCTTTGGGATTTGACAGAGGTCTGTTGTATTAATTTAGATGGATTAAAGGCTCAAAGGTGTTAATGTAACCCAGTCACTGTACAACATTAAACAGTTTTAAATGAAGTTCATAGTTTGGCATACAAAGACTTCAGCCTACTTATTACCAGAGCAAACACACTAAAATCCACGCCAAAGGTTAGAAATTTATTGATTGAAACACACAAAAAGAAAAGAATCAAAACAAGGCAAAGAGCACTGAAACTAACTGATTACGCAAAATAAATTTACTCAAACCCTGTCTAAGTCTCTATTCTGAGACAGTGAATATTGGCTAAAATCTCTTATTCAATGAAACAGTCCTTCATAGCAGGGAAGAAAGGGGCAGGGACAACTCTATGTTTTTTGCTGCCCCAAGCACGGCAGTCAGGCAGCCTTTGGTGGCATGCTGCAGGCGGTCCACTGGTCACGTGGATTTGGCGGCATTTCTGCTGGTGATCTGTCAGTCCCGCGCCTTCGCCATACCCACCGCCAAATTGCTGCCGAAGCCGCGGGACCGGTGGACCTCCCGCAGGCATGCCACCGAAGACTACCTGTCTGCCGCCCTCACAACGACCGGCAGGCCGTTCCCCACAGCTTGCCACCCCAGGCACGCACTTGCTGCGCTGGTGCCTGGAGCCGCCCCTGGAAAGGGGTTAGTTCTGTTTCTCAGTTCTGAGTTGGAAATGATGGTCACTTTGTTGCTTTAGGCAAAACAGATAGACAGAAAGGAGAGAAGAGATAAGATAATAAAGATGGGGAAAATATGGCTTTTGTTGATGTTCTCAGAATACAGGGCAGCTGGTCAGTCATGGACAGATGGGGCTTCTGATGACACAGCTACTAGGAAAGAAATTAGGAACAAGTGCAAAGAAAAAGGCAACCCATAATGGAATAATGGTTAGGGTCTCTTCTTAGCAAAGAGTAAAGCAATAATAAGAAAATTAGCTTATCCTAACTTCAGCCATAATAAAAAAAAGTTGTTTACTTCTCCTTGCAGTTGCCATGTGCACTAGTACTTACCTATCATAGAAATCATCCATTTTAGGACTATGGAAATCTTCTACATCAAAGAAATTTTTACTAGTTTTGTCCAGTTTATAAGCCTATTGAGAAGAAAAAAATGTAACTGTTGATAGATCATCATCAATAAATAAAAGTCTAATACAACAATCAGTGATATTTTGGGAGATGTGAGCAAGTTTGTATGGGCTGGGAAGCTAAGAGAATTAGGATTTCAAAAATCATTATTGGTTTTGATGTATTTATTTGGGGGAGTGGATGGCTCAAGGAATCAGTCACAGGAAATTGGGCCAGTCTAGGTTGCCAGTCAAGGCTGTTCTTAGGCATACCCAGCATATGCGGCTGCACAGGGCACCTGAAAATTTAGGGCACCACTGGGTCTTAATGTCCACCCTCACGGCTCTTCCTATCCCTGTTTTGACTCTTCCTGGAGGCTCCTACAGATAGCTGCTGGAGCCTGGTGACTCTTACTCCGGAGGGGATCTAGTAACTTAAAAGTGAAAAAGTCTTCCAGCCTGCCAGACCTATTAGCACAACATTGAACTGTTAAAGAGCCATTCAAGTGGTAATGAAGCCGTTTAATAGGCATTTGCCAACCCCCAGGTATATACTGTCCATTTCTGAATTTACTGACAAAAACAGTTGTGCATTAATGTAATATTTACTCAGAACATGTTAGTCTACAGGACCTTAGTTTAAAATTTGCTTTAAAAATATTTCATTAGTGAGTTGGTGAAGATTAGAAAATAACATCTCTAAAAAATCCTTGCATAGATTTTTAGATGCACAATCATCTTCAGCCTTAAATGCTTGGATCTCCAGACATATAGTTTTTTAAATAAATCATTCAGAAGACCACCCTTATTTAAAATACACATTTTAATTTTAATTACTATAGTAAAAAAAACTTGCTTCCAAAGTCTTCCTGTCCTTTTTGTCCATCCCTTTCTCCCTTCAGCCCCCACCCCCGTTTCCCCAGCTGAAGAAAGCCCTTAAACGGACAACACCCCTTTCCTTCCAGATAGCTGGACAAAGAGTTTCCCTTTCTTTACTTCTGACTATCTGATGAACTAGTTTTAAGAGAACCCTCCAGCAAAATCAGTACCAACTAAGATATAAAATCCTTTGTTATGCCTAAAATCTTTGGAAACATATTTTTTAAAGTTGGTGAAATTTCATAAACATGTCTATTGTTATGGCGATCACACAAAGTAAATTAATGTTCCCTTTTTCTAAAAGCAATGAACATTGTTATGACCACACTAAACCTCTGTAACTGATTAATTTAAAATAATGTCTTTGTTTCAGTGAGTTAAATATGAAGTAATCTGGAATGATTACTTCATGAAGGTTTAAGAATACATTTAAAATATAAAATCAGCTTAGAAATACTGATTAAGAAAATGTAAAACAGAGAAGAACTGCATCATGTATTCCATAATATTTCATGTTGTATTCAGCAAGACAGCTGACTCGCCCTTACTACAAAGTTTTTGCAAATAAATCTCTGACAAACTTCAGGGCATATAAAAAAACCTGTGACTGACATTTTTTATTCCCAAGTTTAGTGCTTTTAATTAGGTACCTTCTGCAAGTCCAGTCTTCACCATCTGGCATGCCATGGAAAACATGCTCCATTTTCTTTAGAAAGAAATTGCAGAAGAGTGTTTTTTTCAAATGTCACTTGCTTCATTTGGGTTCAGGGATTTGGCTGGAAGGGGGTGAGCAGGGTGGGGGGAGGGAAAAGAGGAGGGAGACAGTGGGGAGAGGGCAGGGCCTGGGCAGAGTGGGGTGGGGCGTGGGGTGGAACAGGAGTGGAGTATAGGTGGGGCCACAGGCAGAAGAGGTGGGTTGGGGAGCTAGCCTCCCCAACCGGCAGCTTCACCCACTGCCTATGACAGCACGTAAGAGCGGGTTGGCTCCCACAACCCAGCGTGCACTGCAATCTCCTTAGGCAGGGGTATTCACAAAGCCAAATGCGCCAGAGCTGCGCATTCAGCGTGAGGGAGAGGATACGGCAGTCTCTGCGGGGAACTGTGAATCTCCACCGCCATGAGGTGGGGTGGGCGGCACATTATCCTTTGCTGCCTCGTCCCTTCCCCACCCCCAGGCTGTGAGCCCGGACTGCCATCAGGCATAGGCACACCAGTTTAATAATACTGCGTAGGGCCCCATAAATCCTAAGGACGGCCCTGTTGCCAGTTATAATGCAACCCGTGTCAGTAGTGATTAAAAGTTGTTTCCATGTGAAAGCTGTTTGGTGGCCTGTGGAGATCAAGTGATAGCCTCTATCCACACAAATCCCCACTATAAATTGGCACTTTTGGGCAGCCTCCGCAGAGGCACCAAGGATTGGGGGTAAATACGGAGACTGAACTATCCTTTCTTTCCCAGACGTGGCCCCTCCAGGGCAAGGTTCAAACACATTGACATGGCAGTTTCAGGAAACTTGCACTACTGTCATCTATGTTGCATCTGTTCTGTGGAATAATGGGGGACTGCGTTCCCCACGGCTGATAATCCAGCTCTATACTCACAAAAACATTTAAAACAAAGTGTTCGTTTACTATTACTAATTGTACACTAATTACTACAGTATTTATCACACGTTCTTATAGTGCAAACAGCAGCCTTCAAGATTACAAGCACTCTAGCAAATGAATCTGAAACACCTGAATTGTAAGAATTTAGTGATTAGACATGTCATACACAGATTTTATACACTTCCTTCCTCTCACAAACAATTTGTCAAATATTTACAAACATAGAAGAATAAAAGAGAAACTGTTTTGTTCTACAGGAAGAGAGAGATGTTAAACTTCAGATGCCAATGGTGATGGTTTAGGCTCTAATCCAACAAAGCACATAAGTATGTGCTCAATTTAAAGCAATTAGTTAATCACATTGAAGTCAGTGGGATCACTTGTGCTTAAAATTCAAGCACATGCTTTAGAGCTTTGCACACTCAGGGCCTTACTTTGGGGTCTAACTATCAAGCCTGTTTTAGCAAAATTCCTTGGAATCACATGTTCAAATCCCATCCAGCAGAGTGAACTCAGCCATTCAGTTTCCCAAGAGAGAGAAACTGAATTTCATGCAGTTTGTTGTGTCTGGGTTGTACTGGTGACTTCAAAACTGAGATCTTGTTTGCTCTGCATGGATGTTAAAGAACCAGTGGTACTTTTTGTAATGGCAGGGATTTATCCTGCTGTCAGGCAGCATGCTTTCTCATGATTCTAAAAACTACTTAAAATCACTTATGCATATAGCAAAGGAAGTAGAACCTTTGATAAGTCTGTGCGCTAAACTTGGGTACAATTCTCAAAACTGTCTAAGTGACATAGCCCCGGTCTACACTAGAGTTAGGTCGATGCAAGGCAGCTTACATTGATCTTACTCAAAATGTCACTCCCACCTATGTAACTCGTCTGCTACACCAACTTAACTCCACCTCAGTGAGAGATGTAGTGCTTAGGTTGTTGTAGTTAGGTTGACACAATGTCAGTGTAGACACTGTGTTACTTAGGTCAACTTTAGAGGCTTCCAGGAAGTGTCCAGCAATGCCCCACCTTGATCTCTCTGGTCACTGTTTTGAACTCTGCTGTCAAGAGGCCAGATACACAGATACATGCCCTCCCCTTTAAAGACCTACAAATTCTGAAATTCCATTTCCTGTTTGCCCGGTGTGGAGAGCTCACCTAGCAACTGTCAAGCATGCCTAGCAACTGCCCAGCTGACCATGCCAGCTCCATGCTGCAGGAGTGTACCCAGAAGGTGTTGGATCTCCTGGATCTCTGGGGAGAAGAGGCTGTGCAGGCACAGCTTTGATCCAGCTGTAGAAAAGTTGATATCACCCAGCAGATTGCTCAGGGCATGGAGGAGGAAGGATACAAGAGGAACCTATAGCCGTGCCACATGAAAGCCAAGGAGCTGCGGCAGGTGTACCAGAAGGCAAGGGAGGCTAACACTTGCTCTGGTGCAGAACCACAGACACGCCACTTTTACAAAGAGCTGTATGCCATCCTTGGCAGAGATACCTTTCCCCCCCGCCCAAAGCCCCATGGATACTTTGGGGGAGCAGGAGTCACAGCCCTCCCCTCCCCCGGGAACAGCGATGAGGAGGAGGGGACTGTAGTGGGGCGGCTCCCTCACTCCAGTGGAAAAAGGGTTAGTCAGCCCTGGGAGAAGATTGTGGTTGAAAGCTGCTAAGCTGGGCTGACTGGGGAAGCAGCCGTAGCTGGGCCACGCCCCAATCAGGCCACAGCTGGCCTGTATAAAAAGGCTGTGAGCCAGAGGCCCAGAAGAAGTCTCTCTCCTGGCTGGGAGAGAGCAGGGCCTGGCTACCTGCAGAAAGGGTACTGGGAGTGAAGTAGGGCTGGGGAGAACCAGAAGAGCAGGGAAGCTCCAGGCTGGCAACTCCCCAGGCTGCAGGGCCTGGTCCAAGGCCCATAGAGGTACTTGGAGGTAGAGGAAGGCAGCAGGTCCGAATCCCCTTGCCTATGATGAGTGGCTTTTACACTGCAGTCTGCCCCAGGGAGCGAGGGCTCGGTGATGACTGGCAGTAGCCCAGACTGATACAAGGTGGGGATTAGAGGGTTTGGGGGGGGGGGTTCCCAGAAAGGGGAAACCCACAGAGACTGGCGGGGGTATTGCCAGGGGGCAGCCCCAGGGTAAAGGGGCACTGGGGTCCGGGAGGGATACGTGGGCCAGTGGCAGTGGGGCACCGGCCTGCAGAGGGCGCTCTGGAGACTGGAAACGCTAATTCCCTGAGACAACCAGCAGGAGGCGCCGCAGCAGTGAGTCACGCACTGTCACAGGGACAGGCAACCAGGGGGATCCAGTGGCACAGCAAGCCAGGACCTGTTTTTGACTCCTGGACAATCCAGCCAGTCCCTCCAATCCAGCCCAGATGAGCCTGATGCAGGGGAAGGAACCTCTGGTAAGTATGCAGTTTGCTTGGAAATTACAGGGACAAGTGTTTATTTACTCTTTTTTACTTATGTTAGAAGATGTAGTGAAATAACCACAAGATGTAGTTGCAATCTGCTTCCCATTCCCCTGTACAGTTAGGCAGAGAAGGCCACGCAGAAGAGTTTGTTTATGTGCACTTGGCTCTCCCATGAATCCTCCTTAGAGATCTCAGGGAAACTTTCCTGCAGGTAGTCTGCCAAAGGTTTCCGGGGAGGGCTGCTTTATTTCTTCCCACGCCACTCAGCAGCAATGCAGCACACAGGCTATCAACACACAGCCCTGGTTGGCAGCTGGACGTCTGCAGGAGCTGTTCCCTTTCAGCCTCTGTTACCCTTAGGAGTGAGAAGTGCTGTAACTAGGCATTTTAGCACGCAGGGCGAGCAAGCATATTTGCATCCCCTACTGTTTTTTTTCCCACTCCATTTTCCCACCCCCATGGTTTTGCACCCTGGGCAGCTGCCCTGCCCACCCCAACCTGGTGGGCAGGGCAGCTGGCCCTGGAGCGAGGTATCCACTAAAATAACCATTACCTGTGGAAAACGGTGCCAGTTCAATTGCCCTATAAGCATATACTCGTGCCCATGAGCTATCCCCCCTTATTGTTCAAACTCACTCCACCACATGCCCCCAGCTGTACCTACCATTGCTGGGACTGCCAGCATGCTCTATGAATCCCAACGAGAAGTGAAAATGTACTGCTTGCAAATTGTGTGGGTCAAGGGGCATGAGTTCAGTATACTAAGTTTCCATTTACCTTGTGAATAGAAGCTCTGTGCATTGTATCTTTTGCAACCAGAAATGTGGCCTTGCGGGTCTCGCCATCACAATGGCGGAGCAACTCCTCCAGATAAGGAGGAGGAAGAAGAGGATGGCGGATGACCTATTCAAAGATACCTTGCAAGCCTCTGCTGCTTCAAATACCAAGCACAGGGCTTGGAGGATCACCCATGCAGACAGCAGGGACAGGGATAAAGGAGAAAGGCACAGAGAAAGGAGAGAGACGTGTAGCAGGAGATACTACCGCATCTCAAGCAGCAAACAGATATGTTGCAGACTCTTGAGGGCCTTCAGCTTCAACAGACCCATGCTCACCTCCCTCTGAAGCCCATTCCATGTGGTGTGTATAGCCACTACATTACCCCTACCATTCCTCCCCGGGGGAGAGTACAGGCAATCACAATTGTACATACACTGACCTATGAAAGACGCAGTTGGTGTATGTGTATGGGAAATGGAAATGACTGTTCTTTCCCCTGTATTTATAAAGTTCCATTCAGTTATAAATGTGTCTGTTTGCATAGGTTTGGAATAAAAGTCTATTTATGGAAACTTAATTCATTTTATTATCTCACAATATATGCTAGCTGGGGCTGACATCATTCACAGATAATAGCAATAGGTGCATTTGCAATATTATAATGCCAGGCACAGCACACTACAGCAACACATATTACCATGACTCACTATTAAAATGATCTTTCAAAGCCTCCATGAGCCGAATAGCTTCACATTGAGCTCTTCCTATAACCCTGGTATCCAGCTGCTCAAAATCAGCAGACAGCCATTCCACCTCCTCCCTGGCAGAAATTTTTCTCCCATTGCTTCACAGATATTATGAAGGACACAGCAGGCAGCTATAACCATTGGGAAAAAATTTTCACTGAGGTTCAATTTCATGAGTAGACCGTGCCAGCGGCCACTCAAAGTAAAATTAAGTCTCACTCATGATCTCGCAAGAGAACTCAAATGTCAAGGGTTTGGTTTTTTTTTTTCAGCCATGACACAAATGTGTTTCCAGTCAAACAGGAGTTACCTCACTCTAAACAAAGGAAAAAACAGTTACTCACCTTCTTGTAAATTGTTGTTCTACAAGATGTGTTGCTCATGTGCATTCCAATTAGGTGTGTGTGCACCACTTGCACAGTCCTCAGAAGGTTTTTTCCCCTAGTAACACCTGTCAGGTCAGCTGTGGAGCCCCCTGGAGTGGCACCTTCATGGCGGTGAATATAGGTCCCTGTCGACCCACTGCCTCCTCAGTTTCTTCTTGCCAGTTACTCCGACAAAGGGGAAGGCGGGTGGATTTGGAATGGACATGAGCAACACATCTCAAAGAACAGTTACGAGAAGGTGAGTAAACTTTTTTTTTTTTTTTTTCTTTGAGTGCTTGCTCATCTCGATTCCAATTAGGTGACTCCCAAGCCCTACCCAGGAGGTGGGGTCGGAGTGCATGGAATCGCTGACCTGAGCACCACTCTGCCGAATGCTGCATCATCTCTGGCGTGCTGGGTAATTGCGTAATGAGAGTTGAAAGTGTGAACTGAGGACTACATCGCCACCTGCAGACCTCCTGTATTGGGACCTGGGCCAGGAACGCCACTGAGGAGGCCTGCGCTCTTGTGGAATGTACCGTTCGTGCAGGGGCCGGTACTTTGGCTAAATCATAGCATACCCGGATACAGGACGAGATCCACAATGAGATCCTCTGCAACAAGACCAGGAGTTTTTTCATCCAGTCTGCGACTGCCATGAACAGCTGGTTCGACTTACGCAATGGCTTTGTGCGTTCAATGTAAAAGGCCAGTGCTCAAACATTCAGGGAGTTTAGCCTTTGTTCTTGGCTATCCGCGTGAGACTTAATGTAAAAGATTGGCAGAAAAATGTCCTGGTTGGAGTGGAATTGGAACACAATCTTTGGGAGAAAAGCCGGGTGAGGCCTAAGCTGCATCTTGTCCTTATAGAAAACGGTGTAAGGAGCAGCGGCCGCTCCAAGCGTGTGCCTGGGGCGGCAAGCCGCGGGGGGCGCCCTGCTGGTCCCTGCGAGGGCGGCAGTCAGGCAGCCTTCAGTGGCTTGCCTGCGGGAGGTCCGCCGGTCCCACGGATTCGGCGGCAATTCGGTGGCGGGTACGCTGAAGCCACAGGACCAGCAGACCTCCCACAGGCATGCCACCAAAGGCAGCCTGCCTCCCGTGCTTGGGGCGGCAAAAAAGCTAGAGCCCCCCTTGGTAAGGAGGGTCGGAGGTGAGGGCTTTAAGCTCCGATACCCACATTGCCGAGGTAACGGCGACTAGGAAGGCCACCTTCCATGACAGGTAGAGCAGCGAACAAGTTGCCAGAGGATCAAACGGGGACCCCATTAGTCTGGAAAGGACCAGGATGAGGTCCCACTTCGGGATTGGTTGTCTGATCTGTGGGTATAGCCTGTCTAGACCCTTCAGGTAACAGCTAACCATTGGGTTGGCCAAGACAGAACGCCCAGCCGCTTCCGGGTGGAAGGCACAGATGGCTGCCAGGTGTACCTTGATGGATGATGCCACTAGGCCCTCCTTTTTTTAGGTGCAGTAGGTAGTCTAGGATAAGCGGTATGGACGCCTGCACTGGAGGAGAGTGACCCCAAGAGCACCAGATTGCAAACCTTTTCCACTTGGCCAGGTAGGTAGCCCTAATGGAAGGTTTCCTGCTACCAAGTAAGACCTCCCTAAGACTCAGAGCGTATGAGCTCCATAGGGTTTAGCCATGAAGCTTCCAAGCTGTGAGGTGAAGAGACTCGAGATCAGGATGGTGAAGGTGACCATGGTCTTGGGTGATCAGGTCCGGGACCAAGGGCAATGCGATTGGGGCATCCATCGATAGCTCCAGGAGCATGGTGTACCAGTGCTGGCAAGGCCATGCCAATGCTACCAGTATGACCACCACCTTGTCCCTGCGGATCTTGAGCAGAAGCTTGTGGCTGAGTGGAAATGATGGGAACGCATACCACAGATGGTCTGTCTAGGGGAGGAGAAACGCATCTAAAAGGGAGCCCAGACCGTGATTAGGAAGGAGCGGAATTGAGGGCACTTTCTGTTGCTCCTTGTGGCAAACAGGTCAATTGGGTGAACACCCCAGCTCCGGAAAATGCTGTGTGTCACATCTGAGCGGATGGACCATTCGTGATTGTGGAAGGATCTGCTGAGGCAGTCTGCCAGCTCATTCTGAGACCCTGGGAGGTAAGATGCTTCCAGGTGAATAGAGTAGGCTATGCAGAAGCCCCACAGCTTGAAGGCTTCCTGACATAGGGGAGAGGAATGAGCCCCATCCTGCTTATTTATGTAAAACACTGCAGTTGTGTTGTCCATCATGACCCCCATGCAATTGGGCTTGGAAGGTTTGGCATGCTTGTTGGCCCTCAACTCCTTGACTTTGATGTGGAGTGAGAGCTTGTCCTGCGACCAGAGACATTTCATCTGTAGTTCTCCCTGGTGAGAGCACCATCCCAGCGCTGATGCATCCATTACCAGAGATGGAGAGGGCTGGGGCTTGTTGAAGAGGACTCTCTGACCCACCGGTGTAGAGGCTCGATAACCTGCACCGGAAGGGTGACCACTGTTGTCCAGGCTGTTGCGCCCCAGATGGTAGGCCGACACCAGCCAAGCTTGGAGAAACCTGAGCCTCAGCCTTGTGTGCTGTACCACATATCTTCATGTGGCCGAGGAGCCTCAAGCAGCCCCTTGCCTTGGTAGTAGGGTACCTTCTGAGGCTTTGTATGATGTCCGTCATTGCCCAGAAACAAGCTTCCAGCAGGGATGCCCTGGCCTGGCTTGAGTCCAACACGGCTCCTATAAACTCTACCCTCTGTGTCGGGGATAGAGTTAATTTGTACTTGTTGAGTAGGAGACACAACCTGTTGAAATTGGACCTCATGAAGCTGACTTGTGCCTCCGCTTGGTCCCTGGAACGCCCCCTGCACAGCCAGTCGTCAAGGTACGGGTATGCTTGCACCTGCCTCCGGTGGAAGGCGGCCACAACAGACATGCGCTTGGTGAACACTAGTGGTGCCATAGATAGGCCGAAGAGGAGGACCATAAGTTGGTAATGGTTGTGGTTGACCACGAACCTGAGGAAACATCTGTGGGCAGAATGTATCGAGATGTGGAAGTACACATCCTTGAGGTTGAGGGCGGCGTACCAGTCTCCTGCATCCAGAGAGGGGATAATAGTATTTAGGGAAACCATGCAGAACTTCAGCTTTTTCATGAAGCTGTTGAGGCCTTGCAGGTCGAGGATGGCAGGCACCTATATTAAGTGCCATGAAGGCGCCACTCCAGGGGACTCCACAGCCAACCCGACGGGTGCTGCTAGGGGAAAAACCTTCCCACGACTGTGCAGACAGCACACGCACACCTGATAGGGTGACCAGATAAGCAGTCCAAAATATCAGGACGGGGAGGGGAGGGGGGGAAAAAGGGGGGGCAGAGCAAAAAAAAAAGGGGGGGGGGGGCCGGAGCAAAAAAAAAAGGCATTTAAAAGGGGCCGGGGGCATTAGCAGGCCCCGGCCCCGCGCGCTGCCCTCCCCGCGGAGCCTCCCGCCCCCCGGCCCGCCACAGGTATATGCGGTGGATCCGGGCGGGGGCAGCGCGGAGCGGGCAGGAGCCAGGTGGGCGGCAGGGGCCGAATCCCCGCTGCTGCCAGGGAGCCCCACGCCTCTCCCGCCCGCTCACAGCTGCGGCTCCTTCCCGGTGGGACGCGCCTCCCGTCACCCCGGCCACATGCGGCGTGCGTCCCCCGCACCTACTCTCCCTCCCGCCAGGAAGGAGCAGCTGGACGTGTACCGCATGTGGCCGGGGCAGGCCGGGGGGCGTGTCCCGCCGGGAAGGAGCCGCAGCCGCGAGCGGGAGGGAGAGGCGCAGGGCTCCCTGGCGGCAGCAGCAGGGATTCGGCCCACGCCGCTCAACCGGCCCCTGCCCGCTCCACGCTGCCCCCGCCCGGACCCACCACGCTACCCCGCGGGCTGCAGGGCTGGAGCAGCTTCCAGGCTGCGCTCCCGGCCCTGGGTGCAGCGGCCCGGGCAGGAGCCCTCTGTCGCGGTGGGGGGGGCTCAAAGCTGAGCCCTCCGTCTCCCTCCCTTGCCAGCCCCCCTTTGCCCGCCGGGTGCCAGAGCTGACTCACCAGCTCCAGGATTCAGGCACCGCCGCCACCCCCTCCCTCCCAGGCTTGCGCCGCCATGCTGCAAGCCTGGGAGGGAGGAGGAATGCTGCGTGATTGGGGAAGAGGTGGGACCAGGGCGGGGATTTGGGGAGGGAGCCAATGGGGGATGGGGGGCGGAGCTGGGGCAGAGCACAACATTTCTTTTTTGTCCAGTGTCCCGACCAAACATCGGTCAGGATGCAGGACAAAGAAGCAAAAATCTGGACAGTCCTGATAAAATCGGGACGTCTGGTCACCCTAACACCTGATTGGAATGGACATGAACAAGCACTGGAAGAAGAATGTGGTTTCTTCTTCCAAAGTACTTTGAAAGACAATGAGAATTAATTTACATATCAGATAAACAAAGCTATCAAGCTAACATGAGACAGTGTTGCTACACCCTAGCAGGGAAGAGAAACTTCATCTGAGACAGAAGGAGGGAAGGCCAACCCTCAATTAAGCCATGGAATCAAATGGAAAAAAAAATCCTGACATTTGAGAGTTATAAAAGTGAGGCTTAAAGGCTGCACAGGGGCTGCAGAAAGGTGAGTGCTGACTGAGTGTGTAGGCTTTATTGATGGCTGGTTCCGAGCAGATGAGGTGAGTGCTGGTAGGGTGAACTGAGTGCAGTGGAGGTCAATGGGGTAGGCCGGCTGAACTGACGGGGTGGTGATGACAGGGACTGGGGGACTGAACTGGGGGGTCGAATTGAGTGGGGTTGGGTGGAAAGAGAATTAATGGGGGACTGGGAGACAGGATTAATTGCTGGATGGGAGATATGGGGGGGAAAGGAACTCCTGCAGCAGGAGCCAAAAATCACCTTATCCAGTACATGTGGGAGAGTGGGCAATACTGTCACATGCACTTGCCCTGGGGATGGACAGGGGGAGTTCAAAAATCAAGAGACTGACCTAAAAAACACAATATCATGATTTTGGGGGGGTCTGACTCATGATTTTTGATCTCTTGAAGTAGACAATATTGTAGGAGCAACACAGTTATAACAACACTGCATATAAGTGTCTTAGGCACTTCTGAAAATGTTATCCTGTGATTTGTATACAGACCCAACTTTAATTTCTAACCTAAAACAAACAGATTTACACACTGCGTCATCCAAAGAATTTACACCTAGTACAAATTATATTGAAAGAAAACTATGGTTCTGCCCTAAGAACACTAAAGAAATGGGGGGGGGGGGGAATCAGCAGAGGATTAATCCTCAACTATCAAATCAAATAAGAGCACTTCTCTTAATGTGGTATGCTGTGATGGAACTGACATGTTTGATACTTAACAGATCATTTCCTTTACTTTGTGGGCTTGAGCACATATCTTTAACATTCCTTTAATGCTATTTTGCTAAATGAGTTACATTGCACGTATCATGCTCAGTAAATGTAAGTCTACATATAAAAATGTTACCTATATTCTATGCAATGCATTTTTAAAATATATTACAATTTCTATGCTTTCCTCCCCCCTCCATTTATAAATAGTCCAGTATTCATCTCCTGGTCTCCTCTTTGATATCTCCTTTCCATTGTTCAACTGTTTTCTGAATTCAAATTTGAATATCACTTCTATGCAGATAACATTCAACTGCAGATCCCTTTTACTGCTTTGGCTGTTTACCATCAGCCTGTATTAACCTCATCATTTCTTTGTTCCATTATAATTTACTTCTATTCAACATTTCAAATATTTATACTCCACAAATTCTCTATAAGAACAGTCTCTGTCATTTTGCTCCTCTTCAAAAATCAAATAGCACATTCAGTACTATTGCCAGGAACTAAGACTCACCCCCAGTTCTTAGGAACTTAGATTCATCCTCAGTCCTCTTATCGTCCACCTTTCCTAACTCTGTAAGTATTCCTCCCATCTCCTCTGAAACGACTTCCGCAACAGAAAATATTTTGACCACTCCTTGGAAAAAAACTCATATTCAAGTTTTCATCTCCCTTTGCCTAGTATCATTTCATCTTTTATGTTCTCTCTAAACCCCAACTTTCCAGAGTTTAATCAGTTCAAAAGGCAGTGACTCATCACACCAATGCATCCTGACAAATGATCATTGATTTCCTATCCGCTTCAGAATTTAAGAAAGAAAAAAATCTCCTTTGAAGAGCTACATTCACCACAGGATCAACAATGGCTTCTTTCTTCTTTTTGAGATGGTCGTGGCAGTGAAAAAACCTATAACCTCTTGTCAGCCAAGGACACCTGTCATGGTGTCTGTACACCCCATCCTGGTTCAGCAGCCAAAAGGTAACAAAGCACCTGCCTGCTCAGCCAGAGCTGACTAACAGTCCCACAGCAGCTGTAAGGGCAAAAGGGCTGCAAAGTAAGAGGGGTGGCTGCTAGAGAGGCAGTGGGACTGCAGAGACAATCTCTCCAGTAGACTGTTAAAAACTGTCTGAGAAGCCAACACTCCAAAGAAGGCAATGCAGAACAAGAGCCTGAGGAAGCCTACAGAAGAGGAGAGGTAGGAAGCAGTTCAGGTAGCAGCAAGGGACTGAGAAGGACTGGTTCCGGCTATTCCAAACAAGGACCCTGAGCCGGAACCCTGAGCCTGGGTTCCTCTACCTATTCCAGCCAGTAACTTTTGGAGACAGCCCTAAAGTTAAAGCCAGGAGACCTAGGGCTGATTAACCCCTTCTAGAGCCATGGAATTTCTAACTCCCTATCATTCTGAAGGGGACAGACTACTGAGAACCCAGCCAGAAGGGGTTGAGTCATAACAAGGACTTGACAAACATAGAATTGGGTGTGGTGGCATAAGGGGGATGGAGCCAGGTTGGTGTAGCTCCCCATTTTGCCACAAGGGACCACTAACAGACAAAGACCCCATATTACAACACCATAGTAAGTAAAGTGCAGTTCAAAAAGTGGATGATGCTGCCCAGAAAAGTGGTGGGGCCAGGAATGAGAATTCAATATATCCCACTCAGCAGTGATTATATATTTCCTTTTTATATAACTGTTCTGTTCTATGTCGGTTCTTATACCATGGCTCACAGTTGCAGTGTCTTCTACTAATGCATTAAGTGAAATAATTAATATCTGTCACATGTTGGTTGTTCTCTCATCTTCTCCCTGGGGAAAGAATATGTGTGGGTAGTGGAGCATTTCATTTTTGGTAGGGTTTGTTTGTTTTTTAGAACCAAGTAGTAGTAGCTTCTGCAGAGAAGAGGCAGAATCAGGACTGAAAGGTGGGAAGGGCGATTCTCTATCTTAAGCAGTCAACAATATGAAAAAGTCCTTGATATCAGAGAGAGGTCAGATCAAGTGCAAAATCTGTAATCAAAACTACGTGGGACCAAATTCAGCCTCAGAATTAGCACTGACAGCAATAAAAGCTACATCTGCTTACACCACGGCTGATTTCGGTCCCATGTCTGAGCCACAGTCTGTTTATATATATATATATATATATATATATATATATATATATATATATATATATATATATATAAAAAAAAAAACAAAAAAAAAAACAGTACGAGACAGATAAGTTAAACCAGATGTCATTTACCTTTTCATGATCTTTATTCTTCAATAAAGACTTTGTACCCTCTGTTGCCATAAGAGAATTTTTAATAATTCCCTTTATGATCAAAGTGGAAATATGAGACGGCTTTAGCTTCTGGCTACAGTTTAAATCAAAAAGCGCTCTCTTCTTTTCTTTCACTGTGTTCCAAACAAGAGCTCGAACACAATATACATCCTGGAAAATAGAAAGAGTAACAGTGAGTTCAGTTTGCTATATCCTGGAAGACCACTCAGGACTAAATTATGGCTGCACTAAAAAAGAGAATGGGAACAAGGGGCCTCTCCTTCCAATTTCTCTGTAGTTAAGGGGTCTGAGGTAGCACAGCTAGTTAGTTATTGCCAGCAGATGGTGTATGTCTGGGCAGAATAGGGAGGTATGATGCAATACTAACACCATAGTAAAAGTAGTTGCACAATGCACTCCTCACAGCACCTCTGGATACATTATGCCTTACAAAGTTACTCTTGCTCAGGTGTTGCACCTACTCCTCTCACTCTCTGTATGGCTATGCCTTTATGAGGCATAATTTTGCTTGCAGCCGACCACTGCATAAAAGTTGTACTAGAGCCTTAGAGTTCTTATGAACACTTCTGTATGTCACCATTGTTTGAATTTTACTACACAGTGTGCACTAATCCTTCACTAAAGATAAAAGTTTTTAAAGAACTGTGGGAAACCATCTCATTAACAGCAAGGTATAGTGGAAGTATGAACAGTTGATCTCTGGCTGAAACACAGACCAGATCTGTTCTCTAAGGCAATCAGAATGAAGCGGGTCATTGATGATGACACAGCAAGCAACGGTCACTGCAGCAACATCCATCAAATACATTAATTACCTACCAAAAGAATGTAAATAACAGAAATAAACTGTAACAAAATATATTCCCAAGACCAATGTCTCTTGTTTTAAAAATAAAACTTCCGGCTTTGCTGTGATAGTTATAAAGAAGGAACAGACCATACAGAAAAGTGCCATCTGATAACAGTAAAGCAAGGTGAAAAATTATAAATACTGCTATTGATTGGCTAAGAATTATGCACACAGCTAATCTGTGCTAAAACACAAAGTTTTTGTTACCCCATTTCTCCCCTTATGTGTTCCCTGGACTTATTTGTTCCATCCCCATGTTGTTATATTTGTCTTTCAGACTGCAAGCTCTTTGGGGCAGGGACTGTCATTAGCTATTTGTTTGTACAGAGCCTAGCACAAAGGGGCCCTATTTGGTTAAGGCCTGTGTATCCTAAGAGCCCCTCAATGCTCACTGGCAGAGTGCCATCACACTGCTGTCATAATATGTACCTAAAGGTGTCGTGGAAGGAATCATATGTAAACTGATGATGCACTGGTCCTGAAAATTATTGTGGGATGTTTCTATGGGTTATATGTGTGTGCTGGAAATATGTTCTTAAAGTGTGTTTGGGAGGCAGTGACTGCACCAAGCCTGGACAAAGAAATGTGGATTTGCCTGTATGACTGGCTTGATTACAGGCACAGGACAATGAAAGTAAATTTACATATCAAGTAAACAAAGCAATCAAGCTAACAAGCAGAGGAGGCAACTTAGTGAGCACACCAGGGCACCTTCCTGGCTCTTGAGGCAGAAACAGGCTTTGGGTAATGTAAGGGGAGCAAAAAACCCATTTCAGTTATCCATCACTTAGAGGACATAAGGTACAGCACCCTCTGAGCCTGAGAAAGTTGGATCCCCTAGACTGGAGGGCTAGAGATGCTGGTAACTTGATGTGAATAAGAAAAACTGCTTAGGCAAAGATTGTAACTTGCTAAAATTAAGTTTTAGTAACTAGAAAGCGTGTTTTTTATTTTGTTTTATTTGTAACCATGCCTGTCTTTTTCTTTTGTTTAGTATCATTTAAACTTCTGTTATGTAATAATAAACTTTGTGACGTTATTGACATGAACTGTGACCATATAGATCATTGTTGCAACCAGGGTCCTATGGTTGCACCAGGTCTTGTACAGAGGAAGTCAAGTGGGGTATCTATGAAAAGATTGTAGTTTGCTGGTTATGATTGTGATGGCTGTATGTATCATATTTGTATTTGAAGTTACGAATATTGGCTATGTAATTGTATCTCAATGTGTTTGGTTCTAAGTAGCCTCAGTGAAGCATGTGGTCAGCTTCTTGAGAAAGAACTATTCTCAGTAAGTGCCCAATCAAGAAACACTTAACTGACCATGGACTCTGGGAGACGCCAATTCACATCTGAGCTTTCCTGGGAACGTTAAAACTAACATGTAAACAATGGCATCAGCCTGCAAAAAGCTGAATCATTCATGGACATGTGACTTGCTCAGGTGACTACAAACTCCATCTTGTTCCTGTGACATTGCACAGAAGAACAAAGGGGTTTCCGCCCACAAGAGAGAGAACATAAAAGGCCCCAGAAGCCTCTCCATTTTGTCTTCAGCTGGTTCTAGAGATGGCCTCTCCACCCCCAAGAGATGCCTGAAAGAAACTGGAACAAAGGACAGTAACTACGGGGGTGCGAGTGATTGCTGGACCCAGACTAGGAAGGAGTCCAGTATGTGAAAGAAGCTTTTGGGAGCATCTCTGAGGGTGAGATTTCATCTGTAATCAGTTCCTTAATGTATTAGGCTTAGACTTGTGTGTTTTATTTTATTTTGCTTGGTAACTTACTTAGAGCTGGTCTTCACTACCTGCCCGGATCTGTGGGTAGAAATCAATCTCTCGGGGATCGATATATCGCATCTCGTTGGGACGCGATAATCGATCCCCGAATCGACGCGCATACTCCACCAGCCGAGGTAGAAGTAAGCGCCGTCGATGGGGGAGCCGCAGTGGTCGATTTGCCGCCGTCCTCACTGCGGGGTAAGTCAGATCAGATATGTTGAATTCAGCTACACTATTCCCGTAGCTGAATTTGCGTATCATAAATCGATTCTCCCCCCCCCCCCCGTAATGTAGACATAGCCTTAGTTCTGTCTGTTATTACTTGGAACCACTTAATAAAATCACTTTTGTTTCTTATTGAACCCAGAGTAAGTAATTAGTACCTGGGGGAGCAAACAGCTGTGCACATCTCTCTATCAGTGTAATAGAGGGCAGACAATTTATGAGTTTACCCCGTGTAAGCTTTATACAGAGTAAACCGAATTTATTTGGGGTTTGGATCCCATTGGGAGTTGGTCTGGGTGCTAGAGACAAGAGCACTTCTTAAGCTCTTTTCAGTTCATTCTGCAGCTTTGGAGTGCATGGTTCAGACCCTGGGTCTTTGTTGAAGCAGACTGGGGTGTCTGGCTCAAACTGGCAGAGAAACAGGCTCAGAGGTAGGCTCAGCACATCAGGTGGCAGTCCCAAATGGGTCTCTGTGACCAAACCTGTCAAATTTATTCTTGTTTTATTACAAAACCATGTCAGTGCTGTATATTAAAGTGTAGTGTGAGTCTTCAATTAACCTAACAGGCTGTTTTTTATTTAATTTCCATGATGGAATGATGTCCCTTGCAACTGTCATGGACCACACTTTCTTTGTGATATAAACTGATAAATGATTAATAAATTGCTCAAATGTGTGTATTTTAAAATAACAATTAGAGAATAGTAATATCTTGCTTTGGTTTCACACTAATCTTTTTACTTCACACCTAAAGGTTTGTCTCATCATAATTTCCTGCTTTATATTCATAGTTTAAGGTGGGTGTCAGGATACTGGTCACATTTAAATAAGGGACTTTTTCCATTCTATTTTTTGAACAGAGTTGCAAACTGTTTGCTTTGCAAATACTTCCAGAAGGGAAATACCTGTCATTCTGAGTACTTTCTAAAACCTTTTCTGCCATAAGTGCTCTGTCTCTTTAGAGCAAACTTAATAATTTCTGTGAATGTCCAGTGAGAGGGAGACGTCGCTGGGGAATTCAGGAACTGAGGTTTCACTGATTGTTACCTGCAAGGTTTAGATTGGCACAGTCTAAAAGAAGCAGATAGACTGGTGTATCAGAGAGCTGACAAAGCTTAACAGCAGCTAAACTCTCATTTGCTGAGGCATTGGGGTAGCAGAGAGGCTTACAGTTCTGGGTATCCTGAACAGAATGTCTCAGCCTATAGATGCTACCATAAGATAAATGTTAAATAACAAATATTAATAATACTCCTTAAACATTCTGTACTATTTAAGTGGCCTTGATTCTGTGAGAGCAGTATGTGGAAGAGCTGCATGATTGGGCCCATTGTTGCTTAAGTAAAAGTGACATTGCTAAATCTCAGCTTTAAAATATTGACCTATATAGAGACATTTTCCAAAATACCACTCAATTTGTCACTTAAAATATTCCCAAAATTTTAGAATCATAGAATATCAGAGTTGGAAGGGACCTCAAGAGGTCATCTAGTCCAACCCCCTGCTCAAAGCAAGACCAATTCCCAGCTAAATCATCCCAGCCAGGGCTTTGTCAAGCCGGGCCTTAAAAACCTCCAAGGAAGGAGACTCCACCACCTCCCTAGGTAACGCATACCAGTGTTTCACCACCCTCCTAGTGAAATAGTTTTTCCTGATATCCAACCTGGACCTCCCCCACTGCAACTTGAGACCATTGCTCCTTGTTCTGTCATCTGCCACCACTGAGAACAGCCGAGCTCCATCCTCTTTGGAACCCCCGTTCAGGTAGTTGAAGGCTGCTATCAAATCCCCCCTCATTCTTCTCTTCTGGAGACTAAACAATCCCAGTTCCCTCAGCCGCTCCTCATAAGTCATGTGCTCCAGACCCCTAATCATTTTTGTTGCCCTCCGCTGGACTCTTTCCAATTTTTCCACATCCTTCTTGTAGTGTGGGGCCCAAAACTAGACACAGTATTCCAGATGAGGCCTCACCAATGTCGAATAAAGGGGAACGATCACATTCCTTGATCTGCTGGCAATGCCCCTACTTATACAGCCCAAAATGCCGTTAGCCTTCTTGGCAACAAGAGCACACTGTTGACTCATATCCAGCTTCTCGTCCACTCTGACCCCTAGGTCCTTTTTCTGCAGAACTGCTACATAGCCACTCAGTCCCCAGCCTGTAGCAGTGCATGGGATTCTTCCGTCCTAAGTGCAGGACTCTGCACTTGTCCTTGTTGAACCTCATCAGGTTTTTTTCCTCTAATTTGTCTAGGTCCCTCTGTATCCGATCCCTACCCTCTAGTGTATCTACCACGCCTCCTAGTTTAGTGTCATCTGCAAACTTGCTGAGAGTGCAGTCCACACCATCCTCCAGATCATTAATAAAGATATTAAACAAAACCGGCCCCAGGACCCACCCTTGGGGCACTCCGCTTGAAACTGGCTGCCAACTAGACACGGAGCCATTGATCACTACCCGTTGAGCCCGACGATCTAGCCAGCTTTCTATCCACCTTACAGTCCATTCATCCAGCCCATACTTCTTTAACTTGGCGGCAAGAATACTGTGGGAGACCGTATCAAAAGCTTTGCTAAAGTCAAGGAATAACACATCCACTGCTTTCCCCTCATCCACGGAGCCAGTTATCTCATCATAGAAGGCAATTAGGTTAGTCAGGCACGACTTCCCCTTCGTGAATCCATGCTGACTGTTCCTGATCACTTTCCTCTCCTCTAAATGTTTCATAATTGATTCCTTGAGGACCTGCTCCATGATTTTTCCAGGGACTGAGGTGAGGCTGACTGGCCTGTAGTTCCCCGGATCCTCCTCCTTCCCTTTTTTAAAGATGGGCACTACATTAGCCTTTTTCCAGTCATCTGGGACCTCCCCCGATCGCCATGAGTTTTCAAAAATAATGGCTAATGGCTCTGCAATCTCACCCGCCAACTCCTTTAGCACCCTCGGATGCAGCGCATCTGGCCCCATGGACTTGTGCACGTCCAGTTTTTCTAAATAGTCCCGAACCACTTCCTTCTCCACAGAGGGTTGGTCACCTTCTCCCCATGCTGTACTGCCCAGTGCAGCAATCTGGAAGCTGACCTTGTGCGTGAAGACAGAGGCAAAAAAATCATTGAGTACATTAGCTTTTTCCACATCCTCTGTCACTAGGTTGCCTCGCTCATTCAGTAAGGGGCCCACACTTTCCTTGATTTTCTTCTTGTTGCTAACATACCTGAAGAAACCCTTCTTGTTACTCTTAACATCTCTTGCTAACTGCAACTCCAAGTGTGATTTGGCCTTCCTGATTTCACTCCTGCACGCCTGAGCAATATTTTTATACTCCTCCCTGGTCATTTGTCCAATCTTCCACTTCTTGTAAGCTTCTTTTTTGCATTTAAGATCAGCAAGGATTTCACTGTTTAGCCAAGCTGGTCACCTGCCATATTTACTATTCTTTCTACACATCAGGATGGTTTGTTCCTGCAACCTCAATAAGGATTCTTTAAAATACAGCCAGCTCTCCCGGACCCCTTTGCCCTTCATGTTATTTTCCCAGGGGATTCTGCCCATCGGTTCCCTGAGGGAGTCAAAGTCTGCTTTTCTGAAGTCCAGGGTCCGTATTCTGCTGCTCTCCTTTCTTCCTTGTGTCAGGATCCTGAACTCGACCATCTCATGGTCACTGCCTCCCAGGTTCCCATCCACTTTTGCTTCCCCTACTAGTTCTTCCCTGTTTGAGAGTAGCAGGTCAAGAAAAGCTTTGCCCCTAGTTGGTTCCTCCAGCACTTGCATCAGGAAATTGTCCCCTACGCTTCCCAAAAATTTCCTGGATTGCCTGTGCCCTGCTGTATTGCTCTCCCAGCAGATATCAGGGTGATTTAAAGTCTCCCATGAGAACCAGGGTCTGCGATCTAGCAACTTCTGCTAGTTGCCAGAAGAAAGCCTCGTCCACCTCATCCCCCTGGTCTGGTGGTCTATAGCAGACTCCAACCACGACATCACCCTTGTTGCTCACACTTCTCAACTTTATCCAGAGACTCTCAGGTTTTTCTGCAGTTTCATACCGGAGCTCTGAGCAGTCATACTCCTCTCTTACATACAACGCAACTCCCCCACCTTTTCTGCCCTGCCTGTCCTTCCTGAACAGTTTATATCCATCCATGACAGTACTCCAGTCATGTGAGTTATCCCACCAAGTCTCTGTTATTCCAATCACATCATAGTTCCCTGACTGTGCCAGGACTTCCAGTTCTCCCTGCTTGTTTCTCAGGCTTCTTGCATTTGTGTATAGGCACTTAAGATAACTCATCGATCGTCCCTCTTTCTCAGCATGAGACAGGAGTCCTCCACTCTTGCGCTCTCCTGCTTGTGCTTCCTCCCAGGATCCCATTTCCCCACTTACCTCAGGGCTTTGGTCTCCTTCCCCCGGTGAACCTAGTTTAAAGCCCTCCTCACTAGGTTAGCCAGCCTGCTGGCGAAGATGCTCTTCCCTCTCTTCGTTAGGTGGAGCCCGTCTCTGCCTAGCACTCCTTCTTCTTGGAACACCATTCCATGGTCGAAGAATCCAAAGCCTTCTCTCCGACACCACCTGCGTAGCCATTCGTTGACTTCCACGATTCGACGGTCTCTACCCCGGCCTTTTCCTTGCACAGGGAGGATGGACGAGAACACCACTTGCGCCTCAAACTCTTTTATCCTTCTTCCCAGAGCCACGTAGTCTGCAGTGATCCGCTCAAGGTCATTCTTGGCAGTATCATTGGTGCCCACGTGGAGAAGCAGGAAGGGGTAGCGATCCGAGGGCTTGACGAGTCTCGGCAGTCTCTCCGTCACATCGTGTATCCTAGCTCCTGGCAAGCAGCAGACCAAATACACAAATACCTCCCAAATCTAAAGTCACTATTTAAAAAACAATGCTGAATGGAGGCACATACTCAGATGCAGGCTCTTTCATATATATAACATTTGACAGCTCCTTCACCAAAAAGCTAGGGCCCAGTATCACAAGGGTACTTAGGCATTGCAAAGCCTAGCTTTTAGGCCCTTAGAAAAATCACAGGAGCAACATTGCAATCCACGAAGTCTGAGTTAGGTGCTTAGACTCCTTGTACAATGAATGGGGAAAGAGAGGTGCTTAAGAATGAAATCCATACAAGCCAGTATACTAGGCATGGATCTGCCTAAACTAGCCAATGGGAGATGCTGAGGAAAGGGGTTTGCCCTAAACCCCACCCCTCTCCTGGAGATAGGCACGTAACCCTAGGCTGAAGAGAGGCACCTATTTCTGCTTAGTGATCCACACCGGGAAAACCTCCCCTGGAGTTAGGCAGCTTAGAGGCCCAAGTCTTTTCATTTGAGAATGACTTAGGGTATGTCTACACTACGAAATTAGGTCGATTTTATAGAAGTCGATCTTTAGAAATCTATTTTATACAGTCGATTGTGTACGTCCCCACTAAGCGCATTAAGTCAGCGGAGTGCATCCTCAATACCATGGCTAGCATCGACTCATGGAGCGGTGCACTGTGGGTAGCTATCCCACAGTTCCCACAGTCTCTGCTGCCCATTGGAATTCTGGGTTAAGCTCCCAATGCCTGATGGAGCAAAAATATTGCCGCGGGTGGTTTGGGGTATATGTCGTCAGTCTCCCCTCCCTCCATCCCTCAGTGAAAGCAACAGCAGACAATCGTTTTGTGCCTTTTTTCCTGGGTTAGCCGTGCAGACACCATAGCACGGCAAACATGGAACACTTCTGCTGTTGTGAGCATTGTAAACACCTCGCGCATTATACTGCAGTATGTGCAGAACCTGGCTAAGAGATGCCAGCACGAAGACGATTGTTAGGAGGACATGGTGTTGCGGAGTGTGGGGGAGTCAGGGCCCTGCACCCCTCTTCCTGAGATTCACTGCGACTCTCAACCAGCCAGTAAAGCAGAAGGTTTATTTAAGGACAGGAACACAGTCTCAAGCAGAGCGTGTAGGTACGACCAGACCCCCTCAATTAGGTCCCTCTGGGAGGTTCAGGGAGCTTAGACCCCAGCTTGGGGTTCCCTGCATTGCACCACCCAGCCCAAACTGAAACTAAACCAAAACTCCTCCTGCTGCTCCTCTCTTCCCCCTCCCCCCAGCTCCTCTTCTCCTTTGTTCAGTCTCCCGGGGCAGAAGGTGTTAATTCTCCCCACCCCCATTCCTGGCTCAGGTTACAGCTCAGGTAGCTTCCTTCAAGGGAAGTCCCACATCCCCACTGCAACCCCCCTGCAACATTCCCAGGTCAAATCTGCCCTGCTCCGTCACATCTCTCCCCCCTTCGAGACTGAACTGAGCGGGGTCACTCTGACCAGTGACCTGGGGAAGTTCAGGGCTCCCTCTCCGGGACAATGCGTCCGCTATCAGGTTGTCACGTCCCTTCACATGGACCACATCCATGTCATAATCCTGCAGGAGCAGGCTCCACCTCAGGAGCTTGGCGTTGGCTCCTTTCATCTGGTGCAGCCAGGTCAGGGGAGAGTGGTCGGTGTGCACGGTGAAGTGTCACCCAAAGAGATATGGCTCTAGTTTCTTGAGGGCCCACACCATGGCCAGGCATTCCTTCTCGATGGCCGCGTAGTTCTGCTCCCGGGGTAGCAACTTCTTGCTCAGGTACACGATGGGGTGTCTCTCCCCCTTTTCATCCTCCTGCATTAACACCGCCCCCAGTCCTGTGTCTGAGGCGTCGGTGAACACCATAAAGGGCTTGTCAAAATCTGGGTTTGCCAGAACTGGGCCACTGACCAGAGCCTCCTTCAGCGCCCGGAGAGCCTCCTGGCACTCATCAGTCCAGACCACCTTGTCTGGCTTCCCCTTCTTGCACAGCTCAGTGATGGGGGCGGCTATGGCGCTAAAGTGGGGCACGAACCTCCGATAGTACCCTGCCATCCCAATAAAGGTTTGGACCTGCTTTTTGGTTTGAGGAGCGGGCCAGTCTCTGATCACCTCCACTTTGGCTGGTTCCGGCTTTAGGCAGCCGCTTCCCACCCGGTGGCCTAGGTAGGATACCTCAGCCATCCCCACCTTGCACTTCTCCGGTTTTACGGTCAGCCCAGCCTCCTGGAGTCGGTCCAGCACTTGTCTAACCTGGGACACATGGTCCTCCCAAGTCTGGCTAAAGACACAGATGTCATCGATATACGCCATGGCAAAACTCTCCATCCCCCTCAGTAGCTGATCCACCAGGAGCTGGAAGGTGGCCGGCGCTCCCTTGAGGCCGAAGGGCAGGGTCAGGAACTCATAGAGCCCCAGAGGGGTGATAAAGGCCGATTTCAGCCTGGCATCTGCATCCAGCGGCACTTGCCAATAGCCCTTTGTAAGATCCATGGTGGTAAGGTACCGAGCACCTCCCAGCTTGTCTAGGAGCTCGTCCGGCCTAGGCATGGGGTAGGCATCGGCTACAGTGATGGCATTGAGCTTCCGATAGTCCACACAGAACCGGATCGACCCGTCCTTTTTGGGGACCAGCACCACCGGCGAGGCCCAAGGGCTGGAAGACGGCTGGATCACCCCCAAAGCCAGCATGTCATTGACCTCTCTTTCCAGGTCCTGAGCAGTTTTCCCTGTGACTCGGAAGGGGGAGCATTTTATAGGCGGGTGCGATCCTGTCTGCACCCGGTGGACAGTCAGATTAGTGCGTCCAGGCTGGTTGGAAAACAGCTGTTGGTACAGATGCAGCACCCCTCCGATCTCAGCTCGCTGGGCAGGGGTTAGCCGATCAGAGAGGGGAATTGCTTCCAGGGGGAAGCCAGCTCTTGTCCCAGGGAATAGATCTACTAAAGGGTCATCTCCCTGCCCCTCCCAATGTCCACACACGGCCAACACCACATTCCCCCTGTCATAATATGGCTTCATCATATTCACATGGTACACCCGGTGGTGGTGTGCCCGGTTCGACAGCTCCACCACATAGTTTACCTCGTTTAGTTGCCTGACAACCTTGAAGGGCCCTTCCCAGGCGGCCTGGAGTTTGTTTTTCCTCACGGGGATGAGGACCATCACCTGATCCCCAGTGGCGAAGGCGCGGGCCCGTGCTGTGCGGTCATACCAGACCTTCTGCTTCCTCTGGGCTCTGGCCAGACTCTCCCTGGCCAGGTCCATGAGCTCGGCAAGTCGTTCCCGGAAGGTCAGGACATACTCCACCACCGACTCTCCATCAGGAGTGGCCTTCCCCTCCCATTCGTCTCTCATCAGGTCCAGGGGCCCCCTTACCCGCCTTCCATATAGCAGTTCGAAAGGCGAAAACCCGGTAGACTCCTGGGGTACCTCCCTGTACGCAAACAGCAGGTGAGGTAAGTACTTGTCCCAGTCCTGTGGGTGCTGATTCATAAATGTTTTCAGCATCATTTTTAGCGTCCCATTGAACCTCTCCACCAGCCCGTTGGATTGGGGGTGATATGCTGAGGCCCAGTTGTGCCGGACCCCACATCTCTCCCACAAGCACCGGAGTAGGGCCGACATGAAGTTGGACCCTTGGTCCGTCAAGACTTCCTTGGGAAACCCCACTCGGCTGAAAATGGTCAGCAGCGCATCTGCCACAGTGTCTGCTTCGATGGACGATAAGGGCACTGCCTCGGGGTAGCGGGTGGCGAAATCTACCACCACCAGGATGTATTTCTTCCCAGACCGGGTCGTCTTGCTGAGAGGTCCCACTATGTCCATGGCCACCTTCTGGAAAGGCTCCTCTATGATGGGCAAAGGTCTCAACGCTGCTTTCCCCTTGTCCCGGGCCTTCCCCACCCTCTGGCAGGGGTCACAGGATCGGCAGTACTGCCGGACGTTGGTGAAGACCCCGGGCCAGTAAAAGTTCTGTAGCAGCCTCTGCCTGGTGCGCCGGATCCCCTGGTGCCCTGTGAGAGGGATGTCATGGGCCAGGTACAGTAGCTTGTGGCGAAACTTCTGGGGGACCACCAGCTGCCTCCTGATCCCCCACGACTCCACTTCCCCTGGGGGAGCCCACTCTCGGTACAGGAACCCCTTCTCCCACAGGAACCTTTCCTTGCATCCTCTCATCATGGTCTGTACCACACTGAGGTCAGCCAGGCCCCTTAGCTTCTGCAGGGAGGGGTCCTTCTGCAACTCAGCCTGGAACTCGGCGGCTGGGGAAGGGATGGGGACTGCTCCCTCTCGTCGGCCGGGTCGGAAGCCCCAGCCACCCCGAGCCTTGTCCTTGGGTGTTCCCTCCCCACCTGGGTAGGGTTTGGTGCCTCCGGTGTGACATCCTTCCCAAGGTCAGGGCGTAGTGCCCCTCGCCGGCTCTGGCTACGGGTCACAACTAAGGCGGTCTGGGGGCTGCTTGGCCAGTCCTCTAGGTCCCCCCCCATCAACACCTCAGTGGGCAAATGGTGGTGCACTCCCACGTCCTTGGGGCCCTCCTTGGCCCCCCATTTCAGGTGTACCCTCGCTACGGGAACCTTGAATGGGGTCCCGCCCACCCCGGTCAGGGTCAGGAAGGTGTTGGGCACCACCCGATCTGGGGCCACCACCTCGGGCCGGGCCAGTGTCACCTCTGCGCCCGTGTCCCAGTATCCATAAACTTTCTTCCCATCCACCTCCAGGGGAACAAGGCACTCGCTCCGCAGGGACAGCCCCGCGCCAACCCTGTAAACGGAGAACTTTGAATCCGGAGCATCTGGCCCCCCAGAGAAGCTGGCCTGGGGCCCTTCTCTCTCTTGAGCAGTTGATAAGCTGCCAGCCCCACTTGTGTGAGAAGCCTGCCCCTCGTCCGTCTGGGCCTCTACCAAGTTAACCCGGTGCGGGTTCGGTCTGCTCAGTCTGTCCTTGAGCTTGGGGCACTGGGCCCGAACGTGGCCTCTTCGGCCGCAGTAATAGCAGCTCATGTCCCGTGGGTCCCCTCGAGCCGGTCGGTTGTCCCTGACGCTGGGCATTCCCCTTGGGAGGGGATTCCCCATATTCCCCCTTTGGGAGGTCCCAGGGTGACTCTCTCTCTGCATCGCGGCGGGCCTGTTCCTTTGGGGCTCCTCCCTGCCACCCCCTGACCGGCTCTTTACAAACTCATCGGCCAGCCGCCCTGCGTGTCGCGGGTTCTCTGGCTTTCTGTCCACCAACCACAGCCTCAGGTCGGATGGGCACCGCTCATACAGTTGCTCCAGTACCAGCAGTTTAATCAGGTCCTCCTTCGTCTGGGCCCCATCAGCCCACTTGCTGGCGTATCTTTCCATGCGGACGGCTAGTTGCAGATATGAGATCTCAGGGGTTTTATCCTGACTCTGGAACCTTTCCCGGTACATCTCAGGGGTCAGCCCAAACTCACGTAGCAGGGCCTTTTTGAATAGTTCGTAGTCCCCTTTCTCTGCCTCTTCCAGTTGGCGGTACAATGCCACGGCTTTGGGGTCCAGTAAGGGGGTAAGGACCCGGAGTCTGTCCGCGGGATCAACCCGGTGCAGCTCGCAGGCCGTCTCAAAGGCCTCCAGGAAGTCATCCATGTCCTCCCCCTCCTTGCGTGGGGCCAGGATGCACTTATCAAAGCTCCGTGCAGTCCTGGGTCCCCCCTCACTCACCGCAGCCGGGGGTTCGCTGCCCTTCAATCTCGCCAGTTCCAGTTCACGCTGACGCTGTCTCTCATTCTCCTGTCTCTGTTTCTCTTTCTCCTCCCGTTCATGCTGTCTCTGTTGTTCACGATCCTCCAGCTCTCTCAGTTTTAGCTCTTTCTCCCATTCCAGCCAATTCTGCTCCCCGGATGCCGAACGTCGCCGGGAGGATCCTCTGCTGGCCGGCGAGCTTCGCCGGGAGGATCCCCTGCTGCCCGGGGGGGTCACGGCGCCCTTGGTATTTGCTGGGCTCCTCCCCACCCTTCCCCTAGGCATAGGAAGGAGGGGTCTCGGGAAGCCCTCAGCAGCCGGCTGACCACTCCCAGCTGGGACAGACACTGGTGCCTGCGCTGCATTTGCCAGGCTGCTTCCCTGAGACACAGGGATCAGTTCATTCGCGCGATCTTCCGCCTCCAGCCGGGCAATAAGCTGTTCTTTGGTGAGCCTCCCACTGCGCAGCCCCCTCTGCTTGCACAGCTCCACCAGGTCGCTCTTAAGCCGTTTGGCATACATCTTCCTGCTGGCCACTCACCGGCCTGTGTGCTCACAGCTCCCCACAGTTCCCAGGGAGATCCCTAGTGTGCCAGCCCTTCTCGAGGTCACCACCTCTCTGCCAGGGTCGAGCTGCAGACTCCTCCGCCCCTGGGACCACTCGCTGCGATCCCCCTGGGGGACCCTGTTACTGCAAAAGTCCTTCTCGCTGGTCACACACTCCCAGGAGTAATAACCGTCTCTCTCTCACTCTTCAGCACACCTGGTCCCCGTCAATCCCCCTTCGTTTTACTGCTCCCCAGTCACTTACTGCAGGAAGCGCCGTCCACGGGGTGCAGTAGATCCCGCCGCTGCCACCAGTTGTTGCGGAGTGTGGGGGAGTCAGGGCCCTGCACCCCTCTTCCTGAAATTCACTGCGACTCTCAACCAGCCAGTAAAGCAGAAGGTTTATTTAAGGACAGGAACACAGTCTCAAGCAGAGCGTGTAGGTACGACCAGACCCCCTCAATTAGGTCCCTCTGGGAGGTTCAGGGAGCTTAGACCCCAGCTTGGGGTTCCCTGCATTGCACCACCCAGCCCAAACTGAAACTAAACCAAAACTCCTCCTGCTGCTCCTCTCTTCCCCCTCCCCCCAGCTCCTCTTCTCCTTTGTTCAGTCTCCCGGGCAGAAGGTGTTAATTCTCCCCACCCCCATTCCTGGCTCAGGTTACAGCTCAGGTAGCTTCCTTCAAGGGAAGTCCCACATCCCCACTGCAACCCCCCTGCAATATTCCCAGGTCAAATCTGCCCTGCTCCGTCACACATGGACACAGACATTCCTGAAAGCATGGGCTGTGGCAATTGGGACATCATGGCGGCAGTGGGGCTGGTTGATACAGTGGAACGCTGATTCTGGGCCCAGCAAACAAACACAGACTGGTGGGACTGCATAGTGTTGCGGGTATGGGATGATTCACAGTGGCTGTGAAACTTTTGCATGCGTAAGGCCACTTTCCTTGAACTTTGAGTTGCTTTCCCCTGCCCTGAAGCGCAGGAATACCAAGATGAGAGCTGCCCGTACAGTTGAGAAGCGAGTGGAGATAGCCCTGTGGAAGCTTGCAACACCTGACTGCTACCAGTCAGTCAGGAATCAATTTGGAGTGGGCAAATCTACTGTGATCCAAGTAGCCAATGCAATCACTGATGTTTTGTTATCAAGGGTAGTGACTCTGGGAAATGTGCAGGTCATAATGGATGGCTTTGCTGCAATGGGGTTCCCTAACTGTGGTGGGGCAATAGATGGAACATATATCCCTATCTTGGCACCGGACCACCTTGCCAACCAGTAAGTAAACCACAAAGGGTACTTCTCAATGGTGCTGCAAGCACTGGTGGATCACAAGGGACATTTCACCGACAACAACGTGGGTGCATGACGCTCGCATCTTTAGGAACTCTGGGCTATTTGAGCAGCTGCAAGAAGAGACTTACTTCCCAGACCAGAAAATTACCATTGGGGATGTTGAAATGCCAATTGTTATCCTTGGGGACCCAGCCTACCCCTTGCTCCCATGGCTCATGAAGCCATACACAGGCAGCCTGGACAGTAGTAAGGAGCAGTTCAACTATAAGCTGAGCAAGTGCAGAATGGTGGTAGAATGTGCCTTTGGATGTTTAAAAGCTCACTGGCGCTGTTTGCTGACTACGTTAGACCTCAGCGCAACCAACATTCCCATTGTTATTGCTCCTTGCTGTGTGCTCCATAATATCGGTGAGAGTAAGGGGGAGACGTTTATGGCGGGGTGGGAGGTTGAGGCAAATCGCCTGGCGGCCAATTTTGAGCAGCCAGACACCAGGGCCATTCGAAGAGCACAGCTAGGCGCGCTGCGCATCAGAGAGGCTTTGAAAACCAGTTTCATGGCTGGCCAGACTACGGTGTGACAGTTGTGTGTGTTTCTCCTTGATGCAAACCCGCCCCCTTTGTTGATTTTAATTTCTTGTAAGCCAACCACCTTCCCCCCCCTTCGATCACAGCTGGCAAAGGAAATAAAGTAATTATTGTTTTGAAACCATGCATTCTTTCTTTATTAATTTAAACAAAAAGTGAGATAACTGAGAAGGTGGCCCGGGTGGGGTGGAGGAGGACAGAAGGACAAGGCCATATTGCTTATTGTAGCCACACTACAAATCAAAACTGTTTGAATGACAGCCTTCTGTTGCTTGGGCCATCCTCTGGAATGGAGTGGCTGGGTGCCCAGAGCCTCCCCTCCGCATTCTTGGGCATCTGGCTGAGGAGAATATGGAACTTGGGGAGGAGGGCAGGCGGTTATACAGTGGATGCAGGAGGGGGGTGTCTGTGCTCTTGTTGGCTTTCCTGCAGCTCCACCACATGCCTCACCATGTCCATTTGCTCCCCCATTAGCCTCAGCATCGCCTCTTGCCTCTTCTCATCGCGCTCACTTAATGCTTTCCTAGCCTCTGCCACTGAATGTCTCCATGCATTAAGCTGTGCCCTATCAGTGCAGGAGGACAACATGAGCTTGGAAAACATGTCATCGTGAGTGCAGTTTTTTCGCCTTCTAATCTGCGATAACCTGAGGGACGGAGATTATAGGAGGAGCACAGAAGCATTTGCACCTGCGGGGGGGATAAAAAGGGAGATTAAAATTTAAGATTATACATTTCTGAAAACAAAAGGAAAACGCTTTCACAGTGAATCAAGCAATTCACAGCAGACAGCACATGTGCTTTAGGTACAAGGTCGCATTTTGCCTTTTATATGAGTTCCTGCCGGTATGGTGACACATCACACACGGCTGGGCAACAGAATTCGGTTTCCAGGCAGCCATGGTAAGCCAATTGGTATGTGGGGTTGGCTTCTTATGCCTTCATAACATGTGGGAATGTTTTCAAACTGCAGCGTCCTCCTTTCCGATAGCAAGCAATGCCGGTTGGATTTCACATTTAAAAGGAGGGGCTGCGGTTTTCAGGTGGATGTGCAGCACACATCTTCCCCCACCCCACGGTGTGGCTATTCTCTTGGATGATCCCTTCACTCCACCCCTCACTGCACGGCTATTCTCTGGGATGATCCCTTTTAGTCAAACGCAAACAGCCCAGCACGAACGGGGTCCTTTTACTGTTCCCTTACAAAAATTCCCCTATTTCAACCAGGTGACAATGAATGATATCACTCTCCTGAGGCTAACACAGAAAGATATAGACTGAATGTTGCTTGAATGCGACCAAAACCCAGAACCATTCGCTGCCATGCTTTGTGCTGCAATGATTCCGGACTACTTGCTACTGACTTGGCATGGTAAAGTGTCCTACCATGGAGGACGAAATAAGGCAGCCCTCCCCAGAAACCTTCTGCAAAGGCTTTCAGAGTACCTCCAGGAGAGCTTCATGGAGATCTCCCTGGAGGATTCCCGCTCCATCCCCAGACACGTGAACAGACTTTTCCAGTAGTTGTACTGGCCACGAATGCATACCAATTCTTCAGGGCAAATCAAACATTAAACACTATTGCTTTTAAACCCTGTACTGTAGTTACAAATGTGCACTCACCAGAGGTGTCTTCTCTGCCTTCAGGGTCGGGGATCCCACCTTGGGAGGGTATTGGCTCCAGGGTGATGAAAAGGTCCTGGCTGCTGGGAAGAACGGCTTAACCGCTTGCCTGCTGTGCATTCTCCTCCTCTTCCTCATCCACAAAATCCTCCTGCCTGTTGCGTGAGACTCCTCCCTTGCAAGTGTCCATGGACAGTGGTGGGGTCATGGTAAGGTCCCCCACTAGAACGCCGTGCAGCTGATCATAGAAGCAGCATGTATGGGGCTCTGACCCGGAGTGACCATTTGCCTCCTTTGTCTTTTGGTAATCTTGCCTGAGCTCCTTGACTTTCACATGGGACTGCTGTGTGTCCTTGTTGTAGCCTCTGTCCACCATGCCCTGTGAGATTTTGGCATATATATTAGCATTTCTTCTTTTTGATCGGAGTTCGGCTCACACAGATTCTTCTCCCCATACAGCAATCAGATCCAGTGTCTCCCTTTTGGTCCATGCTGGAGCTCGTTTGCGATTCTGAGGGGACTGCATGGTCACCTGTGCTGCTGAGCTCGCCATGCTGACCAAACAGGAAATGAAATTCAAAATTTCCCGGAGCTTTTCCTGTGTACCTGGCTAGTACATCGGAGTTCAAAGTGCTGTCCAGAGCGGTCACACTGGAGCACTCTGGGATAGCTCCCAGAGGCCAATACTGTCGAATTGCATCTGCACTACCCCAAATTTGACCCAGCAAGGTCGATTTTAGCGCTACTCCCCTCACCGGGGAGGAGTACATAAGTCGATTTTAAGAGCCCTTTAGGTCGACAGAATGGGGTTGGTTGTGTAGACGCATTCATTTTAAAATCGACCTAAAGCGGTTAAATTCGACCTAGCCCCGTAGTGTAGACCAGGGCTTAGTTGCCGTCCTCTCAGAGAAATATATGATGATAGATGTGCTGCCTCTGCCCCACACTTTATAACTTTTATCCAAGTGGTTAGAACGCTCATCTAGGATGGGGGAGACCCAGGTTCAATTTTCCCCTCCACCTGAAGGGTGGGGGGGAGTATTTAAACAGGGTTCTTCCACATCACCCCAAAACATGTTCTTAACCACTGAGATGGGGATATTCTGATGACACAAAATTATTAAAGATAGTTAAGACCCAGGCAGACTGAAAAGAGCCACAAAAGGATCTCTCAAAATTGGGTGACTGGGCAACAAAATGGCAGATGAAATTTAATGTTGATAAATGCAAAGTAATGCACACTGGAAAGCATAATCCCAACTATACATATAAAATGATCTGGTCTAAATTAGCTGCTACCACTCAAGAAAGAGATCTTGGAGTCATTGTGGATAGTTCTCTGAAAACATCCACTCAATGTGCAGCGGCAGTCAAAAAAGCGAACAGAATGCTGGGAATAATTAAGAAAGGGATAGATAATAGGACAGAAAATATCATGTTGCCTCTAAATAAATCTATGGTATGCCCACATCTTGAATACTGCATGCAGATGTGGTCGCCCCATCTCAAAAAAGATATATTGGAATTGGAAAAGGTTCAGAAAAGGGCAACAAAATGATTAGGGGTATGAAAAGGCTTCCATATGAGGAGAGATTAATAAGATTGGGACTTTTCAGCTTGGAAAAGAGACGGCTAAGGGGAGATATGATTGAAGTCTATGAAATCATGACTGGTGTGGAGAAACCAAATAAGGAAGTGTTATTTACTCCTCATAATACATCACCAAATGAAATTAACAGGCAGCAGATTTAAAACAAACAAAAAGTATTTTTTCACACAATGCACAGTCAACCTGTGGAACTCCTTGCCAGAGGATGTTGTGACGTCCAAGACCATAACAGGAGTAAAAAAAGAACTAGATAAATTCATGGAGGATAGGTCCATCAATGGCTATTAGCCAGGATGGGCAGGAATGGTGTCCCTAGCCTCTGTTTGCCAGAAGCTGGGAACGAGCGACAGGGGATGGATCACTTGATGATTACCTGTACTGTTCATTCCCTCTGGAGGCACCTGGCACTGGCCACTGTCGGAAGACAGGATACTGGGCTAGATGGACCTTTGGTCTGACCCAGTAGTGCCATTCTTATGTTCTTATGATGTGGGGCTCTTTCAATCTATCCCGTTGAAACTGTTCCACTTTTGATAAATACTTAACCATTGCAGCATGGGAATGGCCAAGCCTGCTGACAGGGGGCGGGAAATGGGGCAACTGCCCAGGGACTCAGGCCCTTTTAAATTGTCCGGGTGGGCCGCAGGGTTCCTATGCGTGTGACCTCGCTGGCCAATCGCGCCGGCCTGTGGGTCCCCACAAAAGCTCGGGGTCTGGAGCGGTCGCGCATGCCTGGGAGTGACGGGCAGTCCCAGAAGTGACGGATTCGTCATTTCTGCCCTGGGCGCTGCCCCTCCCTAGGGTCGGCTCTGGCCCTGGCCCTAGAATTGCTGTCGGCGGGCCTGGGAATGGCCTGTAGGTCTTCCACCTCCAAGCTGGGTGCCCTGACCACCAAGCTATAGAGTTTCTCTCTTTTTCAGTGATGATTTAAGTATTTATCCAAAGTGGAACAGCTTCAGCAAGAGACACTGAGGTAGCCTCAAATCAGAACACCACATAGCTCAGTGGTTAGGATATTTTCCTGAGAGATGTGGGAGACCCCTATTCAAATCCTTTCTCTCCCTGAGGCAGAGGAGGGAACTGAACTCAGGTCTCCCACATTTCAGGACAGTTCTCTAACCACTGGGCTAAATGTTATAAGGTGGGTGAGAGCGCGCATGCACACACACACACACACACACACACCATTTTGAATGGGATCTGATCCAGTAAGCAGCCACTGAGTACATCTACCAGATTGGGCTCCACAGGTGACACAGGCAGAGGGGTGCCTATCTTCCCCTGGCTTCTGGATCACTCTGTGGCTTCACAGGAGACCAGTATCCAGATGCCTAGAGGGAGGCAGCAGTGCACATGCCCAGAGGCAGAAACACAGACACCTAGGGAACTCTTACCCAGAAAATTGAAGCACCAAGTTTAGATGCCTACAGGGCTATGTGGCAGCTGAGTGGAGGTTTTGTGGATGTCAGTGAAACCTAAAACAGGCACTTGATGGCCTAAATCTTGGGTTTCGGCACCAAAATATCTTTGTTAATCAGGCTTTACAGACTAAGAGACAAGCTATAACAAGTGGATGAGACAAGCAAGTCAGCACAAAGTCTCAAGGGGAAAAATGAGGTAACAGGAATAGGATATGTTAGCACAGACTAACTTTGTGCACAATTCCCAGAAAAAAGTAAAATTACATATGAATAAAACCACATACAATGTGTATTAGGGGCCAGTTCATGTCACTACTACTCACCGGGTTCAAAGGGTCTAACTCGACGGCCTTGTTAGCATCATCTATTGCTTCTTTCAAAAGACCTAAAAAATGCAGGAAAAAAGAGCACAAAATAAAAGTTTAATCGTTTTTCTATGATCAGATATATTTCATAAAGAAACCAAAGCATTAAATGCAATAGCACCATTATATACTACTGATACTGTTGATTATGACATCTTCTAGACAGGATCCTCTGGAATCACTCTTCTTCTATGCCCTTCCAAAGACCCTGCATTGCTCTGACCTTGCCTTAGATGAAAAAGCTTGGTGTGGTGGCTCCTTCAATCACCTGCCCAAAGCTACTCCTGTGGTTGGCCAGACACATTCAGAGGACAGTGATATGAGACACTTATGCCTCCACAAGGGCTGAGAACACTGTGTCCACATTACATTTCTTGTCCTTGCCTACCAGAGTACTCAACGGTGAACTTAGTCAGGACACAAACTCAGACTCCCTGTGGGCAACTACAGTACAATACCATGAAGCTGTCATGCTGGCCTTGAGGCCACCATTCGTGAAATGATGTGGAGACACACTAGATTCTATTATATATGGGAAATGGTGATTATTCAGTAACAGGGCCGGCTCCAGGGTTTTGGCCGCCCCAAGCAGCCAAAACAAAAACAACAACAACAACAAAAGTCGCGATCGCGATTGCGATCTGCGGCGGCAATTCGGCGGGAGGTCCTTCGCTCCCAGGCGGAGTGAGGGACCGTCCGCCGAATTGCCGCCGAATACCTGGACGTGCCACCCCTCTCCGGAGCGGCCGCCCCAAGCACCTGCTTGACAAGCTGGTGCCTGGAGCCAGCCCTGTTCAGTAATTAAAACTAAAATAACTGCCAGGAAAACTTTTCTAAAGTCTCTAGCTTTTAATGATAGTTTGGTGAGTAATATTTCTCTCAGTATTGAGCAGAGATGCAGTCTATTTATTTTTAAAAGTATAACTGGGATATCAACTAAAATTATGATCCACATAATCAAATGGACACATGAAAGGTAGTGTCGTATACCTGTTAGAGCACTGAATTGGGAACCATAACCCCTGGGTTCTATTAGAAACTCTGCAAGTGTCTCACATTTTTACCCAGTAAGCTGCACAAAACCCTTGTGAGATAGGTAAGAAAAACAAACCACATAAGAATAAGAGGCTCATGTGGGCATAAATCCTTATATACGGGTGCAAACAAGAAATGCATATGTTAACAATTTTCAAACGGGCTGGTTGGGCATTCAGAACATGTGCATGTTGAAGGATGGGCGCTTACAAAGGAGTGAGCACAGTCAGAGATGCCCATTTTCAGAAATGTGTGGGGTCAACAACTAAAGTTGTAATTCCACTATCTGGAGCAGTGATAGGCTGTTATATTCTAGAGGAACAGCCAGTAGAGGGGGACATAACCCACTCTGCCAGTGTATTACATAGACACAGGTGGAGAAGGTCTCTACTCAGCCATCCACTGTCTGCTTGTTCAAAATAGGCAACTGCTGAGAACAAGGGGTTGTATGAGAAGGGTGACAGGGTTTGTGGTGAGAAAGAGTATTAGGCAGAGTTTAGGAGGCTGTTGCAGGGAACAGCAGACAGGGCTTGGGAGAGGCACTGAAGAAAAAAATAAAAATATATATAAAAGAGTTAAGTGATGCTTAATATTGCTTTGGTATAGTACAATCAAACATTTTTGCATCAATCCTGAGGAATTTAAAGCTTTTCCATTAACATTTCTCCAATGCATCCTTATGAACAAGGGCTGTCTGCCTTCAGAAACAAAGAGAACGCATTAAAAACAGGGCTTTGGAGTGGAGCCCAGAGCTGGAGCAGTGGAGCTGCAGGTTTTTGCCTGGAGCTGGAGTGGAGCCGGAGCACAGCTCCAAAGCCCTGATTAAAAAGTAATGAATTCGTTTTGAAGGCATAAGCTTGGCTTCAGAACTCATCTTCACAGCTATGACCTTCTCTGTTACAGAAAGAGATTAAAGAGAAGTGGTCTAACAAACCAATTCACTTCTATTTAACTGAACAAACCCCTTTTTTAAAAAAAGGGAAAAAAATCAGCTATGCATCAGTTTACCAATACTAAACTAAAGATACAATCCTTCCCCTGCCCCATATTCCTCTATTATTTACCCTAAATTTTCATCAGACACCAAGTGTTAATCTGGATGTCACTCCATTTTTGCAAATCTTCAACTGGGTGTTTTTAAGGCAAAATTAATAAAAATAACTACCATGTGTTTTGAGAGCTGAAATAACACTGCTTATCAGTGTTTTAAAAGCCAAATCCCAGCATATAGAGTACTAAATTCATTCAGAGATCGAGTACAACATTTCGGAGGAAGATTAGACCATTTGTGATATTTAAGAATTATACTGAATGTACTAGGACAGGAGTCGGCAAGCAGCCCATCAGGGTAATCCGCTGGCAGGCCGCAAGACATTTGTTTACATTGACAGTCTGCAGGCATGGCCCCCTGCAGCTCCCAGTGGCTGCGGTTTGCCGTTCCCGCATCTCCCAATGGCGGGGAACGGCGAACTGTGGCCACTGGGAGCTGCGGGGGGCCATGCCTGCGGATGGTCAACATAAACAAAATGTCTCATGGCCCGCCAGCGGCTTACCCTGATGGGCCATGTGCCGGAGGTTGCCGATCCCTGTATTAGGACGTCAAACTCTAAATTAAAGAAGTGCTAAGATAAGTTTATAAAAGGTAAGGCCTTAAGTACTAGCAAATTGCATCCAAATAACATAAGGTTTTCTATATTCTCCAGGAGCTATCTGTACCTCTGATATTAGACAGCCTAAACAATGCTAAATGGTATTTCACATTATACAATGATGAGCAGAGTTTCAAAGAAGCATTGCAAATGGGAAAAGATTTTGAGTTTGATAGAATTTTGTTTTCACCACTCTTCAGCAGGAGCTACCTGTGGCAAACTGGTCTCTAATACGTATAAAGAAAATTCCCTTTACACTGAATTTCACTAGATGGAAGATAGGAAACTATCCATAGCTTCTCTTAGTAACTCCACATGCTTTTAGTATCTACTCTGACTTCCTTTAGAGGTTGCTAATTAACTTGTTTCTCTGCTCTCTGTTTCTATTGCATGCTGTCCATTCTTGGCTTTTCTGTGCATGTTTTCCTTCAACCAATGTCAAGGTGGCAGATATTGCAGCATCACACGACATCGACATCATCATAATCAAAGCAAATCCCAAAGGGGGACAGCCTTCTTACAGATGGAGCACACCCAGATCGATCTCTAGCTTGGTTCTTCAGACAGTCTGGCTGGATGTTCAGACTGTCTGTCACAGGCAATCTTATCACACTACCGAAGCTTTTGGTGACCCTGTGATCACCCACCATGTAGCAGAATTCTTTGGTAAACACTTCACAATTCGCTGGTCTTCCATCCTAATAATATGCCCATATCAAGAAACTGCCAAAATTGAGCCAGTGCTGATGGGGGTGGTTTCTTGGTTCGGTTTTGAATATCCTTACTGCTGATCTTGTCCTGCCACTAAAGTGGAACAGCTGACAAAGATGACAAAAATAAAAAAACATAAATCCACCACTCGCCACCCTTCCTCAGTGTTTACACTTCATTGCCTTACAATAAAGTTGGTAAAACCATAGTTCTATACATCTGCAGCTTTGCAGTAAGCTTCATGTCCCAGTGCCTCCACAGGAGCTACCAAAGGGTTCAGAATATGTTGGTGGCTCCTGCTATACCAGCACCAATGTCTATCATGAGCTATCTCAGAACTAAATAAAAATGCCTTGGATATCTAACATGCAGGAAACTGTATATCCTTGTTCTACTTCAATGTGGCTAAACCAGTCTGAAATGGAATCTAAAACCTAGATTTTGATTACTCTGATACCAATGTGAAAGTGTAATAGAAGTGCATGTGTATATATAGGCAATCATTTGGATATCACCCCCGAGGTCGGCTGTCAATGCTCAAACTGCAGGTCTCAACAGAAATACAGTCTTGACAGGCTCCAAAACAAGAATTTTAAAGACAAGCCTCTGTGAGGCTCCACTACGTTAGGGTCTGTGGAATGCTAGGAACTTCTGAACAAAAGATAGCAAAAGCCTGTTCATAGTCCTGAAAATATCTAAGCATATTGAAAGTAGAATTCTACTGGGTCACCACATCTTGAATCAGGTGAGTAACAGTCAGTTTTAATTCATATTGGATAAAATCTTGGACACATCAAGCTCTGCAGTGCAGGTAGGAGATAATAGAAGAGGCATATGAGAAATGGATAAACAACTTCCTATTGACCTTAAATTCCCCATGGATGGCTATTTAATACTGCATCCTGGAGCTGGGTGATAAAAAAAAATTGATGGTTGTTTTTTAAAAAATATTCTTTTAAATTTAAATACAGAGATTTTTTTTAAATAAACCTATTTAAAATTAAATTTGAAATAGGTTGTCAATGTCAAGGGCTAAACTTATTGCAATCTATTAAAAGCACTTAATTTAAGAACATAAGAATGGCCATACTGGGTCTGACCAAAGGTCCATCTAGCCAAGTATCCTGTCTTCCAACAGTGGCCAGTGCCAAGTGACCCCAGAGGGAATGAACAGAACAGGTAATCATCAAGTGATCCATCCCCTGTCGCTCATTTCCAGCTTCTGGCAAACAGAGGCTAGGGACACCATCCCTGTCCATCCTGGCTAATAGCCATTGATGGACCTATCCTCCATGAACTAATCTAGTCCTTTTTTTAATCCTGTTATAGTCTTGGCCTTCACAACATCCTCTGACAAGGAGTTCCACAGGTTGACTGTGCATTGTGTGAAAAAATACTTCTTTTTGTTTGTTTTAAATCTGCTGCCTGTTAATTTCATTTAGTGATGTATTATGAGGAGTAAATAACACTTCCTTATTTGGTTTCTCCACACCAGTCATGATTTCATAGACTTCAATCATATCCTCCCTTAGTTGTCTCTTTTCCAAGCTGAAAAGTCCCAATCTCTCCTCATATGGCAGCCGTTCCATACTCCTAATAATTTTTGTTGCCCTTTTCTGAACCTTTTTTGAGATGGGGCGACCACATCTGCATGCAGTATTCAAGATGTGAGCGTACCATGGATTTATATAGTGGCGATATGATACTTTCTGTCTTATTATCTATCCCTTTCTTAATTATTCCCAACATTCTGTTTGCTTTTTTGACTGCCGCTGCACATTGAGTGGATGTTTTCAGAGAACTATTCACAATGACTCCAAGATCTCTTTCTTGACTGGTAACAGCTAATTTAGACCTCATCATGAATAGTTGGGATTATGTTTTCCAATGGGCATTACTTTGCATTTATCAACACTGAATTTCATCTGCCATTTTGTTGCCCACTCACCCAGTTTTGAGAGATCCTTTTGCAGCTCTTCACAATCTGCCTCGAGTAGTTTTGTATCATCTGCAAATTTTGCCACCTCACCCCTTTTTCCAGATAATTTATGAATAAATTGAATAGGACTAGGCCCAGTACAGACTCATGGGGGACACCACTATTTACCTCTCTCCATTCTGAAAATTCACCATTTATTCCTACCCTTGGTTTCCTATCTTTTAACCAGTTACCAATTCATAAGAGGACCTTCCCTGTTATGCCAGGACAGCTTACCTTGCTTAAGAGCCTTTGGTGAGGGACCTTGTCAAAGACTTTCTGAAAATCTAAGTACACTATATCCACTGGATCCCCCTTGTCCACATGCTTTTTGACCCCCCCCCCCTTCAAAGAATTCTAGTAGATTGGTGAGGTCTGATTTCCCTTTACAAAAACCAGGCTGACTCTTCCCCAACAAATTATGTTCATCTATGTGTCTTTCAATTTGTTCTTTACTATAGTTTCAACCAGTTTGCTTGGTACTGAAATCAGGCTTACTGACCTGTAATTGCTGGGATCACCGCTGGAGCCCTTTTTAAAAATTGGAGTCACATTAGCTATCCTCCAGTCATTTGGTACAGAAGTTGATTTAAATGATAGGTTACAGACTAATAGTAATTCTGCAATTTCACATTTGAATACCATCTGGTCCTGGTGACTTATTACTGTTTAGTTTATCAATTTGTTCCAAAACCACCTCTAATGTCACCTCAATCTGGGACAGTTCCTCAGATTTGTCAACTAAAAAGAATGGCTCAGATTTGGGAATCTCCCTCACATTCTTAGCCGTGAGGACCGATGCAAAGATTCATTTAGTTTCTCCACAATGGCCTTATCATCCTTGAGTGCTCCTTTAGCATCTCGATCGTCCAGTGGCCCCACTGGTTGTTTAGCAGGCTTCCTGCTTCTGATGTACTTAAAACATTTTTTTTTATTACTTTTTGAGTTTTTGGCTAGCTGTTCTTCAAATTCTTCTTTGGCCTTCCTAATTATATTTTTACACTTATTTGCCAGACTTTATGCTCCTTTCTATTTTCCTCAATAGGATTTAACTTCCACTTTTTAAAGCATGCCTTTTTGCCTCTCACTGCTTCTTTTACTTTGTTGTTTAGCCACAGTGGTACTTTTTTGGTTCTCCTACTATGTTTTTTAATTTGGGGTATACATTTAAGTTGAACCTCTATTATGGTGTCTTTAAAAAGTTTTCAAGCAACTTGCAGGGATTTCACTTTTGGCGCTGTGCCTTTTAATTTCTGTTTAACTAACCTCCTCATTTTTGTATAGTTCCCCTTTCTGAAATTAAATGCTACAGTGTTGGGCTGCTGCGGTGTTTTCCCCACCACAGGGATGTTAAATTTAGTTGTATTATGGTCACTATTACCAAGCGGTCCAGCTATAGTCACCTCTTGGACTAGATCCTGTGCTCCACTTAGGACTAAATCAAGAATTGCCTCTCCTCTTGTGGGTTCCAGGACTAGCTGCTCCAAGAAGCAGTCCTTTAAGGTGTCACGAAACTTTATCTCTGCATCCCATCCTGAGGTAACATGTACCCAGTCAATATGAAGATAGTAATAATGGGGGATTTTAACTGAGTTCTTTATCTTAATAGCCTCTCTAATCTTCCTGAGCATTTCACAGTCACTATCACCATCCTGGTCAGGTGGTCAGTAATATATCCCTACTGCTATATTCTTATTTTTAGAGCATGGAATTACCATACATAGAAATTCTATGGTACAATTTAAATACAAAAAATAACATGAAGCAGTACACACTTGCTACCAAAGTTTTAAAGAAAGTCAAACCACTGAACTGGTGGAAATCATCAGTTAAGAACCTGGAACCAGAGTTCGTTTAACTGCTAAATCAGCTTTTGACTGCAGCAGCCTCTTCTGCAGGAGCAAAGAGAATATTTTCTTCATTTCAGTTTATTCAGCTAGAACAAACTAGTAATTGATCTGAACTAAGTTAAGAAACCAATTGGCAGTTGAAAAAGCAGGAAAGCTTGTTTTCCTTTCCAGTCTATGAATAAAAATTAGATGTGAGAGGGTCAGATCTACTAGTTCTAACACCGTGAAGGGCATAGTGACCAGAAATAATCAGTTCAATTAATTAAATACAGATAATACTTCCTCTGTTTAATAGATCAGTTAATTATAAATACCAAAATATTTTAGATACATTTTGATAAGAAAAAAGTTTATAAATTTTAAGGAACTATTATTTAATTAAAAAATGCTGGTTTTGTGCATTTTTAAATTAATTTGAATTTCCATCCAAATAGAGCTTGACACAAATCACAAGTAAAAAAATTAATCAACATCTAGTAAATAAAAAATGCATCATTCACCTTTTCCTAACATAATAAAAACTTAAAAATTAAGAATGAATAAATGTAAGTTAAGCTATATAACTGTTCAAATAAATGTGTGTATAGTTTATTCTACTGACTAGCAAAAAGAAGTACCATATTTAGTGTAAAGGCTACATTTAATTGCAAATCAACATAGTTTAATGGTTACCAACTAATGAAAATCAACTTTTGTCTATGAAAATAACTAAAAAGTACAAATGCAAAACATGATTAAAATTTATTATTTAAATCAAGGTTTCATGGTTGCTGGTTTAAATCATGGTTAAAACTGGTGATTTAAACTGCTTTGATTTAAATCAATCCATCCTGTCGAAATTCAGACTGTGCAAAGTTTCTAAAGCTGGTCACAATACTAATCAAAGGCTTTTATGTTAGATCATTGTCTCAGAGAACCAGATCTTTTGTGATATGTAATTTTAAAGGTACACCCAGAAATACACTAGAAACACCTTACAATGAAATACAATCATTCTTAAGAACTAATTTTCTATTCAGTTCAGTGTTAGCCTCAGAAAAAACTATATGGTGTTGCTTTATGACCATGGATTCACAGCAGAACATCATCTGGATTTTTCATCAGGTCCATCACTGGCTGCTGAACTTCTTCATACATATCAGGGTTAACATGGTCAGTTTTAAAAGTTTTGTTAAAATGAGCAAAATTCCAGTATTGCATTAGCTGCCAAAATCACAAATCCTCCACAAATGAAATGGCCTGGGACTCCACTGCGGTAGCGGCAGCTGGGAGCCCCAGCCCTTTAAATCACCGCCAGAGCTGCGCTGCCGCTACCCCAGGGCTCCGGCAGCAGGGCTCAGGCAGCGATTTAAAGGGCCTGGGGCGGTAGCAGTGGCTGGAGCCCTGGGCCCTTTAAATTGCCACTTCAGCCCCACTGCCGGAGCCCCCTGGGTAGCGGCAGGGACCGGGGTCTCTGGTGGAGATTTAAAGGGCCTGGGGCTCCTGGCTGCCACTACTGCAGCGGAGCCCCGGGCCCTTTAAGTTGCTCCTGGCTGCTGCCACTACCCCAGGGATTGGGGCGCTGGCAGAGATTTAAAGGGCCCGGTAGCCCTGGGGTAACAGTCGGGCCCTTTAAATTGCCGTCAGAGCCCCACCTTTACCCCAGGGCTACCGGGCCCTTTAAATCTCTGCCAGCGCCCCAAGCCCTGGGGTAGTGGCAGCAGCCAGGAGCCCCCAGGGCTCCATCGGCAACTTAAAGGGCCCGGGGCTCCAGCCACTGCCAGGAGCCCCAGGCCCTTTAAATTGCCATTGGGGTTAGCTGGTCTGGTATGGCACGGTGCACCGGCTCTTGCCGGTATGCGTACCAGCCAGTACCGGCTTACTTTCACCTCTGCCTAGATCTATACATGGAGGGGAGCTCAGGGTGCAAATCTGCCCGCTTCCACAGGAAAGGAGGACTTCAGTTTCCCTTTGGCATATTCCTTTCCAAACTTGCAGAGCCCTTTTTGTGCAGCCTAGGGTCTGGCTGAGCTGGGAGAAGGAGTGACTGAGACAGGAAGCTGGTGCCAGAACAGATGCAGAGATGCGGGGAGGATCCTTGCAGAGATTTCTTCCCCTGAGCTACCTCCTGATGCTTTTTCATTGGAGGAGAGAACATGGATAATGGTGTGCCCTGCTCCACTGCAGAGTATGCTACTAAGGCTATGGCTACATTAGACAGTTTACAGCAGTGCAGCTGCACCATTGCAGCTACACCACTGTAAGCTCTCTGGGTAGCTGCTCTAAGCCGACCGGAGAGAGCTCTCTCATCAGCTTAATTACGCCAGGCCCCGCGAGCAGCGGAGCTATGTCAGTGGGAGAAGCTCTCCCGCCTACATAACACGGTCTACACTGGCACTTAAATCATCAGCATAAGTTATGTCACTCAGGGGGTTGGCTAATTCATACCCCTGAGCAACATAACTTACGTCAACTTAAGTTGTGCAGCCTAACTTTTGTATTACTTTAAAAAAAAAAAAAAAAAACATACCACAATAAACCATTACAGTGCACACACAATTCTCCCACAAGGGAAAAGATGAGAGAGAGAGAGCGTGAACCACACATGACAGCTGTTAGTCACATCGTTTAAGGCACTACTGGAAGGCATTCAGATACTATAGTGATGAGGGAGATATCAGAACCTGAACTGCAAAGAAGAGAATATGCACAATTTCCACATGCACCTAGATGATGTGGAGTTGCCAGACACTTTACTGCCCAAGAGACTGGGGCAGCGGGCCGTGTTTTGTTTTTTCTTTACATATTCTGCAGTGAGCTTTAACTGGATTTGAATCACAAAGAATAATTCCCAGATACTTGTGTTGTTTTTGCTCGTTCTGTCCCAACCAAACCAAAATATGGATCTTTGAACCACAACTGGCTGTTTTTGAATTCAGAGATGCCAGCCACAGGACAACTTGGCAAATGGGACCTCAGTCTCAGTTTGGAATCCCTGGGCATGACTGAAATACAAATAATGAATGATGATATAATTGTGTTACACTCTATTGTGTTAGGTGGCTGTACAAACACACACTAAGAGACAATCCAGAAAAGTGTACAATCTAAATAAACAAGACGGATGAATGATAGGAAGGGAAACAGAAGTACCAAAACCAAAAGTGAAGCAACATCTTCAAAGTCACAAAGCAAGTTGGTGGTAGTGGTAGATCTAAAACTCAGGTCTTCTGAGTCCCAGTCCAGTGCCCTAATCACTAGACACCACTGCCTCTACATTTCATCAGGACCTCACCTGACAATCTGTTACCCATATAGTCTCAAAGTATTTCTGAGTGGATTCACTATCATTGGGTTCACATCAAAATAGAACAGGGTATTTAGCCAATGAATGTGACTGTAGGTATCTGAATATGTACGTGTTACTCTGCTGCTATATAGTTTTCTTTTTGAAAGCAAGGCAACCCCAAAATCCTATTGAGACTGCTAGCTTGTTTGATGCCATTCTGGTGTTCCCTGTGAGCTGAAAATACATTGAGGGTTACGCATTGTTTTCAAGTTTATGTTTTGTTCAACTAAAACAATCAATTACAAGCCTAACTGGGCTTGCAACAGGACTGTAATATTTTCAACAGGTGGTGCTGATGAGCCAAGAAATTGCTTAGGCCCAGAAACACAAAGGTACTTAGGCACCTAAACCACAGATTTAGCACCTGAATCCCAGGTTTGGCTCCACTTCAATCCACAAAATTTTCACCGAACCCTGTAGATGCCTAAACTCACCCGGCACCTATATTTTCAGGGTAAAAATTCCCTCTGTGCCTGTTTTCTGCCTCTGGGCATGTGCACTGCTCCCTCCTTCAAGGCATCTGGAACCTATTCCCCACCTAAGCCCCCAAAATTTCCCAAACCAGGGGAAGATAGGCATTTAGCCACCTAATGCATGTGCATTGCTGTAGGCATGCTCAGAAGCACCTACTAGACCAGTAACTTTTAGCCCAATGGTTAGAGCACTTGCCTGGGATGTGAGAGATCCAGGTTCAACTCCCACCTCAACCTGAGAGGAAGAAAGGATTTGAACAAAGGTCTCACATCTCAAGAAAGCACTCTAAACACTGAGCTATGGGATATTCTGATGTGGGGCTCCGTCAGTTTCTCCTATTGAAGTTGTTCTACTGTGGATGAATAATGAAAAAGCAACTGGAGCAGGAGGACAGGATGCTGGGTCTCCCACTGCCAGGTGGGACCCTAACTACTGCACTACAGCGTGAATGTGTGCGTGTGTCTCTCTCTCCTCCCTGCCAGTGAACGTTATACTGTGGATAAATACCTAAACAGTCATTGGGCCAGAGAGAGAGAGAGAGAAGCAGAACTAGAAATCTACAACAGAGGGTGAAGGTAGAGATGAGTTGAGACCTTGTTTGCAAATTTTTGGAACTGCTTCAATCTTTTATAATTCCCTTATAAAAATCTACTGTTGATATCTTAACTCAAAACACAAACCAAAGGTTTGCCTGCCATCCTTTTTACAGAGAATGTTTTAACCAGGGTTTGGGAGCGGAGCCCGGAGCTGGAGCACGGACCAGTAGGTTTTTGCCCGGAGCTGGAGCGGAGCAATTTGAAAATTTGATTGCTCCAAATCCCTGGTTTTAACAATTTATTTTAGATTTTTTTTTTTACTTGAACCTTTTAAAAAAATCAATATTTTCTGAAAATATGCATGACCATCCATGTTACAAATGGAACATGTTTACATCTTGTTTTAATACTAGTTCAGTAATCATTAAGAAAAGTACTAGAGACAAGTTTCTGAAGTGGTTCTAAAATCATGCCTGCAATTTAGTATGCACATTTTCACACCTAAGTTTTTGCATAAGCAGAGTACACTTTCAGTTATGCAATTTGTTTTAGTGCACTTTCCCACAAATGCCTCTGACGGAAAAGTACAGCTGTTGTCTTCAGATTTAATAAAATACGTCTCTATTTTGTAACATTATTAAACTTTTTATTTATGTATGCATCAATAAAAATGCTATTAAATCTTGCTGAATGTGGGTTTCTTTGAATCAAGATCCTACAAAAGGATCCACACATGGACCTTTATGCCTGCCTCAATTCACACTGAAATTAATAGATCTATGGGGAAGGTCCTCCTGTCTGGATCCCTTTGTATTACACAGGTCTTGATTTGATGCTTTGAGCCCAGATAGAGAGAGAGAGAATTTAACTTTTTTTCCCTCCAATAGCTCCTGCCTTGAAACAGAGAAGCTCCTTTATAATTTATTTTTATTTTAATTTGAGAATTTTGTACGTGGGATAAAACTTGGATTAAATTTGCTGTTAACTTAGTCTTTGGGGATTTTTCCCTTTGTTCCTAAAAACTGTAAAGTATTTCTCAATAGTAAATATGCTCCATTCTCTAATTACTCAATCACATTTGTATAGGTAAAATGCATAAATGCTTACAAACTTTTCAAGTATTTCTTTTTAAAATTAATTATTTTCATTTTACCTCTTAAACTTAGATTTTTATTCCTTTGCGGACCCACAGATGATGAAGGGACTGGACTGTCAACAAGAACCGGTCTTAGAAGAGAAGCCCTCATCTGTACTCAGCAGTGCAGCAAGTAGGCAGCTGGCCACTAGGATCCCCATTTATCAAAGTCACACTGTGCTCAGATGATTTGGAGACTGCAAGTTGCTCTGAGCACCCCTGCTGTCCCTTAAAGTCCAGCCTGCTGTCAGCACATAAATCTTTCCTGGAAGGCTGCAAACCTGAGTGAATGTATATTTATCTCCAGACTCACCCAATATTTCCCACATGCTGCTAATTATAATAGAAGTGCAAGGCAGAGCAAAAGTGTTCCAGAAAAATCTCTCTCCGTTTGGAATTTCAATGTTTATTTATTAAGTTAAGATAGGGAGCTAGGGTGTCTTACCACATTTTACATATGCATACGCTCTTCTCGCAAATAGTGGTGTATGAAGGAAAGTTCTGGAAACACAGCCAACTTGACAGGCAATCTGGAGAGAAGATTGTAATATTACAGTTCATGTACTATCTAAAAAGCAGCTTTACAGTACATCCAGCATTGTTACACCAAACAAACCTGTCATTATGAACTTAATGATATTCTTGAGCCATCCACATTAGCACCATTGGTCTTTTATTTATTTCAAATTACTGTTCTTATTTACCTCAGCAGGGCTCTATACAATTACTCCCCAGACTGCTCAGACTCCTATGGGGATGATTTATGTCATCATTCCAGTGTAACGTTTCCCATAATTGTACTGAGTTTAAAAAACATTAGAACCCAAGGGGCTAGACAAGGAGCTATAACATTAGCAGCATGCTCATATAAATCAATTTACTCCCTTGGAGGGGAAAAAATGAAGGAATTTAATGAGATTGCACATGCACTGCAAAGCCAATGTGCAGTTACCATTAAGTGTGTTTAATCAAAAAGTACAGATGTATCACACAGATAAATTCAAAAACAAAAAAAATGCAGGCATCCATTTCTATACAATATTATCTGAACAAAGAGCAAGTGAACTTAGAGCCTACCGTGCCAGAGGATTTTAATGGTCTAATTTTCAGTTTGTTCATCAATTTTATGACTATTTTTACTGCTTGTTACTCACATTGTTTCCTATTTACAAAATCATTTATTATTATTCTTAAAATATAATTCAATTGCTGTCAAAGCCAGTGGTAAAAAAAAATTATGACTAGCATGGCAAGATTGTTTCCAATTACCTTAGATATAATTTATCCTGCCAATCAAAAATTTCTAGATTGGAAAGACTTTAGGGTGTGCATGAAATCTCAGATATTAATCTAAACATTGTACTTTGACCCATATATTCACATGGAACAGAATTTAATCAACTATTTCACAGAAAAAGTTTCTGCTTTTTCCATGCGATTTTAAACTCAGTCTACTTTAAAAATATTATGAATTAATAAGCTTTGACAAATGGTGGATTCCTGTGCAATTATAACATGCCTTAGAGTATATAAAGCACGAGTTCAAAGACCGAGGGTCAGATCCCAATAAATTCTACGTGTCTCCTGCAAGGGACTGACAGGCTGCAATTTCCATCAAAGTTATCAGGAGTTGAGGATTGAGCCCCCGATGACTAATTCTCCCAGAAGCACATTAGTCACCCTGTCCAGAATATCCTATTGCCTTTAGTAAATGGAATTCAGACATCAAAATTAGGAAAGCAGTTACTTGTCTTTATAGGGCTTAATCCTGTGAGGTGGTGACTGTCCTCAATGCCAGCATAACACCTCACAGAAGTGCTCAGGCCTCACAGGATCAAGCCCTTAACTTAAAGGGCATTAGATCAGGTGTGGGTAAACTATAGCCCACGGGCCACATCCGGCCCGCGGGACCATGCTGCCCAGCCCCTGAGCTCCTGGCCCAGGAAGCTTGCCCCCGGCCCCTCCCCTGCTGTCCCCCCTACCCCACAGCCTCAGCTCACCCCGCCACCGGTGCAATGCTCGGTGCGGCGGGCCTGTGAGCTCCTGGGGCAGCGCAGCTGCAGAGCCCAGCCTGACCCGGTCTCTGTGCTGCATGGTGGCAGCGGTGGTACCAGTGCTCCAGGCAGCGCGTTAAGTGGGCACGGAGCAGGCGGGGTTGGATAGAGGGCAGGGGAGTTCAGGGTGGTAGTCGGGGGGGAGTGTGGATAGGGGTCAGAGCGGTCGGGGGGGGATAAGGGTTTGAATGGGGGCAGAGGTCCCAGGGGGGCAGTCAGGAAGGAGGGGGGGTGGATGGGGTGGCAGGGAGCAGTCAGGGGACAGGGAGAAGGGGTGGATGGGGCAGGAGTTCCAGGGGGGCCGTCATGAATGAGAGGAGGGGTTGGATGGGGCGGCAGGGATCTGGGGGCAGTTAGGGGACAGGGAGCAGGGGAATGTAGATGGGGCAGGGGTTCCGGGGGGGGGGGGGCCGTCAGGGAACAGGGGGGGTTGGATGGGGCAGGAGTCCTGGGACAGGGGGGCAGATAGGAGGTGGGGGCCGGGCCACGACCCCCTCCCCTAACCGGTCCTCCATACAATTTCCGAAACCCGAAAACTCTCAGGCCAAAAGGTTTGCCCGCCCTTGCATTAGATGTAGGTATGACATCACTGATTCATAATTATAAAGGGTCCCAACATTTGCAGCAGTCAAGGTCCATCCCACATTTTCAAATATAGTGACCACTCAGAATTAAACTAGTGAGTGAAGGTTGTGGGGGTAGGAAATGGGAAATTTCAGCTTCTTCCTCCTTCCCATTACCTAAAACACCCTCTAATTTTATTCAAAGATGTCTTACAGGTCAATTTCTAATATGCTTAATGCAATGTGCAAGCATAAGATAATCGAATATATTCAGAAAATGGATTATTTGTGGCTCTGTCTGATCTGAGTCTCCAAAGGCAGTGGTGTTTATTATACTGGATGATCTCATTTTGATGTACAGTAGCTGCAACTCTAAGATGCAGCTGTCATTCACTTTAGAATAAATGTAACATAATAAAACCACAACGTAGACACAGAACAGTATATCTTAAAGCACCCTCCTTTGATTTAATCATTGATTGAATTTTTACATAAAAAAGGTACTCATTATGCAATGTACATACTATAAATACTACTACAGTTTTACCTTAGGGATAGATGCAACGTCTATTGCTTTATTAAGCTCTTGCACTGCTTCCTTATGGTGATTCTGTCTTTGGAAAGCTACAGCTAAATGATAATAGGTTTCAAACAGCTGAAATACACAACCAGAATCTCAAATTATTATTGAAGTTTTAGTATTGCCTAGGTTCTGAATATGTTTAGGACCGGTTTTTAATTTGTTTCAAACCAATTAAACTGCCTTTTTACCATTTCTCTTGGGCAATCGTTGTTTCACACATTTGTATTCTAAAATATTTTAAAATTCATTCCCTCAGCTACTCCCTAGGGACTATTTATTTCAGGCTAGATTCTTAGCTTAACTCCATTGAAATAAATGGAGTTATGCCACTTTACGTCAGCTGAAGGTCTGGCCCTTCAATGATTATCTGGAACATTAAAATACATTGCCCAGAAAAGAACTATAATATCATTAATATTTCACATTACAAAATCAGTAGTCCCTCTAATAAGCTACAAGAGAAATATGTTGTATATCACCTAAATTAATTTAAAATACTGCAAACTGAACACAAAACTAAGCAGGCCCCATATTAATAAAATGGCACAGTTGTAAATCTGCAGAGGTAAGAACAGGTGCAAATTTCCTCGCTCCTAAAATTCTGAAAGATGCAGCTGTCTCTAAAGCCTGGCTGAGAAAATAATTTAATCCTCAACCAAACAGCATAACCAACCTGCATTAATTTATTTCAGGTTTCTAAAGACAGGTATTTGTAGTTGCAATGAATAAACATATGTCAGCACCACTGACCGGGCCGTTAAAAGTCTGGTCGGCAGTGCTGCAGGTCTAAGGCAGGCTAGTCCCTACCTGTCCTGGCACCACACTGCGCCCTGGAAGCAGCCAGCAGGTCCAGCTCCTAGGCAGGGGGCCACCAAGCTCCGTGCACTGCCCCTACCCCAAGCACCAGCTCCGCACTCCCACTGGCCCCTCCCACACTCTGAGTCCCTCATTTCTGGACTCACCCTGGAGCCCACACCCCCCGTTAGAGTTCTCACCTCCTCCCTCCCGCACCCCAACGCCCTGCCCCTGCCCCGTGAAAGTGAGTGAGGGTTGGGGAGAGTGAGCCACAAGGGAGGGGGAATGTAGTGAGCAGGGGACGGGGCCTCGGAGAAAGGGTGGGGCTAGGATGTTCGGTTTTGTGCAATTAGAAAGTTGGCAACCCTACAGTGGAGTCAGTAGGAGTTTTACCATTTACTTGAATGGGGTCAGAATTTAATCCTATGAGGGAATATATTACTGCACCTTTTGAAGGCTGTAACCAGCTCTCCCCCAAGTACTCTATCTGATGCACAAAGGGCCCATCCCATCAGATATGTCAACATGGCAGGGATGACATCACTGATAGTAGCATGGCTCTCCACCACTACCTTGTGCTCTCCAGCACAACCATGCATCAATAAGCTAACAGTTCTGCCTCTCTCTTTCATCTGACCAGACAGTGTGCTCTCTCAGCTTCCCTGGCATCTAGTCAGATAAACGTGGGTCAAACATATAATTCAGTTATATGTTCTTAAAATATAATACATTCACATGTTGGTGTTATCCAAATGAAGGCTCCAGTCCTGCAACCAAATCCAGATGAGCTCTTGCACACATGTAGTGCCCTAGTGATATTGAGGGTCCATCCACAAAGATCTGATTGCCGAACTGGAGCCTGCCATTGTATCATTTTGTAAAACAACATTTGTCCAGTACTGTCAATCCTGAATGTTCAAAAGTCATGAGCAAAGTCTCCCAAAATCATGTGATTGAATTCAAAGTCATGAGACTTTTTTTAAATGATTCTTTTTATTTGCCTTCTGGTTATTGAGCTTTTCGGGTTCCCATTTTCTCTGCAAAGGTGACGGTTAGAAACTTTTTTTTTTTAATGAAAGCTGATATTTTCACATAATCACATCACTTCAGAAGCTGGGATTTTAAGAAAGACCATCTATTAGAAGACTTGTAAGAAAATTGCAAGAGCTGACAATCCTGATCGTCACTTGAGAAATATTTTTTAAATTACCAGTTGTGAATAGTAAGGACCAGGCTGAAAGTCTTTAGGAAGTTCCTCTTTGCTCAAAGTTTTCAAGAGTGCTGTATAATGTTCAACAACCTGAAAGCAAAAAACATACATGGCAAAATGACCTAAAGCCAGCATCAGACTCTGGGAGTTTTTGTGAGTCAGAAATGAGAAGCACTGCAGAGTGCAAACGCTGAACTCAGCTCCTCCGGATTCCAGGCTCAACCTCATCTGCCTATGAGAACACATGACAGAGCACAAATAGCCACAAATTAGGGCCACAGCAAAGTTACCATTGTCCTGGGTTACTTGCTGTGGCTGGGATGAAGAACACTTCTTGCTAGTGTCAGAGGGGTAGCCGTGTTAGTCTGGATCTGTAAAAAGCAACAGAGAGTCCTGTGGCACCTTTAAGGCTAACAGATGTATTGGAGCATAAACTGTCGTGGGTGAATGCCCACTTCGTCAGCACTTAGGCCTTGTCTACACTACGAGAGTAGTTCGATTTTACTTAAATCGAATTTTTGGAATCGATATTGCAAAGTCGAACGTGTGTGTCCACACTAAGGACAGTAATTCGACTTTGTGAGTCCACACTAACGGGGAAAGCGTCGACATTGGAAGTGGTGCACTGTGGTCAGCTATCCCACAGTTCCCGGAGTCCCTGCTGCCCATTGGAATTCTGGGTGGAGCCGCAAATGCCTTCTGGGTAAAAAAAAGGTGTCCAGGGTGCTTTTGGGTAACTGTCGTCATCCGTCCATCACTCCCGCCCTCCCTCCCTGAAAGCGCCGGCGGGAAATCAGTTCGCGCACTTTTCTAGTCAGTGACAGCGCGGACGCCACAGCACTGCGAGCATGGAGCCTGCTGCAACCATCACTGCAGTTGTGGCCGCTCTCAACGCCTCGCAACTTATCATACACCTTTCCCTGAGGCAGATGCAGAAAAGTCAGGCGAGGAGGCTACGTCAACGCGGTGATGGCCTGAAGTCTGAGAGTAGCACAGACCTCTCAGAAAGCAGGGGACCCAGCGCCGAGAACATCACGGTGGCAATGGGTCATGTTGATGCCGTCGAAAGGAGATTCTGGGCACGGGAAACAAGCACTGAGTGGTGGGACCGCATAGTGCTGCAGGTCTGGGATGAATCCCAGTGGCTGCGAAACTTTCGCATGCGGAAGGGAACTTTCCTGGAACTTTGTGAGTTGCTGTCCCCTGCCCTGAAGCGCAATGACACCCGGATGCGAGCAGCCCTGACTGTCCAGAAGCGAGTGGCCATAGCCCTGTGGAAGCTTGCAACGCCAGACAGCTACCGGTCAGTCGCGAACCAGTTTGGGGTGGGCAAATCTACCGTGGGGGTTGTTGTGATGCAAGTAGCCAAGGCAATCGTTGATGTACTGCTGCCAAAGGTAGTCACCCTGGGAAACGTGGAGGCGATCATAGATGGCTTCGCAACGATGGGATTCCCAAACTGCGGTGGGGCCATAGATGGAACTCACATCCCTATCCTGGCACCGGAACACCAGGCCAGCCAGTACATTAACAGAAAGGGCTACTTTTCCATGGTGCTGCAAGCACTGGTGGACCACAGGGGACGTTTTACCAACATCTACGTGGGATGGCCGGGCAAGGTTCATGACGCTCGTGTTTTCAGGAACTCTGGTCTGTTTAGACGGCTGCAGCAAGGTATTTACTTCCCGGACCACAAAATAACTCTTGGGGATGTGGAGATGCCTATAGTCATCCTCGGGGACCCAGCCTACCCGCTAATGCCCTGGCTCATGAAGCCCTATACTGGCGCCCTGGACACTGAAAAAGAACTCTTCAACTACCGGCTGAGCAAGTGCAGAATGGTGGTGGAGTGTGCTTTTGGCCATCTCAAGGGGAGATGGAGAAGCTTACTGACTCGCTGTGATCTCAGCGAAACCAATATCCCCATTGTTATTGCAGCTTGCTGTGTGCTCCACAATCTCTGTGAGAGCAAGGGGGAGACCTTTATGGCGGGGTGGGAGGTTGAGGAAAATAGCCTGGCTGCTGATTACTCACAGCCAGACAGCCGGGCGATTAGAAGAGACCAGCGGGAAGCGCTGTGCATCCGGAAGGCTTTGAAAGCAAAGTTCCTGAGTGAGCAGGGTAACCTGTGACTTTAAAGTTTGTGTATTGAGAAGCTAAACCTGCCCCCGTTTCTTTGCCCAGTTAATGTTGACTATCCTATCCAGTTACATACCCCCTTCACCCCACTTCCAACACACGTTTCAAAATAAAAATAGTTCTACTTTGTTAAAGCACACCGTTTTCTTTAATACTGTATTCGCGGGAATTTTTTAAAACTGGGACGCAGACTGTGGTGCGGAGCGGGTGTACTGTAGTGGCGCGAATGCAGCTTCTAAACTCAAGGATTGACAGGCTCCGCTGCGGTGGGATGGTTGTTTCAACGGAGCCTGTCACCCCTCCTGATAGGGACTGTGTGTATGGGGGGGGTCTATGTGACTTTGTGGCAGGGGGAGGACGGTTACAGATCCCCTGCTGTGTGGCTCTGTGATCCTGCCTAAGGACCGCCGCTTAAGATCTGTAACTGCCCTCCCCTGCCACAAAGTCACAGAGCAACCCACCCCCCACCACATAACATGAAAACAACCTCCCAGACTAACCAGGGTAACTAGTCACTGCATCACTGCACTATGTATGTGCCCTGCTGCTGTGCCTGCCCCCGACTATATACCCTGCCAAAGGTGACTGTCCTGTCGAATTACCAACCCCCTATCCCCCCCTCCTCCAAAAGAACATGATGGAAACAGTAGTTAACAGAAACGTATTTTTTATTATCAACCAAACATGGAACTGGGAAAGTGAAACTTGGACGGGGGCTTGTGTCAGGCGGGAAGGAAAGAACTTGTCAAATTTTGGGGAATGAGAGCCTTCTGCTGCTCGAGCTCTCTGCAGGGGTGGAGTGAGAGTTAGCAGGGACTCTGCCGCCTCTCCTTCTGTGCACTTTGGGTGAGGGGAGTATGGGACTTGGTGGCGGGGGAGGGCGGTTAGAGATGGACTGCAGCGGGGCTCTGTCCTCCTGCCTCCGTTCCTGCAGAACATCCACAAGGCGCCGGAGCGTGTCCGTTTGCTCCCTCATTAGTCCAAGCAGGGTTTGAGTCGCCTGCTGGTCTTCCTGACGCCACCTCTCCTCCCGATCCATGTTGGCTTGGTGCATTCGGGTCAAGTTCTCCCGCCACTGGGTCTGCTGTGCTGCCTGGGCTCTGGAGCAGGCTATAAGCTCCGAGAACATGTCCTCCCGTGTCCTCTTCTTCTTATGCCTAATCCGCGCTAGCCTCTGGGAGTGTGATGACAGGCTAGGTTGTGAGACAGTCGCAGATGGGGCTGTGGGAATGGGAAAAAGGGAGTGAATTCCTCAGAAAGATAAATGTAGTTGTGAACAAAGAACATAGTCTTTCTCTGTTAACAAGACCATGCACAGCACCTATCACATGCGCACTCAGCACAAGGTCGAATTCTCGGCCTTCGCATTCAGTGCCTGGGGTCTTCTACAGCACATTTGAGAAGCCTCTCAGGAGAACGGAATTTCTGTTGCAGGCAGACATGGTAAGCCGTAGACTTGTGGCAGCTTAAAACTTTAATATTAGCAATGGCCTCATTTCACATTGAAATCAATGTCGGTCCCTGCTGCCAGCAATTCGGCAAGCAGGAAGTCTGCTCCTGTCCCACACCCTCGCGGCTGTCCCCGGGAACGATCCCTTTCGGCTGCCCCTCTCCCGCCTCCACCGCGTGGCTGCAAACCAGCGGTTACAGTTCTGTAAAGGAACGGCAAAGCAGTCCCAACACTAACATTCCCCTACCTCATTCAAAGCAGGTCATCATGAGCGACATCACCCTCATGAGGATCTCTGACAGCGAGAAAGAGAGAATGCTCCGGGAAAGCCTGCAAAGACCAGGGCCGTATGCCGCCATGCTGTGCAGAGCAATGATTCCAGAGTACTTGATAGTCTCGTGGCGTGGCAACGTGTCCTACTACGGAGGACCCAATAAGGCCGCTCTCCCCAAGAACCTAATGCAGCGGATTTCCAATTACCTCCAGGAGAGCTTCCTCGAGATGTCACAGGAGGATTTCTGCTCCATCCCCGGACATATAGACCGCATTTTACTGTAGCTGCTGTAGCAGTGACTAACCAGTAGAGCGGCTTGGGCAGGACAATCATGCAAAACCGGACATTGCTAGATTTTTTTTCAATAGTTGCACTGCCCATGACTGAACCGTTAAGCTAATCAAACTAATCATGAGAAACCCATTTTTTAAATTGTTAATATTCCTGTTCTGTTACAAATAAATGTTTAGATTTTTACAACACTTACTGGCTGATCCTTCCCCAGATTCTGTGTCCGGGGTAACGGCTGGGGAGGGTTGGTAGGGGATCTCTGTAAGGGTGATGAAGAGATCCTGGCTGTCGGGGAAATCAGCGTTGTGAGCGCTGTCGACTGCCTCGTCCTCCTCATCTCCTTCCTCATCTTCCCCGTCCGCTAACATGTCCGAGGATCCAGCCGTGGACACTATCCCATCCTCAGAGTCCACGGTCACTGGTGGGGTAGTGGTGGCGGCCGCACCGAGGATGGAATGCAGTGCCTCGTAGAAACGGGATGTCTGGGGATGGGATCCGGAGCGTCCGTTTGCCTCTTTGGTCTTCTGGTAGCCTTGTCTCAGCTCCTTGATTTTCACGCGGCACTGCGTTACATCCCGGCTGTATCCTCTCTCTGCCATGTCTTTAGAGATCTTCTCGTAGATCTTTGCATTCCGTCTTTTGGATCGCAGCTCGGAAAGCACGGACTCATCGCCCCACACAGCGATGAGATCCAAGACTTCCCGATCAGTCCATGCTGGGGCCCTCTTTCTATTCTGAGATTGCACGGCCATCACTGCTGGAGAGCTCTGCATCGTTGCCAGTGCTGCTGAGCTCGCCACGATGTCCAGACAGGAAATGAGATTCAAACTGGCCAGACAGGAAAAGGAATTCAAATTCAAATTTTCCCGGGGCTTTTCCTGTGTGGCAGTTCAGAGCATCCGAGCTCGTACTGCTGTCCAGAGCGTCAACAGAGTGGTGCACTGTGGGATAGCTCCCGGAGCTATTAGCGTCGATTTCCATCCACACCTAGCCTAATTCGACATGGCCATGTCGAATTTAGCGCTACTCCCCTCGTCGGGGAGGAGTACAGAAGTCGAATTAAAGAGACCTCTATGTCGAACTAAATACCTTCGCGGTGTGGACGGGTGCAGGGTTAATTCGATGTAACGGCGCTAACTTCGACATAAACGCCTAGTGTAGACCAGGCCTAAGTCTTAAAGGTGCCACAGGACTCTCTGTTACTTCTTGCTAGTTAACTGAGTCAGCATATCTAATGTGAATAAGACCCCCCTTCCCAACGAGGGTCTCCCATCCCTGCCCCGACCCAGCCGGGGATTGCTTAGTCTTGGGAGGGGGTCCCCATCCCGCCCGGCCCCTGCCCAGCGCCCCGTGGCGGAGTCACCTCGCTCCAGCGCATGGCCCGCTCGCAGGCTACCGCGGAGCGCAGTTGCGCCTCGGCCCGCGCCCGCGCCCGGGTTAGGACCGCCGCCGCCGCCGAGGAAGAGGGGAAGGAAAGGGCGGGGCTCGAGGCGGGGACTTGCGGGAGGCAGTAGGGCCTGGCCGAGGCCATGGACGGCCGGACGTGGGCCACGGGCCACGCGGAGCTCCGAGCTGCGCCAGGCGGCCCGCTGCGCTGGGGACAATAGGCCGCGTTTCCATGGCACCGGGAGGGCGGGGCCGCAGGGGGTGAGAGCTGAGGCTGGGCCCTGGGAGCGTTTCACCCCGAATCTGCCCCGCAGCCTGCTCCTCTGCCCGGGCCCCCGGCGCCAGGCCGCTCCCCGCTGCAAGGCGCTGGCCGGGGCAGCCTGTCCAGTACCCCTGCCGGACGGGTAGGTGGGTGGGTTTGTTGCTGACTGGAGGATGACGCTAGTTTCCTTCCTTCGGCTCGGGGTGGGAGGGGGAGCCTTTTCCCCCCAGGACAGAGTCACTTTATCTCCTCGGGAAGGCAGCTGCACAGGCCGATCGTCTCAATCACAGCTGGCTTGATCCCTGCGCCCCCGCTCACTTCCCGCTGAGCTTTGTGATCTGCCTTGTCCACAGCGGGGCGTAAATATCCAAATGTTGTTGTTAACCCCCTTCGTCTCTTCCTCTCCCCCCCCCCCCCCCAATCACTGAAACCATCCTTCCCTGAAGGGCAGGGAGTATTGACTGAATAAGGAGTGCAGGACTGGGTCCCAGGTACTTATAAACCATCGTTAATAGGGTATATTGCTATGCAATAATGAGTACCCCACATAATCCAAACTCATTCTTTCTAAATCTTCGCAAAAAAATTATTGGAATATATTTGATATTGACTGACTCTCCTTGCTGTTATTTATCAGCAGGCTTTGGCTGGCCATTTCCTAAATTTCCATAACTGTCTCATCCCACAAACCCAAACATCCTTGCCCTGCCCCTTACGCCAAGGACCGCCCCTTCTCTGAGGCCACGCCCCTCACTCCATTTCCACCTTCCTTCCCCCACTCGCTCTCACTTTCACCAGGCTGGGGCAAGAGTGCATGCTCTGGGAGGGAGTTTGGTTTGGGGCTGGGGCATGAGGGGGGTTCAGGATATGTGCTCTGGGAGGGACTTTGGATGCAGGCTCTGGGCTGGGACAGGGGGTTGGAGTGCAGGAGAGGGTGAGGGGTGCAGGCTTCAGCCAGGCAGCACTTACCTCGGGCGGCTCCCGAAAGCAACCGACACATCCTTCTGGCAGTAGTTCCTAGGTGGGGAGCCATGGGGTCTTCGCGTGCTGCCCCTGCCCACTGGCGCTGCCCCCGCAGCTCCCATTGGCTGCAGTTCCAACGAGAGCTGCAGAGTCAGGCCTGCCCCCCCAGGACGTGCAGGCCACTTCCGGGAGCGATGTGGGGCCACGGCAGGCAGAGAGCCTGGCTTAGCGCTGCTGCAATGCTGGAATTTTAACATTTTGAAATCTCCTGGATTGGCTGCAGCAGGAGATAGAGTCCGATTCCGGGAGACTCCTGGCAAAACCGGGAAGGTTGGCAACCCTATTACTACCACATTCCAGTGAAGAAATGGAGAATTAAGCTGTTATTCTGAAGGTTTATCTATGTTCCATCATTACTTCTCAGCCTAATAAATAACCAGCATGAAGAAAATGAGTTGGTATGCACAGTTCCCTTAGAAGAATTTCATCTATCATTGTGCATTATTACATTAAAATGTTTTTAATTTGTTCAGTTGAACTATTACATGGATATTCTACTTTATTTTGTTATACGAGCAATAACAGGCTGTGGGTGTGGTCTGAGCTAGTGGTGAGAGTCAGAGCCAAGAGTTGGAGTCTGAAGTCAACAACCAGAAGCCAGTAACAACAGCCAAGGGTCAGAGGTGGAATCAGGAGCAGAATAGGAATGAAGTAGAAGTAAGGCTGGAGTAAGGCAGGCATAGGAGTAATCACAGCTGCAGGCATAAGCATTGAGCAGCAGCCAGTAACTTGTTGCTGCTGGGCTTAAGAGAACACCTGAGAGCTAGCTGTAGGACTTCATTTAACAATAGGTGTGTAGTACCTTTGAAAATCCCTCTAGGTGTCTGTCTACATCTTTAGGTGCCTAAATACCTTTACAAATTTGGCCTTAGGTGTGCAGGGTGCTTGAGAATTATCAGTGCTTAGAGCTGAGGATCACACTTCATCTTACTTGTATATGCATATGTCAGAATTGGTCCTTGTGGACCTGACAATGAGCATGGTGATGGGTTGGAAAAGATTCTCATCTGATCTGCTTCAGGAAGGTTTTTTCTAAAAACTACAAGTCAGCTGCCAGTGTGTCGTGGGATAGTGTTTCTCCACATGTTTCAATCTCTTTTCAGTGGCTTCAATTTTCCATCAAATTCATTCACTTAATAAGAATGTGATCCAACTCTGATGTCTGGACCACCAACATTTCTCTTCTAGAATGTTTTGCATCTTCTCTCATTTGGCCTTTAACTCCTGCAATAAGTTTATCGCTTGGTCTTATTGAGAAGTGGCAGGCTGACTCCGCTCAGTCACCTTGCTGCTTAGCTATTGGGGTGTTCCTTAGAAAGAAACCTGAAAAACACGATTTCTTCAATCACTTCTCTGCATGATTAAGTTGTTCATAGTTTTATATGCCATGAATGTTACAAATGAGTTTAAAAATGTGGCCGAATAAGATTGTCTTTTAAATTGTTTGTAGGCATTTCCTTAAACTGTGACTGTCTCAGCTGATTTTGTAGCTACCTCTTTTCTCCTTATATCCCATCATGCTTTCTAAAGAACTGGTACAATATTAATAATCCTTATGAAAAAAGGTAATGTACATGTGTATTGGCTGCTTTTCAAGTGTAGGTATCTTGGCCATTTTCATTTTTCAAAATATCAAAGTTCACATGTGGCATTTCTCACAGCAGGATCTGAGCTCCTTCCCAAACATTTTAAAATTAAATCCATTTATAAGTTACATAAACATGGGTGCAGCATTTGAGAATGTGCCCTTGTGCTTATTGAGTTTTAGGCATACAGTTCTGGGATGGCTTAGCCTTTTTATGTTTTTATTTTTATACATATGTATTTGAATTTGTGCCTCAGTATTATACACATACCATTAGTTGGTCTGGATAATTTAGATCTTAAATGTCACAAAATTAATGGAAATGAGCAGAACTATCCATTAGCTGATTTGTTTTACATTTCCACATTAGCTATTGACACATTAGCTATTGACACTTGTGCCCAAAATCACAAAGGGGCTTAGGAATTGCAGTGCATAACTTTTTGGCACCTAGCCACCCAGTGGAATCCACAAACCCTGATTTAGGTGACTAGGCTCTCTGAGTAATGAATCACAGAATATCAGGGTTGGAAGGGACCTCAGGAGGTCATCTAGTCCAACCCTCTGCTCAAAGCAGGACCAATCCCCAGAAAGATTTTTACCCCAGATCCCTAAATGGCCCCCTCAAGGATTGAACTCACAACCCTGGGTTTAGCAGGCCAATGCTCAAACCACTAATGCCTGGGAAAAGATAGACAACTAATAACACTGCTCTACAGCCAAAATGCTTCTGAAATAAATGTAGTCAAACTTTACTAATTCTGGGTCATCGAGAACGAAAATGATGCTTAAAATTGTTGATTGGCTCTAGTTTTCAAGATATGCTATTGGGTCAGTATATACGACCCTTGACTTGGGAATGGCGGAGGATAAGTGAGTTATAAAGGGAAGGGATCTCAATTTAAACCAGAAATGACTAAAATGCATCTTTGACTGGATCTATGAATAAATCTATGACTGGGTTTGGACAGTACTTGCTTTTTAGGCAAAACAATGAATGATGCAATCTGAAGCTGGTATTGCATCATACATGATATGAATTGCATCATGTTATTCCTAGAAGTCATGGATGATGCAATCATAACGAAGCTTACATCACTCTGCTGAACAAATTGCCCTATATCAGCTCTAGAAATCATACAGTGTCGTGCTCTCTTATTTGTCAGTGTTTGATTTTGCAAAGGGACACATTTCTGTTTAGCCAAAGTGAGCAGAGATGCCTCGTACTTGTGTGAACAGTGCAGATAACTTCTGCTATGTTTGTGGTGAAATGACTTTTGCATCACAAAAGCGCAGTATAACCACTATGGTTAAGAAAGCCTATCTATCTAAGAAAGCCTTTATTTTGGCTGCAAAATTGGAGATCAGGACAAGAGGTGGGCCCCACACATATGCTGCAACACTTGTGCAACAAATCTTCGCCAGTGGTTGAACAGGAAAAGGAAATCTATGCCTTTTGCAATGCCAATGATTTGAGAGAGCCAACAGATCATACCAGCAATTGTTACTTCTGCATGGTGCCTCCAGCTGGGAAAGGTGTGTCAAAGAAGAAAAAGTGGACTGAGCATTATCCAAACATTCCATCAGCTATACGCCCAGTACCCCACGGAGAAGGACTGCTGGTTCCTGATGCACCAGAATCATTCTCACTTAAGTCAGATGAGGAAGAGGATGAAACTTCTGGTCCTGAACCATCAATGTCACAGGACCCACATTTTCTCCCATCCTCCTCCTCTGAAACACACCTCATAACACAAGGTGAACTGAATGACCTTGTCAGGAATTTGGAACTACCCAAGAGTAAGGCAGAGCTGTTGGGCTCCAGACTATAGCAGTGGAATCTCCTGGCAGGTGATGTTAGGATTTCCATGTTCCGTGACCGTCAAAAGGATCTTGTCCCATTCTTCTTCATGGAAGGTGATCTTGTAGCCTGCAACAACATCGATGGTGTGATGGCAGCCCTCAACATCATTCACAATCCAGATGAGTGGAGACTGTTCATTGATTCATCGAAGACGAGTCTTAAAGCTGTTTTACTGCATAATGGCAATGTTTTGCCATCAATTCCAGTTGGTCATGCAGTCCATATGAAGGAAACCTATGACAACATGAAACAACTTTTAAGGTGCATAAACTATGACCAACATCAGTGGCAGCTTTGTGGCGATTTGCAGGTTGTTGCTCTCTTGCTTGGTCTGCAGACTGGATACACAAAGTACTGCTGTTTTCTCTGCGAATGGGATAGTCGTGCAAGAGATTCCCACTACATCAAGAAAGATTGGCCACTCCAACAGTCATTGGAGCCTGGGAGGAAAAGTGTTCAGCATCCACCACTTGTTGAATCAAGGAAGATTTTGTTACCACTCTTACACATCAAGCTGGGTCTGATGAAGAAGTTTGTCAAGGCCATTGACAAAACACAAGCAGCTTTCAAGTACCTCCGTGGAAAATTTCCAAGGTTAAGTGAAGCTAAGATAAAGGAAGGTGTCTTTGTTGGTCCTCAGATCGTGAACTTCTTCGACATGATGCATTTAACCATGCACTGCGTGGCAAGGGAAAGACGGCATGGAAAGCCTTCCAGTTTGTGGCAATAAATTTTCTTGGAAACAACAAGGCAGACAACTACAGGTTGTTGGTGGAAAACCTCCTCAAGGCATACAAAAGCCTTGGTTGCAACATGTCACTAAAGATACATTTTTTGCACTCACATCTAGATTTTTTTCCACCGAACTGCGGAGCAGTGAGCGACGAGCACGGCGAGGGATTTCACCAGGACATTGCAACAATGGAGAAACACTATCAGGGCAAATGGAGTCCATCAACGCTTGCAGACTATTGCTGGACAGTGACAAGAGATGCTCCATTTAATGAATACAAGAGACAAGCCAAGAAGCGCCGAGTAGACACTGAATAGGAATAAACTATGTACATAATAGTTTTTTGCCTTTTGTTTCATTGTATGTGTGTATATATATCTCCTCAATATATGTTCCATTCTATATGCATCCAAAGAAGTGGGCTGTAGTCCACGAAAGCTTATGCTCTAATAAATTTGTTAGTCTCTAAGGTGCCACAAGTACTCCTGTTCTTTTTATTTATATAACCCTTTTGCTGATTTTTAAAGTGTTACATAAACAGGACAGGTGAAATAGTATCATGTAAAGCAACCATAAACAAACGAAAAGACCTAGGTTTACAATTTATGATTAAAACTCTACTATCTACACAATATACATAGACATAAAATGTAAAAACTTAAATATCTTAGAAACAGTAGCCAGTTGTTTTAATTGTCATATTTGAATTCAGCACATCAAAATACATAATAAATAACACATTTTATCTCTGAAGCAGACGACGTCTCAAAAATTGTAGACCAGTGTAATGGGATCCATAAAAGCCAACACATTAGGTAGGAACTGCCTAAGATAGCCAATAGCAGATGCCAAGGAGAGGGGTGGTGTTTCCTCAGCCCTGCCTTTCCCAGGGAGGTAGGAACTTAAATCTGGGTGAGAGGGAGGCACATATCTTTGCTTGAAATCCACAGCCAAGAACCCTCCCCTGAATCAGTCCCCTAAGCTGTTTCTTGTAAGAATGGTGGTGGTGCATGCAAAGCCCTGCACAAAGTGGCCAGGAATTGGCAGCTTCCCTTATAACTTTTACCCCAGTAGTTAAGGCACTAATGTGGGATGTTGGGAGACCCTGGTTACCCCTCCCCTGCAACCAGAAGGGATTTGAACGTGGGTTTCCTCCTCATGAGAGTGCCCTGACTACAGGGAGATGGGATCTTCTGATATGGGTGCCTCTCAACTTTTCCTCTTTAAGTTATTGCACTTTGTATAAATAATTAAATATGCATTTGGCCAAAGAGGATGATTCTATAGTCCAGTGGTAAAGGGATTCAGCTGAGAGATGGGAAAGTGATGTTCAATTCCCTTCTCATCAGGCAGCAAGGGAATTTGAACTTGGGTCTCCCACCTCCCAGGTGAATGCCCTAACTATTGAGCTAGAGATTATAAAGAAGGCAGCTGCTGCTGCCTCCTCCCCCACCAGCTGTTTTGTATGGAGTTAGGCAGGTGTGCTTTTAAAATGTCTACCAGATCAGGAACACCTTGGTTTAAGCATCCCACTGGGGCTTAGGTGTGAGACAGGCACCCAGGCCTCTATACCAAGTCATTGTGTGCATGCCCAGTGGCAGAAACTTAGCAGCTAGGGGAATTTTACAGCAAAAATTTAGGCACTAAGAGATTTTGGGCACCTCTAGAGTTAGACAGCAGGAGTTTTGAGGTGCTCGGTGGTACCTAAATTTGGGGGATTTCAGTGCCTAAAGTGTGAGGAATGCACCTAAGTCCTTGTGTGGATCTGGGTCTTAGTCACAAACATCTCAAAATTACTTTATTTACATGGTTCTGTCTCCAGCATGAACACACACATAGATCAATATCTCTTTAAAATCAGGGAACCAAGATGTTAGAATATGTGGAGATACTGCTTCTCCAGTGTTTTCTAGCATCTCCCCTCTCCTTCCTGGCAGCATAGTGTAATTATGTGTGGTACTGCCATTGGTTCCCCAAAAAGCAGCTACATACTTTTATCTACTTTGTAGGGGATAATTTCTCAGGCAAGTAAGTTTCATTTTCCTGTTTCGGATGGTTAATTGTATATCTTGGTGCAGAGTTGACCGGTTCAGCCCTGTCTTGGCTGAAAGTATAATCCTGTTTTTGTTATTAGTTTGTGATGCTCTCACATGACCTGGTTACAAAAATCATGTGTCAAGCATGCTTGTGCAGCCACACTCACCTGACTAATTGTGTTTGTATCAGTGCAATTAGGGACAATGTAGGTGGCTGTTCCATATTGTCTAAATGCGGGAGAGAGTGCTAAGAGGACTCACCAGCACTCAGAGCAGCAGCAATAGCATATGGGACTGTGTGCTTTTGGATATTCTGCTACACAGAGCTGCAGAACTGGCCAAATTGGTTACATGGAGGGTCCTGTACACACTGGGGACAAAAAAGAGGGTAAAACCAGTTACATAAAGACAATGTTGTGTTAGACTACGTCGGTAGCTACAGCAAAACACAATTACCTGCCATGGTTGCTGATCAAATATTAACCATGCTGTCGGTGGACAAAAAACTAAGTTAGAGTCAACTAGAAACTGACTAATTACAAATTTAGGCCCCAAGCCTGCAGACACTCACCTGCTTAACTTTAAGCACAAGAGTTGCGCAAACTTCAGTTCGTCAGGTCAGCCGTTGTAATACATAACAAGCCAACACTAAACTAAATCCATTTAAGTTACAAGGCAAGAAACCAATCCAGCCAATTAGCAGAATACATTTCATTCAAACTTACTCTTGAGTATGTGGAAATTTAACTCATACAACAAAGTGTCATTGTGTGAAGAATAATCTTCATTTTCCTGTCTACGGACGGGAACTAGAATTGCCTACAAATGAAGTAGTTCAAATGGAGTTAATCAAAAAGTGAGCACTTAAATACAGCAACTACCTTTAAGATGAAAATTGTGGTGCCTGCATCAAAGGTAGAAGATGCAGGAGTGTCATCTTTGCCCCAAATTGTAATGTAGAGCTTGAGAGCACATAGGCAGGTCATTGTAGGACATGGAAGCAATTTGCCTTGGAGCAAACCTGATTGGCAGTAATTACACCCTGTTTGATGCCCCAGTGACTGAAGAGGTGATTAAGTAAAAAAGAGGGGAGGGAAGTTATACTGTGGTTAACTGAGACTCAAAGGCCTGAACTATAATTTAGCATACTGAATAAAAATTATTACCAGGTGCTTTGAATTATGCTTTAACCCAATCAGATCACATTGCTCCCGTACAGAATGAAGGGAAGCAAGCAAAACCAGTGTTTTATGTTTTCCTGCAATACTCTGTGATCAATACTTCCAGTACCTGAGCAAAAGGGATAAATTAATTGGAACAAGAGTTCATATATTCTTATCTTACCAACTGAAGATGAAGAGTACTAGGAAGCCCTTTCTGTTCCTAATAACAGTAACTTTTAGAAAATAATCAATTTACTAATATAAATCATTATTGAGGAGATACATTTCATTGTATTCTTCAATTCTATGTGCACCTACAGATCTGTTGATTGGTAGAATGCATTAATCTCAGTAAATAAATTTTATAGCTAGAGATCTTTGATGAATCTTGGTGTTGTAAAGTGTACAGTTGAAAGAGCATTTATCACAAAAGCATAGCATAGGATTATGAAAATAAGACTAACTGGAAGATCCTGGACAATTAAAAAAAATCATATTATGCACTAAATCACATTTTAAGCCCTGCAACTCACCTAGTTAACATTGCCCATCTACATACAACATTGTGCAGCATTTCCCCCTGTGATGCTCTGTACCTTGAAGGAACACCCTACACCCCCATGTTCATCCTTATAATATGATTGTGTGGTATCCAATGCAAAGTTTGTCATGTTGTGTGTCTTCAGAAGGCTCATGATGCACTGAGCATTGTTGTTATAGGTTGTAATTTCATGTATATAGTTATGAGGCTGAAAATGTGTCCCCATGGCTTAAAACAAGCCCAGGCAAAAACTCTCCAAGAGCAGAGGTGCAGTTCACACCTCATCATGGTGTGTATGGGACAAACCCAGCCCAACCTCACAAGAACAAAGGACACTGGCCTAGGCAGCAACAAAAGATCTGTTGGACTCTCAAGTGAGTCACCCCCCTTCCTTTGGTCAGTTTGGGACTATGATGAGGTAATGCTCACCTGACTCTAAAGGGGGGGCAAACCTAAGAGGAAAGAAATAACATGATAAAAGGGAGAGATGTTTGCCATGCTCTTCCTGTCTCTTCCACCTACATCTACAGACACCACCAAGTGACTGAAACGCCGATCAAAGGGGAGAGCCTGGCTGAAGGGCAACCAGCCAGTCTGTGGTGAGAAGCATCTAAGTTTTTAAGGGCACTGAAAGTGTTAAGATCAGCTTAGAATGCATTTTGCTTTTATTTCATTTGACCAAATCTGATTTGTGCTTTGATGTATAATCACTTAAAATCTATCATTTATAGTTAATAAATGTGTTTGTTTATTCTAACTGAAGCAGTGCATTTGGTTTGAAGCATGTTCAAGACTCCCTTTAGGATAACAAGCCTGGTACATATCAATTTCTTTGTTAAATTGATGAACTCATATAAGCTTGCAGCGTCCAGCGGGCATAACTGGACACTTCAAGATGGAGGTTCCTAGGGTTGTGTCTGGGACCGGAGATATTGGCTACTGTCATTTGGTTGCACAATCCAAGCAGTGGCTGGCTGGGAGCAGCTTACATGCTAAAGGCTGTGCAGGAACAACCCGGGAGTGGGGGTTCTCACAACAGAGCAGGGCAAGGCTGGCTCCCAGAGTCAAGGATTGAAGTGACCTAGCAGATCACCAGTCCAGATAACACCAGGGGAACGTCACACACCCCTCCTCCTCTAGAGTAAAAATAAGATATTGAATCAGTGATCCATATTGGAGAGCCTAGGAACTATAGACTGGAATAGCAGAATTGTGATGCCTCCAGTCATGCCTTTGTACAGAGCAGCAGGTTTCTCCTATTTAATATTAATCAATTGAATAAGATTCTACCATAGAAAATGTCCTAAGAAAATTAGGAATCTCCCAGAACAGAGTATCCTGTCATAAAAAATTGCAACAAAACTGTAAGCACTTACCAACATCATTTACAAATGTAAAAGTCTTTAGTGATTCATCACCAATTTCATGACACAATGTCTCTACTTTAAAAACCCATAAAGATACATTTTCCCACATCATCATATTTGGTCCATTTCCCTGTCAGCTTCCACAATAGCTTTGTAAACTATGTACCACTGACATGTTTGGGCCTCTGGTCTGGGGTCAGGTAAACATGAAGTTTGCTGATCCCTTCTTTCATTTTCCAAACCCTGGTCTCTGGTGCATCTTCTATGTCTATGAGTTATAGCTCTATGCAGGAGCAGAGATGCTGTTTGCTCACACAGGGTGTCATAGGTTTCACCCCCACTCTGGACTTTAGAGTACAGATATGGGGACCTGCATGTGAACCCCTAAACTGAATTACCAGTTTAGATCTGGCTTTGCTGCCACCACTCCCAAGTTCTAACTCCTTTCCCTGGGTAGCCTTGAGAGACTTCTTCACCAATTTCCTGGTGACAACCGATCCAAACCCTTGGATCTTAACACAAGGAGAATTTAACCATTCCCCCTCCTTTCCCCCACCAATTCCTGGTGAGTCCAGATCCAGTCCCCTTGGATCTTAACACAAGGAAAAATCAATCAAGTTCTTTAAAAAAAGGCTTTTAATTAAAGAAAAGAAAGGTAAAAGAAACCCTCTGGGAGATAGCATACAAGCTGATCTCACAGACAACAGATTCAAAACTCAGGGGATGTTCCCCTGGGCAAAAACTTAGTTACACAAAAAATACCCAATTTGATTATTCCCTAATGCCCAAGACAAGTTACAAAGAAATAAACATAAACCTATTTATTTCCTTCACTAATACTCACTACTTGATAAGAGGCTGAATTCTGGAGCTTTCCCACTCCGGTCAAAACTTAAACTGACTCTAAACAAAGGAAACTTCCCTCCTTTCTTTTGAACCATCTTATCCCCCCATTGGTTCCTCTGGTCAGGTGTCAGCTAGGCTAGGTGAACTTTTTAACCCTTTACAGGTAAAAGATGCATTAACCCTTAACTATCTGTTTATGACACAGGGTTTCAGTGCTGTCTTGCAATGGTGGCTGAGAGAGGGTTTTCCCTCCTTCTCCACAGAAGTGACAAGGTGGGTTTTAGAATGTCAATATCTATATAGATCTTAGGAGAGCTACCAGAGGCAAGGGCCATTTGCACAGACCCTGTGTTTTCATACAGCTGCCAGTGACTCTGAACGTACTTTATTTAGTCAGAATTATAATATACAAAAAGATGCCTATTGTGGGTTCTAGGATCCTTTGCCATAAATTAAAAATAGTCACATAAAATAACTGAGCCAGTCACTACTCCTCACCCCAAAACCAAGCCCTTACCATGGCTCTCTGTATTAGCAAACATCAAACCTCCAGCTATCCATTGAGATATAGCCACAGCACAAGAACGTAAATGCGCTGAAGACTACCCAGAAAAAACTTCCCATCCGGCAGGTTATGGATAACGTCCCCCAACAGTGCCTGAAATTGTGAAAACCACTAAGGACCACACTGGACCACCTCACGTCTCTGTATCTGGCTAGGGACTAACAAAGTGTCTGGACCTTATCTGCTGTTCCAAACAAGCACATTATTATTGATCCAACAAGCCGCCCTCCTGGTTTTGGACTGCCAAGCAGACTTTGGACCACATTAAACTGCATTCAAATGTAACCCTTCTGCCCGTCTGAGCTGGCAGCAACAAGGGCTGAGTTCAGTATCTAGGGGTTCCATGTCAATAACGCAATGCAAAAGCGGCTCGAGACCCCAGCCAGTGACCTGGGACAATTACATACCACCCCCTGGGCTTCTCTAAGACTTCCCCTCTCGCAAGCACGGAGTCTGAGTGTAGCAAAATCCTTTTAATAAAGGAGGGAAACAATGCGGCATTGTGTTGGGAAAACACCACAAACAGGATTCATAACACAAACCATGAGCAAAAGACCCACCCCCAAGTAAGTTTGGCAGTATTCTTTTCCTCAGGGTCTTAAGTCCAGCAACCCAAAAGATCACCCAAAGTCCCAAAAGTCCAACACCCCAAAAGTCTCTGTCCCTGGTCAGTGCAGCCCCAGAGTTCAAAAGTTTATCTGCAGAGTTTTACCTCCCAGCCTGGGGGCGGGGGGAAGAGCACAGCAGTGTTAAGGGGCACCTTACATGGTCCGAGGCCAACTGCCCCACCTCTCCATGGGGTTCTGCTGCAGCCTTCACCACGAGCCACTCCACCAGCCACACTGCTCCACCAGCCGTCCCGTGAGCCGCTCCAGCCGTTTCACGAACTGCTCCTCTCCACCAGCCGCTCAGCAACATTGTTCCCGCCCCCCCCCTCCTCAGTAATTTCAGCTCTTTAATGATTTCAGTTTGGTGTAGGGGCACCTCAGTGCTGGTGCACCACTGGCCCAACATGAACTCAGCTCAGCAACCTGTAACTAGACTTCTAATAGAATTAAAATTAGCTCTGATATTCCACAGTAGAGGGAGGAGAAGGGACCATTAGCATTTCAGGCTCTCAAAGGGGGCCCATACCATCACATACAAATACCTCTCCCCAGCCTCTCTCAATTCACTAGGTTTTGGAACCCATGTCCCTTGTCTAGTGAGTGCTACTTAGTTGATGGTGAGTCCGTCTGTCATAAAACAGTTTCATTGTCCTTGATTCACATAATCAGGGTAACAACACTTTATTCTTCCTGCCCCAATAACAGAGAAACTGGGGATCCCACAGCAGCCAAAGTGACCATTTGGGCTGCTGTGGGTTCATGCTAGGCGGGGTGGGTGTGCCTATGCAAACAAGATCAGCCCCTGAAGTTCTTTTCCACAACTCACCACCAGATGTCAGGGTAGAGCTCATCCTGACTCTGCTTATACAAACAAACCATGGAAGATGCAGCCATTTGATGCACAAATGGAAAATCAAAAATTATCCATCATGCGACTGTGCTGAGAACATCCAAACCATCAAACACATCATAACTCAGTGTCCCATATAGGGATTCAAAGGTGAATTTGTTGATATCCACAACATCATGGAGAAGGCCTTGAAATGGCTTATGGACCTACAACTGCTTCTGTAAAATGTTGCTCTGTGGTTGCCATATGCATGCAAGAGAGAATAGCTCAGTTGTTTCAGAGCAAAGTTCTTCCATTGTGAGAAATAATGTCACATTATTATAAAAGCACATCAGTCTGAGACAGCCCAACCTGGTGATCATAGACCACAGTGTGTGGCTTTACTCTATCCCAGTATGCTAAGGGCTCTGTCCCTTCCATAGGATCTCTCTTATCTCAATCTTCTCTTTCTCCCTCCTTCTACCCACAGGAGTCCATGTGGGCACAACTGCCGATAATATGCTTGGACGTTGTTTACTCTTGTATCCTAATTCAGTGCTTAGATTATGACCTAGTCTTTTGGGTCTTCCCAAAGGTGACACACACAGAAATTTTCAGTCCATTGCAGAAAGACTCTGGTTTTACTGAACACCAGCACTTTATCTCACTGGTGAATCATCTTAAAGGCACCCCATTTAAACCTGCTTTGTGGCAAAGGTGGGAATTAACCATTCCATCAAATAGGAAAAATGTCTTGATCCGACTTTAAAAAGGAAGCCAGTGTTGCTGGCAGGCAGGCAGAGTTGTAGGAAAGATCTATTTATTTAAGAGTAGGTTAGATAAATGTCTATCAGGGATGGTCTAGACAGTATTTGGTCCTGCCATGCGGGCAGGGGACTGGACTCGATGACCTCTCGAGGTCCCTTCCAGTCCTTGAATCTATGAATCTTTATTAAGCATGCTGGGTGGCCAGTGTTGTATGCTGGGGCTCTAGAGTTTGAGCAACACATCTTGTACTCCAGCTTGCATACACGAACCTCTGGTGCTACATCAAACTACGGTAGATCTTTCTGACCCTTTTCTCCAGTTCCATTTATCATACTACAAATGTGGCCTTAGTGCATGAGAGCCAACTCCCAAGAATTTGAGGGCCTGAATATCAGATGCCATTATAAATTCGGGGGAGGAGGGGGAGGGAGGTCTTTGTACCTGGCGAGAGTTAATAGTGAAGAACACCTAATGCTAAGAGGCAATTTTTATGGCCATAAAAAAGTCTCTCCAGAACGCTCCCACTCCCTCTTGACTCAAATTGCAAACCTAGATACCCTTCACACTCACAGCTGATTTCCTATTAGAGGGGTATCTGCTCACCATTGAAATACAGCCACATCTGTGATGGAACACTGTAGCTGTCTAACTGTGCACAGCAATACTAGACAGCAGTTTAGGGCAGTACGTGAAGATGACTAATAGGTCCTGTTGCAACTGTTAAGAGCATGTAACAGGTAAAGAGCTACTCAGAGGAAGCCATTTGCAATGCGCAACAAGGTTGATCTTACAAAACATAGGAAGTACATGACATATTAATGAGCACCATCTACTGGCGCTTTATCTATTAAATATTTGCATATATACAGATATTACTCATTTATAGAGCTCTCCTTTAACAGCAACGATGGAAGGAGATTTGCTAGGCAAAATGTAATTACTCAGATTGGATTTTGGCTTGGACACTCAGGCTAAAAACCCTATTATGGCAAATGCTGTCATAGACTGTAAATGGTCAGAACTGTAGTTTTATATCTTACCTGAATGCTTTAGCAGTGCCTCCATTAACATAGTGCTTCTCTTAACACCATGCTCAGACTATGGCTCAGCACAAACTCAGGTCTACTCATGAAAGTTAATACGGAATAAAGTAGGGTTTGAATTTAAAGCAGATTAACTATTTTCGATTAACTCTATGGTATACATTATATTCCAGCATTAGAGAGATTTATTCCAAATTAGAATTATTAAAGGCATCATCAAGCATGGGCACAAGGATGATCCGGTGAATATAGTGTACTTGGACTTTCAGAAAGCCTTTCTCAAGGTCCCACACCAAAAGCTCTTAAGCAAAGAAAGCAGTCATGGGATGAGAGTGATGGTCTGCTCATGAATCACTAGCTGGTTAAAAGATAGAAAACAAAGGGTAGGAATACATGGTCAGTTTTCACAATGGACAGAGGTAAATAATGGGGTACCCAAAAATCTGTGTAGTTCAATGTATTCACAAATGATCTAGAAAAGGGAGTAAACAGTGAGGAGGCAAAGTTTGTGCACAATAATAAATTACTAAAGATAGTTAAGTCCAAAGCTGACTGTGAAGAGTTACAACTGGATCTCACAAAATTGGGTGACTGGGCAACAAAATGGCAGATGATATTCAATGTTGATGAATGCAAAGTAATGCACACTCAAAAAATAATCCCAACTAGAACATGATGGGTTCTAATTAGCTGTTACCACTCAAGAAGGAGATCTTGGAGTCATCATGGATAGTTCTCTGAAAACATCTGCTCAATGTGCAGTGGCAGTCAAAAAAGCTAACAAAACATTAGGAATCATTAGGAAAGGGATAGATAATAAAACAGAAAATATCATAACACCACTACTTAAATCCCTGAGTACTTTTTGCAGTTCTGGTCACTCCATCTCAAAAAAGATATATTAGAATTGGAAAAGGTACAGAGAAGGGCAGCAAACATGATTAGGGATATGGAACAGCTGGAGAGATTAAAAAGACTGGGACCATTCAGTTTAGAAAAGAGAAGATTAAGGGAGGATATGATAAACATCTCTAAAATCATAAATGGTGTGGGGAAAGAGAATAGGGAAGTATTATTTACCTCTTCATATAACACAAGAACCAGGTGTCACCCAATGAAATTAATAGGCAGCAGGTTTAAAACAAATTTAAGGAAGTATTTCTTCACACAGCAAACAGTCAGCCTGTGGAACTCGTTGCCAGGGGATGTGGTGAAGGCTAAAATTATAACTGGTTTCAAAAAAGAACTAGATAAGTTCCTGGAGGATAGGTCCATCAATGGTTATTAGCCAAGAAGGACAGCGATGCAACCCCATGCTCTGGGTGGCCCTAAACCTCTGACTGTCAGAACCTGGTACTGGATGACAGGGGATGGATCACTTGATAATTGCCCTGTTCTGTTAATTCATCTGGCACCAGCCACTGTCGGAAGACAGGCTACTGGGCTAAATAGCCCATTGGTCTGATCCAGCATGGCCATTCTTATATTCTCTGTTAATCCACTTCCAGAGTGGATCAAGCTAATTCTGAATAAGGAAGTTTTAGGGCTTGTCTACACTAATAATTTTATTCAGATTAAGGTAGGATGTGAAATGAAAGCGGAATTTAAATCCTGGTTAATTCTCTGTGTGGATGCGCTTATTATGGAATATTCTTATTCTGATCTATTGTATGTAGTGTTATTGCAGCCATGTTGGTCCCAGGATATTAGAGAGACTAGGTGGGTGAGGTAATACCTTTTATTAGATCAGCTTCAGTTGGTGTGAGAGACAAGATCAAAAGCTTTTGAGCTTGTCTCTCACACCAATGAGAATTGGTCCAATAAAAGATATGACCTCATCCACCTTCCTCTGTTACTCCAAATTAGTTTAATCCATTTGGAAGTGGATTACACTAATTCAGAATCAGGAACTCTTATTCTGGACTAAGGCCATGTCTACACTTTCTGGGGATTGATGCTGCTGCGATCGATGTACCGGGGGTCAATTTAGCAGATCTAGTGAAGACCCGCTAAATCGACCACAGGGCACTCTCCAGTCGATTTAGATACTCCAGCTCCCTGAGAAGAGTAAGGTAAGTCAACGGGAGAGCGTCTCCCGTTGTTGCAGTGCAGTGTAGACACTGCAGTAAGTCGACCTAAACTACGTTGACTCACACTACATTATTCACATAGCTGGAGTAGCGTAATTTAGGTAAACTTACCCCGGTAGTGTAGACAAGGCCTAAGAGTGCCCATGCAGGGAGTTAGGTCTAGCTATTCTGGAATAACTCCCCATGTAGACAAGCCTTCAGAGGGAAGAATGCCACCTGTGTAACACTAATACCATCTTCTGCAGTGCCTGGGGTTTTCCTTGGAAATCTTTCCAAGGACTGACCAAATCCAAGCCTCCTTTGTGCGTAAGACCTGAGGAGATCACACAGTGAAGAGGCATATCTGCAGTTAAACCAATTAACTAATATTCAGCCAAAAAAAAAAAAAAAGAGGGATGTTTTAGTGTTGTTATACTCCATCTTCATGGCAAGAAACATTTGGAAAGAAGATACCATTTCACTAGGAGTGTTTTTGAGTAAAAAAGTTGAAAGAAAATACAGTAACTTCTGAATTTTAATTGCATTGTACTGGGTGGAGCTCTGTGTGCAGAGAGAAAATGGTCTGGATTGTGAATACAATTGTATGTAATTAGGAGCCACTAAAATAACCTTTGTGTAAGTGATACTGAGTTTCTAAGGATGAAGCATAACATTGTAAAATGAGAGACCTAAAATTAGGTGTAATGCCTAATGAATAATGGATAGCTGGAAGGTTTTGAAGAGTGTCTGTGGAATGCAGAGTTTCTGCTTGTTCTATGTAGCTAGAACAAAAAAGAAGCTGTCTTCAGTTCTTCAAACAACCTTAACGTTTTGAACAACACTTCAAAAATCAAATAGAAATGGGAAAATTACCTCCCTTATTAGCATTTGTGGTTTGCTGTGTTGTTTGCTGTAGTTAAAAACTCTGAATAGCCAAGGGAAAGCACAGAAAAGGCTAAAGTGCATATAAAGCTGTTAATTAATAGAAGAAAAAATAAACTCATTATCTGTGTATCTGTCTATCTCTGTGTATTTTGCTAACTAGCTAGTTCAGGGTTTTCTATAGCACCTGTCATCAGAGTATCTAAAGTCTGATCTGAATTAGTCACTATAATACATATATCTGAATTTGTGATCAGCTAAATATACATGGTTAAATATTAATTGAACAATGATCACTTATTCAGTTCAAGTATCCACAAAATATGTACAGTGTACCTAAATCTGTGATTGTTCAAATATATACACCTGTGGAAATGTCTTGCGGGAGGAATTTCATACTAGTTTCAGACTAAACACAATACACTATATTAGTACCATGCTGGTAACCGGCAGGGGACAACTGAGTTCTAACCAGATGCCTTAATTTGACTGTATTTATAAATTAGAAAGGGCTTAACAAACCCTCTGCAGGCATCAGCTTCTGAGGTTTAAGCTAATCATGGTCAGTGGAACTGAGCTCAAGACCACTCCCTAGCAGGACTCTAAAAGTGTTTTTTTAACCCAGCTGTAAATCAGCTTTAAAAAATTCCATTGAGGATACAAACCATATTAACCACTAAGTACAGTTGTCTCTCCACCCACTGAGCAGCACCAAGGCAACAAAGGAGGATTATGAAGAAAATATGTTTTAAAGAAGCCTCATTATTATAAGCATTTGTTAAATATTTTTTTTAAAATCTGTAGCCAACTTGGAACTTCACAGCAAACAGTGTGCTGCACAACAAGGACACTTGGCATTTCATGGTCTCAGTGGGGATAGAATTCAGATACTCCTATTCCAAAAGCACCACTAGAGCTAAGGCAAATCATCATTAGCTGTTAGCACTGTGGGGCCTATGATACACAGTTGAGTAGTTCTGATTTCATCTTACAGAGGGCAGAGGTACACAGAGTAGCTTGTTCATTACAATATTCTAAATTGCTCTACTTATTGTCAATAGCAACATTGAAAGTAAGTTTAAAACAAATGTGATATACACGTAGAGGACTGAGAGGAACTGAGACTGAGGAAAAATCCCTTGTCCAGGCAGCTATCAAAGAGGATGATGATGCAGACAGCATTGTTCCCTTTTACATGAATCAGAAAAAAGTATTGTGTATATTCAGGGAATATATGTTACAGTTTAAAAATGAACAGAGTTCTACTAATTCTTTATTTTTATGAATTATCTTTAAAATATTGGCACTATTGGCCACTCCAAAAAGACAATCACACCTTTGTCTGCCTGTATATAGATTAGGACATCTAAGGTATAGCCAAGTCCAATACCTTATTGAAGTTCTAGGGAAAATGACCTTTCCTATGATATGGAATGACCTTCAATTGCTAAGAGTGCAGGTGGAGTTAAAGGCTGAGCATTCATGCAGTCAGCATGCCCACATTTTGCAGGGCTTGATTTTCTGAGGTGCTGAATGTACACAACACCAATTGTTGGTGCCAGGAGCTATGGGCTCTCAGCACCTATGAAAGGTTCATATTGTACATAGTTGTCACTTTCATCCCATAGCATGAGCCATAGCATATGACTCACGGTAAGGTATGCAAAAAAAGCACTGGAGAGAGGGCATCATGGGTTACCTGCTGGTCTCGTACAAGCAGGTGGCAGGTAATGCATATTGAGCTCCTGCTCCTTCTCTCATGTAATTGCCCCAGCATGTGATTTGTTCGTGCTGTTCCAATAGCAGCTATGGGTACATAATGCCAGTGACACCAGAAAGCTCTGCAATTTACAAACTTGTGGTTAGGGATGTTAAATAATTTATAGTCTTGCTGCCACCATCCGGATGCCTCTGGAAGCAGCACTTGCATCCCTGCCAGTCTTGGGTTATGGGAGATCTATGAAACAACATGTTAATTAAAAACTCTACCAATTTAAAATATATATTTTGTCAGTGGAAGATAAATAAGTGCATGAGAGATTTGTTTCCTGAGTTGCTATAGTCTGAAATTACAGATGACAGTCCCTCTGCAGAGGCTGAGAGAATTCATTTAGATGAAATCTTCCCTTCATATCCGAAAACCTCCCTAAGTGACATTTTTGCCTCTGTGTCAGGGATAGTATTAAGAATAATTTTCTATGATTGTCTCTTCTACAGGCAGAGAACTCATTTTAATCGATACATAGTAAGCTGTTATTACAGCTATTTTCTATCTTAATTCAGCCTGCCCTTCATAATTAAGTGAATTTTTCTGTTTTTTAAAAGCTACGGTTGATGGCAGATTTCCACCACCTAGTGGAAAAAGTCTATATTTTCTACTGAAAAATCCCTGTGCGGTATTTCACCCTTACTGGGGTCTGGTTTAGACTTTCCCATCCCAACAGCCTTCAAGTTCCCTTTCCAGTCAGATAAGAAATGTTCTTTTTAAAGCACCTTTCTGTTTACAATACAAATATATAAAACAGGCCCTGAAGAGGTCACTATATTACCGACCAAATAGACCATGTGTGATGGTATCAGACGAATTGCATGACCATTTATTCTTGAATTCAGTGGGTTGGAAAGTAAGAGGCAAATCATGAAGGCTAAAGCACAGTGTGGGCTAGGAGTGAGCAAGCTTCCCCACACAGCTCTACCAATGTACCTAATTGCTAAGCTGCAGCATAGTTGCTATTCTGAGTCCTGGATCTCTCCTGAACGCACGCTGCCGAACGGAGTTAAGGGATAGATAGGGGCTGCTAGATGGGATTGGGCTAAAGAGAGTGGGGCATCAGTTGCTGGAATCATTCTCTCTCTTGCTTCTCACTCAGGTCACACAATCACACCATTCTCTCTCCCTCTCACTGCTACCACCAGGGTCTTTACCTCCTCTAGGCCTGGGGAGCGTCTTCACCCACCCCACTCGGTTGAGGAAGGAGAATCTTCATCTCCCCGTGCTCAAGACTCACCTTCTAGCACTACCTCTGAGTGTGAGCTACAGCAGGGAAGAGTGACTGCCAATCGGAAGTCTTCCTCTCCTCCATGCAGTCCCACTGGCCTGCAAGGAGATGGAGTCCATGCTCCTTCAAATGGGAGCCAGCAAGTGGGGCTTAGTGTTTACAGTGATAAGTCACTAGAAATAAGGAACCGGACACTGCTCGTGATGAATAGCTAGATAGGCTAGGTGCTAGAATCTCTTACCTTGCATACAAGAAGGGCAGCATTAAGGAGACAAGCCAGAAATTGACTTGAGGGGTCACAACTAGGTCTGGATCACCCAGGACACAGAAGCCAAAGCAGGTGGCAGTTGTCTTGAGAGAATCAGAACCAGAACAGAGTGACCCAGGCATGAGCATGGACATGAATGGAGACTGGGATCTCCTTAGAGGGAAAAGCAGAACTTACCAGACCCATCCTGAGTGGAACCAGTTTAGTCTGGGATATTGGCGAGGACAAGAGGAGCCTGCTTATGTGGGCCACCTTTAGGGTGATAGATCTTCCAGAGGGAACCCTTTATTTGGGGACATTATCATAGGTACTATATTACGGCAATGCTGAGCCAAACCACAGCTCTCACGGGCCTTAGTAAATGGGAAATGTTGATTTGTAAAACATAATATTCCTAGATATAGTTTCTTTAAGGCTGTTTATTGAATAAAATGGACAGATCTTCACTAACCCTACAGAGTGGTTAGAAGTGTCCTCAGGGTGACTTAAGAAATGCTGCCTCTGTGAAGAGGTGGATAGGGCTCTGATATGAAATTGCTCTGTACAGTATAATCAATTTCAAGTGGTCCTACATCCCCCCAAATCAATGACTATGCCTAACCCTTGTCAGATTAATGACTTAAGTATGTATATCTGTGACAATGATTGCCTAATCAGTTCAGTTGTGCATCTTTCCATCGCTATGAGCAATTGCTCTGTGATTGGGAAGATGTCACTGTATCTCAGATCTGGAAAGAAAAGAGGGTAAGCTAGAAGTAATGTGTGAGAACTGTGGATAGTGCTTGCTAACCATCACTTCAGGGAAAATTCAGTGTGGGAGGGGCTCCATGATGTAGCCTACACACCACTAACTGCCCACAATGGGGGAAGGACTGCAGGATCTATATGGCAGTAGATCCTCACCACTTCTTCTCCTCTCCCACACCCACCCTCCCTGAAAGGTGGCAGCCTGCTGGGATCAGCCAGTGCGCAAAAGGTGAAACTGAAATGAAATGCTTTAAATCTAAGGGACTTTTAAAGATCATTTCTGTTTCCTTCCTTGTTAGCCTTCACTCAGCATTGATGCTGGCTGTGACATTAGGCTCCTCGGGGTACAGTCAGTGTCCCATTCTGGTTCTTGAGCCTAGGATGATAAACACTACAGTGTTTGGGTTGCAGATATTAACAGAGGACAGTCACATCTCTAAAAAAATACTGGACCTTTACTGAGTTTTTTAATCATAAACATTTCCCATAAGATGAAGTTTTGCAAACTCTCTCTCTATAAATGTTCTATGTAAACTTGGGACCCTAGAGGACTTGACAATCTGCCATAAAGATACAAAAAAGATCTAAAACCAAATGAAGCCATTCCAGGTGCCACTGGAAAACAGACTTAAAATAAAACAATTAAAACCAAACTCTGATCCCTTGATGGTAGAGTCACAGCTTCTAAATAGGGGTGTTATTTCTGTTCTTGGCTCATAAGCACACTCTATTTTTTTACAGTATATATTGATCATGCTTATATACCCCCCATCCAGTATCTGGCAGTCTGTGTGGAAAATCCCCCCCTGTAGATTAGGGTGGACACAATACATTTTCCTGTGATTGACTTGGTCATAGGGGCATCATCCCAACAGGCAGTGCTTTTATCCCTGTAAGGGCCCATTTGTCTCCAGGACCCCACTGAGGTAGGAAAGCATCATCATCTATTTTACAGATGGGATAGAGAAGGTAGGTAACTCTCTCAGGGACACACAGAAAACCTATGGGAGAACAGGGAAGTGAACCTGGGTATCTCACTGTCTAGGCCACTGCCCTAACCACTGGGCCACCTTTCCTCTCTGCTAGTACTTTTAGCCCTTTAAATTTCCCCCTAATTTATAGCTCATTGTGTGATCTCCACAATCCATTCTATGATGGTTTCCAGGTTTCTCTGTTTCCAAAAGTTAGGAATTAGAGCGCTGGCAGTTTTCATATTATTAAAATAAGACACTTTTCCCCATCTCCTTCATTTTCTTTCCACCCTTTTCATTGCTTCAGCTGCCCCCTTCTTTCTCCCACCCTTTGTATTTCATCATTTCCTTACTACTATCTCATCACTTCCATTGCTTTCCCAGCCCTTGCTTCACTCCCTAACTCTAGCCAGTTCTTTTCACTTGATCCTTCCTTGCACTCTTCCTTTTTCCCTAGAGCTTCTCGTGCCCTCCCTTCAGTCAGTTTTAATAAAGCATGGCTCTGATTTCCCCCTGTATAAGTCAGGAGTAACTCTACCAACTCAATGTAGCTACACTGAAGCAGTCAAAGGAGAATCAGAGCCCATGGCTCCTTGATTACAAATTACTACGTCTACCACCAGGTGTCCCTCTTCCCTTAATAGTGAAGAGTCGAGTGTCTAGCCTTTTACAGTAATGACTGGAAGGGGTGGCCAGTTGTCACTTTCCTCACCCCACCCCACCCATATCACAAAGGGGCACTTTTCAACAGGGAAAGAAAGGAGAATTCTTGAATAATGGAGCACCATAAAATGGTAGAATCACTCCTATAAATACTGCAGACCTGTCACTTTTCCAGTGGGCCTTGTGGAGATATGCACTTCAGCTTCCTGAACAAGAAGCTGTATACTATTTTATTTTTCATGTATCTGCTTTTTTACGTTCCCTTTTAAGCAGCAGGTACCCCAGGCCCATGGAGATGGGCTGATGCCTACCTCTTCAGGACAGTTTTGCAATTATTAGCCTATTCCTCCTGCTCCTCTTCTTTTTCCTTACACATCACCACTTGCATCCACCATTGGTATTCTATCTGTATCTTACCCTTTATGGGATTCACCCTACTACAAGGCAAAGGCTGATTCAGCTGACTGGTTCGGACAGTGCAGGGATTCTATAGGAACAGTGTGGCTGTTACCTCCAGCCACGGCTCATGTGTATCCTCTTATGAGTGTTTGTTATCATCCTAGAATTAACCTTATAAAGCAACAGAAAATCTGTTGTCAATTTCACACTGTGAAAGACATTCACGCTCCTAGAAGGCTTTCAAACGGTGTATGTTGGTACATAACATTTCTAGAGTATAATAAAATATACATTCTAGTTTCTTTTTGTCTGAGCTCTTTTAACACCCTTTCCAGGAATACAAAACCTATCTGCCAACAGGATATTTGAAAAACTTTGATAAGAGGATTTTAAAAAAATGTTTATTAATAACAAACTCTCGGCCTGATCTTGCACTGTGCATATATAAGCACAGGGGGGAAATATGCTGAGCAGGCCGAATAGCTTAGGGGAGCCTGATGCTCCATGGACTAATGAGAGTTTCCCCTTCCTTTTGCAGAGATGCTTAAAGTAAATACTGTAAATTGGCTGCTTGGAAGAAGGAGGAGAGAGACTACCTACGAGAATATAGGGAGACACACATAGGAGTGCTTTGAAACCCAGGTTCTAGGGCTTTCTGGTTCCTTTTTTGCCTGTCAGTTTATTCTGATTTCTTGTTCCCATGAGGGAAAAGGCTAACTGGCTGTTACAGTACATTTTTCTTGTGTGGCGTCATTTCACTAGGCTTCATTCATCCTCCAAACCTTTTTACAAAGTGACTCATTTGTGGGCAGCAACTCAATTGCTGCATCAACTGCCTACTCCCATTGGCTAATGTGCAGCATCTACTCTGTATGGGAGGAGTTTGTGAGCAGGCAGGATACACATTTGTACAACTGACACTGGCTCTTTGGATTGCTTCCTTGGGGCACTTCACTTATCCTAGTGAATGTAAATCATCAAATACATGCAAGTCAGAGTCTAGCTAAAGTCAGGGCTTCAACTGTGGTGATCCATTCAGAGTAAAACCCTAGATGTGTGATTTTATAATAAATTTCTTCTCCAATAATCTCTACTTGCTCTCTCACCTCCCAGCTAGTTGCAACTGTTTTCTAATCCCCTCAAGTACACTGAAAACTCTGTAAAAACAACATTGTACGGTTCCCTATCATATGTTTATAAGAAGAAAATGTTTTCTCTAACTTTCAGCCCTGCAAGATCAGCTTGGGATCTGAGTGTCAAGCTGGGTACTTTTCTTCTCACTCATCATAACCACAAATTGAGGTTCTCCAGGCTAAATAATATAATCGACAACACCTCTTTATCCCCTATAATTTCTGAGTTGAACGTAGTAAACAATTCCATTGATGATGCACATGCAGGGACAGACTCCTCCTGACTTTCCCATAGCTAGCTGAGGTCTGTAAAAGTAATAAGCAGGAAACACTTATTTTTGTCATCCACGACTGTATACACACAGGAAGATCTTCTAGGTAAAAAAATAAATTTCACAGTCACTGTTCAGAACAGAACCAAACTTTAGCTAGTTTTTTGGCAATTAAAAAATTAACCACAAACCTTTGCTGAGTAGCAAAGAGCTTGGAGTACTTCTTTGAGCCCACTAAAAGATCATGTCCTCCCTGCAGGTATTTTTCAAAGTCAGTTGGGTAATGAAAAAGTTATTCAGATGAAATGAGCAGTATCAGCTTTGAAAAACAAAACCATAATTATTAATAGGGGTTTAAATTATCCTTCCACCCCATTTGTATGACTGTTTGCTTCAGAATTGTCACTTAGCAGCAACACAGTGCTGAGAGTATTGCTACTGGAATGATTTCATTACCATTCAGAGCTTTTTGCTGGCTCATCAGTGAGTCGTGAAGTGCATTTCAACTGCTAAAATGTGGCTCAGAAACCATAGAAAGGATAGGAAATAAAGAGAGTCTATAAAATCCTTTCCCTGAATTTAGGATTCTGATATCAAACCAGTGTCATCCCATTGACTTCCGTGCCATTATTCTTGATTTACACCAGTGTAAGTGACAGCAGATTCAGCCCATCTGTCCCTAGCTCTAGATCCCAGTATCCCTGTTAATCTATCAGAAAAATAAAGATTGTAGAATGTAATGGGTTAAACATCACATTGTTCATTTGACAAGAACAGTTCACTGCAGAGCTGGGCTGCAATCTAAGGATGTAAACATAAAGCGTGCTGAGTCCACCCAATTCCCAAGAACTGCAGTGAGAACTGTAATCACTCAGCACCTTCCAGGATCAAGTACGTTAGCCGTTACAGTGAATACCAAGTAAAAGGCTTTTTTCTTGAGTCACACAAGCACCAGATGATTCTCAAATAATAGCCATGAACTTAAATTCCATATTTGGTTGATGCTGTATGTTTTGTTGTTTTAGACATTTCTGTCCAACCATCGCTTAGTTCTAATTAGAGCTGATCTGAATATGTTCGATTAGACCCTTTTTGTCAAGATATATTGTTTTGTGAAAATGGAAACATTTCACATGTGTATCGATTTCGATGAAGTTTTGGATGGGAAGGTTGCGGAGATCCAAGGTGGGCTCTCCCCAATGGGAGGATAGTTGGGGAGGGAAGGAAGAGAGAGAGAGAGAGAGAGAGAGAGAGAGATCAAACACCTGATATTGTCAAACCAAAGCCAGACATCAGCACAATTCCATTTCACAGCAACCTTTGAAAAGTTTTGTTTTTCACACCAGTATGGAACAAAAGCAAATTCAAAAACTTTGAAAACTAACAAAAACAGAACAGTGTTGTCATTCTCTGAACAATTATACATTTTGATTTTTTTATTGGGGGGTGGGGAGCGGGAGGGACAGGTTTGGGAATAAAGGGGATATTTGAATTGTGAGTGTCACTTATAGTAGAAAGAACAGGAGTACTTGTGGCACCTTAGAGACTAACAAATTTATTAGAGCATAAGCTTTCGTGGACTACAGCCCACTTCTTCGGATGCATATAGAGTGGAATAAATACTGAGGAGATATATCTATATCTATATATATCTCCTCAGTATTTATTCCACTCTGTATGCATCCGAAGAAGTGGGCTGTAGTCCACGAAAGCTTATGCTCTAATAAATTTGTTAGTCTCTAAGGTGCCACAAGTACTCCTGTTCTTTTTGCGGATACAGACTAACACGGCTGCTACTCTGAAACTTATAGTAGAAAGGCCTTCTCAAAGAGGAAGGCCTTGCAATATTTCCTAAAGCTGGTCAGACTGGATTCATCTGATTTCCTCTGGAAGAGTGTTCCACAGCCAGATCCCCATGACAGACAATGCTTTGTCCCCAGCTCTCAAATGCTTCACCTGGGGCTTTGAGATCTGCATGGTCCCAAGGGAGTGCAGCTGTTACAGTGATTCATAGATCACAATTTGGTGTTTGATGTAGTTGGGGCGTGATCCATTATTGCTTTTAAACTTAGGATCAAGGCCTTAAACTGGAAGCTGACTGGGAGACAACAGAGGGACTTGAGCATGGGCCTGATGTGCTCATGGTAGCCTAAGTCATGGAAAGGACAGGCATCCACATACTGTACCAGCTGGCACCTGTGCATCATCTTCATAGTCAGCTTCAGATACAACGAGTTACAGTAGTGCAGCCTGGAGGTGACAAACACTTGGATCACTGTGGTCAGGTTCTTGTTTGAGACAAAGCGACAAAGGTTCCTAGCAAACTGGAGGTGAAAGAAGGTATTTTTTTAAACTGGTGTAACTGGTCATCCAAGCTCAGTGAGGAGTCAAGCAGGGGTCCTGAGGCTTTGTACCACTTTGATGAATGGGGGCTGTGTGCCTTTGATGTCTTGGCCAGCTTGTTGAAGTGTTTCCCCTTTCCAGTGAGCATCACTTCAGTCTTGCCCGCGTTCAGCTTGAGCCAGCTGCTCTTCATCCAAGAGTTGATTACCTGTAGACAGTCTCACATTTTAGTAGTGGTGGTGGTTGCATCAGTTGAGAAGGAGATAGATATATAGTTGATAGCTGAGCCCATGGCACTTCCCTATCTATCCCAGTACTCTGATACTGAAGAGAGTAAGTTTTTCTCAGACTGGACACCTTCCAGGCCTGGGCACAATACTTCCCCCGGTACAGCTCTTGTTCCAGCTCCGGTGATAGCTAGGGGATTCTTCATGATGGCTCCTCTCTCCCCTTTGTTCTGTTCCACCCCTTTATATATCTTTTGCATAAGGCGGGAACCCTTTGTCCCTCTGGGTTTCCACCCCCCCTCACTGGAAAAGCACCAGGTTAAAGATGGATTCCAGTTCAGGTGACATGATCACATGTCACTGCAAGACTTCATTGCCCACTTGCCAGCAAACACATATACAGGAAGACTAACAGGTAAACACAGCCATCTGCAGACAATGGTCCTGGTTAATGGGAGTCATCAAGATTCCAAACCATCATTAATGGCCCACACTTTACATAATTACAATAGGCCCTCAGAGTTACATTTTATATTTCTAGTTTTAGATACAAGAGTGGTACATTTATACAAATCAGATGATCATACTCAGTAGATTATAAGCTTTGTAATGATACCTTACAAGAGACCTTTTGCATGAAGCATATCCCAGTTACGTTACATTCACTTATTACCATATTTTCTCTAAAACTATCCCAGTTACATTATATTGACTTATTATCAAGTTTTTATAAAACCATATAGACTGCACAACGTCACAACTCAACCCAAGGTTTAAGCATCTGAAGTGCCTTCCAAAATCTGAGAGGGACGAGGTGTGGAGCATGCTTTCAGAAGTCTTAAAAGAGCAACACTCCGATGCGGAAACTATAGAACCCGAACCACCAAAAAAGAAAACTAACCTTCTGCTAGTGACATCTGACTTAGATGATGAAAATTAACATGCATTGGTCTGCACTGCTTTGGATCATGATCGAGCGGAACCCATCATCACCATGTCCTGTGGAGTGATGGTTGAAGCATGAAGGGACATATGAATCTTTAGCACATCTGGCACGTAATTATCTTGCAATGCCAGCTACAACAGTGCCATGCAAACTTCTGTTCTCACAAGTTGTAAACAAGAAGCATGCAGAATTATGTCCTGCAAATGTAAACAAACTTGTTTGTCTGAGCGATTGGCTGAACAAGAAGTAGGACTGAGTGGACTCGTAGGCTCTAAAGTTTTACATTGTTTTATTTTTTAATGCAGTTATTTTTTGTACATAACTCTACATTTGTATTAAGTGAATTGAAAAATACTATTTCTTTTATTTTTACAGTACAAATATTTATAATAAAAATAAATATAAAGTGAGCACTGTGTACTTTGTATTCTGTGTTGTAATTGAAATCAATATATTTGAAAATGTGGAAAACATCAACAAATATTTATATAAATGGTATTCTATTATTGTTTAACAGCTTGATTAATAGCAATTAATTTTTTTAATCGCTTGACAGCTCTAGGCAAAACACAAAATTGTTCTCCATGTCCAGTGTAGGTAGGACAAGAAGTAATTGTCTCAGTATGCAGAAGAGGAGATTCAGATTAGATATTAGGAAAAACTTTCTAATTATAAGGGTAGTTAAGAACTGAAATAGGCTTCCAAGGTAGGTTGTAGAATCTGGGAGGTTTTTAAGAACAAGTTAGACAAACACCTGTCAGGGATGGTCTAGGTATACTTGGTCCTGTCTCAGCTCAGGGGGCTGGACTAGATGACCTTTCAAAATCTCTTCCAGCCTTAATTTCTATGATAGGAGTGATTTAGGGCTCAATCCTAGATGGTGTTGAGCCAGATAAGCTACTGTTAAAGTCAATGAAAGTTAATGTTGCTCAGCATTTTGCAAGATAAAGAAAACAGCAAAATATTTAATCTACCTTAGGCTGGGTCTACACTACCCGCCTGAATCGGCGGGTAGAAATCGACCTCTCGGGGATCGATTTATGGGACGCGACAATCGATCCCTGAATCGACGCTCTTACTCCACCAGCGGAGGTGGGAGTAAGCGCTGTCAACGGGAAGCCTCAGAGGTCGATTTTGCCGCCGTCCTCACAGCAGGGTAAGTCGGCTGTGATATGTCGAATTCAGCTACGCTATTCACGTAGCTGAATTTGCGTATCTTAAATCGACTCCCCCCTGTAGTGTAGATGTAGCCTTAGAAAGGCTGTAGTAGTTATATTTTGGACTGCCATTTAGTTACCAGATGAGCAGTAACTGAGACCTATATCACAGAGAAGATGAAGTGTTTATTTTCCTGGGGACAGGTGTTGGTAAAACAGATGTAATTTATGTTCTCTCCTGCCAGAAAAATCTATAGGTTGGACGTGTCAGTTTCACGTGAAACCACAAGCTGTCCTAATGACTGCAGTGCTTGTGACTAGGAGTTTGACAAATCCACATGTAAACTAGCATTTTTCCCCACTGGTTTGTAAGAATGGATGTGTGTCAGCAAAAGAAAGAACCAGAAATCAGTTATGGGAACTAGAAGATGAGTGGGAGAGATTGCATGAGAACTTCATGTTCCATTAAAAAGCAACTGACAGCTGCAGGGAGGATTTGAAACAACTCTTTGTGAATGTCATATTTTCAGACTGTTGGGAAAGTTTCTCCTAAATCCTTTATCACTAAAGACATTTACAGAAACATAAGATTTTTGTTTCTAAGGTTCATCTTGTGTCACAGTTTATTTCTCACTTGCTGTTATAATCGTCTGTTGGTGACATTATAAATCTTCACAGCAGCTAACTGTGGTGTCCAAAAGAGACAATTATGACTCCAGCTGGGGAATTAGCAGCAGAAGCTGATGAACTCTTTTAAAAAAATCTTGTTTTCATGTGAATGTGTTAAACTAAGTAACTAAAGAAAAGAAAAACTGGAATAGGAGATAAAAAAAAGTGTATGGCATACATAGGCATAGTCTCTGTCCCCTTCCTAGGGGGTGGACCACATAGCAGATAGGGACCAGCTTTTTTCCTGTAGCTCAAGAAGTATAGGTCTGTGTTTCTAGTGTTAAAAGTATGGGCTTCAGTCCCTTCTGGTGACTCCAGGTGAAGGTTATTATGTAAACACACACTGATTATATAGAAGTAGAACTGTGTCCAAGATATTTTAGTTTTCCATGATGCAATAGCAGGTCTTTGTAACCAGCATACTTTCTTGCCTTTTTATTTTGCACTTCAACTATATTATGCATCTTTTTAAAGAAGTTAAAGTCTGTTTCGGTATGTGAAAGGTGCCATATTGAAAACCCTGAGGGCTGAAATCTATTATTTATCCACAGAGCAGGTATGACAAAGGTAGCAACAGTGCAAGTTCTCTCCTTCTAGCCATTATCATTTCAACGGACATCAGCCCTAACCTGGCGAGACCACATTTGGGTTAAGAGGGCACTTCAGGCTCCAGGTTAATCCTGTGAAGTGCTGCACACTTCCTGGGATCGCCTCATAAAATCAGTCAGTAGTACTTGATCTTTCTGCTGAAATTGGTAACAAATACCACTAAGATGGCCAATTAATGCCCTTTGTGCGGTGGACATTAGTCTGCTAGGAACCAGACCGAGACCCACCAGCTCATTGATACAAGAGGCTTTTAACTGCTCTATACTGTGTAAGAAAATCAGCAGCACCAAGAATAGCACCTAACCATGTAGCTGAAAGCATGCAAAAAGGGGCAGAAAACATCATAAAATTCACCTCTCCCAATTATCATAACAAAAGTGGTGACAGGATCATAATACTTAAACATGCATAAAAATGTAGTTAGTGAAAGATTTAAGGCTTTTAATAAGTAATATAGGGTTACCATACGTCCGGATTTCCCTGGACATGTCCGGCTTTTGGGTCTTTAAATAGCCGTCCGGGGGGAATTTGTAAAAAACTAAGAATGTCCGGGATATCCCCCTGGACAGCTATTTAAAGACGCAAAAGTGGCTGACAGGGCAGCTGCGCTGGCGGAAAGCGGTACCGGGAGCAGCATGGAGCGGCCGCGAGAGGTGGGTGCGGGTGGCCCGGCTCCCTCTGCCTGGGGCTTCCCTCTGCAGCACTGCCCACCGCGGGGCTGGGGCTCTCCCGGGGCTCTGCCCTGCATGCGCCCAGCCCCCTCGGGGCTGCTCCTGCCTCCCCGGGCTGGCCCCAGATCCCCTCCCCCGGGGGTTTGGGGTCCTGCTGCGGTTTGTGCCCCTCTGCCTCCTCCGTGGGGCAGGCAGCCCCAGGGGGTTGAGGCCATGCCACTCCTTCCCCAGCTTCCCCCTCCAGCAGCCCCTGCACCACCCTGCCAGGCCTGTTCAGCCCTCGGCACCACCGGGTCCTGCCCTGCCTCAAGCAACCCGCCCCTACCATGGGGCAGCCCGGCCCTGGGGGACTGGGGAAGCCGCAGCAAAGCAGGGCTCTCAGCCCAGGCTCCGGCATCAGCCTGCAGCGGGGAGCGGAGCCACCCCCCGCTGGCTCGGCTCAGCCCAGCCCCGCTGTTAAAGGGACATCGACCCGGGCCCGGCCCGGGGCACGTGGGGGTGTCACCTCACCCCCCCGCCTAGGGGGCCCGGCGAGGGGGGTGCTCGGCATCATAGCTCCCCCCGCAACTCCCATAGTCAGCTTCTCTGCAGGCAAAGCTTGGACTATAGAAAGCATATGGGAGGAGAGCCTGCGATCCAGAGCTTCAGGAGCTGCAACTGAGGCAGTGAGGAACAGCCCGGAGCCGCCGGGGCCAGAGCTTCTTGGCCAGCCACCGGAGGGAGCCACTCAGCCGGGAGGGCTGGACTGGGCTGCGCCTCCATGCGCCCCGCGCCCCGCGACCGCAGTCCCAGCTTACCTGCTGCCTGCCTGCCTGTTTCAGGCTTCCCACGAACATTTGATTTGCGGGAAGCTGGGGAGGGGGAGGAACAGGGGGGCGGAGCGTTCAGAAGAGGGGGCGGAGTTGGGGTGGGGACTTTGGGGAAGGGGCGGAGTTGGGCCGGGGCCGGGGCAGGGAATGGGCAGAGTTGGGGTGGGGCTGGGGCCCCTTGGAGTGTCCTCTTTTTCCAGGACTGCAATATGGTAACCCTAAGTAATAAATGAGTAGGTATCACTAGAAATCTAAAATGGCGACAGCAATGTTTTTACATTAGAAAAATCAAAATGGAGGACTCAGATCAAATTGACCAATAGCAGACAGGCGACTAGGGTGAAATAAAGTTAAATAGGGTAAGGCTGAGTTCACTCCAGAATACTTGAAGGGAGGGGTCAGGAGCAGGATCTCAACTAGGTTCAGCTAGTTCATGACAGGTAGAGCTGATTGGCTAAGCAGGTATTGCCCCACTGGGAGGATCTATGCTAATAGCTGGAATTGAGAAAGCAGCCAATCAGAGAAGGCCAAAAATTGTATATAAGGCAGAGAGTTGGCTGGCTTTTGTGTGGGTGTGTGAGTGGAGCAGAAGAAGCACAGCAGAGAGCGGACCACCCCCAGAGACAGAGCAGAAGGAACATAGATGGTACAGAGGGATTCTAGAAGGAGAGTAAGTATAATTCCTTCTTAATTATAAGGAATGCATGGGTATGATTGTAAATAAAGCTGGATGCCTGCATCTGAATGAATTTTACCCCACCCATTCTATGATTGCCTGATCACCACACATAGAATGTTATTATTTAGTAATGTTCTTTAAGGTGTAATGTTGCTTTATACCTATTGTGATAGACCCAGGCCAGTTGGGTGTAGCAGAAGGCAGATATACTGGCCACTGGATTAACGGTTTTCTGTTCCCTGCCTGACCAGAACAGGGGCTGCTCTAGGCTAATGAGAACACCTGACTCCAATTAACCTGCAAAGAGTCAGGTGAGGCCATTAAGCTAATGTGACCACCTGACTCTAATTAAGACCATGCTGATACTATAAAAAGGGCTCACTGCAGTCAGGCAGAGAGGAAGTGTAGCTGAAGGGCTGGTTAATGAAGACACCCTCAAGTTATTGATAAGGGAGCCCTAAGATAAAGTAGAGCTGTGGGGAAGTGGCCCAGGGAAATGTAGCAACTCTGGCAGTGAAAGGTTGGCTGCCAACAGTTGCTACCATTAGGGTCTCTGGGCCGGAACCCAAAGTAGAAGGCGGGCCCGGGTTCTCCCCAACCCACCACTACAGGAACACCTCCTGGGAGGGGAAGTCAGGTCCCTGTCAGGACAGGAGGCTAAACTGTTCTAAAACAAGCCCTAGGGACAACAGAGACTGTGGGAATTCTCTCTCCAACCTCCTTGCTGGCTGATGATGAAAAGGGCTCAGTAGACTGTAACCCTGGCCCTAGAGAGAGAAGGGCTACGTGGAGGGCCTCAGAGAGCCACTGAGGCTACCATATACCGCCTAGAAGCGCAGGACCCACAGGGACAAGGTCAGAGCTCTGCCACACTATGTATATGGGATCTGTGTGTTACATTGTAATAGGTTTAATATTGTATTGCAGCATTGTATTAAGGCTTGATACATATGTATAAGGGGTCAATGTGTACTGTATCATGCAACATTGTATGTGCTATATGGTTTGTGTAGTCTATTGCGTCGGCTTAGTATATGATTGCATAACACAATTGCATTACATTTAGAAATGTGTCATGTATTGCAGTGTATTCTTTCTTGATTATTAAGTGTATTGTAACTGATTAGTTCCTTTAAAATAAATATTTTGTTTTTGAAGAATTACTGCTTGAGTGCCAATCCTTTGAGCAGAAGGCTGTATCCGTATCCTCTCACAGTCTGTTCTGGGGAGCCCTTTGAGGATCAGAGACAAACTCCCTGGTAAAACCCTAGCAATTCCTCTAGGGCGGGCCACCTCCTGTTACCCACTTCAGTGGGACAAATTAACAATTGGTTTACAATTATAGGCAGGCAATTATTAGGGTGCCTTGGATCCAAATTTTGGGGTAACATCATTTCACACATGAAGCCACAAACAATTGACAATCACCTTTAGTCATTACCAGCCTGGCCTGGATTTGTCATGTTACAGAATTATTTCTTTTTTTTTTTTTTTTAGGTTTTGATATTTTAAACTAAGCTGCATGTTGATATTTTTAGTGAAGCAGTAGTAAAACATCAGGCCATGTGGCAGAATCAGGAATATTTTAGAAGTTGTGTAATCCTCTTAATACAAACAATATACAAGTAATGTAGCACTTACTCTGGATAAAAAGACACACTGAACAGGATCTGAGTTCAACCACTTCTCACTGAAAACTGAATTGTTCTCTAATAGAAAAACAGCCATTTGCTTTTGTGGGCAGTAAAACCTAGAGGCCCTGACCCTACGACCACATGGAGACATAGGCACCAACTTTCTCAGGGGCCAGTGGGTGGCCCTGGCCCTGCCCTAACTCCACCCCCTCCCTGCCCCTAATGGATCCCTTCCCCAAATCCCTGCCCTGGCCCCGCCTCTTCCCCTCAGCTCGCTGCATTCCCTCTCCTCCCTCCCTGACCGGCAAATCAGCTTTTTCACAGCGCAAGCACTGGGAGGAGGGGGGAGAAGCAGGACGTGGCAGTGTACTCGCGGAGGAGGTGGAAGCGGAGGTGAGCTGGGGCTGTGGGGCAGAACTGCCGGTGGGTGCTGAGCACCCACCAATTTTTTTCCGTGGGTGCTCCAGCCCTGGAGTTGGCGCCTATGCATGGAGACCCATTGACTGTCCACCCCATTCATTGTAAATTCCAGGAGCCAAGCCTAATTGCCCAATCCTGCAGAACTTTACACATATAAACCAGGATCAGGTACTATTTTCTGTTTTAAATTTAGAAGCTATTAGAAATTTGGGCCCAGATCCTGCAAGATGCTTTGCTCACATTGAGCTATTTGCAGGAGTGGAGCCATAGTGAAGCATTTCAGAGTCAAATGCCAGAGCTAAACATGTTGTATCCACCATATATTCAAGCTAGGTGGATGTAAATCTGTGCAGTGTTATAGCTCCATTCTCTTCAGGTTGCTTTTCAAGTGTTATGGCACCTGCTAAATCTGAATAATTAAATAACCCACCTGGTTACATGGGAGTACAGTTGAAAGCAAATGAATAGACTGAGAGAATAGTTTTCATTGCACAGGGGATCTACTGCACTGTTGCTTCCAGCTTTGAACGGGGAAATAAATAGTTACGAAGATAAGGAGTGGATGGTGTTTGACCTGTGAAGAGATTTTCTTCCTTCTCCATAATTCCTGATTGGTTTAGATGCTTTAATATCATATTGTTTATATTCTTAAGATCTTCTGTGTTCTTCCTTTCAAATGCTAGTCTGCTTGTCACTTCATCCATCTTGTTGCCAGTGTGAACTTTAAAAGGAAAGGACATTATGTTAAACTGGTAACATTTAAACCAAGTGGATCATTGTCACTTGGTGCATCCCTGTGGGAAATTGAATGGGAAATTATTCTGCTCAAAGACATAACATGATAGCAAGTTCAGAAGCTTAGTTGGAAAAGGTTGTGTGTGAAGAAGTTATGGTCTGGCTGAATTCTTTTACAATCGATTTTGTTTTACATTCTGGTGTAGTATAATGCAATAAAACATACTGCTTAAGAGTCAGCATATACTGTCTTCAGGTGGGCAACCCTCTCATTACCATCCATAGATTTGCTTATTTAAGGGTTGTAAGATTTATCCCTATGTCTGGACACAACACATTCATACGTCCCTTTGGGCACAATTCCTAAATAAATCAGAGACTTAGGATTAGAACCAGAACCTTTCATTTCCCAAAACATAGGCTCTACCATCTGAGTTAAAAGAGAACTCCTACTATTAATAGCCTCTCATCCTCTCTGTGGAACACAAAAGAATGATATCACTTGTTTATTTTTCTATATCTATCAAGCCCAGTACATTATGTACTTGGGCCTTATCTAATTAGACAAAATTTTCCCCAAGGTTCTGAGTTTGATAGGAGCTTAAATCCAACAGCAGGGTGCCAATCCTTGATGACTCTGTCTGCGGATTACAGACATAACGCTAGATAAACCTCATGGCTGGGAGAAAAACCTTGGAACTTCAGCTCCCAAAAAAACAGGCCTCTACCCCTTTGGGTCCAAGAAGAACTCCTGTAATTAACTGTAGTAGTGGGTCCCTTACCCTCTCTGCTACCTAGTCATTACACAGCAACGTTACTCACTCAGTTATACATAATATAAAGCCAATACTTGCAACAGGGACACATCCTGTTTAAGCACATTTGGGGTCATCGTAAAGCAATTTAATTGGGCTTCCCATGTACAACATACAAGATTCCCTGTGCAGCCTTTACGTCCCCGACAGTTCTCTGCTTTGCCAGCAGGCTCTGTTACGAATCCAGATTATGGATTCCACTTAGTGGAAGCAGTTCAGGGACCAGTGGATGAAAGTTTCCTGTTAAAAAGAGAGCGTGAGGAACCTGTGATGTGCCCCAGCTAGAGCCACGACATAGGGGGAAACATCCTGCTGCCAAAGGGCCTCAAGTTTGTCTCGCCACAGCATCCTCAGTTAGCAGACGGCACCTCATCCTATCTAACACCACATCATGAGCAGTGAAAACCAAACTGGTGGATCCCTGTGATTCAGAGGTAGCCTGTGGCTGTTTGCTTGGCAGCATTACCAGCCCCTATAAATCAGGGGTGGCCAACCTGTGGCTCCAGAGCCACATGTGGCTCTTCAGAGGTTAACATGCGGCTCCTTATATAGGCACTGACTCTGGGCCTGGAGCTACAGGTGCCAACTTTCCAATGTGCCAGAGGGTGCTCACTGCTCAACCCCTGGCTCTGCCACATGCTCTCACTCCTCCTCCTCCCCCTCCCTCCCAGAGCCTCCTGTATGCCACGAAACAGCTGATCAGAAGGTGCGGGGAGGGAGGGGGAGGCGCTGATTGGCAGGGCTGCCGGCGGGCAGCAGGCGCTGGGAGCTGGGGGTGAGGAGCTGATAGGGGCGGGAGGCTGCTGACATATTACTGTGGCTCTTTGGCAATGTACATTGGTAAATTCTGGCTCCTTCTCAGGGTTGGCCACCCCTGCAATAAATGGATAATTATCCCCACAGAGGTGATGCTTTTAGCCAATTCTGAGATTGCATCTGATTATTCAGGCTCCTTTTGTTTGGGGAATTCTTTGTTCCAGATTATTTCCACTCAGCTCTGGAATCTGAAGCCCTCTCTGAATAACACACACTGAACTAACCTAAATTCACACACACACCCATGTTACTCTATCAGCCTTAATGGAATTACACCAGGAACAAAATTCTTCTGGAGAAGAAAAAGATGTTTTCAAAACATGCCCCAACAATACAATCTACTTGAAAAGGAAACACTCTGCTTTACGGTCAACATTTCCAGGAACCGCAGCCTAGCATTGCTGAGCTATATTTCAACTACTGTTCTTATGTCAAGATTAAATGCAGGTTGTTTAAAATCCTCCTTTAAGGTGTGGGTCATGCTGATAACCTGTTGTTGGGCTTGGCTGATGAAGTAGCATGGAAAGAAACTAGCTTTTTAAATATCAGAGGGGTAGCCGTGTTAGTCTGGATCTGTAAAAAGCAACAGAGAGTCCTGTGGCACCTTTAAGACTAACAGATGTATTGGAGCATAAGCTTTCGTGGATGAATACGTCTGACGAAGTGGGTATTCACCCACGAAAGCTTATGCTCCAATACATCTGCTAGCTTTTTAAAGGTTGCCCTGCCAGCCTTGTTTAATTTAGATAAGTTAGCACACAGCAGCAGCCCCTCTACAAGACATTTTTAGCTTAATTAATTTCTATCCCTTGTCCTGAGGGAATGGATTCGAGTTTGACACTGTTGCAGTGCTAGGGAGAGAGCCACCCACATCCTTGTTCTGGGGCTAAGTTAGCAAGTCTGAATAATTCTCTGGACTCCCTGTCAAGACACATTTCAGTGAACATCTGTCACTTCCCATCTCAGGAGGTATCTAACTCTCCCATCTTGGGACATCACTTATTGAGGTTTTAGTTTGTAAGGCTTGGTCTACACTGGGGGTGATTGATCTAAGTTACGCAACTTCAGCTATAGGAATAACGTAGCTTAAGTCAACGTATTTAGACCTATTCACTGGGATGTCTTCACTGTGGTGAGTCGACTGCTGCCGCTCCTGTCGACTCTGCCTGCGCCTCTTGTGGCGGTGGAGTACAGGAATTGACGGGAGAGCGCTTGGGGTCGATTTATCGCATCTAGACTAGATGCGATAAATCGACCCCCACTGGATCGATTGCTGCCCACCAATCCGGCAGGTAGTGTAGACATACCCTAAGAAACATCACTAGCCTTCCCAGTGCAGGGCTGCATTGCACAGCCATTCAAAAATGCAAAATATTTAAATGATCCAATACAATAGTGTAGCTCCTGCTTACACAGTGTGGCTTTCTAGCCCGCTCTAGTAGTTGGATCTGAGAGGTTTGTAAGTCTGCAACCTCAGAAGTGGCTTCTAGTCCCCTTAGCTCAGGAACTAAAACAGTGGTTCTCAACCTGAGACCCACAGGCCACTTGCAGCCCAATCAGCATGGAGCTGTGGCCCACGTGACATCCTCAGGGCCATACAGGTAGTATTGGATGCGGCACACAAAACATTATGGGTTGCATATATGGCCCACAATTGTAAATAGGTTGAGAACTACTGGACTAGAAGCTTGTGCTTTTAGATCCAGAGGTTCCACAGATTCAATGCCTAATGCCAATTACTAATCCAAGTGTTACAATAGCTTGTTACAATGTAGCCCAATATATTCCAACACTTTCTTCCCTTGACAGGCTATGTTATTTACAAGAATCGTAAATGTTTTACTTACTTGTTAAGAATATTACAAATGAAACAAGCGCCAAACTGACAATCAAAATAATGATCAGTGTGACAAAGAACAAATGTTGGCAACTTATGCTGCTCCATGTCATCAAACCGCCAGTGTTCTCTTCTTCCTGGGCTGCTATGGAACGAAAATAATATTCCGATATGAAATTGATGGGAGGTTATTAAGAAAACAAATAACAAAATGCCTCTGGTTCTAAGCAGAGACAAGCCAGAATAAACCCAAACTTTGAGAATGTTCAGAGCCAAGTCCAACCTTTCTGACTTGGATCCATCTCTGTTTCTAAGCAGGATACAGGCACCATGTTATTAATAACTTTAGCTGTCTCCTGTTAAATTGCAATCCTATTCCTGAAAGGAGATATGTAAAAATGGCAGTGCTTACTTAAAAGATCCACTTTCTTTATGTATTCAAAGTTATAGTGGCTCACCTTAGTGACAACAAATATTTTGCTGCTTTTCACTCCTGATAACCACAGGAACCATACAGCTAAGAAAGTGTGAGCAACATTCCTTTCCAAATTGTGAATCATCAATTGTCTGGCTAGCTAACTTCCCGTCAGTTACACCTGTGCAACTCTGCTGATAGCAATGGGCCTGCATAGGCTGAGAGCCTAATTTAGCCTGCAGAACCCTTATGTCTTGCAGTGTAACATGAGAAAGGAAGAATCCAGTTTTACTTTCCCAGGTTTAGGCTGAATGGGCAGGGCTGGAAGTTAGACTATATTAGAGATTGTTGGGACATTTTCTTTAAATATATTGTTTCACTGAAATGGAAACATTTTGTAGAGACGTATGGAGTTTGGTGAAGTTTTTGCTTGCCAGGTTTACAAGGTCCAGGTTGGACTCTCCTGGCACTTCCAGGAAAACAGAGAGAACGGGACATGCAAATAGAAAACTGACATTTTGGGGATCTGCAAATGGCCTTTTGTTCCAACACAATTCCATTTTGTGAAAATATTTGGAATGTTTTGGTTTGTTCCTATGCAGAATTAAAACAATTTTTGAGATCTCAAAAGTTGTCATGAAATGGAATTGTCTTGTCCAGCCAAATCTAGTATATATAAACTGAGCACATTTGGCATGGCAGTGAAAGGTATGCCCACTTGCCACTCCTCCTGCAGATGCAAGAAGGGGGACTAAAGGACAACCAGTTAGCCACTCCTTCCCTGAAATTTGTGGGGCAAACCAGCTTGCTGCTCTTTAGAAACTTTGGTGGGTGAAAGGACAGGTCCCTCATAAAAATATAACAGCTAAGTGTGGGGTGGATATGGGCCTAGAGGTAGGGAAGATAGTGGGAACCAGGGTTTGAATCCTCTTCAGAATTCCTGAACACAACGGAGAGTTTTGTGTGAACCTTAGTTTTCCATTTGGGCAGCATTTGCCCTAGGAAACCTTTTGGGGAAGTTCTGTGGCCTGTGTTATACACGAGGTCAGACTAGATCAGTGGTGGGCAACCTGCAGCCCGCAGCCCATCAGGGTAATCTGTTGGCTGGCCACAAGACAGTTTGTTTCCATTGACCATCTGCAGACACAGCTGCCCGCAGCTCCCAGTGGCCATGGTTCGCCATTCCCGGCCAACGGGAGCTGTGGGAAGCGGCGGCCAGTATGTCCCTGTGGCCCACGCTACTTCCCACAGCTCCCATTGGCCGGGAACAGTGAACCACGGCCACTGGGAGCTGCGGGCAGCTTGCCTGCAGACGGTCAATGTAAACAAACTGTCTCGTGGCCCGCCAGCAGATTACCCTGATGGGCTGCATGTGGCCCATGGGTTGCAGGTTACCCACCACTGGACTAGATGATCACAATGGTTCCTTCTGGCCTTGGAATCTATGACTCTCAGTCTAAAATCCCAGTCTGGAAAGAGAATGGATGTGCATCTCTGCTCATAGAGAGCTGAAGGCTAGAGGCTTGAGACTGGAGCAGGCAGTCCTTGAGCAGACCACATTGGGGAGATTAAAGATGGGGTTACACTGAAGCTGACACAGAAATCACAGTTTCATATAATTATCAACTATGAAAAATGTATTTCCAAGTTTCCATTGATGTTTTGTTGAATCTGGTAAGACTCTTGAAGGGCATTGCAATTAAGCTGATGGCGATAAAGAAGAAAAAGGATTGTATATGCCATAACAGAACTTTGATGATGAGTAAACCCATGGTTTGGGAGTTCACTGAACTAGTCAGAGATCTCTGGGAGTATTTTTGCTATCCTTTATTGCATTTAATGTGTTCCTGCCTGGAGATAAAGTAAAGCCTGCAGCCTTTTAATATTTTTTTTTATCATGCCCTCAGCCTTCATAACAAATACAATTTGTACTAAATGCCACCACCACAGATATTGCTTCATAGCCAGAATAATAATGAAGGAGGAGCTGCTTTCACAGTCTCTCAAGCATTGCAAGCTATGAATAGAATTCTCATAAATGCCACTTGTCTGCTCTGCCTAATGAACGCTTCTTACTAGCCAACTGGCCAAATGTGCCAGCTTACGCTATTGTAAGTAACCAGTGAACAAGGATTCCTGCCAAGCTGCAAACAATGAGAACATTTTATGTTGTGAAGCAAAAAGTAATTGGTGTGGAGCGCCTACCAAAATTAGAAGCCCTTTCTTTTTAAAACTACTTTAAAATTATGGCTAATGTGTTGCCTTAGGTTTGGTTATGTCAGATCATATTAAGCTACTGAGCTAAAGGAATGCCATGGGTACTGCATCACAAGCACTGTTGAAACGTCTTTTTTTTTTTCAAAACCCAGATCTGGCATTTTCTGTAGAAAATGGTAGCACTGTCCCATGTATTTTTAATGATTATCAGAGGGTGAAAAATGCTCACACAATTCAAGATAGGGGTGAAAGCAGTAGATGTGGTATAGCTTGACTTGAGTATGGCTTTTGATGCCATCTCACAGGACTTTTTCATAGACAAACTAGAGAAATATAGCCCAGACGAAGCTACTATAAGGTGGGTGCACAAGATGTGAACAAATTGGAGGAAGTCCAGAGGACAGCAATAAAAAGGATTAAAGGTCTAGAAAACATGGCCTTTGAGGAAAGATTGAAAAAACTGGAGAAGAGAAGACTGAAGGGGAGCATGACAACACTCAAGTATGTAAAAGGTTGTTATAAAAGGGAGGGTGATAAATTGTTCTCCTTAACCACTGAGGACAGAGCTTAAACTGCAGCAAGGGAAATTTAGGTTGACATTACGAAAAAAAATCCTGATTGTAAGGGTAGTAGAACAAATTACCTAAGGAGGTTGTGGAATCTTCATCATTGGAGGTTTTTACGAACAAGTTAGACAAACACCTGTCAGGGAGGTCTAGATAATACTGAATTCTGCCTCAGCACAGGGGACTGGACTAGATGACCTATTGAGGTTCCTTCCAGTCCTATGATTCTGTGATCTTAATAGTTCTGTAACAAAGAGATCCAGAATATAACACATTTCTTGGTACATCAGCTGAGGATTGTAAATAGTGCAGTCTCTTGGAATATATTCTACTGGTGTGAGAGCAATCAGATATTTATATAAAACTCCAAGCATTAAAGAAACATCTAAAATATGTCAGAGAAAGAGCCAAATTGGTGTACAAACTATACATAGCACTGCTTTCATTTTCTGCTGAAATGCAGCCACCTATAGGTAACTGTTTAACAGCACCAAGGTACTGTATAACAATTTAGTCCAGAAGTGAAGAATAACAATTAGAGGGAGACTCTAGGTAGGCAAAAGAGAAATGATCTGATGCTAGAACTGATTCATTCTGTGCCATTTCTTGTTCTTGTTAAAATGAGAATCGCCTACATAAGACAATACTATGGCAGATTTAATTTTCAATATGGGATCTTGGTGTCTGGCAGCTGCACCACTATAGTAATTAAAATCAGAAAAATATTCAACCCCTGGGCTAAGATGTTGATGTCTTTCTAACTCCTCTTGCATCAAAGCTCAAGTGTCACCTATACCATTTCTCCCAGTATTATTCATACATGTATAAAATCAAGCAAGGTGGTGGTTGAGTGGCTATCTGCATTTTTGTCCTATTTGAAGCCTAGTTGATTATGATTCTTCCTGTACAGCTACTCTTCAGCCAAATTTCAAAAGTACAAATTGTGCTGCTAAACTAAGGAGAAAACTACAGAATACTGTACCTCCTTAAATAACATAATGTGGAATGCTGCCAAGAAACTGCCACTTATAAAGTGCTTTCAGATCACAAAAAAGTCAAACACATCTCGAATATTGTTGGCTAAAAATAGTCTTGTTGCCATGTGTAAGTCAAAGAAAAAGTGCATAAAAGCAATAAAATCAGGAGGATAGTACAATTCTGAATCTATTTGAAATAAGTTCCCTGAATTAAGATCTAAAGAAGGTTCATCGAATACCTCAGGAAACTGGCTGGGATCATCAGATGATAGTCATTCCTTAAAACCAAAAACAGGATCACAATTTTAGTTGCCGTTTTTTTTTTTTTCCTTTTAAGCTTTTATGTGTATTTTAGTAATTGTGAAAATTGCCAGACAGAAGAGAGAGGTCATCATTTTTATTCCCAGAATGGATACATATTGGGAATGATGGTACAGGCTTACTACAATGTCCCACCCGTGTGCCTCAGACATGACGTGAAGGGCCCAGCTAGTAGTGGAAGGGTAGCTCAGTTTCCACAGAAAATATTTAGTTGTGGACGCTGCCAACAAGAATCTGGTACTGGCAACTGTCACAGACAGGTTACTGGAGTAGTTATACCACTGGTCCTATGTGTTCTGTGCACATGATGTGCCGGTCATTTTTGTCATAGCTATCTCTTATCAGAATTCAATTTCCTTTAAATGCCTGAGTTGAAGTGCACTTATTAAGCCAGATCCTTAGCTGTTGTAAATTGACATAGTGCTGTTGACATCAGTGGAAATACATCATTTGGATTTACACCATCTGGGAATCTGGCCCATTTTGTTAAAACATGTAGTGCATGTATTTATATGGTAAAAAAATCCCAGGATAAGCATTAGTTTAAATTATCAAATATATCTGTACATTAGTTTCTTCTTTTTTTTTTGACCCAGTGTATATTGAGAATAGTTGCCAAGCATTATCTGGCATACATACTTAACAGGTGTTGAGATCCATCGGAACATAGGTGCAGTTTGTTTAGGTTGTTTAAGGAATCAACCACATAAAGTTTTCCTTCTTCATTGGTATCAAGTAAGTCAATTTCCAGAGAAGAACTCTCCATTGTACCTAAAAGAAAACATGGATTTTGGAAATAACGACTACTGAAGTCAATGGCAAAAGTCCCTAGTCTCTCCCCTGATCATCTCACAATCTAAGTACTAGGGATATGAGATCAGTAAAAACGAAGGGAGCAGGTAGGGGAGTGAAGGAGAAGGGTTACAATGACAAGCTTATTAATTTGCTTATAAATACTGATACATCACTGTGGCTTGTTTTTTCTTGGTTAAACAAATGATTGGGGTCGGGGTGGTCAGCAAAAAGTTATAGCTTGCCATAATTGCTCTTCTTTCTTTACTTTAGATTTGGTTGACACACAGGACCTACTTTGAAAAGGGTCTGGGCTGGTAGCATAGGCCTGTGCCCTTCCAAAGAAGGTGAGACAATTCTTGAAGAAAACACAGACTATTTCCATGCCTTAAGGTAATTGTTCTGGTATTCTCTGATATTCGGCTTAACTTTGGATAGATCTACACTGCATTTAAAAACCCACGGCTGGCCTGTGCCAGTTGACTCAGGTTAAGGGGCTCTTTAATTGCTGTGTGGACATTTTGGCTCAGGCTGGAGCCTGGGCTCTAGGGCCCAGTGTGGGGGGAGGGTCCCAGAGCTTGTGCTGCAAACACTATGTATTTATCTGAACACTATGTGCCTGAGTCAGCTGGCATGGGCCAGCCATGGGTTTCTAATGGCAGTGTAGACATACCCTATAACACCTGATCTTTGCCATGGGCTTGGCTCTCAATGAGTACAAGTCCCTTGGAAGTGTTAGAAATTTACATTCACAAATTAACAAAATGACATTTAGAAATCACATCCTATGTATATAGATTGGATTACTTCTTATCAATTTTCAAACACCCAGAGGTGTGAGGCTCCAGCTCTATCTCTGCTAATAAGGAATTTGAAACTGCAGCTACTAGGCCCAAAAGAGACTGCTAGACTAACTGTGGGCTGTCCCGATGGTTTCTCTGCATCTGGGATAGAAAGCCCCATTGCTTGGAAAATGTGAATCACATGTGTTTTAACAAATACACAGAGTTATGGAGAAAGATATTTGTAGAGGGAGTAGAGCTGGCCAGAGTCACCCAGGCATACAAGCTTTTATCAGGCCTTTACCATACCGAAGCCCATAAAAGTCTACTCAACATTACCATTTATGCTGGTAATCTTTCAGCACTGGCACCCACGCTTCTCTGGGTAAAGTTCAAAAGTACATTTTCTCTAGGCACATGGGACCTTTTCCAGCTCCCTCCTTCTTGACTCAGTTACCAAACCCAACTGGCAAGTTTCCTGACTCACCCTTTCCATAGTATGACATCATGAAGAGCAGGTTCCCTCTGTACCAACATTTTAATAAGTGCCATGGGGAAAACTGGGGCTGTTTCCTGTCAGGCACGCACAGGAGCAGATACTCAGAGCATCATGCCAACCCACGCTGCTCTACGTCGCTCCCAAAGTTGGGGACACAGCCAAATAACTACTCATTGATTTTCAGTGAAACTTAGGCTCCTAACTAGTTCAGGTGCTTTTGAAAAGGGGACTAGCACTCTTAAGGGAAAAGAAGACTGATGGCTCTGTAAATACCTGGACAGAAAGAGTAAAGTCTTTATTCAATTGAGGGGAAATGACATGAAAATGAGTACAGCTCCTTTTTCTTTTTTCATTCTGAGCAGTTACTGAAAAAATACAAAAATAAGGTGAAAAAGCTAGAATTGCAACCAATCAACTCAATCCAGTAGCTTTTATATATGCAACAGTAATTTCAGGACAGATGGCTTCTATGCACTAGAATGTATAAGGTAACAACTTCTAGTAGTTATATATTTATGGTCTTTGATATCTCCATATGACCACATCCATGCCCAGCTGTATTTCTTACAGACACAGTTATGCAGTGTTCTACAGATTCACCACCTCTCACAAACAAGGGCCTCTTGCTATTTTTAGCTTCAGAAGGGCAGTTGTTTTCCCTGAACATTTTCCATTTTGTTTAGACTTCCTTGCAACAACTTTAAGGAAGACTCTCCTAAAGACTTGAGCTCTAATAAATGTAAGTAACTGATTTGATAGTTTTAGATACATGTTAAATTCACAGATTTTTGTAATTAAGTATTTAGAAGCAATTTCCCCACTGTACACTCACTTTCTGTACATAAAAACAGCATGCTATGAATGCTGTTTTATGATTTATTTCTACATCAGTACCTTGAAAGAAACAAGATATCAGCGTCACTGGCCTCCTAACTATTAATTAGTTTCACAAGGCTAAACTAACCCTCATAGCTTTTAAATTAGTCATTGTAATTTGTATTTTAATATTGCTTAGAGGCCACCCCCTCATAAGCGTTAAAATATCATAACTTAATACTTTTAAATGCAAGTTATTTTGGGTAATGTTACCACTCTGTAAACTAAGTACCTAAAAATTCTTAAAGAATAAAATCAAGACTAAATGGATTAGCAAAAGAAGAGAATGAACTGTAAATTACTTACAATTTAACAATATTCAGCTAAAAATTCAGGATGGAAGAAGTCATCCAGTACCAAGTATGAGAAGAAAACTTGCTTTGTAGTTTCCCTCCTCACTTTTAGACCCTGTAAACTCCCACAGGACCCATAAACATAGCTATGAAACCGACTATCCCTTTCAATCTATATTTAGCGTTCACTTTGGCCAAGAAGTCTAGTTTCCAAATATTGACCTATTTAAAACAAACACACACACACACACTCACTTATTAGACAAGAGTCACTATGAAATTTTAATATTTACTGCTATTATGGTGAGTTTTTAACATATGCTTTTGACATGTATCATTTTACTAATATTTTACATTGAGTGACTTTTTTAAACAGGCTTGATAAACTAATCAAACCAATATTCTAGTTAATGAAATATTTAGACACATCCTAAGATACACAAACTACATCCATTTAATTTATCTTCATAATAAAGTGTGATTTTTAAAGTACTCCATACAAAGGACTCTAACAGATTTTTCTGATGTATTGGTTAAGAATATGCACAAATACTTGCAATGCAAATTTCCATTTTTCCAGTTAACATTACAGAAGGCTGTATGTATTTAAGAATTGCCACAAAAGTTGGTTGATGCCAATACAAAACCAAATAGGCTCAGATAGTTGATCTATGGAGCAGTCCCATATTTCTAATACCATTATATGTTAGTCTGCGTTTTAACAGTGTGAAATTTAGGTCATGTCAAGTGCCTAAACCATGTAATCATTTCTGTAAATGAGGCATGACAAATACTAAAAAAGTCAGTCCTGTGGCACCTTTGAGACTAACAGAAGTATTGGGAGCATAAGCTTTCGTGGGTAAGAACCTCACTTCTTCAGATGCAAGAAGTGAGGTTCTTACACACGAAAGCTTATGCTCTCAATACTTCTGTTAGTCTCAAAGGTGCCACAGGACCCTCTGTTGCTTTTTACAGATTCAGACTAACACGGCTACCCCTCTGATACTAAAAGTCAGAAGACACATAGTTACACTATTCTCTAACAAACAAGGCAGTCAGAACTAAAGGCAATAAACAAGAATTGTATGACTGGAAGGGACCGAGAGGTCATCTATTCCAGTTCCCTGCACTCAAGGCAGGAATAAGTATTATCTAGACCAGAGGTTCTCAAACTGTGGTCCACGAACCGAGCTCCATTCAGGTGGTCCATGGATAGTTCCCTCTAAGGTGCGCGCTTGGACAGCCACACACAAGAGAATGAAGGGCAATGCAGGTGTGGTGTTGTATTTAAAGTACTGCACAGGATCTTTTCAGGGGGAATAAGGCAAAACGCCACATTTATTAGTAATACATGTATTCCTTAACACTGTATCATATGCATATAATATACTACACTTACACTCACACACACACACAAACACACTCCGTCTTGTTGTTACCAATTAGTTGCTCCCCTTAACTTCACTGGCCAGGTGAGCTAGATGGGGGATGGGGTGGAGCCGGACTTCTGCCGATCCGGATCGATGCTCCCATGTTGACAAGACGAGACCCGGGGTCCTCTGCAAGACACCTCACTTTTATAGCAGCTTTCCTCTTATGCAAATCTAGACCAGATTCAAACTCTGTGTCTGTGTCCATTGGTCCTTTGTGCTGCTTTCTTTTGAGTGTTGTCCCAATGCTGCAAAGAGGGTGTTTCCAAAAGAAGGTGCTTGCTTCTAACCCCCGAGGCCATCGGTATGTCTGCTTGTCTTTAATGAGCCCACTTGACACATTTTATTGTCCTTGGGTCTGGCTCCCAGCCCCTCTCCAATAGTTGAGGCTGTCTGGAGGTGCTGCCTTCCATGCCTTGCTCATCCACACCTCATTCATTTAACAGGGCAATTGATTAAGAGTGGGGTGGGGGCGGGGAGAGCTCTTGTTCTACTGCTAGCAAAAAGAAATTTTTCTATCTTATTCTATCCTTAGGGGCTATAATATTATACCAAGGGCAATGCAAAGTTTCTAAATGAGGCTTTGATACAAAGTCCCATGAAAACAGAGGTCACACGTGGGTAGACCCACCACAAGGTTATATGAAGAGGCACAATGTAAAGTCATATGAAAATTATCAGAGATTTATCTACATTGTCTCCACTAATTAGGTGCCTGAACCCTGGAGAACACACATATGTAAGGTGACATGGTGGCCTTGGAGGGACTAGAGGGTAAGTGGGAAGGGGCAGTGAGGGGAGAAGAGGTGGTGGAGGGGAATTTGAAATGTGCAGGGCTGCAGCAGCCAGAGAAAGAGGCGACTTTCCCCAGCTCCAGGGCTGGGGCTGTTGTGGTGGGGGAAAGAGGACACATCCATCGCCTTTGAAAGATAAAACTACTGATATTTAAATACAAGTTGTGTGCTTTCATTTGTAGAACAAAAAACGTTAGTTTTTTTTAATATTTAGCGCTTTTTAGACAATAGCTAGCTAATGGTACAAACAACATTTGGAAAGCTCATTAAGTGGTCCGCTGAGACGCTCAGCAATTTTCAAGTGGTCCATGGAAAAAAACAGTTTGAGAACCACTGGTCTAAGATCAGTGGTTCTCAACTTCTGTATCGTGGGCCGCATATACAGCGCAGGTTGAGAACCACAGCATCCCTCCCTCAAAACCATGCACAGTCCCCTATGCCCAGTGTCCTTGCCCACAGCGGGGCCAGGAGTGGAGCGCCCAGTGCAGGCCAGCAGACAGGACCCAAGGGGGGCCAGGAGCAGAGCCTCACCTAAGACCTGGGGGTGCTGCAGCACCCTCCTCCCCCCAAACCTACCCCCAGATCCACTCTCCCACCCCCTGCAGCACTCACCAGCACCGTGTTGGCAAGAATGCCAGTGCAGGCTACAAGACACTGTCTCCCCCCTCAGCCAGCCCCGCCCACTGCCAGCCCAGAGCAGTACATTTTATTTATTTATTTTCCATACACAGCTGAATGTGAATGGGGCTGCATGTAGCCTGTGGGCCACAGGTTGAACACCACTTTGAGACCATTTTGAATTTTAATCCTGCCCTCCAAAGCACTTGCAATCCCTCCCAGCTTGGTATTGTCAACAAGTGCTCTCTCAATGCCCGTATCTAAATAATTGATGAAGATATTGAACAGTACCAGACCCAGAACTGACCCCTGAGAAACCCCATTCAATATGCTCTTCCATCATGGTTGTGAACCACTGATAACTACTCTCCGGGAAATTGTCCAATCAGTTATGCACCCAACCTTATAGTAGATCCATCTAGTTGTATTTCCCTAGTTTGTGACATGATGCAAGACCAGTATTAATAGCCTTACTAAAGTCAAGATACACATCTACTGCCGTCCCCCCTCCCCCCCACACACACACACATCCACAAGGCTTGTTACCCTGTCAAAAGAAAGCTACTAGGTTCGTTTGACAATTTGTTCTTGACAAACCCATGCTGTTACTTATAATGAATAACTACACTGTAGAATGCACTGTTAAATATTAAAACAAATTGCTCAGTAAGACTGAAGAGCCTAAGAACAGTATCTACACTTGGCAGGAAATAGGATAAAAGTCAGACCACCAACGTGCCTGCTTTGGGGCACAGGTAGATCAGCAGGTGGTATCAAATTTATCACAAAAATTTGTGAAATGAGATGAATCTAGTCTGGTGCTGTCAGACAGGACACAACACTAGACAGACATTTTTCTAATACACTATTTACTGTGGTTAGGGACAAGGACTTAAGAGTCCTTAAAAAGTGATTGAGGACCCATCACTGAATCCATCAATCATGGACTGTGAAGATAAAGCATGAAGCAGTCAACAACCAGTTAAGTCTACACACTAAAGAGATTTATTCTCTAAAAAGGCTATCATAACCACTCAATTAGAAATGTGATGCAAACCTATGCTAATCTTGTGAAGAATGCAGATAAAATCCTCATTCTTAAGTTTCACCCTAACTTTCCCCACAGGTGGGCTCATATCTTCAGTTATACTTAGAGAACCTGCTAAATCCAAGTTTTTCCTTCTGATGCACTTATGGCTGTTTGCCAGGTACAACCCATCACCAGCCAATTTGAGTTTACCCTCCTTACTCTTTAGAGTTAAATTTTCTTTTATCTAATTGAATGATAGTTTGAACACCAGTCATGTTACTCTATAGCAGGTGAATGAAATGAAGGCAGTTGATGGGAGTTCTCTTTGCTGTTCCTCATCTTCCTTTAATTATTTCTTTAGGTAAGGTGAACTTCACTTGATAACCATATAAATGTTTCCACAGTATTGGCATGACTAGGATTTTGTAAGGCATCTGGCCTGCTACTGTCAGCACCATATTTTACAGAAAAAAGGTATATAATCATACAGCTGACCTTACTGATATCAACTTGGAGGATCCAGGGGAATAAGTTAAACAAATTTAAGGCATAGATTGAGTGGACAGAGTTATGATTGAGCTTTCAGACTAAGTTTGAGTACTCAATCCTGAAGTTGGGTCATGCCAATGCTAGTTGTGTGACGCATACTTTTATAATATATTTTATAGCTACTATATCATTTCTAGGGATAAAATGAAAAAACTAAGTGTGTAGTTATCTGATCTCATTTACTTTTAGACAAGGTGTATAACAACCACATCTGAAAAGACTTCAGTGAGAAAGATTTTTATTCCAAAGATGGAACAGTCTTATACAAGCATATGTAAAATGTGTCACCACTTTTAAAGTTAAATATAGTCAAGTAGGTTTGTGTTATTTACTACTTCATTTTAAGTGCCAACAGCAGGACTTCATGGCACTGGTATAGTATAGTAAGGTCATATCTTGTGCCATTTGTCAGTCCATCAGCCAGTTTAAAAAAGTATTAAAATTACAGGGTATAATTGAACACAAAGAAATAGCAGCTGTTCCAGAGGCATGTTTGTCCTGGTCCTCTACTCTTCTTATCAAGACAACTTGCTCTTCTATGTAATTTCATCGCTGTATTAACACCAATCCAAGATGAGCTGGGTCAGACAATTTTGGCAGTTTAATACATATAGCTTTCAGCACCATCTAACAACTGAATTGTTGGTATGTTTACCAAATTCATGAGTGATTTTGATCCTGCATAAGTGTTACAAGTTACATTTCCATCCAATTTTAGATCAACCAATTCTATATGTATACACACACACAGTACACACAACTAAAGCAATTATAACATGCATAACATTTACAGATACTATACATTAGATATTATCCCTGTGCAAAGTCTAAGCTATGTGGATATATAAATTAAATCTCAAATTTCAAGGTTACAACAGTTACATTTATAGAAAATTGTGAAATTATCAAAGTCTTCAACCTTGGATCCCACATGGAAGATCTAGAAAAATTCACCCACATCTGTTCTTTTGTCACGACATTTGCTTCTAGCCTTTGTTCGAGCCTTGAATGCTGCAGAGTTGTACAAGTGCTACAAAGTGAAAGATAAGATTTAGTCAGATGTTTGAAATATCTATGCCTAAACTAGTTTAGGTTCTTTACATAATTAGGATGTAAAGCATTTTAAATGATTTAAATGTCATTAGATTGTGTCAAAATAGTGGTACAAAATGAATACAAATTTTATGTTAAAGGAAGGTCATAGGTTTCAAGATTTTAGCACATACTGATCTAACAAACAGATTAAAGGAGAACTGCCACTAAATAAGCCTGAGTGTCACCATATGGAAATAAGATCTAAAATTTTTCAAAATAGAAAAGATGACAGGCATTCAGGAGTCTAAGTCTCAATGAAAGGACCTTAAGTTCCTAAATTTCACTCAAAGCAACTTGATGCTTTTGAAAGTTTTACTCCTTGTCTGGCTTCTAACATTTAACAGATCTGACTATTTCTTCAGGGCTCCCAAACAAGTGTTACTCATTCTGTGAAAAGGACAAAATTCAATGTTTAACTATGGTCCATAGGCCAAGGAATGATTTAGGACTACATACTGTCCTCAATGCACAGCAAATTCTCACAGTATCAGTCATTTAAGCTTTAAAGTTAGAGTTAATTTCCCTACCAAGTTAGTTTCAGATTCAGGAAAACTCTGCATCAGTTTTCCACTGTAGATATTGGGAAAGTGATCTTCACAACCCACAAAGCTAGGAAGTATTTTACATGACTTCTGAATATCATGCATACCACAAATACATGAAGTTTGATTGATCTGACTCACAGGCTGGGTGTTTGACAACACTGCTCCATAACAGTGTTTAAATAAATTTGAGTAATCAGATTATGGCTAGAAAACATCTATTCTTAATATTCTAGTATTAACGGTCAAGAAAACCCTCCTCCTGCCTCTCTGAAAGGTTATACTACACATCCAATTGGTGTGGATCCTAATCTGTTGTAGGTGAGTTTTGGATACATAAAATGGTACAGTAAGTTTTATAGGTATAAATATAGAATGGCCACACTGTTGGAGAGTGCCAAAACAAGGATTACCCAATCACCCTAAAGCCATACCAGCACGAATCCTATACTCCACACCACAACATGCATTCTCAATGTCATTTTACAGAAGTTTGGAAGATTCTGTCAGGACCATTTCTCATGAATAGCTAGGTCTCCTAGTTGCCATGAGTTCCATTATACAAGCTTTACTGGGAGAGAGTTAAACAACTTTCATGTCTGAGGTCAGAAGCTTTTCCATAGGCTTCAGCTGTCACACTCCAGTGTAACATATCAGGACCATCCAGGGACAGAAGAAAGTGCTGTACCCCCATGTGAAAGGTGTCCAAGTGTATACAGCTCTCATTAGTAGCTCTTCAGTCACAAGAGTGAACCTAAAACTCAGGCCGGGACAGAATGTGTTTGTGAAGCACCCCAAAACAACCATTTTTCATTTAACTAAACATTTGTAGCAGGTTGACTATAAAATGGCAGCAGTTCAACTGTTCAGATTTTGAATGTTATTTAATTCCCAGAAGGAATACGATAGGGGGGTAAGTGCAAGTGATACAGTTAAGGTGTGATAACATACCCTTTCAAAACGGGGTATCTTCATTGTTTTAAGAGTTGCAGCATCAAGCATTACTGGTGGTCCAAGTTCAAACACATTCCGAAGAAACTCATTGGACTGAGTAAAAAAATTAACACATCAATAACCAAGGTTCTATATTGAATACTGTAACAGCTTTAATCTTGAGATTTAAATTACATAACACTGAGTCCATACAGGTAATTTACACTTGTTGAATACTGTCCCCCACCATCGTTTTATTATACGTAATCAGAGCTCAATTCTTGCTTGCATCAGACAATCAATGCTCAGCACAGGAGTTGTCAGAGAGCCAGCTACAGCTTACTGATTCTGCAACGCCCTGACCTCGATGCCATATTACCCACACTGGCGTGGGCTGGTGTAAGCCACACCAGAAGTGATTTCCCTTCTGCAAGGGGCATTTTCAGCTGGCCATTTAGGATTGATCACACTGGATAATCTGGTCCAGTGTAAAAAACCCTTAGTCTTCTCTTTACAAAATTTGAATGAAAATAGAAAGTTACTTTAGAACCAGCTTACCATCGCTATAATTCAAGACATGTTGCTTTATTCTTAAATTGGTAAACATCTTTAACAAATCACTGGCTAAATTCCTATAGAAAACAATTACTCAAGTGGCCAGACAGGAAATTGTGTGAAAATAACAGCTCACCTGCAAATGATATTGCATCCCTGATCCCAGAATCTCCTTGAAGGTATCATATGTGTGTTTCTTAACCCAGCAGTCAATATACATGCGCTCAGGTCCAAATTTGACAGTCTCTGTAGGGAAGTCACGCTCCTGTCCAAAAATCAAAGACAAAACATGAAGACTACATTACCAAAACCCCTGATTTAGAAAAAGTCCTATGCAGATAGAAGTAATATAGAAAGCTTATGCATGTTAAGAACTAGTGTACTTTTCCTTTCAGTGAGTGATCCTACACAAAATAAGGACAAGAATCATTTATTCTGTAAAGTAACCTGATATGCATGTATAGTACAATTGCTGATTTTACTTGACAGGTTGATGCAGGACTGAATCTTAAGACCATTTATGCTGCTACAGGTAACATTAGAAGGGACAATGATGTAAGTATGAATACGTAAGTAGACGATCAAAAGAAATGTTCACTTGATATGGGCTTTGTCCATGGGATTTGGTTCACTTGGTTTGCATCTGTAAATTAGTCAGGTCTCAGTGGATCTTTAAAGATCCAGGCAAGGTCTTAACACTGTTGAAAAGGAAATTTTATAACCCCCTTTAAAATGCTGTATTTTAATGCAAACCATACTTATGGGTATGAATTTCAGATAATGCAGGTATGGGTGCCAATCTAAGACCTTAAGTAAAGAACGTTCTCTAATTCATTTTTGGGACTGTTAGTGACCAAGTCACCTTCTTCTGTATTTATGTAACTGGCAATTACTCCTGACATAGTGTAAGCATCCCATCCTATTAGGAGTTAATTTCTTTCTCAGAGCTACATTCACTGCTGAGAACTTTTGACTGTTTGAAAGTACAATATTCCATTTAGCTGGTATTGACCTGATTTTGCCCAGTTAAAGATTCGAGGGTCATCTAACTTACCAATGAAATGCAAGCTCATGATTTGTTACATAAAGTCAAACTTATGCGGCTTAATTACTCGTGAACATTTTGTTGGTGAAGAGCTGAAAGTTACTGTCCAGAGCTTTTAGCAATGATATTCCATAGTGTTCCCTACAGCAATGTTAATCTAAGCATGGAGATGTGCTGTAAAGGACAATTCTTTAAGCTCTTGGAGTGGAGCAATTATAAACTGAATCCACACAACAGCTGAATACTGCAAGCCAGTAATCCTGCTAATGAACGGATAGATTTTAGAACAATTCAGAAAAATCAGAGTTTGACAGTAAAGGACAAGTCTCACAGCAAAAACTCAGTATATTGAATAAAGGGGCACTTAACATTTATATTGCAATGTTTTATCCATTTTATAGAACATCATATATCCACTATGGAAGTCAGGTTTGTATTTCCAATCTAAAAATGAGGTTTTTTTAGTTAACCTTTGGATCCTTTTTAGATTACTAACCATGAACCTTTGAAAGCTGTAGTTAACACTAATCCTGCTTTAATTCTTAATGAGTTAAGAACCTGAAAATGGAAGTTATTTGGAGCTTATGTTCAAAATTCATCTAAAATTGTAAGCAAGTTTTTCAATGGTCTAGTGTTCATACAACTGTTTTATAAATTGTTTGCCACTTTTTACTTTACAGAGGAGTATTTTCAAAGTAATCAAGAGTACCTCTACTGCTCGCAAGACATCTCTGAAAACAGATCGCTGCTTTCTTTTGTCTACTTTGGCACGGTGCTTGTTTCCATCTGTAGCCAGGGCCCTCAGTTTCTGTGTTAAAAGTTCCATGTCTTCATAAAAGAAATCCTAGCCAGACGAAAGGAGATGTTTCAGTTTCTGGTCTTCACACAATTTTTCTCTAAGTGGTAATACATCAACTTTTCCCACAGTATTGTCATTTGGGATCATAAGGCATTTATAAGGTAAAATAAATATATTAACTGTACTTAAAAAGTTAAGTGATCAGGGTCCAGTTACCCAAGTATGACCTGTTTGCACCTGCTGGTACAGTTGTCAGCTGAAGCATTCAATGTGGAGCTCCCTCAATATGAAAGCAGCTGCCAACAAGGTCTCTTGTGAGGCCCTTGGATTATGGAACAAACGCCCCACTTGGCCTGCTAGTGCCTAGATTTGTTAACCCTCTGGACATGCTGTACTGTTATGTTCTCTGGCACTTGGAGTCGAGGAGATGCTTACTGGCATGGGATAATTAAGTTTTGGGGTGATTGTGGAGATACTGACAGTTGACTTAAGATGTTTAATGCCATTTATTACTGTTAAATTAAGTTTGGAAAGGGAGCCCAGAGCTTACAAAGGGGATTTCTAATTTTTTAAGACTAAAACTGAACAGTTTATGGAGGCCAGATTAATTCCTAACCAACTACAAGTGCATCGTTTTGTCTTTTTACCCATTCCACATTATTTACATTACTCTTTCAAATGATAGTTTTACTTTGATAGCATGATATTTGTGGCATGGACCAGCTGTTCATTTTTTAACTATGCCTAAAACAGAACCCTGCACCTTAACTGCAGCTCCTAGGCACTACTCTATTTAATAGCTGTCTTCTGTGTGTTTCTATTTCCTTCTTTGTCGTTGTAATTTTTTAATCTCATTTTACTTCAGTGTCCTCCCAGTCTGCTCCATATACCACACCACACAAATATACTTAGTGTCATCTGATCCTGTGATTAAGTTGGTAAATTTAAGAGTGAATACTGCATGTAGTTTGAAAGAATGAATGCTAAATAAGAGCAAGGAATGTAGTAAAAATCTTGCATGAATGGGAGTAGTGTAGATAAGATTAGCATCAGATGGGCTACGAGAACCCTTTTGTCATAAATTCTGCTTATTATACAAGCTACTGAACTGGGTAACTTGCATATGAACTGAAGTGCTTTTCTTAAAGGAAGTGTTTTAAGATCTTAAAGAATGCATATTTATATTATTTTATCAAAGCCAACTACATTCAAACCAAAATTTCAGTCACTTGAACTCTTTTCTTCACTTGCAATGTGTCTGCAAGCTCTAGACTCACCTTGCCAGGCCTAAACTTCACTTTCACAGTCAAGCCCTTTCAAAGTAGCCTTCCATAGCTAGGATCTTGCAACCAACTACCTCCCGTATTTAGAAGCACTACAAAAAGCAGCACAATTTAGGTACATGTGAAGTTACTGTGCTTGGTATCCTGACTCATTTACAGTTACCCTTCCCTCTCAGACCATGTTCTAGCTTGGTCAAGGCTGATGTGCTTTGCCAGCCGCCCTTCTGGCAGCCCTCCCAAGCTGTGCCCATGGATAACTGGAGACTATTTTCTTCACTGCTGTCAAAAAACAGTTAAGAAGTTAAGGCACATTACACCGAAGGGCAACGAAACAGATTAAGTCTGTTATAAGGCAACATTAAAAGACAAATTACAAGTTACTTAAAATATCTAACCATCCAGTGCAAAGGTAAACCACAACGAAAATATACCAATCACAACCTCAGTAGCACAACATAAATATGTAATTAACACCTTAAAAGTCTTCCTCCAAAGTTGCAACTGGCAAAATGCATCAATCTACTTTCAGATGCCAAGAAATTGTTCAAAAGCATCAGGCAAGTCCCATAATGATGTTTTACTAATCTCTTCATCCTGGGGTACCCCCCTTTGAGGCAACATAAGGAAATGGAAAACCCCCTACTCAAGATACTGTCTAAACTCAAGAGTTCATTGCAACTGTGACAGCACACAGCAATGCTTTCTGGGAGTCCCTGGAACTGCCAGATTTGGGGAAGCTGAAAAGGGTAAGAGTCTGTACTAAATGCCCCCTTTACCATGGTTTGTTGGGGTACAAAATGCTAATCTACATTTCTTTTCTTTGCATTTTTTTTAAAAAAGTGTTATTTAGATGTCAGTATCAGATTTTATTGACTAGCATTCCAGCAGCCCTGGAGTTATCACAGGGAGATAATAGGAGGGCTAGCACAAGGAGGCTTGTTTTAATTGGAGTAGTTCTAGTGCAGGGACTAGCAACCTTTGGCATGCAGCCCATCAGGTTAAGCCCCTGGCAGGCCAGGACGGTTTGTTTACCTGCAGAGTCCACGGGTTCAGCCAATCGCGGCTCCCACTGGCCGTGGTTCACCATCCCAGGCCAATGGGGGCTGCAGGAAGAGGTGGTCCAGCCCAGGCTGCTTCCTGCGTGCCAAAGGTTGCTGATCCCTGCTCTAGTGTGTCTTCTAAGTTTAGATACATTTTTCTTCATTATTTTAAGTTGTGGAGTGTTTATAGAATGCGCAGACAGATACAACTAGATTGTAAGAGGTGGTCCTCTGGAATTAGGGATGCTATGTGAAAGATGCTATGCTAGTTTGCAACAATCTCAATGCAAGAAACCTGTTACAGCTAAATCCATTATACTTACAGCTTCCGTTTCTCGTGCCAGTTCAAACAGAAGAGCTAGTGTTTCTCCAGCAGCAATTCTCATGTTGACATCATCACAAGATAAGAGGTTTGGAAGTTTGTATAAGTGCCTAGAAAAAATGAGCTACATTTTATTAATCTGTAAAGAGCGATTTTTACAATAAAGCAACATTAAGCAAAATAACAGTTCATTGTAGAAGTTGCCTTCCAGGAAAGGAACATACATTTCAAGTTTTTTCTTCACTTCGCTCACTGGGCAGATGGTCAGCAACAGAGTCCATGCTAAAAGTGCACTGATGTGAAGCACTGTGTTGTGGGTGCTAGAAATGCCATTAGTGTCGCTCTCTCTCTGATACCATTTTGTGAATATGTTTTCCAGACACTCCATAGTTGAATACAGTTCCTGGTTTAAAAAAAAAAGCAGTGTAAATGGCTAAATTCAATTATTAAAATTTGTGTAAAACTTGATATAAAGGGTTAAGTGTTTATCCTTACAGTAATATCATCAGTGACTATGAAACAGCAAACTCCCAAGCAGGTTGCACTCTAGACATGGAAGAGAAGTAAAACAAGTCAGTATTTCCTAGTTTAATGTTGATTCTACCAGACCTGACAAGGTTCCAAAATTTTAAACTCTGGTCTTTGTTACTCCAACTGCTAGTATAAATAAGTTCTATGTGGAGTGCCCATGGAACCATTCCTTAAACAGAATGAACTCACAATGAACTCTTCCCTCATATTTTTCGCTTCATAGCTATATCTGGCCCGCTTTACAACATATGCTGCTCTGCATAAGTATTTGCACTTCTGAGGATGTATGTACCTCTAAACAAAGAGAGATACATTGCCAGTTACAAGAGCTGTATATAGCCTGCCTTTCACTTGATTAGCTAAATTAGAAGAGTAAGTAAAAGCTCACTACTATGAACTACAAGTTTCACAATGAAATAAAAGGGATGGCTGGTGTCTACTCACTGCTGGGGGAAGGATTTTCCAGAATTCTGATAAACGGCATTTTAAGGGTCTACTCTATGTGTAGTCTCACCAGCTCAATGTGGTACATTTTTCCAGATTCTTGTGGGTATCATTTTCTAACACCCAAAGGCAATTCAAGCTCTTCCTAAACATCTGTATTAAATACTAGGGCTGCTTTACTTTTAAAGCAGTGTTTCAGTTGTGCTTTGTTGCAACCATAGTCAAGCTAGAAACTTTTGTTTTGACACTACTTGACGACAACAACAAAACAGGCAAACCAGTTGTACAAAAGTGGATGCAAGAGTTAGATGGGACTAGCTCAACAAACTCAAGACATTAAAGTTACAGAAATATCCAGTATCATTAGCAGCCATGGCTACTGCTTTGAAGGGGCTTTTAGTTAATAGTTTGGTAGGTGCAGGAACGGAGGCACAGGTGGATTCTCTGTACTTGGGTTTGAGGCTACCATCCTTACCAAAAAGGGATCCTTGACTTGAGGAGGGCATGCAATTTTACACCCTTTTCTGCTAGGTATAATTATACTTATATCCCACAAGTTTTACAACTTGCATAAATATTTGTGGACTCTGTATACTGTTTCAGGAAACATTTAAAATAATCCTAGTAGACAGGCAATACAATAGGAATTCTAGAAGTGAAAGGACCATGCACTGTCTCACACCTAATTCATGGTAGGAGTCTCATTGATAATGTAGTCCAGAACAGACCTATTAACAGTCCAAACTGAAGGAAGAACTGACTGACCAATGCCTAGTCACATAAAATGTAACCAGAGTTTCGTGATAGAAAAAGCACAAAGGAACCAAGATACTTTACATGATGTCCCAATTTCCACAGAACATGGCTCTCCATGACTGACAAAAAATGCTTTGGTACTGAAAAGAATGATAGGTGCAGAAATTAAAGTGAAAATCAACATGCAGCTCTTTCAAGCCAATGAGTGAAACAAACACCAATTCTCAAATCTCATGCCATCACTGAAGGCTTCTGGCAGCCCAACACCTGTGTACATTAGTGCAAGAATTAAATTATAGGCTTGCATTAACACATCAGTGAAGTAGTCTGTATTTTGGCAGCAAAGGAAAGAGCAAAGTACCAAAGCTTTAAACTGTTGTACTACCTCTCTTCTATAGCCCAGTACGTTTTATACTTACAGCCTGTCTAGCCTGGATACTAGCTGTTCCATCACAGATTATCTTCTTGAGAACTGGTCCAAGGGTCTTAAGGATCTCTTCACTTTCAATTCCCGACCCCAACTGCACACAGAGAAGACATGCCAGCCTTGCCGCTGCGGACTGTTCATCACTCTTACCTACAGAATAAGGAAATACATTGAGTGATCACCTGCGGATTTTATCCTGCACTGAATCACACATTTAGAGGTTCATAAAGGGAGATCCAGCAATGAAGCATGCTGTATCTTAAACAAAACCCAAATGAAGAAAACAGCACTGGAACTGGTACTAGGTTGTCACTAATTCCAGCCAACAGGAAGGAAGCAAAAGCCAACATAATTTTGTAGCTCAATGATCAAAGAGCAATAAATGCTCACTAACGTCTAACTTAGGACAAGAGAAGCTTAGCTAACAAATGTATGTGATCAACTAAAATTTTCTGTAAAATACTAAGAAGTCTCATCTCATCAGTTAACACTATAGTGGTATGACAAATCAGTCCCTATCCTATAGTTCCATTACCTTCCAGTAGCGTACAAGCATTTATTACCTTTCTTTATGCAGTGTTCAATGCTATCAGTTAAAGTCATTCTCCTTTCCAGGATAAATTCATATAGTATTTTAGAAGTCAGAGCATTTTTAAGACCTTCAAGAGCTGCTTGTCTTGTCTTCGCACTGTTGGGAGGAATAATATAGATTGATACAAATACCTCTTCATGTAAGCTAAAGCTGAAAGCTTTGCTTTAGTACACTTTTAAAGCAGTGTACATTACATCTACCTGGTGCTGTCAAAATCTACAGAAGTCCTATGAATTAAGTAGAAACATTTAGCACAGTTGTTGAACAAATCTTCTGGGCAGACCAACTCCTCATTTACAGCTTGGTTTATTTTCCTTCACCTCTTTCCTCAGCTAGAATGCACAGGGGTAAAAACTTTGGTTGAAGGCTGTGGCATATGCTTAATGCAGCACTGCAAAACTAATGGTAGCTTATCCGCCCAGAAAAACTCACCCATCCTTTATCATGTTAACATTGTGTGCAATTAAGTTGCTTTTCTGAGGCAAGCAATTTTGCAAGACCAATTTACTTGAACAGCGCACCTGATCTGACAGTACACAAGCATTTTAAATTTGTATTAGTAAAAAAAAGCCAGGCCTACTTCTCTAGTTTACATCAAATACCACTGACTCCAGGGAAACTATTCCAGATTCATAGGAGAGGAGAATCAAGCCCCCAGTATGGATTGCTAAACTGTGATTTTAGCAACTATGCAACAGAAAGATAGGTTAAGTTTCTATGGGGCAGCAACACATCACTAATTTGTATTAGAGAAGTCAAGCGAAGATTGGTGATGCTTAAGTGCATTGTTTCCAAACACCCTATACCTCTTGTCCAAGAGAAGGTCAATGAATCCCTTTAACTTGTACTCGAAGTCTTCTTGAGTTGCTTCTTCATCAACTTCAGGTCCTAATGTATACAAGATAATTTAATCCTAATGCACATTACAACGTTCATGTTTAGATCATTAGAAATGTATAGTATGAGAAGCGGATTACTGTATTTAAATATCACAACATCCACTTTTTTTCAGGTAACAGGGACCTTAGCAACAAGCGTGGGATATTACAGGAGTAGAATGACACCCAGGAGAGGGACCTGGTTATAGCCGATTGACACTATGGAAAGGTATTTGGTTTTAGTAGCCAATCAATTCTGACTGAGTTGTTTGTACATATAGATTTCAGCATGAAGCAGCTGTCATGAATGAATGAGGGCTGATGTCTTAGGTCCTCTTATTGTTCCTGAGACAGGTGGTAAAGTTATATCTGAATAAAGGCATTATCAATTTCTGATTAAATCTAAACTTTGCTTTAGAAATTAGCATAGTATACTCACAGAATAAAGAAACCACAGGAGGTTTAAAAGTCTTATGGAACATGTTGTACATTTATCTGTAAATACTTTAATGGTACCTCTTAAAATAGCTATAAAATGGGGGTCAGCAATGCCCTGAGAACCCCAATTTTTTGGTTATTTGAAAGATTACTGCACTGTTTGTGACTGAAGATTAGATAAGAGGCATGTGTCAGAAACATCAATTTTGTTTCTAAAGAAATTCTTTCACAAGATGCATAGATCAAAATCAAAAACATACCTTCTTCAGTGAAGCTAGCAGGGTCACTGAAGCCACTGCAGTGGCTCATAGTCTCAATTGATGCATCCTCATCACTGAAAGGCTGCACATTTCTGTGCTGACCACCTTAAAAAAAAAAAACACTTTAGTGACTACTTCCATATTTGGAAAACACTGCCACTCCATAGATTGCTGCCCTGCCCCCTGTTCTCCCTGACCCCATGCAAAAAGTAGGGAGAAATAAGGGACTACAATGTCAAAGTTTGTTTTTCCTCCCTACAGACCCCGTCTTCCATCTCTTCCTGGGCCTACTTAGGGGTCCAGGGTATAAAAGGGTGTTCAGGGAATACTTTCCTAGGCTTAAAAACTACTTATACACAGATTTGTAGCAGGAATAATGAAAGGGTATGATACAGAGTATTCAGTGTACTGGTGGAATTTAGAATTATGGAAGAGCTACACCTTCAGTCAAGGCTGTGTCTAGCTATTGTATTTGATTGGGCTTTCAAACAGCACATGTCTACAATTAGCAAATGTAGTCTGCTCACACATACAACGTCCACAGTCAAAGATAGTGGAATTTCCTTGTTTTTTTAATTCTATTTTAATAAAAATTAAATAAGGTACAATTAGTTTTTTTTTTTAAAGAGTGGATTAACCACTGAACAAACTAAGGAAACTGGTGGATTCTGCATCTCTGGATATCTTCACATCAATAAAGAATGCCATTTTGGAAAATATACCTTAACTAAAGAAGTTATTGGGCTCAATACATGGGTAACTCGATGAAATTTAGTGGCCTATGATATACAGGATGCCAAACTAGATGATCTAAGGGTCCCTTCTGCCCTTACGCTATGAAATTATGAACATTTTGGATGGGTGAAGCCCTGATGCAACCTTACAGCCTTTTAAAGTTTTGCCTGGGAATATTTTATACATGTTCAAACATACACAATAGTCCTTTACATATCAAGGCAGAGCACCACCAAATACACTAATGCGATAGCAAAATTTACTCATCCAACAGAAAGAATTGTGAAAAGGTTGGAGATGAGTTTGCCACTGAGTGGCCTAGATACCTCTGGAAATACAATACACTAAGAACCCAATATCTGCTGCTCATGGAACATGTAAATGGCAACACTGAGCCATGAGCCAACTAGAAATATGCTTTTGGTACAGGCACAGAGGGCTGTCCATGCCAATGCAAACAAAGGGAGGTTGCTGTTGTGATTTTCCCAAAATCAACCCCCCACTTTTTCCTTGAAAAAAGGCAGTGAAAATATCCAAGCGATCTTATGACACAAAATGCAACTCGTTATTTAGTTCATTGCAGCTTGTTTCTTCAGCACCTAGCATAATACAAGATTTCAGCCAAACCCAGCTAAGTGCACTAAATACAAATCTGACTGATCCTGAGCAGGCTGTACAATCCATGACTTTCCTTACATGATTCTCGATGTTACAAGGAGGACGACAGAATTCAGGATTATGTTCCAGCCCCATTTAAGCCTCCTTTAGTCTTGGTTCAACCCAGACCTTCATATTTGATGTCAAGAACAAAGTTTCTATAGCACCTCCCTCCCCCCCAATTTTGTTCTTGTTCAATTCTAGCTTTATTAGCAGCTCAAGCCAGATTTCCTCCAACATAGCAATAAAAGCCTGTAACCTGTCAAGTCCCTCCAAAACCTCCTTCAATTGTTTTTGGAAGTTTAGTGCCTGTATAATATAAATGATGTTTGATCAAAGTCCTTGCTTACACAACACATTGTTTCCAAGTCACCTAAATGTTGAAAATGCAGACAATCTTTCACTGAGTTCCATGAATCTGTCATAACTAGGAAGATGCCTGAAAAAGTCCTTTAAGCAACAAAGACACTGGAGATGGCTGCAGAATTTTTGAATTGCCAATGGGTTTTGAACTTGCTTCTTTCCTACAGACATTAAGCAGTTATTAAATAATGATTAGCACACAGTGAGTAATTTGAGGAAATGGATATAGTGAAGTCAATGTTAGCATATGAATTACAACTTTCCTCAAATGTCCATCTTTACCCTGTCCCTTTTTATGGTATCAAACTGATGATCTGCCATTTTTAGGTGCAAAAGGTAACAGCAATTATTCCTTAATTAATCTCATGTTGAAGTGCTGCTGGAAGCAGTGGAACAGATACATACTTAAATTACTGACAGTTTAAGTGTTTCATTTGCAGAATGCTCTAAACTCAATGTTTGTGCTTTCAATTTCACAGAGAAAGTTTACCTTAGTGATACAGTTGATTTTGACTGCAATTTGAGATCAACCTTTTTTTAATCTGACTACCAAAGCCTGAGACAATATTTACAATTTACTTTAGGCAGCACTTCATTTCCACTGTTCTTACCATATCCTTGAACATTAGGCACATTGAATGAAATTCACATACTAACACTTGGTAGTCATGACACATAAATCAGCTGCTTCCAAGTTGTCCCAGTGATCTACATTGGGAATTTATATTGCCATAGTTACGTCATACCCCATAGACACTTAGTGATGTTGGCCTAATCCCCAATGTAGACACTGTTAGGTTAACAGAAGACTTCTTCTGTTGACCCAGGTAACACTTCTTGGAAAGGTGAATTACCTACGCCAACAGGAGAACCCCTTCCCTTCGCATAGGTGTCTAAACTGAAGCACTAGAATGGCATAACTGCAGCTGTGCTACAATAGCAGTTAAGTGCTCTCAGAGTGAGAAACTACCATCTAGTGCAGGGGTAAGCAATCTTTCAGAAGTGGTATGCTGAGTCTTCATTTATTCACTCTAATTTAAGGTTTCGCGTGCAGTAATACTTTAACATTTTAAAAGGTCTCTTTCTATAAGTCTAGAATAGAAAACTAAACTATTATTGTATGTAAAGTAAGTGTTTTTAAAATGTTTAAGAAGCTTCATTTAAAATTAAATTAAAATGCAGAGCCCCCCAGACTAGTGGTCAGGACTCAGGCAATGTGAGTGCCACTAAAAATCAATTCACATGCCTACCCCTGATCTAGTGCATGGTTTTTCAACACAGAAGATCATGAACCCCAAACAAGTATTGGGAGCATGACCATCTTGTCACTCCCATATCCCTACAGAGTCTCAGCATGGAAAAGACTGAAAACCATTAATTAAGTGAAAATTAAGATGAGAAGCCAACTTCAGAAAAATAAAGTGCACTGTCCACCTTCTGGAAGTTTTTAAATAATTCACAGCTCCACAATCCCGGTGAGTTCACAATCCCCAATGATCAAGTCCCTCTCCACAAGCTAATAGACAATTTTGGAGCTCTCATTTCCTAGCGGGCATAACAAGGCCCTTATCAGTCTCCTAGGGCTTCTGAGGGGCAGAACACCGAGCTTTCATTCCCAGAGTGAAACTGAAGCCTAGCAACAAGAACTCTCAGGCGCCCTCACTTCATTCAGGATGACAGACCTGCACATAAAGGGCCCGGGGAACCCACTGAGCATTTTCTCGAGCGTCCCCAGCCCGGACGATAGGGCACGTGCTACACTCCAACCACAGGGCGGCGGGCCCGAGGTTGCAGGCGGAGGCGGCTGGCCAGTCCCGTGGCTGGGCCAGGCCATTAGCGGTGACGCCAGCCCTGGAGCTGCTCGCTGGATCCGCAGAGGTGACCCCGGGCACGGCAAGCTCGGCTCAGGGGCCACCAGCGCACTGCGAGGGAGCGGCCCAGCTGCCACGGGCCCTGCCTCCGGCGCCGCGCTGGACACGCAGCTCGCCGCCCGCGGCAGAAGAGGTGACGCGCGAGTTCAGCGCATGCGTCGGCGGGTGTGTGAGGTGGCGGTTTCCAATCCAGGCGCCTGTCAGCCCCGCGGAGATAGGGCGGCTCGCTCAGGCGGCCCCGGGAAGGGGGGCGAGCAGGTGCCGCCTGCCCGGAGAACCCTGCGAGGAGGAGCGCGCCCAAAGCCCGGCCGCGTAGCCAGACAGGGCGGCTCCGCTGGCCGAGGCCCGGCTGCCCCCCATCCGCCGAGACCCCCCGTCCCTCGAGCACCAGCGCATCATGGGAAATGTAGTTTCTCGTTCTCGGCGCCCAACAGAAGAGCCTGGGACAGGCCGCAGGAGAAAACTACCGCTCCCAGGATGCCTCGCGGCTCCTACCTGCTCCGCGCTGGTGGTTGCTCCCTCGCTTCTTTGACTTGGGCATGGCTACCGGCGGTGCGCAGCTCCCCTCTGTGGGTCTCGGTCTCTCGGTTCCCCCCCGCCCGGGTCTCAGCGACAATCAGCCGATGGAGAAGCAGGAGCGCTTTTTACTACAGCGTCTCTGCGGGGCTGACTTCCCGGACCGAGGCAGTGGAGGGGATTGGCGGAGGCAGGCGAAGGACGAGTCGGTGGTGGCGGTAGAAATCCCCGTGAAGGCCCGTGAGCAGAATCGATGCATTTTTCTCCTCTCAGACACCTGGAGCTAAAGACGAAGAGACGGCGCCGACGCCCCTTTTATACCCAAACGGGCTAAGGGGGCGGGCAGAGTGACTCATTGCTGACGTCAATCGGATATAACCAATGATCAGCTCTGGTTTACAGGACTCGTGACTCATACGCGCCTGGTGCCGATCATGGTGGCGCGTTGCCTGTTGGGATGTGTAGTCCCCTCAGGCTCACAAGGACAGCCTCCCGCGGCAGCGCTGGTAGTGTGTAAGAGCATCCCAGGACATCATTGCATGCTGGGAAATGTAGGCTCAGCCTCTCTGGGCTATGGTAGGACGCCGTGGAGCGCACGTCGGCTTCCCCTCTACAGGCGTGTCCCTGTCTGACCTGCTGAGTGGATGTTGCTGAGCGGAGCGCACGCAGGTCCGGGTGGAGCGGTTGGAGTAAAACAGCTGAGACTCACACAGGCGCTTGAGTCAGATCAGAGCCTTCTGGTGCTGCTAGGGCTCATGGATCTGGGGAGAGATGGTAAAAATGGCTCTTCCTGAAACACACACAGTACAGTCCCCTCCCCACCAAGGGGAGGAGAATAGCACTGAGAATGAGGTGAACAGAGCGCTCTCCCTTTCCCCCCTTTCCATGGCTTGTAGCATGGTGTTATATGTGTCTTAATTTAGCCCCATAACGCAGCAGTTCCCAACTATAGTACATGTACCGGAGGCTGGTGGAGACGAATCGGCTGGTCATACGATGCTAGTCTGGCTCTCCTCATATCCAGCTGCGATGTCGCATTAAAGACAGCTAAAAATACATTGAATATTTAACTACTAATCTGCTATGGGATTGCCACAGAGATATTATGTGATCATGAATGGAAGGAAAGGCAATCCACGCAATTGTGAATGAGAGAGGGTGGAGGCATCTGAAAAGATGTATGCATATGCCATAGAACCATTCCACCTTGCGTTTTGCCGTGATGCTGGGAGTACCTTTCCCAGATCTGAAGAAGAACTCTGTGTGTGACTCAAAAGCTTGTCTCTGTCACCAACAGAAGTTAGTCCAATAAAAGATTTTACCTCACATTATATCATCTTGTCTCATATCCTGCGACCAGCACTGCACACGTACAAGAATCGAATAGAGCAATTATAAATGTAACTTGATGTTCTTAATACAATGTACAATAGTTATTCAATGGAAGTGAAATGTAAATAGAATGTTAATTATGGATAAAGATGACAAAAGGCAAAAATGTTCATAGAAAGAATCAAAAGGCACAGATCTGCTAGTCCAGACAAGGAAAACATCATTATTGTGTTTATTCTGCCATTAAGGTATCTACAGGCTATTCTATTCTATTCTATTCTATTCTACATAGGGTCTTATACCACACATCACGGTAGTACCTATCATTTCTCTGCCGTTTTGGGCTGTAGTTGGTTGTGTAGAATTTAACAATTTAAATTAATATTCTAGTTAAAATAACTTTAGATCAGTGGCAGATTAACACACGGGCCCACAGGGCCTGTGCCCAGGGGCCCCAGCCAATTTGGGAGCCCCCAATCTGGCCGTGGGCCCCGGAATCCAGCCACGGCGAGTGGGCTCTGGCCCCAGGTTCACCCCTCTGCCGTTGCCATAGCCCACGTTGTCTCCTCCAGCCCCAGGCTTTGGCCTCATGGTGGCAGGTTCTGTCCCTCAGCCGCAGGCCCCGGGCTCATCACCCCTTCCCCATTGCCTGTGGCCCCTGCTGCCATCTCAGCCCCCAGCTGCATGCTCCATCCCCTGGCTGCAGGGCTTTTGGCTCGGGCCCAGGATCTGGCTACAGTACTTTGGGCTCTCGGGCTCTGGCCCCTGGCCGTATCCTTGCCGCTCCTGGCTTCTCACACTCCCCCCCCATTGCCCTGGCCTTCACTGCCTCCCTATCCACCTCTCCATTCAGGGCTTAATTTGTCCCTGGGCTTGCTGGGGCTGAGTAAGTCTGCTGTGAAAAGTGATATTCGTATGTCTGTTAATATCACTTTTCACAGCAGACTTAGTAGCTATCTGGGAGGCTGTGAAAAGTGATATTAACATACAAATATCACTTTTCACAGCAGCAGACTTACTAGCTAGCTAGTCTAAAAAAAAAAAGGAACCACAAAAGCCAATGAAATAACAAAAAAGACAAGAACATGCAAAGCACCTTATTTATGTTTCTATTCTGTTTAGGTCTGGTAAAGAATAGAGACAACTGTATATTATTTTTATTACTGAGCCTGCAAAACCATACATAAATCAATTATAATGATTTGGAAATGTATATATGTGTATTTATTTGCCTTTTCTAAAGTTAATTAAGTATTTTAGGAAAAAGTGTGAGAGCAGCCACCAGCAAGAGTTGCAGCCCTGGTGAGGAGTTCCCAATGCATAATGGTCAGGTTTAAGAAAACTGGGGGAGATGAAAGAACCACTTGTTGACCTGTGAATGACTGATTCTTGTAACACTAATGTTGTCCAAATTAGCAGTGAACACCTTTGTGTGATGCTTATGGATAATATCTAGCCCTATTCATTTTCTATGTTGAAAAACTGAGCAGTTAATTTAGGCATAATGAACTGGGATATGACTTGCTTCATTATTAATGCAGTGTGTAAACACTGAATGGAGTCTTTGTATTAATTTTGATACATTTAGATCAATTTTGATACATTTCTGTTTTTAATGGAGTATGACTGAGGGGGCCAAGTGTTCTTTGTGTTCAGGGCCCGAATAAATCTTAATCCACCACTGCTGTAGATATAAGGTAAAAGATGGACTCTTCTACAATATTCATCTCGTGGAAAATTCTGGTAAAACTCAAGTGCTTTACTCAGCCTCTTTGTACATAAATAGACAGCAGATAACTTTTTTTTTAGACACAACATTTCTTTCCCACACAAACCTGGTTTTATCGCACTGATTATTTAGATCATAAATGTGAAATCTTGAAAATGAGGCAATGCAAATCTCGCTGCAGGCTGAAGAAATGAATCCTTCATTTCATGCTTACAAATCAATGGGGATCTTTTTCACACATTAAAAAGACTAGTGTGGCACATTTGGATTTAGAGGCTGTGTTTCAAGTGTGCCTGATTTTTTTTCATGCAGATTTGTCTATTAATCTGACACTAACTGCCACTGAAATTCAGCATTTGTAAAATTAAAAATTTTCCCTCTGTGGACTCCCCAGGCAACAACAAAGGAGAAACTATTCTGATTTTTCTAAAACAAGACTTTAGTTTTTCAATCCTGAATGCTTTGAATATTTACATCCTCAGTACCCATTTACTGTAGCAGTATTGCAGTGTTTGATATAAGGAAACCAACAGCTGCAGAACATGCTGAAAAGTGAAGAAAGACAGCTAATTACAACATATCTATGAAAATTTTTTGCTAAATTCTGTCTTTTTCCATTTTCCTAGAAAAAAATGTAACTGGTTCTTTGGGAGAGTTGTCTCTGTATATTCATACATATGAGATTCACTCCCTAGCATGCTGAGCTCTGGAAGCCTTCTGGAAAGATGTGGCTGTTGGGGCTACATGAGTGCCTCCTTGCAGATTCAGAACTAAAATTATAAAATGGGCTGTTTGGCTAGATCCATTTCAGTTTATTTTAAAGCCCTATGAGAGTAGAACAAAGAAGAAAGGAAGGTGGACATGTAGTGCAAATATACAGAGGCAATACTGTCCAAGAACCTCTGTTTTTATCAGGGTGGATTTGATTTAAATCAAATTGATTTAAATCACTAGTCAGGAAGATTCAATTTAATGATGGTTTTCTACATTCTTGTTGGTTGTTATAATCTTAATACATATTCTTCACAACTCAGAGATAGATGTAGGTTTCATTTTTAGAAGGTACACACAATACATTTTTAAACAGTGATTTATTTTGAAAACTTTTCAGATTAGTTTTACAGCTGTATCAGAAAATGAATGATTGTTTGGTTATTTCATTTACCAAAGGTAGTTGAAGCAGATATTTATGAAGTCATTGGGAGGTAAACTATCTCCAATTCAACAGGTTAATCATTAATATTTGGAAGGTTTTCTTGCCATGCTGTAATAGGAGGAGAACATCACCAGATAGACATTTAAATTGTTTTATTTAACTAAAACAACAACGTTATGTATTCTGAATTTTTTTTCTTCAACAGAAAACATATAATATTTAACAAAATAAGCATGTGTCCCTCGCTTCTCACATTTATCTCCAGACTTCTCCTTGTCCAGATCTATTCTGCCCCCAACAATCTTCTATTCGTTGAACTTTTTGAAACTTGGCACTTTTAGAGAGAGGTAAGGGATTGACTTTGTGTACACAAATTTGCAGAGGGACAGTAGAGTTGAGGTCTGTTATTTCTCACCTCTATATATTATTTATTTATTTTAAAACATTTTTGCTCTTAACAAGAATGTTATCTCTGGAGACACAAATCCACAGTTTGAGAACTGCAAAACTAAGCATCTCTGATGGTATCCTCTAGACTAAGCACTGAGTCCCATTGGTTAGATAGAAAGATTAACCTAAATAATCTGTACAGAAGCCTGTGGAACACCATAAAATTGGGTCCCTAATCCATGAACTATTGGAACTCATTTACAAAACTTTTCCTAAACATTACATGAATATATTGTCTCATACTATAGAATTAGAATTTGTAATCCCAATTCCATGATGAGATATCTTGAGCTATAATGTATCTTAATTAAAACTATCTTTAGATAAAATGCTTTTTGAGGGGAAAAAACTATAAAAAATCCGATTTAAATACAAAAAATCAGATTTAATTTTTTTTAAACAAAATCATTGATTTTTATCCTCCCTGTTTTTTATGGAGAGTAACTATTTCTTCTTTTTAAAGATGACCTCTGCAAATTTTTACTTATGGAAATCTAGGTGGCAGTACAATGCCAGGTTTGATTAAGCAAGGGTTGCAAAATGATCCTCTCAAAGTGAGCATTGGATCCATATGTTATATCCAGAGGGTAGTATTGGATAAATGTGCCATAGAACTCCACGTATCAGCCCTGTAGATTTTTATTCTGGAAACATTCCAGAGGCAAGCCATCTTAATCTGGTAGATCTTTAGGTACTCTCTGCCTAGCTAACGTATTACAAGTCTAAATGCCCAGTCTAATCCACTTGGACAGGCACTGAGTGAAAATGGCATTCTCTTTCCACTGATCCCCAAAGTCTACCACAAATCATGTCTATTTTCTAAATGCCTTAGTCTTATCCAAATAAAAACTCAGAAAACCTCTTGACATCTAGGGTAGAGAGTCCATTTTCTGCTAGCTGAGGTTTTCTGAAAAACACCACATCGGTAGTATGATTCAGAAGGAACTCAGACTTTGGCATAAATTTAGCAGGGCAACTCTGTACCTGTAGAATATGATGAAAAGAAGATCAGCTACTAAAGCCTTCAACTCTTTCGCTCTTCTGTCACATATGTAATTGCAATTGAAAATGCTGGACTAGATCATCAGCTGCTGCAAATCTGCATGGCTCCACTTGAGTCAATGGAGCTAATCTGATTTACATCAGCTTGGGCTCCAGCCCAATGTCTTTAATCACAGAAGGAACAAAGAGCAGTCTCCCAAGGGCTCAAATGATGATTTAACCTTCTCAGCACCAGATTAAGAACCCGTAAAGGAACAGGTTCTTTGAACAGTGGGAAGGCAATTACTAGACCTTTCAGGAATAATATGATGGGGAACTGAGTGAATAAATAGTCCACAATACACTATATAGATGCAGAATCTAGAGAAAGATTGTTGTCTCCTGCCCACAGAGGAAAAATCAGATTTAAAAATTTTTAGAAATGGAAACAAACATTTCAGTGTAGATTACTTTCAGGACTACGGCAGAAATTCTTGCTTTTCCATGGAGTATGTCAGGTCAGACATTGTCAATGTTATATGAACCAAGCCACAAGGTGTAACACTGGATCGGGATGTAGGATTAGAGTGTCACCTTTAGATATTAGATCTGTTGATGGAGGTAGGCTCACATGACACACCTAAAGATCCGTATGCCAATACTGTCCAGCCCATGCTACAGCAACCAGTATGAGCTGGGCTCTGTTTTAGTGTATCTTTTTGATCAATAGTAAGATTCACCTGAAAATAGCACCAAAGCATCCATGAAATGAGAGAATAAAGAAACTCCTTTCCCCAGACTAATAAGAATGCATCTGTGAGTGAATCTCTACCAGTACCTGTTCTGGAGAGGACCTCCACATATCCAGTCATCCTCAGATAATGTGCTCTCAGAGGCATGATCACATGCTCTGTTGACAGTGCTAAGAGCTGCAAAGCAGTTAGAGGTGGAGGAGAGGAACCAGAAATTGTAAGAATTGCATGGTTCCTTGACCTCTTGATTATGTGTTTTCCTCTTCTGGTATGATGTTGCTGAAAACTTGCTACTGAAAAATCCTTGGCATTTCTCTTTTTCTTTTTGTTGAACTTGAGGACAGCCAAGAATGGCTCCTTGAAATGAGCACCTGCTTGAGGCTTAGAAGACATGGAAAAAAGTTCCCTACACCCTGAGTAACTGAGGCAGCTGTGGCCATGCGTCCCTTTTATAACCCAGGGTCTGAATGTTTGGTGCTGTGAGAAGCTGTACATGCAGCCCCAAGAGGCACTGCTTTCCGGAAGGTTCCCCAACTCAGCAGTGCCTGGGGGCACATCCAGCAGGTAGACAGATGCAGAAGCCACTTTGAAGGAGAACAGTGCTTGTTCTCTTGTTTCACAGAGAAACAATTATAACAGGTAAGAATATGGATGCAGTCTAGCATAGATATCATGTATCTGCCTGCTTAGATAGGGGCATGTCCACTAATCACTTCAGCAGCCAACAAGCAGTTTGAAATATCATCCTCTTACAAGGCTTATTGCTGTTTACTATATACACAGCACCAGAGAAATACATGGTTTCTGCCCTGCTGAATTTACAACCTTAGTTAACAAATATTTCCGCAGTACTTTATGCATGTGCTTTATCAAAGGTTGAATATTTTACTCAGATGCGCTGCCCATGTGTTTTTTTCTGCATTTTGTATATAAGATACACAGTTTTCCCCTGCTCCACATTTGCACTTGCTCAACACCTGCAGACCTACTTTCCAAAGTAGGAAGGTTCAGCTAGGATCATGGCACAATCATTTTATATGTGTAGAGGATTTTACCCTGGCACACTTATTTTCCCCAATCTTTCAGTCCTTATTCACAACTTATACAGGCAAAACTTACTTAGACTTCAGTGGAAATATTTCCTGGGTAAGTGATGAGTAACCACTGCAGGATTTAGCTCTTTGTGTATATGCCGTTGTAAATTTCATGTCAGAATTTAGCTTTAAGAATTAAATTGGCACAGTCAATACCGATCAACCCCAAACTTTCCACCTAACAGTTACAGATTTACCGTACAAATATCCCTCATATCAAAAAGACTGCACTGAATCCTGAGGTCCTTACTCAGTTTTTACTCAGTACTAAACAAAATCTCATAGCAGTTAATAGGATTTTGCCTGTGTAAGGGCTGAGTAAATTTGCATGAAATCTAAGTAAGGACCTCAGGACTTGGCTCTGATTTGATATTACTTATGGTGTCTTCTTAGTGGACAAAGAACTCTGCTGCTGTTGCAAAGTTTGTAGATATGTTGTCACTGTGTGTCTTCACTTTGCTTTTAAGCCTGTTTTGCAACTGTTGGTTTCCTAATGTCAACCGCTGTGATGTTGTTATTTGTTCCTCCGGATGCTTAAAGATTCTCTGAGTCGAACAAGGAACAGCTCAGAATGTTTCTGTTTTGTAAATTTATTAGACCCTTGCAGCTATTTAATGGCATTTACCAATGGCTCATGCTCAGTTCTCAGCTTTCCCCAGTAACTGTGCAGAGAGACTTCTGCATACTGTGGAGACATGTACCTATCTGCACCCCTACAGGATGAAGCTAGACTACAGACACTGAAGTACAGATTTCCCAGTCTTGGCTGGCAACTGGACTCCTCATACTGTGCTACTCTTATATTGTAGTACTTAAGAAACTTGTTTTTTGTAGATCATCCAAGTTAAAGTTTAAACTTGAAAGCTTTTAACTTCCCTGCCTCAAAATAAGTTGTTGCAAAGTATATTGCATTGCATATTGTATGTATAATATTGAAAGTAAATCATTACAATTTGGAAAAATTGTCTAGGTAACAAATATACAATTCCCTATTGATATTTGAGTATGTCTAACAAGGGAATCCTAAGGGATAAAAAGGAAGAGCAGGCTGTAGAAAAGGAAGGAAGAGAAACAGGGAGAGAACAGAGCTGCCATATGTCAATATCAGTCTGACTGGTCAGGTATGTTAGTCTCAGTATTGGACATAGGCTCACTTTCCTGCATAAGCCACAAGACTCAATATGTGGAACAGCTTCTAAATGAAATCATACCTGCTTCCTTCAAACAGAATGTGTGTCGTCAGATCCAGAAAACTCCTTTGTAATCTACACATAATTATTTTTGTATAGTTTTTAACTACAGTCAGAAGAAAGATTCTTGAACATGGGAAGGATGAATCACCTACAAATTCCTGAGGGGAATTGAAATCCCATGCAAATGCACTTCTAATGGATATAATCATATGTATGGTAGCAGAAAACACAAATGGAAATAGCAACAAATTTGGTGTCATATGAACTGAGTCACTAAACACAATAATAGCAACGTGTAATTCAGCCAAAATTCTTTCACCTCTGAGATCAACATATCAAACCAGTCAGACTGATATTGGCATCTAACCATACCTACTGACCATGTTGTTAAACGGTCATATCCTGATGCCTTAGAAGTCAATGGCAAAACCCTACTAGCCTCATTGAAATCAGTATTAGGACCAAAGAGAATAAAATGATTATGAAAAAAATAGAGATGCTGTAAAACATACCTTCTATTAATGTAAGATTATTGGATTTGTCCAATGAAGAGGAAGGAGAGAGTCTTTCTTTTTGTTTGATTTTATTTTAATTTTGAAGTGATTTCTGGAGATTTCACTATTACATATACTGTAAAGGCAGACCCCCTTTATCTGCTAGTGCTCAGGAGGACTAACCAATCTCCCAGCCTGGGCAATACAATTATATTTAGACCAAGTGTTCTCAGTCCTTTTCATAGTGTGTTTCATCTTAATAGATCTTCTGTGCTCCACCTCTAAAAGACACAGCACAGAACTTGCAGCTCAGAGAGAGGGGGAACTAAAATGCTTTAAGCAACCCGTTCACCTTCCTGATTCTGGGCTGCTCTAGGGTCTGGAGATGTCTGAAGAGCTATTTAAATTATAGCAGCATCTTCTGATGCCCAGAATCTACTAGGGTGATCAGACGTCTCATTTTTGAAGGAACAGTCCCATATTTAAGTCCTCTTGCAGTGTCCCAACTTTGTCTTAAAAATGGGCAAGTTGTCCCGTATTTTCTGTCTCCCACACAACAGTACTGGCAGGTCCTGCTGCTGGTCGGATTCCTGCTTGCAAACCGCCCTCCCACCAGCTGTAAGTGGTGAGGGGGTCCAGTGTCCAACCATGGGAATGGGTGTGCAAGATTGATGGTGGGGCAAAGCTGCAGTGAATAGGGCCAGCTGCTCCACCTGCTGGTCTGTCAGCGCAGCACTCTTGGCCAGCTGGTCCCTGCCCCCCGTCCCGTTTCTGCCCAGCACTGGCTGTGCACTGTGAGCTGCAGTAGCTGGTGAATACTGGCAGGCGCCAGGAGAGGCCGGTTATGTGTCGCCTCTGTTACTCACCCATCAGCCCATTATGTGCTCCCCCTCTCACTGTCTTCTCCCTGTTTGGTCCCTTTGCCCCCCTCCAACCCGCTGCTCCTCCATATCCCCCCAGTCGGGGTGCGTCGCGCTCCCAACGCTGTGCAGAGAACCAGCCCCTGGTTGGAGTGCTCAGGTTACCAACAGCCTGGCCGGCAGGTTCCTTCTTTCTCCCACTGCCTTTGGCTGGGCAGGCACCCTGGGAAAGCCCAAGACCCTCCAGCCCAGGGTGTTGCCCAGGAGGAGCTGAGCCCTGCATGTGCTAAAGCCCCATGCAGTACTGGCACAGGGAAGCCTCTCCACCCCTCAGCTAAGCTCTGGAGTGGTGGCGGGGGGCAGGGGGAAGCGACTTGCAGCCTGTCTGCACCCCGAACCTGCAGGCTCCACAGCAGCCACCCGGGCAGGGTTTTAGCACCCTCTTTATCCAGCCCCCGACCCTGGGTCCTGGGGCTGCTCTGTCCCCTAGGTACCCTCCCATGCTGAGCCGGGTTTGCTGAAGCCCCTGGAGTCAGGTTTCCTGGGTCCTGGTGCATAATGCATCCTTAGGGCTTAACCTCTTCCTGCCCAGACTGTAGCCAGGGGGATGGGGGGGGGGGGACACGAGGCAGCTGGGTTATGTCGGTGGCCAGCAGCACCCATGAGGTGTTAGCTGCCTTTCGACAGTGTGCAGGCAGGAAGGGACAAGCTGCTTCCAGCTGCAGGGTCGGGGAGAAGAGATGAGCTCTGCAAAGACACCGGCCAGCAGTGTTCCCTCTAATTTTTTACATTCATGTGTGGAATGAATTTTGTTATGTGCACCAATATGCAGGTGATGTGTGGTGGGGTTCGGAGTGTGGGAGGCGGCTCAGAGCTGGGGCAGAGGGTTGGGGAGCGGGGGAGGGGGGAAGACTCTGGCTGGGGGTGTGGGCTCTGAAGTGGGGCTGGGGATGAAGGGTTTGGGGTATGGGAAGGGGCTCAGGGCTGGGACAGGGGGTTCAGTGCAGAGGGTGAGGGCTCTGGCTAGGGGTGAAGGCTTTGGGGTGGGGTCAGGGGTGAAGGATTTGGGATGCAGGCTGCCCCGGGGAGAGAGGACTCCCCGCAGCCCTCTTTCGCCGCAACAGCTCAGGGCCAGGTGAGAGGCACCTTTCCCAGGCCACAGCAGTTCTGGTGGGGCTGGGCCATGCCAGGAGAGGGGCTACTCTCCCCAGCAGCTCTGACAGGACTGGGCTGGGCGAGCAGAGGGGTTGCTCTCCCTGGTAGCTCTGGCAGGCCTGGGCTGGGCCTAGGAGCGGCGCCAGGGTTTTTGCCGCCATAGGTGTCAGCGCTCCTCCTCTGAGTATTCGGCGGCAGGGGTCCTTCTGCTCCACGTCTTCGGGGCACTTCGGCAGTGGGTCCCGGAGTGAGCGAAGGACCCGCCGCCAAATTTCCGCCGAAGACCTGGAGCGGAAGGACACCCCACCCCCCCGCTGCCAAATTTCCGCTGAGGGCGGCAAAATGCTGCCCTCCAAATCCTGGCACCCTAGGCGACCGCCTAGGGTTGCCTAGTGGAAGCGCCGGCCCTGGCTGGGCCAGAGGAAGGGCTCTTCTCCCTACCTGCACAACCCTTGATAGCCTGCTGCACGGCCGTGCGGCTGCAGAGCTTACAGGGAACTTAGCCGGCCAGGTCAGTCACCCCTCCCTGTGTGAGAGAGGTGTATGGGAGTGTGTGTGTGTGTCACTCTTCCCTGTGTGAACCCTAAAGCCTTAAGGATAAGAAGGTAAATAAAAAGAACACAACTACTCAGTATTTCTTTTTAACAGGGGCTCAGGAAATTCAATGTTAATTTGAACATTTGTACTGCATAGTTCTGATTGATTGCCATTGAATTCACATTAATACAAGTAATTTTACCAGGTGTCCCATATTCAGCATAGAGAAATATGGTCATGCTATCCACATAGCACTGCATGATGTAGCCCTGCCCCTGTCATACCCCCTCCCGCCCCTAACCACACCTCTGGCATGCCCCCTACATTAGGGCTTGTGAGGTGGTGTCTTCCTCAATTTCTGCACATGGGGAATTCTCCCCCCTCTGGATCCAATGCTATTAGAGCTCCTTTAATCCTCTTCAGACCATTTATCTGGTATAAAGGGGCCAGAGCTGGAGTAAGAATCTCTCCAGTAGATTAACTTCATTTTAGATTTTCATCTGAACAGGAAGATTGTCTCCTGGACTACCTCCCTTTCGATTTCTGATTACACAACATTCCTCAGACAGTTCCAGGAACATATTGAATGCTGCTTTTTAATGCAGTTTAGCAGCTGAAAATAAGCAGTGGTGGGGAGCCAGATTTACATTTCAAACTACCACAGACCCAGATAGGATCTTCAGTGTAGTTTATCATAAGAAAGATTTGATACAGGTAATAATACTCTGGTCCTCTGAGAGAGGGCCTTCTGATCCAGACCAATTGTATGAACAATTAGAGATCCAAAACTCCATTTCCCTGGTGGCAGTATGTGCCCTCAGAAGCAGAATATACTGTACAGTATTAAGTTTCTGTACAGTCCCAGAGATAGTGGTCTTTGTTTCACTAGATAGCCAGCCTCATGGATACAATTTTTTATGTGCCTCTTTTAGACTTTTTCTGAATTGTTATTCTTTTAGATCAAATGACTTTACATCAAGATAATCAGCAATCCAATTTACATGGGGGGACATCTCCAGGCAGTAGTAGTGAGTTTTTCAAGCGGAGGAGCCCATTACATCTAGATGCTGGGTTGTATTTCTTTCACTTTTAGAAGATAAAATTGCTTAAAGACATCTATGGTGCTCATAATGAGGGTTTGGTAGGTCCTATTGACTTTGATGCCATTCTGAAAATATTGACATTTATAAATCAAGGTGAATTATTAACAGCAGAAGTTGTTTTCAGACATTATTAACCATTTCTCACAAAGCTGTCCAACTCAGATTTACTTCCATTGACCTGATTAACTGTAGCTCCAAAGGTTGATACATATTTTGTAGAGCAATGAGAATCCTTCTTCATCAGTGGCTGCTAAATAATGCAGATAATATAGATCTAATGACTGTTTGTCCTGTGGGAAATATGTATTCAATATTTTTCAATGTAAACGGCCCTTCCATGTAAAAGAACACTAGCTACTGCTCTAGATGCTCACAGACACACTTAAAATAGAGTTATATAAATAGTTTACTCTAGGATCCACCTCTTACCTGATCACTAACTTAAATCATATCACCGTGACAGGACACACCACTCACCGCTTGTCTGGTGCCTCCTCCTGGTCACTCTGAGGATTATCTCTAGGCCGATGCTGACGCCCCTTCACACACTGTCACACTGTCTCCCTCATAGGTCTGCCACTCCTCTCATCCCAAGGACTGCAGCATCCTCTCTGAGACTGTCTTCTGGCTAGGTCATTCAGCGTTTCCCCCCCTTCCGTGATACAGTCCTCCAAATTCTCTGTGGCTCCCACAGTGACCTAGGCAGTCTTCCAGTCACTGCCCTGCTGGTGCCACTTTCCCAGTGGCAGGTAGGGGAACCCTGTCCTGCCCTCTACTCCGAGTTCCAGTCCAGGGACCCTCAATCCAGCAGTTCTGGGCTTTCCTCTCCCAGCCCTCACTGCTCCTTCCTTGGACTGCTTCCTACAACTCCTGGTTCCCCTCCTTTCTCTTGGTGTACCAACTCCAAACCTGCCTCCATCTTCCCAGGGAGTTAATGCTCTTTCCCAGAAGCTGCACCTGTCTGTTGTCAGCTTCCTGGCTTTATAGATACTGCCTGTTCCCACACAGCTGAATTTGCTTACAAACAACTCCCTGCTCCCTGGCTTCTCCTCCAGATGCAGCCTGTGGAGTTAATAGGCTTACCTGGTCACCTTAGCCCTTTCTAGTCCTGTGTGGGGTGGGCACCCATCACAATCATCCTGCAGCTAGAAGCATAGTTCTGATCTTTATGACCTCCCATCAGAGTCCTCCCAGTCTTGATCAACTCAGGAAATCAAATGTCCCTTGCTGCATGCCCTGAAGATTGCTAAAGTAGGAGTTTTGGACTTTTCCAACCAAGATGGCTTGGGAAGCTCATGACATCCAAAACCAGTAGTTATTGGCCCCAGTGTTCCTGACCATTGGAATATAAACATGTAAAAAAAATCCTGAGCCTCCAGTTCTAAAAATCAAACAAATAATTTCAGCAACATTTTACATTTTTTCTTCCCATGTCACTGTAAATGTGGTATTAGTTGGGCTGCTATTTTTACAAAGTTATTAAAATAATTCCTTTTGCACCACCGTCACCCCGCCATCATTTCAGTGATTGACTTGCTCGGTGCTAAATGAATCATAGGAATGGTGGATGCATAGTAGTTTGCATTGCTGCCATCTACTGTTGTAAATGGTGAACTTCATGTACAATTACAATCTTTAAAAAGGTTTCAGAGTAACAGCTGTGTTAGTCTGTATCCACAAAAAGAACAGGCGTGTGGCACGTTAGAGACTAACAAAGTTATTTGAGCATAAGCTTTCGTGGGCTACATCCCACTTCTTCGGATGCATAGAATGGAACATATATTGAGGATATGTGTTCCATTCTTTGCATCCGAAGAAGTGGGATGTAGCCCACGAAAGCTTATGCTCAAATAAATGTGTTAGTCTCTAATCTTTAAAAAGACAGTGAGTTTCAAAAGTGAGTTAAAAATAATTTCAGACATTATACCTGACTCTGTAGCCCTCAGCCAATGTTTGTGGTTTTATATTTACCTAGTTTAAAAAATTGTTTTTCTCTTTCTTTTGCCTTTTGGAAGGTCCATACAAATGAAAGAGGGACAGTGACTATAGTGAAATAGTAAAACTGACTAGACAAGCAGTGCTGTCAAATGTTCTCCAAAAATACAGGTACATTTTTTTCTAATCTCTTTCAATTATAGGCTTCTTATGTATTACTTATTACAATAGTAGGCAAAAACACTTCCACAGACAAATGTGATTTTTCACTGACCGTGTCTCTTCAATGTCTTTAGTATATGTCCCCTGCAACGCTTTTCTTTGGCATCTAACTGCTGCTTTCAGGAAGATTTATTTTCTCATTTATAGCTTGTTAATTTCTTTTAATTGGAGTTATTTCTCTTTGTTTCATATTTCTGTATGAAGTAGGAAGGGTGGGGGAAAGGAATCTGCGTCATCCTTTGGGTTAGTGTCAATTGAGAGGATATTGGTTGGATTCCGGCTGGAGCCCCAGTCCTGCAAACTCTTACATGCATGCTTAACTTTGTACAAGGGTAACTTTGTCCCAGTAATTTTGGTAATGAGAGAGAATGTTGTCTAGTAGTTAGGGAAAAGACCTATTAGTAAGGACTGTCAAAGCCTGGATTACTCCTTCTGTGGAAATAGCTATTGGTCGGGGATGGAAAACCCCACACGGAAACCCTCCCTGAGTTTTCCCTCAATTATTTAATCAGATTTTACCCCTGGATTCCCCAGGATCTTCCTGGGCTCCAAAAAAGACCAGAGCCCTCTAATGCAGGGCCTCCTACAGCTCTTCCTGACAGCCTAGCTCTTCTGGTAATCTGAGATGCCATAAATAGACCTAGATTAGGCTTCAATACAATACGTGTATTATATTAGTGAGACCTCAATAAACTGTATTATATGTGACCTACTAATTCATTTCAGTTGGAGGAGCAGCTGTTTACGCCATAGCTGTATACGCCCCCTTGCCCAACTACATCCTGCCTCATAGACATCCTGTATAATGTCATCACTCTGGCCTAATGCTTACTGGAACTAAAGAAACATTTGCATTGAAAAAGAGGTTTTTCTAACTGTCTGCTACGTGCTTAGGTCCCTTATCTGATCTCTCTGGCTACCTACTTGCATGGGTTCTTTGGCAGGTGCCTTCAAATGCATATTTGATAAAATCTTATATGACACAATGGATTTGATTCCCCATTCTCAGCGGTGCTCGGATGCAGTGGAATGTGTGGAGGAACTGGTTGCTGCTCCCTGTTTCAAAGCTGGCTGGTACTAGTGCAGATGTCAGACATCCCCAGATCTCAAACCCACACCTGCTAAGCAGGACCTTAGCCTCTGCACCACCAAGATACAATAGCTGGGAAGTTTCTGCTGCTAATACCTCACACTGGAAGCTACACTCGCTAACTCAGCAGGGTAAAATGACTAACACAGACTGCTGATTGGACACCACTGGGTATAAAGCTTCCTGTTCCTATCCCATCGCTTGTCTGAGCAACTAGTTATTAGGTTTGCTGCTGCCTAGACCTTTGAGATCAAGTCCCTGCTTCCTTGCCTGGCTGCTGCTCCTTGTTCTTGCTACACCACCTTGTTCTTGCTGCCATGCCTCATCCCTGTTCCTGTTACCACACCCTGCTCCCTGTTCCTGCTGCCTTGCCGTGGATCTGTATCCTCGAACTTCCTTACCATCCTTCAAATAGCCATCTCTAATGATCCTTTTTTTAAACTTGTAACCTCAGACACAGGAGAGCTTCACGCCACCAAATCTCCTCTCTTCCACATCCTGCTAGGTGAGAGTTCTTCTACACGGGGAAATCAGAGGTGCTGTCCCAGTGAGTTTTAGTTTTGAAGCAGCACTGCACTCTGCAGCAACCTCAGTTACTGGGCTATATTGGAGATTTTATTGTATTGACATTGAATTAACCCCAAACAAGGCTAACCCCTAGCCTGTGTTTGCCAGAAGCTGGGAATGGGCAACAGGGAATGGATCACTTGATGATTACCTGTTCTGTTCATTCCCTCTGAAGCATCTGGCATTGGCCACTGTCGGAAGACAGGATACTGGGCTAGATGGACCATAGGTCTGACCCAGTATGGCCATTCTTATGTTCTTATAAGACCTGTCCAACAAAGAAATGCAATGATCCAAGTGTTGCTTTGTGCCTTCATTCATGTTCTAGGTCACTATTGTTGATGTGGAACACATCATAGGTCCTGTCTAATCAGTAATACTTTTCAGAGAGTTCTGCATTCCAGTCACATTGTACTAAGGTACCTCACATTCAAACCAACCCATGTGAAAAGATGGATTGAATTAAAAATGGAGTCATAAGAGATATGAATCTTCATGCATCAAGACTTCAAAAAACCACTGACTGCCTGGCATTAGGAAGAAACTTCCTTCATAGGCATTTCTTGAATAACAGTTCATTATAGGGGGGTTTCCACTTTCCTCTAAAGCATCCAGTACTGACCATTTTCAGAGACACGGGACCTGCATCTCCTCTCTCCCTACAGCAGTGTGAGTCCACTGACTTCTGTGGAGTTACTCCTCCCTGACTCCTGTGTAAATGAGAGGAGAATCAGTGCCTGGTATTGTTCTAGATACACCACTGGTTTAGTATGGCAATACCCATGCTCCTGTGTTAAAGGAGCTGTTGAACCTTGTCTGCTAAAGAATGTTATTGCTGTGTACATCAAACAGCAGAAAAATGAAATGCCCTCAGATTTCCTGAGTTTCATCTATTTTGGTTGACGGTTCAGAAGGATTTCATCCATCATTCTTCTCACTTGCGTCGTCCTAGTTTGAAGGTACCATCACAAAACACAAAAAGTTCCCTTTCGAGATCAAAATAGCATGGGCTTGTTCAAAAAAAGGCTCATTGTGATTCCAGTAATTGTGGGCCAGCTCTAGTCCTTTAGTACCTATGCTAAGCTCTGATTGACGTTTAATGACGTATGTGACAGCAATAGAAATGTCAGCTTTGGGGTTTTACAGATGCATAATGACTGGGTGACTTCAGTGAATTAAATGTTTTACAGAGCCTTTCACCTCACAGTTTCTGGTTCAGGTCCCTTGCAGGTTGGTTGTAAATGAAACTTCTACTTCAAGTTGCTATTGTGAGGTGAATTGGTCATCTCAGTTTAGTTGCAATGCCTCAGGTGTTCACATCACAAAAAACAATACCCCAACTGGCATCTGTGCATCATTAAAACAGGCTGCTTGTTATTGATAGATAATATCTGATCGACCCAATCAGCACTTGAGAGTTGGCAGCTGTTGATGCATCATATTTTACTAAAGCCACCATTAGGACAGAGAACAAAATAAACAATGGGTCTGATTCTATCACCCATACTCCTGCTAGGTAGTATCTTAAGGCTTGTGTACACACACAAATTTTATCACTTTAACTGTACTAGTGTAGTAAAATGTTACAACCCTCTCTTGTATGGATGAAATTATATTGGTATAAAGATGCCTTATACTGGGATATCTATTTCTGTAGGGAAGGGGAATGAGTTATAATGGTATAAACACCTTTATACTGATGTAGCTACTTCCACATTAGAGGCTGTAATAGTATAACTATATTAGTAAAAAAAATCACACCCCTACCGAATTAGTTATACCAGGACAAAATCTGTATGTAGACCAGGCCTCAATCCCTAAGCAGTTCAACTGAAAACATTGGGCCTATTTCTTGTGTAAGGTATTACTTAGCATGATGATGGCAGAATTGGGCCCATAATGAATCTGCTTCTCCACTGCCTGACACTTTGTGAAGTCATTTATGACTGTGCAGAGTGGGTGTGAAACATTACTGGTCTGAGTTGCTAGCATTTTACATACGTTTTCTATGGGTGTAAATGACTACATAGTGTGCACGGCAGTGTAGAATCAGACTAAATAGCTGCAGCTGTAGTGAGGATGCCGCGTCACTAGCAATTATTGTCTCATTGTTTCCTTGTGCTCCCCCACCTGCTTGTTGCATCTACCTGTCATCTGTTTCTTTAGGTCTTATCCACAAATCGTTTTTATACCAGTTTAACTATTTCCATTAGGATTGTGATTTTACTACCAAAATAGTTAAAATGACATAGCATCTAGTGCAAATGCAGCTATAGTGGTATAAAGGTGCCTTATACTAACATAGCTTATTCACACTAATACCTAGCCCTTATAGAGAGCATTTGATTTCAAAGCACATCTCAACCTTTAATGCACCTCTAACACCCCTGTTTCGTGTTATTATTATCATCACTTTACAGATGCAGCATTGAGGCACACAGAGGTTAAATGACTTACCCATGGCAAGTTTGTGGTAGAGGAGGGAATTAAACACTAACCTCTGAAGGCCTAGACTAGTGTCTTAACTACTACACCATCCTACCTGTACATTTAGTCCTCTTTCCGACAGGCCTAGCTATGCAGGTACAAGGCACTTTTATATTGCTGTAACTGCCTCCACACTAAAGGGGATTGTACCACTTGAACTCCATATAGTTAAAGCAGTCAATTTTTGTGTTTACACAAGTCATGTTACTTAGACTGTAAGGTGTGGGATCGGAGAGGGTGTATTAAGGCGTTGAGCACCAATTTTATCCCCAAAATTACTCAAAATTTATAGTCTACAGAAACAAGAAATGATAGGCCAAATCTTTAATAATCACATCTCTTAATGCCTGTTCAGGGATGTCACGCCCACTGTTTTAGACACATTGGGTTCTTGCCTTCCATAGCGGGTACCAGAATTAAAGACAAGCAAGATAATCATAATGATTAACTAGGACTATTTTATTATTAAAGAAAGGAAAGAAAAAAATACAAAACCAAACCACAACCAGTAAACAATTCAGTTACAATTTATTCTCTGTCTCTCAGTGGATTATTATTTTATTCTTATTATTAGTTATTATTTGTATTAATGTGGTGCTTAGGAGCCGCAGGCATGGACCAAGACCCCATTGTGCTAGGCAGTGTTCAAACACAGAACAAAAAGACAGTCCCTTCCCCAGAGAGCTTACAATCTACATATAAGACAAGAGAAGTAAATGGATACAGACCGATGGGAGAGTACAAAGAAACAATGAGACAATATTGTCTAATAGACAAGACAGAGACATCAGGGAAGGGGTATAACACAAACCAAAGTTAACAATGCATTGATGGCAAATGTCGTATTAGTTCCATGATTTGGGGGGATTTTGATAGGAAGGGATAAGCTAAATGGAAAGAAAAGGGAAGGATGTGAAGATGACAGGGCAGGGGAGGAGAGGCAGGTGTGGAGTTAATCTGAGGTGAAGAGATTCTGAGGGAGGGGAAAGGTTGAAGCAAACAGCCAATCAGCACAGGGCAGAGAAAGTCAGAGAACTTACTACAGTTTTGACTGAAATGTTCAGAGGCCCATGCGTTGGCTGCTTCTGCTTCTCCTCGCTGGAGTCTCTGGCTGGCTGCTCTCTGCCATTGACCCCCAAGGCCACATGGTGGGAAGGAGAGGCACCACCTCACTGCTTTTAACAGACTAGCTTTCAACAGCTATTGCACCTTAAGATGCTGGTGTGGACATGCGTCTCTAAGTAAAACTAAACCAAACTATATTATCACCCCAACCAGTATAATAGATAACGGAACAGTTTATAGATTGGCAAAGGAATTTCACTAAAGGCCAGTGAGTCCTGCTTGGTTTATCAGGGGTAACAAACAGTTTTTAAAATGGGCAAAGGTGAGTGATTTTAACTAAGTCCTATGGAACCAAAGAAAGTATTTAAAAGAAGCCATTCAAGAAGTGTTCTTTTCTTTAATGAATTAAATTAACTAATATTAAGAATCTTACATTCAAGTTAAATCCCACTATAGATTTGTTCACAAGAGCTTTGTATATGTCAAGCTCATTTTTGTTCAGTGTTTGGAGAAGCAGTTCTGTCATTCTTTGCTGTGATGAATCACTAATCTTTGAGAATCCAAAAAGGTGCTCCTCGATATTTGTTGAAATGACACTTAACTCTAACTGCAAGTCACAACAATTCCTAGCATTTCATATCATGATTATTATCCAGGATTATGGAGTACTATTTAGGTTTGTGATCTCTGCCACGACTGTTATTGTGCTCATCACAGTGCTAGGTAGCTGTAACTATTCAGTCTGAATTCTCTTTTCTTATCTAAGCAGCCCTGCCATAAGTCTGCATCTCATCTATGGATTCTACTGTTCCCCTGCAGATGTTACCATTTCAGTGCTTATACTAGACAATCCCTTAGCAGAACAAAAAATCATGTGGTGCCAAGTTTCCTTTGGCCAAGAAACAGCACTTCATGATTCTGATAGGTTTTTTAGAATTTATGCCAGCAATGTACATTCCCCATCCTCAAGGACAGAATATCTTTGATTCATGTTGCTTGCCAGCATACCAATCTGATATCCCAGTTTCTTGAGTTCAGTGTGTTTTCCATATGATCAGGTGAAGTTATCCTGGCAGTGTGCTTTCGCAGTTCACAGCACTCTCTGAACTATACTTCTGTATGTTATACAAACAGGTAAATCAAAATAAACCAGAGCCCCTGAGAAGTAAAGTATAGTATGAGCAAAAGCTACTTTTCCTATTAGAGTATAATAACCAGGTCAGGTAAAGCATCTTGCTGACCACACATAATTAATTAGATTAAGTATTTCTATCACTTTCAAGTAGAGCTGGTCAGGAATTTTTCAACAAAATGGTTTTTCATCAAAAAATGTCAATTTGTCAAATCCACATTTTTTTGTGGGAATGTACCAATTAGGAAAAACTTTCACTTTGAAGAATTCTCAAGTCCAGGATGGAATTTCTGGTCTAAATGGAATAGCCCATAGCCTAGCGCTAGAACATGGATATCCCCCATCTTAAGTGAATGCCCTCACCAACAGGCTATTCATTGTTCTAGGAGCTCTTTTCCCCCCTCTCTTTCTCTCTCTGATTTTTTGCAATTTTTTTTTTTAAAGTCTCAGTTTTATCCCAATGTGGAATGGGAAAATGTTTGAAATCTTGAAAAGTTTTGTGGGATGGGAAAACCAATTCCCACCCAGCTCTATTCTCAAGATGGAAAATGCTCAACAGGCCAAATACATTCTCAGTTACTCTGGTAGAGCTCAACTGTCTCCATTAGAATTGCATAAGGATAACTGAGAGCCAAATTTAGACCTCTTTTTAGAAGTGGTAAATATTACAGTTGTATGGAATATGCTAGGCAAAGTTATATCATCTTTATTGTATGAATTACTTTCTTAATTCATCTGTGACATGATTGAGTTGCTTTAAAATATGTGTAATAATGTTAATTAATTAAAAAACAGATATTATCTAGAGATAAATGAAATCTACTCAGTGGTACACATAGCACTACATTGTAAACAATAGAGTGGAAATAAATATACATGCATGATGCTACTCTGGTGGTAATGGTGGTAGGTAGCTTGTCTAGTGCAGTTCAAAGCAAGACATAGTGATGGAATCATAGTTTTCTTTTAGAGTGGATGAGAATGAAGAGTACACAGATGATATAAAATATTTATGGAATCTTTATGTCTTTTCATGTCACTAAGTCTCTGCTGCTGACATTTCCTCTTGGTAAGAAAGCTCACTTTATCTTGCACAGACACAAAAAGGATGGTTAACTATTTCTATGCCAGATAATATTTACAGAGGTGAACAGTGAGAGTGAAATGCTGCAGTTAGATGTGCCTTTGTACATCTTGGGAAAGACTATATGACTTCCACATAACTTCAGAGCAGCAAAAAGGGGCATCTTGCATTGACTCACAAACTGCTGTTCCTCGGGCCATAAAGATTTGTGATATTTAGTTGTGTGGCCATCTCTCTGCTTTGTGTGTGTCATTGCAGATGTAACAGGGAACTGAGGAACATTTCCCCTAGTTCAGATAGCTAAATCTCAGTTTGCTGGGGTAATCCAAGGAATAAAATCTCATCTACCCTCCATCTAACTTGTTTACCCTGACTAGTACCATTAAGATGAGTCTCCTGAAAGGACACATAATCTGCCCTACCCATTTTTCCTTCACACTAGAGTTTCGTTTAATGAAGCTGTAATAGGGCAGCCTTTCAGGTACCACAGAGCCGGGTGCATGACAGCTAAAGTTGCAGAAGTCAGTGATTCAAGTGGCTGCTGTTATGTGTTATTTAGCTGACTCGCACATTTTGGATTTAGAATAATCATCTTAAAGTTTTAAGGGACAATGCAATGACACCATTTAGGCTACAGTTTAAAGCATGTTAAAGAGAAAGATAAGGGTAGGGTTCTACAGTTTAGTGATTTATTTGACTGCAATCTTACTGCCATGATTATTGTGACATTTGAGATCTTAGGCATTTAACAATGTGACATATGGAAGAAAGCTCTTAGAACACTAATATCCAATCATTTTGGTCCTTTCAACTTTTTAACATTTGTTTTGCATGCTCCTCTTCTCGTTTAATCCTTCATGTTATTCTCTTTGGAGATCCTTAGGATTTATACAGTAAGGTCTCACTGTGTTGTTCATCATTAATAAGATAACACAATCTTTGAGGATTTACCCTCTCTCAGCTGTCCATGTTTTAAAGAAGCCTATCCATCCATATAGCAGGGTAAGAAGAGTTGCCATCTTTTTGAAATCTTGTTTGACAATGGGGACCTAAATGACCCAGAAGCATGAGCATGGATTCTGTAGCCTTCCATTCTACATCACTAGTTTAAATCCAGCCCGCATTATTAGTGACTGAAAATTGCTACCAACTGTTGACTGTTTCCTAGGTGTTATGGAAATACAGATGATAAATAGTACTAATAATTAGACATATGAAAGATTTGATTAGATTCATTCTACAGGATAAATACCTGTTACAAACAGTTTTAGAGGCTGTTGTGGGATGGGGGCCAATGAATTTAGACTCCCTTTATGGTTTTAGGTGCTTGAAGATGCAGTCAGAACACTTCCCTGGCTGTGTTTACTCCCCTAATAAAACATTTATTGCTGCAGCATTTTGACATAAAGAATTGCTGGACTGACATTCAAAATTAGAGCTGTCCTGCAATTTTTCTCTGGACAGGTTGACGCTTATGTTGAAGAAAGAGCATGCCCCTCACTAGCTATCAAAGTGACAGGACATAAACAAAACTGTACTGTCAAGCAAATGGTATAGTCTCTGAGCAATGACAGATTCTGCATGTGACATGTTTAGTCATTCTGATGACTCTGCTGGAGTTTTAAAATATAAATGTGATGCAGTGAGACAAAACCTGAATTCGTAAAGCTATTTGGATCTGTCCAGAATTCCCTGCAAATATGCACGCTAATGCCAGGTCACATGCTGTTTGACTGCACTGAGATGGTAATACTAATCATGAAATAATAAAGCAAGATAGGTTGTGTTCATCAGGCGATAATCACATCTCCAGAGTGGAATGGAGCAAGATGGAGTGATTGAAATATAGCCTTTTATTCCGTGCCTGGGGGAAAAGAGAGAAATTTTAAAATAATGTGTCAGTTTAATGTAGTTACATTTCTGTCCTCTGAGTCTGAATGCCAGGCTAGATGATTGATACAACCCATATGTCACAGGAGGGGCAAGAAGCTCTAGGTTAGCTCACACTGGACAGAACACAAATATTGAATATCTAAGCAGGACTAGTAAATGTGAAACACTGAAAATAGACTATTTCAGAGGCTCAGAATATACTATGTTGAGCTAATATTGTGAATACCATCCTGCAGGAAAGACAACAGATGCCTGCCTATGATGGCTGTTCAAGTGGAAGTCCCTGTGGTCCTTTTCAAAAAGAGTAGAAGATAACCTTGCTCCTGGACCAACATTCCCACCCTCAGTGGTATAGGTTCCTGTGCTGAAGGCTGCTTGTAACATGTTACTTAATGTATAATGGCTGCTGCCTTTGCATAAAGGTCTCCTTCAGTCTGCACAGTCATTGTCCAGATCTGCCCCGTGATACATTCTGCAGACAATGGAGAATATGGCTGAGGACTAAAATCAGGGCCCTGGACAGGACACTGGAGCTGGGGAGTTTGGATCACATGCATTTTCATGAAAGCTCTATTTTTTCACCTTATAAGCATAACAAACCCCTTCCCTGTATATCTACCTTGCATTGTGCTATGAATATATTTCATCTGAACTCAGTAAATGCCACTGTTGAGTGACATGCAGTGACAGAAAGAGATAACAGAAGAAGGTTGAACTAAGGGTTAGCTATCCAGCCATCTAACTGTCTGGCATCTGTTGCATTTCTTGTTGTAGGTTTCAAAATGTATAGGCTTAGAATTCAAATACTGCATTGTGACAGCCTTAAGGCCCTAGAGGAAAAGTCCCATGTCATCTTCTATCTATGAGTCCCATGCAGGACTGAGTGATGCACTGCCTTGAGCTGCCTTGTAGTGCTTGAATAAGTAAAATCGTTTTTGGCTCTTAATAATGAAAGGTGGAGGGAGCTGTCATAGTCAGTTCTGATCATGAGCACAAGTGATTTGTCAAGGAATCCCGCTCAGATAAACTTAACTGTGACAGCACACGTGCAAAGCCTGTCCCCTCTCTGCCCCGCGAGTGTGCAGAACTGTGTAAGGCAGAGAGAAATGTGCAGAAAATTGCACTGAAATGTTCACAAGCATTATCCCATCATTCCTCCATGTCTCTATCTATTGATCTAGGGTGTTTCTATAATGTCCATCACCATGGTATCTAGGTGCTTTCTGTTAGTGCTCATTTTCGCAGCTGCTGTTCTCTTGGTTTCTGGCACTGCAGCCTGCACTTTGTATATGCATTTTCCTTGGGTGCTCTGATACATCACTTTCCAGCAGCATAGGTTAAAGCTACCAGAGGCTGTTGTAACTTGTACTGATTTTGTCCTCTCCCTGTGCATATGCAGTAGGGGCTGCATATAAGGGCACAACTGTGCCCTTACTGACATGACCATTTTCTTCACATATTATATTCTTAATGCCCCCCGTGCTCACAGGTGGCGCAATGCCACAAAAGGACCTACACTTGGAGGGGCATCATGCCAGTGCTAAGGTTAGGGTGATCAGACGTCCCAATATTATCAGGACCGTCCTGATATTAGAGGCTTTGTCTTATATAGACACCTATTACACACACACACACACACACACACACACACACACACCCACACACCACCGCCCATCCAAAAAAAGTGTCCTGATTTTTCACACTTGCTAGCAAGTCACCCTAGCTGGGGGTCCATGTGCAGCTTGTGTTCTATTCGGTGCAACATCAACCTTCTGCTTCTCTGTGTGGCACACAGTTGATGGGATGAGACAGCCTCCTGTGGGGAACTATGGATATACATGTGCAAGAGAAAATAAGAGGTGGGAAAGGCCATTGTACTCCATGGAAGATAGTCACTGGACTGTAAATTTCTTGGAGCAGGGATTGCACCTTCCTTTATGTGCAATGCTGAGCCCTCTGCCAGCATTTACCAAACTGTAAATAATAATCATTAATATAGAATGTGTTAGCTAGTGTGAAAGCTGCTCCAGGACAGCTGACACATCCGCTGCATCACCAGTGTAATCACAGAAACTCTGACCGTCAGACAGTCTCCTTCCCAACCCCACTCCTCTCTCTTAGAAGTAATTCAGTTCTGCATTGCTCTCCGACGTGGATTAACAGCTTTGCCATATCACACCAAATTACGTGCAGCAGTCAGTAGAGTGGTCTCCACCCCACTGTTAAACTCAGTGAGTTCAGACCTATATAAGCTATTTTATACTGTTCACCAGTTTTGATTTCAATCAAGATTTCAGTGGAGACAGGATTGTTTGATAGCCACTCAGCTGAAACATATGTTTAAAGTACAATAAAATAACCATATTTCTATAGTGAAAGTCTCATCCTCCCCCCCCCCCCGACAAAGTTAAGGTACAGCATAGTTAAAATATAACAATCAGCACCTTTTAAAATGGTGTCAAAGAGACATGCTAGGAACCAAATATTTTTTTAAATTGCAAATAACAAAGCATCATCATTAAGGCACCAGATCTTTGCTGAATCAGAACCGAAAACTAGTGGTTATTGAGGGTAAGGGTCGTACACTCAGACCAACATTGATTAAAACAGAGGCTAACCTAAAACAAGAGTGTCTTCAGTAGATTTTTAAATATGGGAAGGGGCGAGCTGAGTGAGAGGAACAGGGGAATGAATTCCACACCTTAGTGCCAAAAACAGGGAAGCCTCAGTCATCTGTTAATCTCAGGAATGATGGTGGAATCCCTAAAGGGCAGGTGGCAGCAGAGCAGAGATACCAATCAGAACAAGATTTAGGAAGAAGCCTTAAATATAACCTGATATATGCAGGTACAGTTAAAGCCTAATGTAACTCACAGTTAGTGAGTCATTTCTTCCAATATCAACAGCTTATAATATAGCTTTATTGAATTTATTGGCAAAGGTAGGAAATATTCTCTACACAATGCTTGGCTATACCATAAATGCCTACTAATGGTTTAAGATGTAAGGGCATAGCCTCTGCTAGGATAATTGGTAGAGCTCCACTGAAGTGAACAGAGCCATGCTGAAATACACTAGCTGAGGAACTGGCCTAAGTCTCCCTCCTGGTTTAAAAAAAAAAAATTACATGATGTCTGACTCTGCTACCCATCTCCTTAGCTCAGATTTTTACTTTGTTCTCAAGACCAACATCTTGGTGTGACCCTGTTGCCAGGGCCGGCTCCAGGCACCAGCCCACCAAGCTTGTGCTTGGGGCGGCACCTGGAGGGGTGCGGCGCGGCGCTCCGGCCCCCGGGGAGAGTGGGGCCACGGCTGGGCTCACCGCCCTCACCCCGGCTCTCTGGCCGCCCTCTCCCCCGGCGACCTCCCCCCCGGCCGCCGGGGGGGGAGAGCGGCGAGCCCTGGCTGGGGCTCGCCGCCCTCTCGCCACCCTGCCCCCTGCGCTCTGGCCGCCAGGGGGAGAGCGGAGCCCCGGCCGGGGCTCGCCGTCCTCCTCCCAGGGTTTCGGCCGCCCGTCCCCCCGGTGCTCTCCCCCCGGCCGCCGGGGGGAGAGCAGAGCCCCCGCCGGGGCTCACCGCCCTCCTCCCAGGGCTCCGGCCGCCTGGGGGAGAGTGGAGCCCCCGCCGGGGCTCACCGCCCTCCTCCCAGGGCTCCGTCCGCCCTCCCCCCCCGGCGCCCTCCCCCCTGCCGCCGGGGGGAGATTTTTGCCTGGGGCGGCAAAAAAGCCAGAGCCGGCCCTGCCTGTTGCTGCATGCTCTGACTCCTCCCCCATCTGCTTGCTCAGTAAATGTGTATGTCACCAGCCTCAGGCTATTTCCAGAATTTATCCTTACTTTAGTCTTGTCTTGTGGCCTTCTTAATCCCTAGTCTCTGAATTAAAGTGAGTCCAGAAGGCTGTGGTCAGGCTACCCTCATCTGAGGGAAGTGGACCATGTCAGCCTCATCCTTCACTGGTTTCCCAGACATCTCTGACATGAGTTCCAAAACTGCCCTCTTGATTTTTCTGAACTTACCCTATCACATTTCTCTGACCCCATCTCCAAATACCGCCTTGCCTGCTCAACTTGCCCTGTTCATTTGGAGGAAGCCCCTCTCCTGTCTCTCATCCTCAACTGCTCCCCAACCAAGCTAATGAATAACTTCTCTCCCTTGAATTAAATTCTTCTTTTTGCATCAGTCTGTGACTGGCACAAAACTCCCATTCATTTTGCCTTACTCATTACTGTATTGTTCCATTGACTTCTCACCTCCCCCACACACACATTGTAACAAGCTAGTAAGTACAGGTATTTGCATCTTTTCTGCCTTTAAGCTTCAGTTTTTTCTATTTTATCCATCCGTCTGTATTTGTCACATTCATTTAGTAAGAACATGAATGTCTACAAAGTGTCTGCTCTCTTTTCTGCCTTTCTTCACACAGTATCTTCTGATAGTGTGTTTAAATGACAGAATCAATATAAAAACGAAATTGTATTGTAATGCACTTTGGGATTCTATAATGAGGCAGACCAATAGGGTGCAGTAACACACTGCACTCTGCTTCTCCCAGACATGGCCAGTACATACACAGACACTGTCCATGGGCAAAAAGTAATTTTCCATTCCAAAAATATGAAATTCAATTCGCTGTCACGAGTTCCACATATATATCTCAGGCATCTATGGGCCTTCTTAGCTAAACAACTCTGAATTGAACACAAATAAAACAGGGCAGCCAGAGAATTTTTTTATCCATTAAATATACTATGTAATCCCATTTAAAACAAATTCTTTAAGAGGCAGCCATTTTACATGTTCCAATGAAACCCTCACAGCAACAGTTACTCACAGTGTGTCCTTGCAGCTTCAGAGCCTTAACAAACAGCCATCAGTCTTCAAATAACATATATGTGTTCTGACTGCAAAGTGTATTTAAAGAGATCTCTTATAAATAGCTAGTACAACATAAATAGCATATAAAGAAATAGACTTGCTAAGCAGGAGTTAGAAAGGTTTTTTATTTATGAAAGAAACTTTCAGTCAGCCTGAACTCTCTTCCGCATACACACTACTCTAATTTCACTCATGGCTTGCCACTTCAATCTTCTCCACCTCTGCTAATGCCAGTGACTGGAACGAACAGACAAAAGCTGAAGTCATTTGCATTTCAGTATGCTGCAGGCCAGGATGCTGAGCTGGTGTTAACCGGCACAGCTCTGTTGAAGTAAATGGAGCTGTCCCATTTACTCCAGCTGTGGATCTAACCTACTGCTCTATATTTCACAATTCTAGTGGCCCTGCCTGGTACAGTGTACTGAATGGTTGTAAATCAGAGAGGTGTTATTCTAGATTTTCCTTCTCATGATGCAAGCAAATACAAGCCAACTGTGTTTGTCTCTGTGTGCAACTTATTGTAGTTTCTCCTCCCAAAGCCACCTTATTACCTCTAAATGTTCTTAGAATTTATACTTGATTTCATCTGCCAAACTCCCTTGGTTACACATGTCCATAAATGTCTAGCTGGCATATGCTGAAGCAGTAGGAATGCCCTGCACTGCATATTTTTTGCATTGAGAAATTTGGCTTTTTTCACTGCCCGTGTGCCAGCCCTGTCTGTGAGAAATAGAATTCAGTGTGGCAGACCGCCTGACAGGTTACTACAGTTTGAATACACATATGGGCCAAATCATGCTCTGACCAGAGCTGTGGAGGGCCCTTGCCTAGCAGATTCACTGTGGTCCTGATGTAGATACAACGCTGATGAGCTTGGAGATCTCCCTGCCCACAATGGTGCTGGAACAATCTTTATAGGGGAGGTGCTGAAAGCCATTGAACCAAACTGTAAACCCTGTATATGATGGAAACCACTTCAAGCCAGGAGGTGTTGTCACACCCCCAGCATTCAGAGGGAGTTTGTAGAGAGGGAAATTCCATGACTGCAGATCCAGTGGCTATCCTCCCCTGTGGCTGTGGATCACACCAGGCGCAGAGGGTTACTACAGACCTGAGGCTTCAGTAGCAGCCATAGAGAGGCTCAATTGCAACTCCATGGCTAGAGGGGGACAGTTTCTTCCTCCACAGCCCTGCAGATACCAGCATGGTTTACTTGGGATTGGGCGCTAATTCCAGGATTGGGCCACCCCTGCATAGCACATTTCCTGTCTCGCCTCATATGTACAGTGAAGTCACAGGAGCCAGTTCTGCTTTCAGCTAGACACATGCAACAACTACTGAAGTCAAAGAGAATTGCAGGACTGTAGCTTTAAGCAGTATAAGAATTTCTACATCAGTCTGTTGCTTAAAGGCTGGTTTTGATACTATTTGAAATACACCCTTTGTTTTAAATTACTAACACAAAGGTCAATTTTAGGTAATTCCATGTTTTTAGAAAAACAACAATGGCTGTTACTTAAAAATAATAATGGCTATTACAAATCATCCCAGTGCAACAAAGCCTGTTTCAGGGACCTCCCTGGTTGTTAGGTTTACATTATTCTACTAATAAGAAACTTTCAAAAACATATTTAGTAGTAAATGTTTTTGGTTTTGTGGGGATCTTTTAAGTCTGAAATATTCTTAGAGACTTGAAAATAAAATTATTTTTCCTAATAGTTTTGCGCTTTTCTGTTCAATAAATACATGTTCCTCTCCCTTGGTAAAATCCACTGGCAATGGAAGCGTAAGTTGAAATTTCAGGGTCTTTACAGTTGTGGGGAACTTGATAATCCTTCCTTCCATCTGAAGGTATTTGTAGCAGCAAAAAGGAGTCCAAGGAGGTGGCCAGGGAGATTAGGCTCCAACTCTTCGTATTCTGGGTCATCCACAAGGAGAGCCTGGTCCTAACTGTTGCTGCCTGGCTTCCCCATCCTCTCTGACATCCCAGATCCATTTGCCATCTCCCCAAGAGCTGTGCATCACACACTTTTTTTGAGGTAGAAAGAAGCTATGGAGAAGAACTACATGTTGGCTCTATTTCACAGGTTCAGAGGCCTTTCCTACCCTTTGTCCTCTCCTTCATTCCCCTCCACTCAGTGTAATGAAGCCAATAACCAGCAAATCTTAAAAGTTAGGAAACTAGGACTAAGGAAGTGGGGCAGAAATATTTCACAGTAAGAGTATCAAACACGCCAGTGGGTGCCTCAAACTGAAGTTTTGCCTATCACATTGTGCACATAGGTATTCAAATGAGCGCACTGGGGAATGGCATAGAAAGATGGAACCAAAAACATAACATAGGAAGGGAGCGCCAGGACCCAAACCCACACAAAACAATTACCCATAATGTGTCCGTATAGCTCAACAGAAAGCTGCTGCTTGCTCCTCATCCCATTGCCCTTACTGAGAAAACCCACTCACACCCGCACGTAACATCACTTGATGAGCTACACAGAACTTGGCAGTTAGGCATGTCTAATATATTTCCAAGGAAGGCAAATGCAACAAAAGGTATGTGTCATTTCTAGGGACATATTCATTTGTTTCTGATGAAGGAGTTAATTGAGGGAAATGGTGTGATGGTCTTGGGGTACCCAGGACTGTGAGTCAGTTTGTTACCCCACCTCCAGCATGAGGGAGTCTTGCTTGTGGTAACTGGGTGTTTGCTCCCTAACACCATTAGCCTCTCAGCACTCACACACTCTCCTCTGTGCTATGCCAGCCCTGTCTTCACCTTGCAGGTTAACAACAGGTACATCCCAGATCCCAAGTCCCTTTGAAGAGTTCCCCTGTGATATCCAGCCCCTGACACTGGCTACTCACAGAAATTCCTGAACTTTCACCCCCAAAAGGAGCAGTGTTCCTGAGTTTACTAGTTTTACCTTAAATCACTGCTCCTATATAACACACAGCACTTGTGAGTACTTATAATAAAACAAAAGTAGGTTTATTTAAGAAAGAATAAAGATTAAACTAGAAACGGGTGAGGGAGAAATGCAAACAAATGGTTACAATATAAAATAAAATCACAAAAAGCTAACTAGGGTCTACACTGCCTATCTAATAAAGTAGGTTTCCCCCCCAACATTCAGTCTGTTGCAAAGCTGGCTGGCTTCACAGGAACCAGGATCCAAACTTTAAGGAAAACACACACACATACACCACGCTCCACAAGATGTTTCCCCAGTAAAAAGATACAGAGCGCCCGTCCTCCCTTTGAATTATACTGAAACAATTTTTTGTCTCTTTTCAGAGACAGGGCGTCGTGATGTTCCTTTTTTACCTCCAACTGATTTTGACAGTTTTCAGTTGTCTCTGATGGTTTTCCATGGATAGTCTTGAGATGCAGCAAAGTTAGACAGTTGAGCCTTGCATTATTTCACTGGCTAGCCAGTGCGGGATTATAACTCCTTCTGGCTTGAACGGGCCATCACCGTGACATATTATCCCCCTTGGTGACTAACTTTAACTCCAAGAACATAAAACATATTTTCAATATAGCTACAGTATTCCTTAAATATTACATGTACATACATCTCACAATGATTATGAGTCTTGGTAAATTACAAGCTTTCTGTTAGATACCTTACATGTTACCCCTTAGGAATAAATGCTCTGCAAGATATGTGTTTGGTACAGCGAGTTTTTCAGGTCTGAGACGAGAATTGTTTGCAAAGAACAGAGAACCGTTTGCGAAAAGTCCACATATGGTCAAAACACAGAAAAGTTGGATTGAAGTACATTTAAAAGACTTTGCACTGTTCCTAAAATGTCTTGTGGACTTGCATCGTCAGTATTGTGAACTCCAACCATTCAAAAATCATGAATCAGGTCCCAAAAGGTCATAATATTGGAGTTAGAATTATGAGATTTTTAAAAAAATACATTTTGGGTTCTTTATATTTGCCCTAAAGGCAAGGGCAACCATATTGACTCTGGCCGCTTGAGTACACAGTCCTGAAGGCAAGGGTAACAATATTGACTCTAGCCACTAGGCCAGGGGTGGGCAAACTTTTTGGCCCCAAGGCCACATCTGGTTATGGAAATTGTATGGTGGGCCATGAATGCTCACAAAATTGAGGGTGGGGTGCAGGAGGGGATGAGGGCTCTGGCTGTGGGTTCAGGCTCTGGGGTGGGGCCAGAAATTAGGAGTTCAGGGTGCGGGGGGGGGGCTCCGAGCTGGGGTAGGGAGGGTGAGATGCAGGGGGCGTGAGGGCTCTGGCTGGGGATGTGGGCTCTGGGGTGGGGCTGGGGATGAGGGGCTTGGGGTGTAGGAGGGTGCTCTGGGCTGAGACAGAGGAGTTTGGAGGGCGGGAGGGGGATGAGGGCTGGAGCAGAGGGTTGGGGCATGGCAGGGGTGAGGGCTCTGGCTGGGGGTGCATGCTCTGGGGTGGGGTTGGAGATGAGAGGTTTGGAGTGCAAAAGGTTGCTCTGGGCTGGGACCGAAGGGTTCAGAGGGTGGGAGGGGGATCAGGGCTGGAGCAGGAGGTTGGGGGTGGCTCAGGGGTGCAGGCTCTGGGCTGTGCTTCCCTCAAGTGGCTCCCGGAAGCAGCGGCATGTCCTCTCTCTGGCTCCTACCTGGAAGCGTGGCCAGACGGCTCTGCTGCGCACTGCCCCGTCTGCAGGCGCCGCCCCTGCAGCTCCCATTGGCCACGGTTCCCGGCCAATGGGAGCTGTGGGGACAGTGCTTGAGGAGCAGTGTGTGGAGCAGAGCCCCTGGCTGCCCCTAGGCGTAGGAGCCGGAGAGGGGCCATGCCGCTGCTTCTGGGAGCCGCATGGAGCAGCCCGTGACCCTGCTCCCCGGCTGGAGCGCCGGAGCAGGGCAAGCCCCAGACCCCCGCAGGAACTCAAGGACCACATTAAAACAGCTGGCGGGCCGGATGCGGCCCGTGGGCCGTAGTTTGCCCGCCCCTGCACTAGGCCACATAGGCCTGCAGGCAAGGGTCGCCATATTGACTCTGGCCATTCGGCCACATAGCCCTGAAGGCAAGAGCAACCATATTGACTCTAGCTGCTAGGCCACACAGCCCTAGAGGCAAGGACAGACATTTTGACTCTGGCCATTGGGCCACACCACCCTGAAAGCAAGGGCAGTTCTATAGAGACTTTGGCCACTAGGCCACTGCTACACAGAAGCAGAGGATAGCCCACCATGCTTACCCGCAGGGTTGCAATGCCCCTACCCTGCCCCAAAATGGAGACAGGATATACTTGCCCCACGACATTATACCTCATTTTGAGCCTTGGCAGGTTGAGAGGTATGAGTTTTTGTTCATTTAAGCCAGGTCTGAATTTTGCTGTGGAAGAATCACTCAATTGGTAAAACTTCACATGAATGATTTATTTTTTTTTTTAATTTGTATTTAAGATGTCAAGTAGTGTGCCTTGTTCAGTGTAATATTCCAATTCCTATTGTAGGGATGTCAGAGAATCTAATCTTTCAATGTATTCTGTTGTATTGGTACTAGCCACAATAACAACGATGACATAGTTGGGACAATTATGCTTAGTTGGCATATGGCAATGGGACTAACATTTCTAATTCATAGAAACTCTGTAAGGAAATCAGACCACGTGGAGCAGATTTAAACCAGATTGTTAATGGTGGTGTTAAAGTAGATTAGACATTTTAATACCAGGTCCCAAAAAAGTAGTGTAGGTAATTATTATATACAAGCCCCAAAAGACAATCATATTCTACATTGGGAGTAACTCCATTGACTTCAGAGGTGTTACTTCTAAATAACACCAGTGTAACTGAGATCAGAATCAGGACCTCTGAGTTCTGAGAAGAATACAGCTGGTTTAATTGCTCCTAAACTAAACATGTGAGCCATGTTCCTGACACGCTATGATGTGCTTATTTTATGATTTGACCAATTGTGACATTTGAAGAGCCCTATTGTTATTTATATGAGTAGTTCTTTCAGTAGATCTGGCTTTGAACTTCTCTTGGAAGCCAGCTGAAAATATTTTATTCAACAGAGGGTGGCGGTGGGGGGAAGGTGCTAGCCTTTCATATTATTTATAAATTGCAGCTGGGTGTTTTTAGCTGCCAATAGTCAATATATACAACACCTTTAACATTTTAGAAAAAAATAGTTACTATGCAAAACATAGTAGTAATATTTGGACCCAGCAGTGAAGGAAATAGACACAAGAGGAACTGATTTAAACATGGCTATCTGCTATGGTATCTTTATTGTTCTGGCAACATACAGAAGTAATGCTTTGCACTGAATACAGAGTTCCCAACCATTTAGAGGGGCAAGACATCACATTCCTCCACCTTACTTTAAAATACTTTCCACATATGTATGTGTTGTTGTTTGCATGGCTAACATAAAACACTACATAACTTAACTAAAAACTGTACGTAGACTACTGCAGACTTTCAAGTTGCAAGGGATTATTCTGTCCCACTAGCTAACTCACTAGCTAATAATGTATAAATACGGGTACACTACTTGTTTTCATACCCTCTTGGGATCATGTGGTGATGGTGGTACAGCATTGTCGGGTGAACCAGGAACAGTCAGTGGTAAGGAATTAACTGGATCTAGTACCAAAATTTATTCCAACAAGTCATTCAAATTAGGAATTGTAACAGGAAGAGATTCCATTGGAGGAACAGAAAATCCTACTGGAACATTCCCAGATGCTGGTACTTGCTGAGGCTACAACACGTCCATAAGTCATTTCCGTAAAGTACCATTGGATAGTTTTACTAAGAATGACAGGTCCTGTGCATTTTACAAGTTCTTTGGGTACCTATTTCACTCCATAACCATAGTTGCAAATCCACACGAAATCTCCTACTTGAAGAGAACGATAATGAGTCTTACATCATTGATCAGTTTGCATAGCTTGGGATTTGGCTACTCATGAGGCAAAATCAGCATGTAGCATGTCCAATCCATAAAGCAGTTTCTTTGTTGATGTCTGTTCTAGTGGTGGGTAACACGTCATCGCTTCTTTGAGTTGATGGGAGCTTGGGCCTGGCAGATGTGACAGCCCATCAACATTGCCATACTGAGTCCTTTACGGAATTAAATAGCATAGGAAAGCTGAAAGGAGCAATAGCCATCATTGCATATGAGCAGCAGATAAAGAATTCAATGTTTTGGTCCAAAAATGTAAATGCAACGATCCATCAGCAGAGCCATCTCTAGGGTCTGGCGAATCGGGGCAGCCACCCCAGGTCCCGCGCTTTGGTGGGCCCTGCAGCAGCCGCCCCGAATCACTGTACCCTGGGGACGGCTCTGTGTGTGTGTTAGGCCGGCCATGGGGTGTGGGGTTAGAGTGCAGGGGGCCAGGCTGGCTCAGGGCTTAGTGGGGGGCCTTGTGCCGGCAGCAGGGATCCGGCCCATACTCGCCAGCGGGAAGCGGCAGCAGCGACCCCAGCCCGCTCCGGTCCACCCTGCCGGCTCCTGGCATTGCTCAGGGGAGGGGCCGGAAGCCAGAAAGAGGTGGGGCAGGAGCGGAAAGAGGTGGGCTGGGGGTGGGAGCTGGGCGGAAGGGGTGGAGTGGGGGCGGGGCGTGGAGTGGAGGGGGGGATTGTCCCGGGCCCACCACCCCCGAGGCAATTGGTTTCTCCCTGCCATCAGGAAAAAATATGGGAAAGAGCTGCATTCACTCCAAATGGTGAAACATCATAAGCCAATTGCAATGGTAGCAAGGTACTGAAGTGCATAAGAACTTCAGCTGATGTCAACATTTTCTTTGCTTCCTTAAATGCACACTCACGTTCTTTAGTCCATTTCCTTTTTTTTCTTGTAACAGTTCGTGTAAAAGCACCAATACTGTTACCAGAAATTTACCGTACCAGTTAAGTAGTCCTAAGAATGAAAGTAACTATGACATGTTTGCTGGCAGTAGCATTTGAAGAATTGCCTTTTCCTTCTCTGTCTTATTCCTTAAGCCCATGCATCAATTATATGTCCAAGGTATTCAGATGATGGCTTGAAAAACCCACATTTGTCATGATGTGCTCTCAGTCAACGCTGCAAGACAGCATCCAAATTTTGAAGTTGATCTTTTTGTAACAAGGATGTCATCCAAATAGCATTGAACTCGTGTCAGTTCCTTCAGAATCTCATCCATTGCCTTCTGGACCAGGGTTGGTGCTGATGTGATACCGAAAGGCAACCAGGAATAGCAAAATAAGCCTTTTTGCATGTTGATTGTGAGATATTTGTGAGATGCCAGACCAGTCTTCAATAGTAGGTATGCATTGGGCAAATCCAATTTACGCAAGTACTGTCTTCCACTAAGAATAGCAAACAAATCCTCAGTATGAGGTAGTGGATACTGGTTTGCCTATAAAGCTTGATTCAGTTTCACTCTGAAATCTCCGCAAATTTGGACAAAGCCACTCTGTTTGGTGACTGGTATGATGGGTGTAGTCTACTCAGTGTGTGAAACCGATGACAAGACTTCAGTGTTCACTAAACAGTCCAAATCAGCTTCCACCAGAAGTTTCAGAGCATAAGGCACAACTCTGGGTTTTCAATATTTTGGCTGGTTGTCACTCTTAACAGTGAGCTTCACTGACATGTTGCTCATCTGTCCAAGTTCTTTTTCAAAAACTCTGGAGAGTCAGTCCAGTATTTCTTGAATGTATGGAGGTGCTTTTGTGATTGCCTTAATCTCAGTCCAATTCACCTTGAGTGTCTCAAGCCAAGTTCTCTCAAATAATGGTGGATACATTCACATAAAAGGGTAAAATAACTGATTGTCCATCTAATTTAATTTTAGGACTAACTTTTCTCTGATATAAGTTTTCAAAACCATGGAGGGTTCTTCCAGAGGAACTTTTGACAAAGTCTGGTGATAGGCAGATGCAAATATCAATGAGACAGCAGCTCCAGAATGAAGCTACATTTTTGTAGGAACTCCCTTGATCAAGGGTGTGACCCAGATGTAATTTCTTCTGATAACATATGTGGTGCTAAGTCTTAATCCCTGTCACTAGAGCTCTTGTCTTTTCCACATTATGCATTCTCAATTTCCATCCTTTTTTAGGTTCAGTCTTCACAGGTGTCTACTTGGATGGACAGTTGTATTGCTGGTTGTTGATCTGTATGACAGGTCACAGCAATGTGTCCTGCAAATGCCTTGGCATGCCCAGCAATCCTTCTCAGCGTGCATCATTACAATGGCCACATGGGAAATTCTTTATATTCCTGTGGTCCTCTGCCTCTCTAGTTCAGGAGCTGAACTTTTCAGTTCCTCATAAATTCCAGAAAATCCTTCTCTGTGGTATCCATGGCAATTGCTACTTCAACAACCTTCCTGAATATAAGCACTGATACAGTCAATAATTTCTTCCAGACCTGGTCATTGCATAGTCCAGAGAAAAACTGGTCATGCAGGGCATCACTTAATGTTTGTCCAAACTGACATTGCTCTGACTACTTCCTTACAGCAGCAATAAGCTGTACTACTGACTTTCCACTTCCCTGATGTCACTGCTGGAACCAATATCATTCTGCTATCATCGATGCAGTAGGAGAAAAATGTTCCTACATTGCTGTATTAAATGCAGAATTTCCAGGCACAGTTGGAAACAACAGGTCATCCAGCAGTCTGTATGTCTTCAGACCCATCACAGTCACCACTCTAGATTCGCGATTTTTGTTGATTTCACCAGCATTGCCCACAAAAGTTGCTATTTCACTTTTCTCTTGTTGAACTTTATGCCCTTCTGGGTGTCTTCTCTTCCACAGGGAAGTTTCTCTGTGTGTGTCTGTGTTTGCTATCTGGACTTGCAGCTTCTCTCTTCAGATTGCACTTTTTTACCTGCGTGGCAGACTGTCTGCACTTAATCTCACTCTGCTGGTTGTGTGCTTCCACTGCAGACTGCAGAATCCCTCCTTCGGCTGTACTTGGGCTCCTTCTGCTGGCTGTAGACTCAGTGCAGGGTACAGGCGCTCTCTGCTCTTGGAGTGGATGAGGCCAAGATGGCTGCTTCCCCTCACTGCTTTGTCTGCAGCAGCTCCAGCAATAATTGCAGCCACCACTCCTTTGTTTTATTTTTATTTGCCTGCTCCCCCTCTCTTGCTGGCTGACCCAGGCTGCCTCTACAGTGAAAGCAGCAATCTGCCACCTTGTGTTTCTAGATGAACTTATTTTCTTTTTTATTATTCACCTACTGTTTCTTCTTGTTGTTCAGTGGAGCATTGGACACTCCTGGGATAAAAGATCCTTGTTGCCAGTGTTCTATTTGGACCCAGCAATGAAGGAGATCGACACGAGGGAGCTGATTTAAACACTGGTATCTGTTGGGGTGGCTTTATCGTTCTGGCAACAAACAGGAACACAAGGAAGTGAGTGAGGTTCTGCACTGAGTACAGAGGGTCCAACCATTTAAAGGGGCAGGACATCACAATAGTGTTGTGTATATAGCTATGAAAGAGTTACCTCTTATTTTCTGTGTACTGCCCCTCTAAATTGGTAAGCACTTGCTTGCTGTGTGCAGTGTTCAGCGGCTACTTTGTTCTTGAATCTCAGTGCAGACTACTGAAGAGACCCACACACTCTATGTTCAACTTTTTTAATTAAAAAATAGTCGATCTGACTGACAGTATTTGTTTGCTCTTTGTGCATGAAGATTCATACAGGAACCAATGCATGCTGTTTACCTTATAGAAACACAGACATGGCAGAATAACAATCCTTTCTTTTTATTGAAACTAAAACCCATCACAAGAATTGAGACACCCATTGTTACCTGGGGTTCTTTCAACCCAAAGCTCTTGGTAACTTTTACTCTGTGCGAGGTGGTGTCAGGAAATAAATCAGGGGAGACACAGCCGTTCCGACTGATAGATGGCTGGGACATACAGGACAACACAAGAGTGCTTTCACTTAAAGCTAAACTTTACTTAGTCTCAAGCACTCACACACGTCCACAACAGGTTAGTAAAACACGCCCAAGCCTCGATAATTACCAAAGCTGAGTGTGGCTCTCGAGTGGCACAGCGGCTGCTGGTGGGGACCACAAGATGTATCCAGAGGGAGAGACCAGACCCGAAGAGTCCCACTACTTCAAACTTTTTCCCCTTATTTATACATTAGTAATAGAATGACATGTCCCTTAAAGAAAACTTGTCAAGCAAGCAGTTTCAATGGTCAAGCAAGAAGTTCCTTCTGATTATTGTTTAACCAGGTGTGGGTTTTTCCAGAGTTTGCAGCCTTGAGATCCTATTAGACACATTCCTGAGGGCACATCCTGCTCTCCTAAATTGTATGTATCAGCAACTTCAACATAAGTCTTATCAGGAAGGATGCGGAGTCAAGCTGCCCCTTCTGTGACACCCAAAACCCCTTCCCCTCCTGCCTTGGTCAAGCTGAGGCTGGGACATGGCCAATTTACAGCCTACTGACTTGGCTGCTTTTAGCAATGAGTCATAGTGGTTTCAGTCACTTTACTGGTTTGCTGACATCTCCGCGTACACCATTACTGCACTGTGCCAAAAATAAGGGAGATATGACTATAGACTATATGCTATACACTCCTGTATACATTTATTTTTGAGTGGCAAAGCAGAGGGAGTTAGGGGTTTGCACTGGATCTGATCCTGCAAGGTGCTGAAAACCTCCTGCAGTGCTCTGAGCACCCAGAGCTACCACTAACCTCCATGGTAGTTGAAGGCATTTGACACTTCGCAGAATCAAGCTGACTTGTGAGCCACAAGGAAATAAAATTTTGATCTGTATGACGTATCCAGGCTCAATACCTGATCCTGAGAGAAAATGGTGGGATGGATAATGAAAAGGAGGAATCCTCAGGGGATAACACATCTTGGGTTGCAGCCAGGTATCCAAGGGGATGATAGGTCTCAACATAAGCATAAGCCTGCAAATCTGTCCCATGCAAAGCAATGGATGAGCAATGCTGATGGCATTCTACCTAAAGAGCACCATCCACAGCTTAACTTCTGATACCTCTATTCTGGGCTTCTACATTGACCTATATCCTCTGTATTTTAGAGACAGCAAGGCCTGTGGAATAGAAATGAGAAATCACATTGTAAAACCAGGTTGCTGTATGCTATACATGTGTAATGCATGACAAACATGTCATCACACAAGTGCCACACCTTTCATTGTGCAAATAAGTTGCAATGCTTAAGCAGTACTAACCCCTACCCCTGGCGGTTGACTCTCGCTGCTAGGCGATGAGATTATTGACTCTCACCGCTAGGCAACCCAGCCCAGAGTATTGCCACTAGGCACTACTGCTGGGTGTGGACACCAACCCCTTCCCACCTAAGTCCAAAATTTAGACAACTCTGAGGTCCTCAAATCCTCTGCTAAGATACCACAGGAAGTGCCTAAACTTCATCAGCACCCAAAATTCACACTTAACGCTCATCTAGGTGTCCAGGTTTCTGCCTCTGGACATGCACACTGCTGCCTCATTCCAGCCCGGCCACCTAGCCCATACTTACGCCCCAGCAGGATTCTCAAACCAGGTGAAATGTGGACCCAATTCAGTAGGTGTGCTCAGAGCACTCCTTACTCCACACAAAACAACCTGAGGGGCAAGAAGCGGTGCCATAACCACAAGACTATTAAGTGAGTCTCACTTTGGTCCAATGTATAGTATTTATAGACAGTGGCACTGCTTCAACTGGCAAGATTGAGAGGGGCTAACACCAGAATAACCCAGAGCCCAATGATTAGGGCACTCACTGGAATGGTGGAAGACCGTGTTTAAATCCCTTCTCATCATTAGAAACAGGGGAATTTAACTAGAGTATCCCACATCCAAGTGAGTACACTAACCACTGAATTTAACTCTCTGAGAGGTGGGACTTTTAGGACACACCCCTCTAGTTTAGGTATCTCCCAACCTAGCACACTGGCTTTTATTTATCCTATTCTTAGGCACCTGTCTCTCTCATGCATAGGTGCCAACTTTCCCCGGCGCCAGTGGGTGCTTGCATCCCACCAGCCCCGCCCCCAACTCCACCCTTTCCCTGCCCCGCCCCATTCCAACCCCTTCCCCAAAGTCCCTGCCCCAACCCCACCTCCTCCCTGCCCCTATTGGATCCCTTCTCCAAATCCACACCCTGGCCCTGCCTCTTCCTCAAGCATGCCATGTTCCCACCTCCTTCCCCCTCCCTTCCAGCTGCGCAAAACAGCTGTTTTGTGGCACAAGCCCTGGGACCTAGGGGGAAAAAGCGGGCACACGGCGTGCTCAGGGTGGAGGTGGAGATGAGCTGGGCGGGGGGGGGGGCGGGGAGCTGCCGGTGGGTGCTGAGCACCCACCAATTTTTCCCCATGGGTGCTCCAGCCCCAGAGCACCCACATAGTCGGCGCCTATGCTCTCGTGCATTGTATAGGGAGCTGAGGTGCCTTACTCAGGGTGGTGGAATCCATTGGGTGGATAAGCACCTAAAAGTTAGTTGCAGCAGCACCCACATCCTGTTATGGATTGGGCCGTAGTTTCTCCAAGCATCAGTTTCCCATCTGTAAAATTCATAGATTCATAGATTCTAGTGCTGGAAGGGACCTCGAGAGGTCATCGAGTCCAGTCCCCTGCCCTCATGGCAGGACCAAATACTGTCTAGACCAGTGCTTCTGAAAGTGGTGGTCCATGGACCGGTGCCGGTCCGCGAGCCATCGGCTGCCGGGCCGCAGCAAGTTTCCTCATAAGAGTGTCAAATAGGATAATAATATGGCACCGGTCCCTGGCACATTGGAAAAAAAAATTGCCAGTCACCCACATCAGATAGCTTGAGAAGCACTGGTCTAGACCATCCCTGATAGACATTTATCTAACCTACTCTTAAATATCTCCAGAGATGGAGATTCCACAACCTCCCTAGGCAGTTTATTCCAGTGTTTAACTACCCTGACAGTTAGGAACTTTTCCCTAAACCTTCCTTGCTGCAGTTTAAACCCATTGCTTTTTGTTCTATCCTTAGAGGCTAAGATGAACAAGTTTTCTCCCTCCTCCTTTTAGATACCTGAAAACTGCTATAATGTCCCCTCTCAGTCTTCTCTTTTCCAAACTAAAACCTAATTCTTTCAGCCTTCCTTCATAGGTCATGTTCTCTAGACCTTTAATCATTCTTGTTGCTCTTCTTTGTACCCTCTCCAATTTCCCCACATCTTTCTTGAAATGCAGTGCCCAGAACTGGACACAATACTCCAGCTGAGGCCTAACCAGTGCAGAGTAGTGCGGAGAAATGATTTCTCGTGTCTTGCTCACAACACACCTGTTAATGCATCCCAGAATCATGTTTGCTTTTTTTGCAACAGCATCACACTGTTGACTCATATTTAGCTTGTGGTCCACTGTAACTCCTAGATCCCTTTCTGCCGCACTCCTTCCTAGATAGTCTCTTCCCATTCTGTATGTGTGAAACTGATTGTTCCTTCTTAAGTGGAGCACTTTGTATTTGTCTTTATTAAACTTCATCCTGTTTACCTCAGACCATTTCTCCAATTTGTCCAGATCATTTTGAATTTTGACCCTATCCTCCAAAGCAGTTTCAATCCCTCCCAGTTTGGTATCATCTGCAAACTTAATAAGCGTACTTTCTATGCCAATATCTAAATTGTTGATGAAGATATTGAACACAGCCAGTCCCAAAACAGACCCCTGCGGAACCCCACTTGTTATACCTTTCCAGCAGGATTGAAAAACATTAATAACTACTCTCTGAGTATGGTTATCCAGCCAGTTATGCACCCACCTTATAGTAGCCCCATCTAAGTTGTTTTTGCCTAGTTCATACGAGACCCTATCAAATGCCTTACTAAAGTCTAGGTATACCACATCCACCGCTTCTCCCTTATCCACAAGACTCGTTATCCTATCAAAGAAAGCTATCAGATTGGTTTGACATGATTTGTTCTTTACAAATCCATGCTGGCTATTCCCTATCACCTTACCACCTTCCAAGTGTTTGCAGATGATTTCCTTAATTACTTGCTCTATTATCTTCCCTGGCACAGGAGTTAAACTAACTGGTCTGTAGTTTCCTGGGTTGTTTTTATTTCCCTTTTTATAGATGGGCACTATATTTGCCCTTTTCCAGTCTTCTGGAATCTCTCCTGTCGCCCATGATTTTCCAAAGATAATAGCTAGAGGCTCAGATACCTCCTCTATTAGCTCCTTGAGTATTCTAGGATGCATTTCATCAGGCCCTGGTGACTTTCAGGCATCTAACTTTTCTAAGTGATTTTTAACTTGTTCTTTTGTTATTTTATCTTCCAAACCTACCCCCTCCCCATTAGCATTCACTATGTTAGGCATTCCTAAATGGGGATAATAGCATTAAGAGGGCCGTGTGCTGCTCAGGTATGTCAGTCATGGGGCTAGATAAGCCAATAATATGCTGTCTGGTAGAAATTATTTGTGGCCAAATACAACCTGTATGCAGGTGAACGTCTGAGAATTCCATTCTAGATGCTATTTCTTGGCCTTGTCGTCAACCTAACTGACTTGCAGGTAAAACATTTTGCACCCTCATAAGCCTGAATCCCATTTGCGAATTGTGAAAATGTGCTGCTGATGCACACAGCACCTGCATGCTGCTATTGCAGGCGAAATAGCCTTATTTAGGTGCAAAGCTTTGAAAATATAGGCCTTAATATCCGGTCACAGTCATAGACAACTATTGTAGAGTGTTTCTTCCATCTGCACTGGTCTAGAAGTACCAAAAGTTACCTAAATAAATTAGGGTTAGATTGTGCCTTGGGGCACAGCCTTGGGCTAGGTGAGGTGCATAAATCACCCCATCCCACCCAGTGACCAGGATGCCCCTCTGAGGCATAATTCCCTTCTTCTTTACTCTGGGGGTTCATAGATTTCAAGGCTAGAAGGGACTACTGTGATCATCTAGTCTTCTCTCTTGTCTAACACAGGCCATAAAACTTTCCCATAATGATTCCTAGAGCAGATCTTTTAGAAAAAACATCCAAACAATTTTAAAATTGCCTATGATGGAGAATGAACCATGATCCTTGGTAAATTGTTCCAATGGTTAATTGTCTTCACTGATAAAAAATTATACCTTATTTTTAGTCTGAATTGGTCTAGCTTCAACGTCCAGCCATTGGATCATGTTATACCTTTCTCTGCTAGACTGAAGAGCCCATTCAGAACAATGCTCCCCGTGTAGATAGATTGAGCTCCTTGAGGCTCCACTATAAGGCATGTTTCCTAACCTTTGAATCATTTTCATGGCTCTTCTCTGAATTGTCTCCAATTTTTCAACATTCTTATTAAAATGTTGGTAACAAATATGGATACAGTATTCTAGCAACAGTTGCATCAGTACCAATCACAGATGTAAAATAATCAATTTCTACTCAAGATCCTCCTCTTTATGCATCCAAGGATTGCATTAGCCCTTTTAGCCATAGCCTTGCATCAGGAGCGCATGTTCAGCTGTTTATCCACTATGACCTCCAAATCCTTTTCAGAATCACTGCTTCCCTGGGTAGAGTCCTCCATCCTATAAGTATGGCCTACATTCTTTGTTCCTAGAGGTATATATTTAGCTGTATTAAAACACATATTGTTTGCTTGTGCCCAGTTGTGAGGACCAGAGCATGGCTAGTTAGGCCTAGTGGTCTGAGTTGGGAGCCAGGAACTAGAGTCAGAGTAGAAGTCAAGGATCAAAGCTACAGCTGGACTCAGGGACAGGGTGGAGGAGCAGGACCCTGGAGCAAGGCAGGAACTAGGAGAGGAGAAGGATCTGGGATAAAGAGAGCAGTAACAAGGAACAGGCTGGGAGGTAGGAATCAGGAGTCAGTAAGTAAGCAAATCCAAAATTGCAGGCATGCAGAGATTCAACTAACTGCTCAGACAACTTACTTGGCCTCCTCTGGCTTAAGTAGTGCATCCAAACCATTGGTGGGGCCAGATGTCATGCCCACTGAGGAGCTTCATTGATGGAGCCCTTGAAAAGCTAGGGCTCTTCTCCACTGATGGTGGTGGCTGGGGACCCTGAGACCCCCAGTTGTTCACAGCAGGTTACTAAATGATCCAGCAAAAAGAAGAACAGGAGTACTTGTGGCACCTTAGAGACTAACAAATTTATTAGAGCATAAGCTTTCGTGGACTACAGCCCACTTCTTCGGATGCATATCCAGATCACTCTTTAACAGTGACCTGTTGTCTTCTTTATTTAGTCCCCCCCGCCGCCCCTGGGTCATCTGCAAAGTTTATGAGTGATGTTTTAATATTTTCCCCCCAGTCATTGATAACAATGTTAAATAGCATAGGAGTAAGCACTATGGGACCCCCTCTAAAAACACAGCCACTTGATGATAATTCCCTGTTCCCAATTACATTTTGAGGCCTATCAGGATATGTCTACTCTACAATTAAAAACCCGCAGCTGGTCTGTGCCAGCTGACTTGGGCTCACAGGGACCAGGCTAAGGGGCTGTTTCATTGCAGTGTAGATGTTCAGGCTTGGGCTGGAGCCTGGGCTTAAGGAACCTGTGAGGTGGGAGGGTCCCAGAGTTCAGGCTGCAGCCCAAAGCCTGAATGTCTATACCGCAATGAAACAGCCCCTTTTCCCAAGTCCCACAAGCATGAGTCAGCTGGCATGGGCCAGCCCGGAGTATCTAATTGCAGTGTAGACGTACCCTCAGTTAGCCAGCTTTTAATCCATTTAATATGTGCCATGTTAATATTATATCCTTCTTGGTTGTTAATCAAAATGTCATGTAGTACCAAGTCAAGTGCCTTACTGAAGTCTGAATATATTAGATCATCACTATTACCTACATCAACCAAACTTGTAATCTCATTAAAAAAAGATAGCAAGTTAGTTTGACAAAATCTATTTTCCATAAACCCATGTTGATTGGCATTAATTATGTTACCCTCCTTTAATTCTTTATTAATTGAGGCCTGTGTCAACTGCTCCATTATCTGTCAGACTGACAGGCCTATAGTTACCGGGGTCATCCTATTTACCCTTTTTAAATATTGGTACAATGTTAGCTTTCTTCCAGTCTTCTGGACTTACACAGTGTTGCAAGACTTGTTGAAAAGCAATATTAATGGTCCAATGAGTCCCTCAACTTGCTTCCAAAGTGTTTTAAAAGAGCTGGCTATCTGGTCCTGCTGATTTAAAAATATTTAATGTTAGTAGCTCCTGTTTAACCTCCTCCTGAGGATTGTGGAGGTGAGGGTTAGTTAATTTGCTGTTGGTCTATAGCAGCAGTAAACTGATACTGCCTGTACTGGCTTGACTGTGTTGACTAGAAGTCCATTCCGTGTCATCCAGCAGTAGGTAGTGAGGATAAAATAGCAGGTCTGCAATGCATGCTTATTCCTGCGTGCCAGGACCTGAGACCTGGGGAGCTTGTTCGGGGGCTCTTCCTTCCCTGTATGGGTATGTAGCCCAAGTCATGATCTAGTCCTAAATTTGGGATATTGGGAACATTTCTCTTACCTGGAAGAAAATTAATTCTTGCCAAAGGCAGAGGATTCCCAGCTTTAACAATCAACTGACTCTTCTTTAAAAGTGACCTGACGCTCTACTCTTTTATCCTATGTGTATATTTGGGCAAATGCAGAATGTGCAAATTACATTTAATCAGATTTCCCCGATATTCAGTCTTTTTAATAAATATTCTTGAGCCAAGTTTCTGTAGCTGCCTGCTGAGAATTTAATTTAGTGCCATGTGTATCAATAGTCTTACCAGGCATTTCAGAGGTTTCATAAACATTATCCAGCCGTGACTGAAAAAAAAAATAGTTGAAGCCTATCTATCTTCTCAAGGAAACAATTGCTGCATGCATTTCCATAATATCCCCTTCTCCTGTGATAGCAAGGTCATAAGTATCTGGGGTGCTCTGGAAAGTAAATAGCTGGTAAATACACTTCTCCCAGCAGCAACTGCTGGTTCAGGAAGTTTGAAGCTGGCTGGGGAGCCCCAAGGACATGAACCAAGAGGCCAGAATTGTGGATGCTGATGGAGCTGCTAAAGCTTCTCTGCTATTGCTCTCATGACTGTGCTTCCCCATGAAACAAGAACACAATGTTCAAAGAGAAAAAATTTCAAAAGAAGCAGAGGTAGACAGTAGAGCCAAACTTGAAAGGGAAACACAGTAGAAAAGGATATACTGGCATAAAGCCCTGTTTCAACAGAACAGCTTAACAAACAGCCATCCGGCCTGCCCCCTGCCTCAGCTGTTTTCTCCTAACTTGCTTCTGGGCTTTTAAAGCCTGATTTGCAAATCATCAGCGTGCTCAGCGCACCTCGCTTGCCTGCATGATTACTGGCAATTCCAAATCTGCGAGGAGGTGACAATGACTGAGGTTTGCCATTGTGCGTGCATTTTTTGTGTGTGGCCCTGAGCTTCTGATGATGGTTTTTTTTTCATATCTATCTGAATTATTATTTCTCCAAATGCAGCAGAGAGCTCACTAGGATTATTATACAACATTTTTTTCTAAGAGTGACTTAGCCAAAGTATGATTTAACAATCTGTAACACACTTTAAATATAATGACAGGTTTCAGAGTAGCAGCCGTGTTAGTCTGTATCCGCAAAAAGAAGAACAGGAGTACTTGTGGCACCTTAGAGACTAACAAATTTGTTAGTCTCTAAGGTGCCACAAGTACTCCTGTTCTTCTTTTTTTAAATATAATATATCTCCTTTGCAAAACAAGGGAATATATACTAGTAATAGGATAAAAGTAATATGTGCCATTTGAATTAGAGGTAGGAACTGTGGATGTCGGCAGTCAATTATAGAGCTGTCACATGTTTACAATGAAACGTAAACCTGGGCTGAATGTGCATCTATAAATTTGCTTATTGTTTCTCTTACCCTAATCTCTGCCTGTCTGTTCTTGGATTGTGCAAACCTCAGAGAAGTGGGGTATTTGGAAAGCATGTAGGCCTAGATCCACAAAGGGACTTAGGCATTGAAATGCTGAGCATCCCAGTGCCTAACTTTTAGGCACATAGAAAATCATGGGAACAGCCCTGTGATCCACAAAGCTGAAGTTAGGCACTAGTCTCCCTGTACAGTGAATGGGGGGATAGCATGCTAGGCAGGTAGTCACCTAAGCTAGCCAATGGGAGATGCAAATAAAAAGTGTGTGCAAAGCCCCATCTCTCTTAGAGATAGGTGCCTAAGTCCAGGCTGCAGAGAGGTGCCTATCTCTGCTGGTTTGATTAAAACCTGTTGGAGTCAAGTGGCTTAGGTGCCTAATGCATTGCTTGCAGACATGATTTAGCCACCTGTCATGCTCCACCAAAAGAGCTGGCGGAGGAGTCATAGAATCATAGAATATCAGGGTTGGAAGGGACCTCAAAGCAGGACCAATCCCTAACTAAATAATCCCAGCCAGGGCTTTGTCAAGCCTGACCTTAAAAACCTCTAAGGAAGGTTGGCCACAACTTAGGCAGACAAATGTCAGTCCTCCCTCCGTTTATGAATCACTCTGGGGCTCAGACAGGAGCTAGGCATCTAGATGCCTAGAAGGAGGAAGCAGTGCACATGTCCAGAGGCCGAAACTTAGGTGCTGAGGGAACTTTTACCCTGAAAATTTAGGTGCTGAATGGATTTAGATACCTAGACAGCTTGGTGCAAGTTTTATGGATTGGAGGGGAGACAAAACTGGGATGTAGGCACCTGAATCTGGGGGTTAGGTGCCTAAGTACCTTGGTGGATCTGGGCCTTAGTACACTGTGGTGCTGCTGTAAAAGGAGCCTTTAATAAGGGCAGCTCAATTTGCATATATTTCAAGCATGCCTGTCCTGAGCCTGACTTCTCACAAACCACAGGATCATCTTTAAGTGTCTGTCCATTTGTAAGCTGTTCATTGCTATAGAACATAGGCCTCATGCAGAGCTTGGTAAAATTCAGTGGTTTCAATTTTGAATGGTTTGAAATTTACACTCAAAACAAAACCCAGGGGCAAAACAAAGACAAGGCTTCTCTAAAAAACCTAGCAACTGTGTGACATAGAGCTGCAGGCTAACAGGTGAGCTAGCCTTCTGATCACTTAGGCACCAATTAGTTCCCCTGGAGAAGGCTGAGTGGGGAATATGTGACTAATTAGCTGACCAGTCTGGGGTCTGACAAACCAATTAGCCATCAGCTGAGGGCTATAAAAGACTACACAGGACAGAAGTAAAGGGAGAGAGGATTGGGTTGGCTGAGCTCAATATGCTCTGAGATCCCAGGGGAAGGAGTCTCTGGCCCTGTGGGAAAGGGCAAGAAACCACTGTAAATACTTGGCTGCGCAAGAATGTATTGAGATTGGTGGTGGGAATATAAATAAATAATGTGGAGGTGCCATTCATTGGAGAGGCTGAGACATTTCTGGGCATGAGTGGGCGTGGGTGGACAGGCAGGCACATCTACGTTTTCACAGCTCTAGTAAATGGTACATTTATAGAAAGGTACGTGGGGGGCAGATACATGAGATGTATTTATCACCCCCTGTGCATTAGGCTGAAAGTGGACTAAGTAATGATTTCAAGCTTATTCCTTATTTCCTTTCACTAACTGTAAGTCACATTAATCCCCTTACTCATGTTGAGCAGTATCTTTAGTCTGCCAAGGAAGGTATAACTCGGTGTTAGTAAGGATGGCAGAATGTATCCCCATGTGAGTGCATGGAACAGTGTGTCAGCGAGGGGAAAAGACATTGTATAGTATCCAAAAAAATTCCCTAAACCACCAAGCAAGCAAAAATGACAGGCAGTGATCACATGTGTGTTGCTAATAAATGATTCCATATGGCATGACTGAGAATCTGAATTTGTATCAGCGATTTTCACTGGCTGTTAGCGGATTGTAAACTGATGGTGCATAGTATCCTTGACTTTTGTCCAATATTAGTTACAAATGGACAAAGTGCCTTTTTAGTTCCAATATTTGATCATTTTAGTGCCTTTTATTTAAGGATCTCAAAACACTATGAAAACCATGAACTTATAATGACAAGCCAGGTTCACTCCCCGCAGACAACCCAACTAGGGTGTTGTTACAACTGCACAAACACTATTGAATTAACCCTTATACCATGTCCGAGAGGAAAGTGGTATTAGTTTCCCTATCTGATTAATGATCCAGAGTACTTAACTTATGTCCACAAGGACAGGCTGTGTTCCAGACTGTCTGAAGGGCAACCTACCTTCTGAGAGTGCAGCTCTACACCTCAATTTTTACCAAGCGTAGAGCCCTAAACCCTAACTTCGAGACCTGTGTTTTAACCATCATGTTATTCTTCTTTAAGTCCCTGAACCTGCCATCAATGAAGTCACCATCCGAACTTCAATAATTTCAATGGTGCATAATTGGGCCTATTCTAGAAAATATCAATTGTTGGATAAATGTAACACACTTGTGCAATAACTCCTCAGGGTGTCGTGTCAAAGTTAAGTAAATTTTTTATGAAGAAATTAAGAAAATATCCTTTAAATAATTCAGAAGAGCCCATTTAACTTGCAATAGACTGAATGGATAAATGCTCTGGCATCAGTCACCAAAACATATTGCAACTCTGTGAAGCTATAAATTATTTGAATGATCAAATTGGTTTTTTAAATTATCCATCTTGGGACGTTCGGATTTAACATTATTCTGTGAGTTACAAATAAATAATTGTATAGTGTAAAGCCCACATTTGCACACTTTTATGATGTATGTAACCTTGTTTTCTTTCCTCCAGTTTGCAGAAACCACAAACTTTGTTCTTTCTCCATCTGGCAGAAGATGCACCTGTGGGACTAATAACATACCCTGTAGGCCATATATGTCAGCTGTGTTATTTGTGTAGCCTCTGCTAGCAAAGTAGCTGAGTCTAATTATAAATTGATGATACCTGGGCATCAATGAATTATAGGACCGGAAGGGACCTTGAGAGGTCATCTAGTCCTGTCACCTGCACTCAAGGCAGGACTAAGTATTATCTAGACCATCCCTGACAGGTGTTTGTCTAACCTGCTCTTAAATATCTACAATTATGGAGATTCCACAACCTCCCTCAGCAATTTATTCCAGTGCTTAACTACCCTGACAGGAAGTTTTTCCTAATGTCCAACTTAATCTGCCTTTGCAGCAATTTAAGCCCATTGCTTCTTGTCCTATCTTCAGAGGTTAAGGAGAACAATTTTTCTCTCGCCTCCTTCTAACAACCCTTTATGTACTTGAAAACAGTTATCATGTCCCCCCTCAGTCTTCTCTTCTTCAAACTAAGCAAACCAATTTTTTCAATCTTTTCTGTAGTGTGATGGCAGTCATCCCTCCCCCTCAGACTCGGAGTGAGGCCACTCTCCTTCACTGCATCACAGTGGTCAAATTAATTAGATGGGGAATTAGCAAAGCACCAGTCTGTAGCCCTGGCCCTTTGGGCAGGGCCCAGCACCAATCAGTAGTCTCAAGGTCCTGGCTGTCTCGGCAGGGCAGAACAATAAGCCATTTAAAGGCTTTGACACTCTGGGCAGGGCTGAGCGATAGGCAGTCTATCACCCAGATTTTGGGCTGGGGAAGACAACAAACACACACAGTCAGGCTCAGCCCTTTGGGTAGGGCCAAGCAACAGCAGTCTAAAGCCTAGCTCTCCAGACGGGCAGACAGCAAACAAACACAGGCCGTTTGACCTAAGGTAAATAGGCTGCCACCCCAGGGGTGAGATTGGCAGCAGAGGTAGGAGGACCCAGGCTCACCCTACTCCACCAGGTCCCAGGCCATGGCACTAACAGTGTCAGGGAACCCCACCACTGGGTTGGCAGGGATCCTGCCAAAACACGCTGATTGCGCTCTGACAGCAAAACCAGACTAAAGTCTGGTTTCCCTTGGCTACTTCCTACCACAGTCCAGGGATAGGACTCCGTAGACCATGGGTCCTCCATCTCCTTGCGGTACTCAGCAGTAGGCAGGCCTAGCAGATCCTTGGGTTACTCATCAGATGGCAGTCCCAGCAGTTCCTCGGAGTCCTCCTCCATAGGCAGGGGGTGGCATCACTCGGTCCAGGGGCTAGCAGCAAGGCAGAGGTGTCTGACTTCCCTGACTCTGGCTCAACTGAGCTGGATGCTCTGCCTCTTATACTTCCTCTTCCACCTCTGTTTCCAGCGCGAGGGGCAGGTCTGGCCTGGCTCAACCCCCCAGGACCCTCAGTCTTCAAGGGAGACCATTCCGTCTCACTACATTCCCTCATAGGTCATGTTTTCTAGACCTTTAATCATTTCAGTTGTTCTTCTCTAGACTGTCTCCAATTTGTCCACATCTTTCTTGAAATGTGGCACCCAGAACTAGACACAATACTCCAGTTGAGGCCTAATCAGCACGGAGTAGAGCAGAAGAATTATAGAAGAATTATAGAAGAATTGTGTCTTACTTATAACACTCCTGTTAATACATCCCAGAATGATGTTTGCTTATGCTACATTATCAACTGTTTGACCAAGGAGGAGTTTGTTAGCTAATGTTATTTGCTCATTATTTGTACTAGGGTAGCACCTAGAGTCCGAAACTATGGGGTCCTAAACCATTGTGCTGGCCACTGCACAGATATAAAAGTTCCTGCCCAGAGAGCTTAGAACCTAAATAGGAACAAGACAACTGAGGTGGAAGACAAAAGCGGCAGTAATAAATAAAAAAAGGTTGCTTATTATCAAATGTAATATGAATGGTTCAGAGGATTTTTTAATGAGAATAGTGACTCACTAAAGAGGCCAGCTGTCTAACTAGTGAAAATAGCTGTTAATTTCCTAAGACAAGTACACAGAAATGAAATGCAAACAAGGATTTCATCCCAATTTATCTCAACTCATCTATCTAGATTCTTATAATACATCCATAACTATAGGATCTGAGGAACTGCAGGCTTGATATGCAGAATCCTCTCTGGTGGTGTCCTAGCTGAGCTGAGAGAGTGCGTCTCCTTCTAAGAACATGAATTCCCACAACAGCTATTGTTCCAGTGGGACAATGAAGCTGCAAGAAAAAGGGAATGCTTAGGAGTGTGTAAAAAAGAATGCACCCATGAGCTAGGACTAGATTATGGAACTCATTCCACAAGAAAAAATAATGACCAGGAAGCTAACCACTTAGAACTAAATGGAAAAACTCCATTGCTTCAACCAAGTCTTCTCCCAATAACTTCTTCCCATATTCACTCACTTGCACATTCAAGCAAACAAAATAATCCTGTAAATTAAGCAAGCTATTTCTCCCTCTGTGTGAAAAGAAAGACAGACAGTTATGATTGTTAGTTCTGTCTTTAAACACTGAAGGGGCAGTTGAGGAGCTGCAAACACACACACACTTTGTGCTCTCATCACAACTTTATTTTTGATCTTTTTTGTTTTGTTTATCCCTTAATATAAAATAAATGCTATCCAGGGTATATGGAAAAACAGGGTAGGATGGGATGGGATAAGCAGCCCTGAATTAAGAGAGGATACCAAACATTGTTCATACAAAAGGACTCTTCTAAGAAGGATTTTGATAGAGCGTTAGTGTGAGACCTTGAAAGAAACTTGCTCTACAGTTCAAGAAAGCACCATTACAAACTTGCCACACGGAGGCAGGTCCCATCAACTGATAAAGATAATGCACCAGAAACACCGTTCAGCTTTGCCTTGCCAGTCGCCCAGGAAAGGCAATGACATTGGTTTACCACATTGGATTAAAGTGTTCTTGGCTTGGTACCAGCAATCTTATCTAATACTGATTGCATTATGCCCTCTACTCAACCCAGTCTATTCACTGTAAAGAGTTCAGCGCCAATATCAATAACGAGAGGCAGACGTTGGAGGCTGTATCTAGAATAAGCCACAAAGAGTCACTAACATTGGTCGAAACCTTCAATCCTTTATCTTAAAAAGCCTTGTCAGTGGTAAAAAAGGAAAAGAAATTGTGGCTGCTTAACGCTTGTTTGCTCTCCTAGGTCACGTGCCCTGCATTAAATTGTATTGCACTGAAGTAAGTTGGAGAAAGACTTGTCTCTTCACAAAAATGGGATGTGTATCTTATGAAGCTACCACAGTGAGCAGAATTCTAAATAGATAGAAATAAAGCATGTGCCTGATCTACTACTACAAGGAAAAACACTGGTGTGCGGTACAGCACTGACACTCTCCAGACCCCAAACTAGATAATTCCAAAGGTTGGGGAGGGAAGAGGAAAGTAATAATTCCCAGGAAATAATACTGTTGGACTAAATGGCTCAAGGAATTGGTTTCAATAACTTTATGTCTCAGATTAGTATCCCTATAAAAGTTTACTGATAAAATACTTCAAATGAGTAACTGAATCTTTGCTTTTTGCATTGCACATGATAAAATGAAGCATAGCATAGCGGGATATGTGGTATTGGGAACTGTGCCTTTAAGATCCGAGCTTCCCAGACAGAGAGTTTGGGTGGAGCGCTGGGAAGCCCTTGTTGTCATACACAGCCAGTTGGAACCAGACACTGAATAAAACAGGTATATTACAAGCAAGGTAAGCACTGAGTGATCACTGAACATCACATTGAGTAAGAAAGGAACTAAGAAAAACTCCGAGTGAAAGAATGGAGCAGTTAAACGTTCCAGCAGAGTTGAAACTCTCTGGACAACAGGAGATGTTTTAAACTGCACTTCACTCTATAACTGCAAGCAATGGGTGCCAGCAAAAAGGAAGGCAGCCAGAAGATAGCCTTATTTCTGACAAGAGGTGGTTCTGAAGCACTTGATGTGTTTAATAGTTTTCAGTTAACTCAGGCAGAGAAGGGTAACTATGAAACTGTAGTACAGTAGTACTGAGGAGTACCGCACTCCATGTAAAAGTGAAATGTGAGCAAAAGGGAATGCTTAGGATTTTTAAACAGATAATACAAAAAGAAGATGGAAGCCATAGAAAAGTTTGACTATCTAAGGGAGAAGAGCCAATCTTTCAGTTTTGGTTGGCTCACTGAGTCCTTGATAAGAGATTAGACTGCGAATGGCATCTGGAACAAAAACCTGAGAGAGAGACTACTGGAAGACCCACAATTGACTCTTAACAAAGCAATTAGAATTTTCTAAGCAAAGGAAGTCACTCAGTCCAGAATGAAGCTTATGGAGACTGGACAGTGCTCTGGCACTGTAGATATAACAGAGAAGCCAAAATACTACAAGAAAAAAGACCCGAGGCAGAAAAACATGCAAAGCTCAAAGTTGGAGTCCAGTAAAAACACCACATGGAGCTGCACACACTGTGGCAAACACCACAAGCCAAGGCACTGCTCCAAGAAAAGGGCCAGAGATATTTTTTATTGGATTCAAATAAACAGTGACCTTGAGGAAGCTGTTAAGACTTGTCGCATTCATTCCAGAAACACAGATCAAGTGAAGTAGCCTATGTTGGTGGCCCAAGAAAATTTAGCCCCCTAGAGCAAAGTATGCATAATTTGTTTATGACGACTGGGGGAAAATATGTATTTGTTTGAGACTATTATTCTCACTTCCTTAGCATAACCTTACTAGAAGATATTACAGATAAACAGATTTTTTACTTTTTACAGATTCAGACTAACACGGCTACCCCTCTGATACAGATAAACAGGAGATTGTTCATATCAATTTTTTGCTAGACATGGTATACCTGATCTAGTGATGTCTGACAATTGTCTGCAATTCATTGGATATAAAGCTTAAGCCGTTTGTAGCAAAGTATGCATTTAGACATATAGCTGCTAGTCTCCATTATCCCCAATTAGGGTGACCAAATGTCCCGATTTTATAGGGACAGACCCGACATTTGGGGCTTTGTTTTATATAGGTGCCTATTACCCCCCACCCCCTATCCTGATTTTTCACACTTGCTGTCTGGTCACTCTATCCCCAATACAATGTGTTGGTGGAAAATGGTGTGAAAATAATAAGCCACCCCCTGAAAAAGGATGTGCAGTCAGATTCTGAGTTGTATTTAGCACTGTTAAATTACAGAATTGTGGTAATTTAGCACTGGAAATTACCAGAATTGTGGTAATGTTATCTGCTTTTTTTGTTCAACGGAAAACTGAAAATAAAATCGCCTGTCCTGCTAGAAACTGATGTCAGAATCACTGGTGACTTGCTGAAATATAAAGAGACAGATAAAGCAAAACAAAAAAGCTCATTATGATTCAGGGTCCTGGGAGCTGCCACCACTTTATGAAATTGACACTGTAAGTATCTATGATGGACAACAATGGTGACAAACAGCAGTGGTGTCACGAGGTTGTCACATAGTCATCTGAGGTTGTCATCCCAGCAGGATGCACACTATATAGGTGAAGGGACAGACGATATCTCCTCCAAATACCAGCAGAGAGGGAGATAAGGGGCACTGAGTCTGCCATTTTGCCCAGGAAGGTCTCAGGCAACAGCCACAGGAGATTGAGAGTGGAGCTACAAGACACGAAACAGCTAGAACAAGGGGACTTGCTGCCACCTTACGGCAGTAGTGCTGATGTTCCAGGAGAGCCTTACAGGGTACAAGTGACAGCGCAGCGCACCTCAGTGACTGTTTGAACATTGTTAGTAATTTTAATGATTAGGTTGGCTATAAGTATTTGTAATTGTGTTATACTGTTTTTTAAATGTTCTTAAGTTTTGACTTGGAAGGCAAGATGCGTTATTGGAGACTGTGCCTTTTAGGGCTGAACTTCCTAGACAGAGAGTCTGTGTGGGATGCTGGAAAGCTCATGTTGTTGTCATTATGTGCAGCCAGCTGGAACCAAACACAGAATAAAGCAGAGCTCTTGCAAGCACCATAAACACTGAATGATTACTGAACGCCACAGGATGCAGTTGGCTCTCAGTTAAATGGTGAAATAGCTAAGACATACTGCCTACCTAAAATTCTTTATCTAGTTTCAAGTAGATATACTTCTTATCATTACGTGGGGCCTGCTAGCTCCCTTTGCCAATCAGGGGGGAGGAGAATTGGGCCCTTCTTGTTCACATCAAAGTTCTGGAGTGATCTTATGTACTCTTAAACGAGCTGCCACATTTCATCCCAAATAGGGTTATATTTCAGTGATGGTCTTCTGTATGTCAGACAGAACTTTTTTTCCCCACTTAAAAGGGCACAAACCCATTATTTCCCCTTTTGAAGGTCACCTTTTAAGGAGTAAAGGAGAATCTTTGTTTATGAAACAATAATTCAACATTCTGTGTAAGCAGGCAGCCATTTATAATTTGTCCACTGAATCTGGCATATTAAATGGCAAATTTCAGTCCTTTTGTATGCTAAGCAATGTTTACTGAGAAAACATCACGTTTTATTTTTCATAGCAACCCTGTGGTACTCTGCTTGGTAAAAGAAGCCCTCTTGCTTTTGTACTTCTCCCAATGTATTAAATGACAGTAAGAGATGTACAGAGCCTGGAGCAATGAGTCTTCTAAAAGTCAGGTAGTTTGCAGTCTGTCACTAGTGACCACAAATTTTTTAAAGATGAACAGAGACTCCAATGTGAAAAACAACAGATGAGACCTCTATAGTTCATTAATCAAATACTGACAACCTTGTGGCAATAGTTATACCATATTGCTTAAGCCTTTTGGGCTTCAGGAAGTTATATGTTTTTTCATATGAGACAACTGTCTCAAGCCACAACTGTGAAATGGAGTGCATGTGGGCAGACCCTTTTGAGTCAATGGGACTCTGCACAAGCTCAAGAGTTCACCCTCATAAATGTGATTGCAAGACTGGGACTTAAAATTTAGAGATTAATAACCAGGTGACTCATGAGAGTCCACCCGTGGGGATTTGATTGCAGGTCTGTGAACCAGGGCTGGCTCTGGCTTTTTTGCCGCCCAAGGCAAAAAAGCCTCCCGCTGCCGCCGCCCCCCCTCCACCCCCCAGTGTGGCAGGGGAGGGCGCCGAGCCGGGCCCCGGGCCGCTCTCCCCAACCGGCCGGAGCGCCGGGGGGAGGGCGGCTAGCCCGGCCAGGGCTCCGCTCTCCCTGGCGGCCGGGGCTCCGCACCGCCCCCCTCCAGGTGCCGCCCCAAGCACAAGCTTGGTGGGCTGGTGCCTGGAGCCAGCCCTGCTGTGAACTGAGACAGTGGACTTGTGTTAAAAGTATGCAAATCCTTTGACAAATCTGGGGCCCAGCGGTTTTGTCACTTCAGTGGAACAGGGACTGGCTGTTGTCATGGTCTAGGTGCAGGAATGGGGGCAGGGAGGGCGCGCCAGGGGCCATGGCCCCATCACTTTTTAAAAGTGGATAACTATGCCCTCCCACTTTTTACTGGCTGTAAGCAGGGCTGGATCTAGGTATTTTGCCGCCCCAAGCAAAAAAAAATTTGGCTGCTCCCCGTCCCAGCTCTGGACTCCTCGCCGCACCCCCCCTCCCGCACCAGCCCTGGGCTCTCACGCCCACGACCCGCACCCCCCTTCTGCCCCAGCCCTGGGCTCTCCCCCCACACACACACACACCCTGCCGCCACAGCTCTGGGTTCCCTCTACCCCCCCACCATTGCCCCCCACACACACCTCCTGCCGCCCCAGCCCTGGGCTCACCGCCCACCCCCCCACCTGCACCCTCCTTCTGCCACAACCCTGGGTCACTGGTAACTCGCTCCCAGGGCAGGTCATTCAGCAGGAATTTTAGATGTGCACAGAACACAGACAGGATTGGTTCCCGTATGGTTACAGAACTGCAGTAGAGTGGAACAATTTTCAGCTTGTGTGATTGGAGGATATCTGGATGCATATTATAAGACTGTCCTACATAAATGAGGAAAAGTTGAGGTGCCTTTATTATTCTTTTGTTCCACTCTTTCTTTCTATGGGGAATTTGCCAATGCGATATCACTGCCTTCCTTTTAAACAAACAAACAAACAAAAAAGGCAATGGCTGTTGAAAATAGCAATTCCAGTCCTAATAACCACTGTGAAGCATTTCTTGCTCAATTTTATCCTACTTTTTCTACAGCAAAAAGCAACAGAGGGTCCTGTGGCACCTTTGAGACTAACAGAAGTACTGGGAGCATAAGCTTTCGTGGGTAAGAACTGATACACAGATACCCTCCCACCAACAACACAGGAAGAAGAACTCCACATGGACTCCTCCTGAGGGTCGAAATGACAGTCTGGACCTATACATAGAATGCTTCCGCCGACGTGCACAGGCAGAAATTGTGGAAAAACAACATCGCTTGCCTCATAACCTAAGTCGTGCAGAACGCAATGCCGTCCACAGCCTCAGAAACCACCCTGACATTATCATCAAAGAGGCTGATAAAGGAGGTGCTGTTGTCATCATGAACAGGTCTGACTACCAGAAGGAAGCTGCCAGACAACTCTCCAATACCCAATTCTACAGGCCGCTTTCCTCAGATCCCACTGAGGAATACACTAAGAAACTACACCATCTACTCAGGACACTCCCTACACTAACACAGGAACAAATCAACATACCCTTAGAGCCCCGACCGAGGTTATTCTATCTACTACCTAAGATCCACAAACCTGGAAATCCTGGACGCCCCATCATCTCAGGCATTGGCACTCTCACTGAAGGACTGTCTGGATATGTGGACTCCCTACTCAGACCCTACGCCACCAGCACTCCCAGCTATCTCCGTGACACCACAGATTTCCTGAGGAAACTACAATGCATTGGTGACCTCCCAGAAAACACCATCCTAGCCACCATGGATGTAGAGGCTCTCTACACAAACATCCCACATACAGATGGAATACAAGCTGTCAGGAACAGTATCCCTGATGATGACACAGCACAACTTATTGCTGAGCTCTGTGACTTTATCCTCACGCACAATTATTTCAAATTTGGTGACAATATATACCTCCAGACCAGTGGCACCGCTATGGGCACCCGCATGGCCCCACAATATGCCAACATTTTTATGGCTGACCTGGAACAACGCTTCCTCAGCTCCCGTCCACTCATGCCCCTTCTCTACCTACGCTATATTGATGACATCTTCATCATCTGGACCCATGGGAAGGAGGCCCTGGAAGAATTCCACCATGCTTTCAACAGCTTCCACCCCACCATCAACCTCAGCCTGGACCAATCTACACGGGAGGTCCACTTCCTGGACACCACCGTACAAATAAGCGATGGCCACATTAACACCACCCTATACCGAAAACCCACCGACCGCTACGCCTACCTTCATGCCTCCAGCTTCCACCCCGGTCACACCACACGATCCATCGTCTACAGCCAAGCACTGAGGTACAATCGCATCTGCTCCAACCCCTCAGACAGAGACCAACACCTACAAGATCTTCACCAAGCATTCTCAAAACTACGATACCCACACAAGGAAATAAAGAAACAAATCAACAGAACCAGACGTGTACCCAGAAGCCTCCTGCTACAAGACAGGCCCAGAAGAGAAACCAACAGAACTCCACTGGCCATCACCTACAGTCCTCAGCTTAAACCTCTCCAACGCATCATCAGTGATCTACAACCCATCCTGGACAATGATCCCTCACTTTCACAGACCTTGGGAGGCAGGCCAGTCCTCGCCCACAGACAACCTGCCAACCTTAAGCATATTCTCACCAGCAACCACGCACCGCACCATAACAACTCTAACTCAGGAACCAACCCATGCAACAAACCTCGATGCCAACTCTGCCCACATATCTACACCAGCAACACCATCACTGGACCTAACCAGACCAGCTACAACATCACCGGCTCATTCACCTGCACGTCCACCAATGTTATATATGCCATCATATGCCAGCAATGCCCCTCTGCTATGTACATTGGCCAAACTGGACAGTCACTACGCAAGAGGATAAATGGACACAAGTCAGATATCAGGAATGGCAATATACAAAAACCTGTAGGAGAACACTTCAACCTCCCTGGCCACACAATAGCAGATGTAAAGGTTGCCATCTTACAGCAAAAAAACTTCAGGACCAGACTCCAAAGAGAAACTGCTGAGCTCCAGTTCATTTGCAAATTTGACACCATCAGATCAGGATTAAACAAAGACTGTGAATGGCTATCCAACTACAGAAACAGTTTCTCCTCCCTTGGTGTTCACACCTCAACTGCTAGCAGAGCACCTTACCCTCCCTGATTGAACTAACCTCGTTATCTCCACACTGATATATACCTGCCTCTGGAGATTTCCATTACTTGCATCTGAAGAAGTGAGGTTCTTACCCACGAAAGCTTATGCTCCCAGTACTTCTGTTAGTCTCAAAGGTGCCACAGGACCCTCTGTTGCTTTTTACAGATTCAGACTAACACGGCTACCCCTCTGATACTTTCTACAGCAAGTTACAGTGGATCAGTATATTTGATTTGGGAGAAATGAAGTAACAGCTGCCCAAACTGAGCTTGAGCACTCCTGAATTTTGAGGTGTTCAAATCTGGAAGGCAGATGCTGGGGGGGGGCGGGAAAGCTGGCCTGTGGCTCTGCAGGGGAGCATGGCAGCATGTATGCAGCAGCGTGTCTGGTGCTGTGTGAAGCCAGACACCTGGTCTGAGTGGCACGATAATGGGGCTGGGGGTTTGGAGAAGGGGTAGGAGGTTCCGTGGGGACAGTCAAGGGACAGGGAGTAGGGGGGGTTGGATGGGGTGGAGGTTCAGGGGGGTAGTCAGGGGCAGAGAGAAGGAGGGGTTAGATGGGTCAGGGGTTTCGGGGGGGGACAGTCAGGGGACACGCAGCAGTTGGATAGGCATGGGAGTCCCAGGGGTTTGTCAGGGCACAGGTAGGGGGTGGGGTTCTAGGAGAGAAGTTGGGGGGGGGGTCTCAGGAGGGGGCAGTTGGGGACAAGGACCAGTGGGCCTTAGATAGGGGGTGGGGTCCTGGGAGGGGGTGAGGGAGCAGGAGGGTTGGATGGGTTGGGGTTTCTGTGGGGGGCAGTCGGAGGGAGTGGATGGGAGCAGGGTGGGGCCACCCTCCCTCCCCGTGGAGTGTCCTATTTTTTTGAATGTTCAAATATGGAATCGCTACTCACATGCAGCTCTCCATTCAAAGCAGGCTGCAGCATGAGGTCTCAGCTTCCTCACTCCCTCCCCCTCTTTCCTGTTGGTAGTGGCCAAGGGAATGCTGGGAAATGTAGTTCTTTCCCTGCTCCAGGGCTGGCTCTATAGGCAGGGAGCTAACCAAGGAACTACAGCTCCCAGGGCCCCTTGTTGGTTCTCAGCTCCCATGCTGGATCCCTGCCACCCCTGCAAATGGGCTGCCCCAAGCACGTGCTTGCTTTGCTGGTGCCTAGAGCCGCCCCTGGCTGTAAGAGTGAGCAATGGGTGGGGGGGGAGGCGGAGAGGAGTGAGTGTGGGGTAGGGTTTTGGGAGGAAGAAGCGGTGTGGTAGTGGGGCCTCAGGAAAAGTGGTGGTGTGAGAGTGAGACCTCGGGGGGAATGGGCGGTGCAATGGCGGGGCGTCAGAGGGAAAGGACAGCACAGGAGTGAGGGGCCACGGTTTGGACATCAGTGCTCCCCCCACTTTTAGGGCCCTTTCGCCGCTCCTGGGTGCAGCTCAGGGTATGTCTACATTGCAATAAAACACTGACTCTGATTCATGGGACTACAAAATTAAAGTGTAGACATTCAGGCTTGGGCTCCAGCCCAAGCTCTGGGACACTTGGAGCTCAGGCTCCAGCGCAAGCCTAACCATCTACACTGCAATTATATAGCTCTGCAGCCCAAGCCCCACAAGACCAAGTCAGCTCATTCAGGTCAGCCACGGTGTTTTGCGATAGTGTAGACATATGCAGAGAGAATCTAATTCTCTCAGTGGCTTTATTTATATATCTACCTATCTAAGGATTTATACTATGGTCATCACCACAGTAATCTTGCCTCTCCAGGAACCTAAGTTCAAAGCTTGTTTACCTAACAAGTAGAAATGTACATGTGGTTTCATCCTACTGGACATATGTCTAGATCATAACTCTTCTATAGTGCCAGGCTGTTATAGACAATAGAAGCCAGGGTTCAAATTGTGGCATATAAATAATTGTCATAACATTGAAGGTGCTGGCTGGAAAAATTGCAGTATATCATGACTGACTTCAATCATTGGTTGCAGCAGGTCAGCAATAGGACTGAATACATTAAGAGATTGAGCCTGCAATTTATTGAGTGCTATCAACTTTTATTGAAGTCAAAGGGAATTGAGACTGGACTGGCCCTTCCAAAGCTATGTAGCTACATGACTCTAATCAGTGCTAGTATTCCTTTTTACTCACAGCCCCTAAACTCTCACGTGTATGCACACAATGTGAGCAACATGTAAAAGAAATTAAAACCCACTAATAAAATGAATAGTAGGTAGGTAATCCTAAAGGGCATTTTAAGTCAGAGACTAGAAATTAGATATATTGGATCATTATTTAAGCAAATGATGGCTGCCTGATCATCATCATCATCATCATCTGTCTAAATTAAACCTGCTTCTACAGCTTTCTAAATACAGTGAACCAAAGAGTTGAATAGGTGACTATTTACAATTATGTACAATGTCCACTATTATCACCTGTCTAAAAAGATCAGTCTCTTGGACAGATGCAGACATTTTTACAGGCCGAGATGAAAAGTTACCTAATTACAGGAAAGAAGCACTAATTAGTTCTTTGACATTAGCAAATTCCAGATTCCCTTCACCATCTTGAACTGCCAGAACATTAATTCACAGCCTGCAGAATGGATAGAAGATGACCCTACAATCATATGTTTCTGTTATGGTTAAATAACACAGTACCAAATAGGTTAATAGACATTATTGACTTATAAAGCTCCTTTCACATCTTTCAAAATGCTGTAGTGGTAATTGTCTAATTTGTACTTTGTTAATTTTCATGCCACATAATTCACACACAAAGAAATGGAGCTCTCTCCCCATTTCTCACCAAAGCTGTCATACTAGAGTTAATTGACTTTCATTCCTGGGTTCCCATAAGACTCCATTGCTTTTACAAAATAAGGCCTGATCCTGGGACTGGATCTGCGTGGGAGGATTGAGTCAAGTTGATCCCTGAGTCAAGCTTTTTTGAATTTAATCAGGTTCTGTATGGGTGCAGAGGTCTATCCCTGAGGATTCAATTGCAGGATCAGGGGCTAATTTGCAGAACATTTACCAGTAAATAGTAAATTATCCAAAATAATTAACAATAGACTCCACTTTTACTCTCTTTTATTGTTTGTTCATTTATTCACTAATTTGCAAAATTCAGAAATCAACAACTTGCCTTCCACTCAGTGCAAATTACTGAGGTTCTTCTTTGTATGTTTAACATATCACTTACTAATGCATATAGAAAGAAAGGCATCAGGCCAAAGTTTGATCTCAGTTACACAACTGTAAATCCAGAATACCTCCATTGACTTAAATTAAGTTAGTCCAGATTTACACTGAAGTAACTGAGATTGGGGTTCCCCCCTATGTCTTACAATGACTGAGTGTATTGGCTGAAAGAGGATTAGTTTTGTTGTGTACCTCAAAGATCATAAAATATTCTCACACTAAAGAAACAGGATAATAGTTTGGGTGGGTAGAAAAGCTGAGTGGCATGAAAAGAAGATGTCAAGGTCCAATTTTTCATTTAAAGAAACAGTGTGCTATTAAAAACAGCTAGATGAGTTAATATTTACTAATATATATTATTTAAAAAAACTGAGGGTCTCACTTATTGCCATGGCTGTATTTAGCCAACCCCACTAATGTCAATATTTACTCCTATTTACACCAAGCTCTGATGCCTTGGTTCACTAGGATTGTCCTATTTTTAGTATAGCCCAGTTGATTTTAAACCACTTTTTTGGCCCAATTTAATATAAGCAGCTTGGTAGGCGTCTAACCATCTTTCCCTCCCTCTTCTCTCTGCTACCCGCCATTCTCTAAGACTCTGCCCCCTCATGTGACTTACCTGCAGCCTACTCTTCAGTTTCCTGCTGCTTCCTCTCTTACTTCTGCAGTTAGGCCCATCTGTGCCTGGGCTGTGCAGATACTCTTTCTCTAGCCCCCACCCTCCAACTCCTCTCTCTTTCTTTGTCAGGCCTCAGAGGCTACCACCTCCTCACTGAGCCCTGCTGCCCTATGAAAGGAAATTGAAGCTTCACACATTGTGCCTCAGATGCTCCCTCATCAGCCTGGCTGGCAGACTTGAAAAAGAAGATGACGGAGGGGAAACAAAGGAGGGAAAACAAACTGACTGAAGCAGAGAGGAGACCGTACTGCTGTCAATCTAGGCTCTGATGGAACAATGATGAGGAAAAATGCAGAAACTGGATTTTTTACAATTGTCAGATACACTGAGGAATTGTTTCTCAAAAAGGGAACGTTTAGGCTGAACAGCAGGAAAATCCTTGCTTAGGGGCTGTCTATATTGAGACATTTTTCTAACTGATTTTTTAAGCTGGTTAGAGTCATAGCAAACTAGGTTTAAAATCTGTCAATTTGAACTGGTTAGAAAATTTCCCCAATATAGACAGGCCCTTAGTGCATAATATAATCACATACGGGAAACCCTGTCTCTTGGAACATTTAAAAGTCACTAGCAAACATACAATCGGGAACAGTCCAGCATTGGCAGGGAGATGAGCCATAGTAATACCGGTAGACTTCTGCCACTTTAAGATTCCATGGGAGAGATTCTGTGTGCTGCCTCTAAGAATACATCTACACTGCAGCTGTTGGTGTAATTTCCACCTTGGATAGACATACCCGTGCTAGCTTTGATAGAGCTAGAACACTAAAAGTAGCATAGCATCAGCAGCACAATAGACTAGCTGCCTAAGTACAAGCCTGTCCGAGACCCTAGGTATGTACCTGAGTGGCTAGACTGTGCCATTGTAGCTATACTGCTGTTTTTAGCATTTTAGTTCATCTCTGCACTTGGAGCTAGGGGTGTGATTCCAAGTATAGCCAGACCTTAAGAGGCACAGTCCAGCACTCACAGCCTGGGCAAGGATGCTACTATGTAAAAAGCAACAGAGGGTCTTGTGGCACCTTTAAGACTAACAGATGTATTGGAGCATAAGCTTTCGTGGGTGACTGCCCACTTCGTCAGATGCTTTAGCACACCTTTTATAAAATTAAAAAAATAAAAGAAATTAATGGAGATAGCCTATCTCCTAGAGCTGGAAGGGAACTTGAAAAGTCATTGAGTCCAGCCCCCTGCCTTCACTAACAGGACCAAGTACTGATTTTGCCCCAGATCCCTAAGTGGCCCCCTCAAGGATTGAACTCACAACCCTGGGTTTAGCAGGAGGCAGCCTTACCACTTCTTCCCTTGGTCAGATATTGGGCTTTTAAGGCCCTTTTGTGCATCATAAATAGGGCAGCAAAGGGGTGAGGCCACCATAGCCAACTCTTGCCATGTTTTTCCCCAAGTGAGAGGATTTTGGCTGGGGCTGGAATCTAGTCGCATGATGACATGAGAAGGTCCAGCATGCTAGTGAATTTGAGCCATCTGATTGGCTGCCTGTCCCCCCTCCTGGGAAAGAACAACCAGTCGGAGCTGCTGCAGTCAGAGCTCTCTCCCTCTCGCCTCAGCAACCCCAAGCCATTCTCACAGAGAGGTGGGAGTGAAAGAGCCCAGCAGCTCAGGATGGCTCCCTCCTCCCCCCTCCTCTTCTGTGGGCAGGGGCGGCTCTATGTTTCACGCGGATTCAGTGGCGTTTGTGTGGGTGATCTGCCGGTCCTGTGGCTTGGGCGTACCCGCCGCAGAATTGCCGCCGAAACCGCAGGACCAGCGGACCTCCCACAGGCACGCCCTCACAGTGAGTGACAGGCTGCCCGCTGCGGCTTGCCGCCCCAGGCACGCACTTGCTGTGCTGGTGCCTGGAGCCGCCCCATCTGTGGACAACAGGGACAGGATGGTGCCTCTGCTCCTTTCCCTGCCCCTGCAGCCCCCAGGCCTGGGAGAGGGAATTAAGAACCCCCGAAAGAGCATAGTTGAGGCTGGGGGGGGAGTGGTACTGAACTGAGGGGGGTGAGTTGGGGTGGGGGGATGGGCAGAACATATAGAGGGTAGAACAGATGAGGTGAATGGGTAGAGGCCGAGGGGCAGGGGAAGAACTGATGTGGGGATTGAGGGGACAGGTTTTATTTGGTGGTTGGGGGAAAGAATTAATTGCTGGGCAGGGAATGGGCAGATGAGGGGATGAGAGTTCCAGTAGTAGGGGCCTGTCATAACTATAAAGGGAAGGGTAACAGCCCTCCTGTGTACAATACTATAAAATCCCTCCTGGCCAGAGACTCCAAAATCCTTTTACCTGTAAAGGGTTAAGAAGCTCAGGTAACCTGGCTGACACCTGACCCAAAGGACCAATAAGGGGACAAGATACTTTCAAATCTTGGAAGAGGGAAGGCTTTTGTTTGTGCTCTTTGTTTTGGGGGGAGTTCGCTCTTGGGACTAAGAGGGACCAGACATCAATCCATACTCTCCAAATCTTTCTGAACAAGTTTCTCATATTTCAAACTTGTAAGTACAGCCAGGCAAGGTGTGTTAGTTTTATCTTTGTTGTCTCAACTTGTAAATGTACCTTTTACAAGGGTGTTTACCTCTGATTGCTGTAACTTTGAACCTAAGGCTAGAGGGGGGTCCTCTGGGCTCTTTAAGTTTGATTACTCTGTAAAGTTATTTTCCATCCTGATTTTACAGAGATGATTTTTACCTTTTTCTTTAATTAAAAGCCTTCTTTTTAAGAACCTGATTGATTTTTCCTTGTTTTTAAATCCAAGGGGGTTAGATCTTGATCCACCAGGAGTTGGTGGGAGAAAGGAGGGGGAATGGTTAATTTCTCCTTGTTTTAAGATCCAAGGGGTTTGGATCTGTATTAACCAGGGAATTGGTGAAGAGTCTCTCAAGGCTACCCAGGGAAGGGAATTAGCACATTGGGAGTGGTGGCAGCGGACCAGATCTAAGCTGGTGGTTAAGCTTAGAAGTTTTCATGCAGGCCCCCACATCTGTACCCTAAAGTTCAGAGTGGGGAAGCAGCCTTGACAGGGCCAAAATCACCTTTCCCAATAAATTAGGGAAAGTCAGCAAGACGAATTGGCCACACACCCACACCACTCCCTCCTCCCCCCCGCCACACACTGGAGGTGGGTAGAGGGAGTTCAAATGAAACAGGACCAAAAAAGGCAATAATATCTTTTTTTTTTAATCTCATGTTTTTTGATCTCTTGGGGTTGGCAATACTGTAGAGGATCTCACCCCAAGACTTTTTCTCCTGGTTTATGTTTACAGAAATAGACCAGTGGCTTATTATTAATTAATACTTTGATAGACTATTTAATTGAAAGCCAGCCTGACTGCACTTTATGCATTTCACCCCCTTCACTTCCCCCAACTCCATTACAAGTGGAACACTGAGGCTTCCACTTAAAAAGAGCCAATCAAAGTCTGTAGCACTGTGGTAAATTTGCGGAGTGACCTTCTTCCAAGCAACAACTGTGAGAGAAAGAAAATGCAGGGGTAAGTCTCCTCTTACACAGCATCCACTAGAGAGAGAGCCCCTTCCCGCACAGTACTTAGGAGATGAGAGACTGGACCCTGGCTCTCCCACCTCAGTGCCCGAACCACCAGGCTACAGAGTCATTCCCTCTTGCTTTCTGGTCTAATAAGTCTTTAAGTTTCAGAGTAACAGCCGTGTTAGTCTGTATCCGCAAAAAGAAGAACAGGAGTACTTGTGGCACCTTAGAGACTAACAAATTTATTAGAGCATAAGCTTTCGTGGACTACAGCCCACTTCTTCGGATGCATATAGAATGGAACATATAATGAGGAGATATATATACACACATACAGAGAGCATAAACAGGTGGGAGTTGTCTTACTAACTCTGAGAGGCCAATTAATTAAGAGAAAAAAAAAAAAAAAAAACTTTTGAAGTGATAATCAAGCTAGCCGAGTACAGACAGTGTGATAAGAAGTGTGAGAGTACTTACAAGGGGAGATAGTCAACGTTTGTAATGGCTCAGCCATTCCCAGTCCTTATTCAAACCGGAGTTAATTGTGTCTAGTTTGCATATCAATTCTAGCTCTGCAGTCTCTCTTTGGAGTCTGTTTTTGAAGTTTTTCTGTTGTAATATAGCCACCCGCAGGTCTGTCACTGAATGACCAGACAGGTTAAAGTGTTCTCCCACTGGTTTTTGAGTATTTTGATTCCTGATGTCAGATTTGTGTCCATTAATTCTTTTGCGTAGAGACTGTCCGGTTTGGCCAATGTACATGGCAGAGGGGCATTGCTGGCACATGATGGCATAGATCACATTGGTAGATGTGCAGGTGAACGAGCCCCTGATGGTATGGCTGATGTGATTAGGTCCTATGATGATGTCACTTGAATAGATATGTGGACAGAGTTGGCATCGGGGTTTGTTACAAGGATAGGTTCCTGGGTTAGTGGTTTTGTTCAGTGATGTGTGGTTGCTGGTGAGTATTTGCTTTAGGTTGGGGGGTTGTCTGTAAGCGAGGACAGGTCTGTCTCCCAAGATCTGTGAGAGTAAAGGATCATCTTTCAGGATAGGTTGTAGATCTCTGATGATGCGCTGGAGAGGTTTTAGTTGGGGGCTGAAGGTGACAGCTAGTGGTGTTCTGTTATTTTCTTTGTTGGGCCTGTCTTGTAAGAGGTGACTTCTGGGTACTCGTCTGGCTCTGTCAATCTGTTTTTTCACTTCAGCAGGTGGGTATTGTAGTTTTAAGAATGCTTGATAGAGATCTTGTAGGTGCTTGTCTCTATCCGAGGGATTGGAGCAAATGCGGTTATATCTTAGAGCTTGGCTGTAGACAATGGATCGTGTGGTGTGTCCTGGATGGAAGCTGGAGGCATGTAGGTAAGTGTAGCGGTCAGTAGGTTTCCGGTATAGGGTGGTATTGATGTGACCATCGCTTATTAGCACAGTAGTGTCCAGGAAATGGACCGCTTGTGTGGATTGATCTAGGCTGAGGTTGATGGTGGGATGGAAATTATTGAAATCATGGTGAAATTCCTCAAGGGCTTCTTTTCCATGGGTCCAGATGATGAAGATGTCATCAATGTAGCGCAAGTAGAGTAGGGGCGTTAGGGGACGAGAGCTAAGGAAGCGTTGTTCTAAGTCAGCCATAAAAATGTTGGCATATTGTGGGGCCATGCGGGTACCCATAGCAGTGCCGCTGACTTGAAGGTATATATTGTCCCCAAATGTGAAATAGTTGTGGGTGAGGACAAAATCACAAAGTTCAGCCACCAGGTTAGCTGTGACATTATCAGGGATACTGTTCCTGATAGCTTGTAGTCCATCTTTGTGTGGAATATTGGTGTAGAGGGCTTCTACGTCCATAGTGGCCAGGATGGTGTTTTCTGGAAGATCACCGATGGATTGTAGTTTCCTCAGGAAGTCAGTGGTGTCTCGAAGATAGCTGGGAGTGCTGGTAGCGTAGGGTCTTAGGACAGAGTCTACATAACCAGACAAGCCTGATGTTAGGGTGCCAATGCCTGAGATGATGGGGCGTCCAGGATATCCAGGTTTATGGATCTTGGGTAGCAAATAGAATACCCCTGGTCGGGGTTCTAGGCATGTGTCTGTACGGATTTGTTCCTGTGCTTTGTCAGGGAGTTTTTTTAGCAGATGGTGTAGTTTCTTTAGGTAATCTTCAGTGGGATCAGAGGATAATGGCCTGTAGAATGTGGTGTTAGAGAGCTGTCTAGCAGCCTCCTGGTCATATTCCAATTTATTCATGATGACGACAGCACCTCCTTTGTCAGCCTTTTTGATTATGATGTCAGGGTTGTTTCTGAGGCTGTAGATGGCGTTGTGTTCAGCATGGCTGAGGTTATGTGGCAAGTGATGTTGCTTTTCCACAATTTCAGCCTTTGCACGTCGACGGAAGCAATCTATGTAGAAATCCAGTCTGTTGTTTCGACCGTCCGGAGGAGTCCATGCAGAATCCTTTTTTTTGTAGTGCTGGTAGGGAGGATTCTGTGGGTTAGTATGCTGTTCAGAGGTATGTTGGAAATATTCTTTGAGTCGGAGACGTCGAAAGTAGGATTCTAGGTCACCGCAGAACTGTATCATATTCATGGGTCTGGAGGGACAAAAGGAGAGGCCCCGAGATAGGACAGACTCTTCTGCTGGGCTAAGAGTATAGCCGGAAAGATTAACAATATTGCTGGGTGGGTTAAGGGAGCTACTGTTGTGGCTGCTTGTGGCATGTAGCAGTTTAGATAGTTTAGTGTCCTTTTTCCTTTGTAGAGAGGCAAAGTTTGTCTTGTAAATGGCTTGTCTAGTTTTTGTAAAGTCTATCCATGAGGAAGTTTGTGTGGAAGGTTGGTTTCTTATGAGAGTATCCAGTTCTGAGAGCTCATTCTTAATCTTTCCCTGTTTGCTGTATAGGATGCTGATCAGGTGGTTTCGCAGTTTCTTTGAGAGTGTGTGACACAGTCTCTCAGCATAGTCTGTGTGATATGTAGATTGTAATGGATTTTTTACCTTTAGTCCTTTTGGTATGATGTCCATCTGCTTGCATTTGGAAAGGAAGATGATGTCTGTCTGTATCTGTACGAGTTTTTTCATGAGGTTGATGGATTTCCATTCCATACGGCTAAATGCAGTGCCTTGCATAATGACAAGTTTCAGAGTAACAGCCGTGTTAGTCTGTATCCGCAAAAAGAAGAACAGGAGTACTTGTGGCACCTTAGAGACTAACAAATTTATTAGAGCATAAGCTTTCGTGGACTACAGCCCACTTCTTCGGATGCATATAGAATGGAACATATAATGAGGAGATATATATACACACATACAGAGAGCATAAACAGGTGGGAGTTGTCTTACTAACTCTGAGAGGCCAATTAATTAAGAGAAAAAAAAAAAAAAAAAACTTTTGAAGTGATAATCAAGCTAGCCGAGTACAGACAGTGTGATAAGAAGTGTGAGAGTACTTACAAGGGGAGATAGTCAACGTTTGTAATGGCTCAGCCATTCCCAGTCCTTATTCAAACCGGAGTTAATTGTGTCTAGTTTGCATATCAATTCTAGCTCTGCAGTCTCTCTTTGGAGTCTGTTTTTGAAGTTTTTCTGTTGTAATATAGCCACCCGCAGGTCTGTCACTGAATGACCAGACAGGTTAAAGTGTTCTCCCACTGGTTTTTGAGTATTTTGATTCCTGATGTCAGATTTGTGTCCATTAATTCTTTTGCGTAGAGACTGTCCGGTTTGGCCAATGTACATGGCAGAGGGGCATTGCTGGCACATGATGGCATAGATCACATTGGTAGATGTGCAGGTGAACGAGCCCCTGATGGTATGGCTGATGTGATTAGGTCCTATGATGATGTCACTTGAATAGATATGTGGACAGAGTTGGCATCGGGGTTTGTTACAAGGATAGGTTCCTGGGTTAGTGGTTTTGTTCAGTGATGTGTGGTTGCTGGTGAGTATTTGCTTTAGGTTGGGGGGTTGTCTGTAAGCGAGGACAGGTCTGTCTCCCAAGATCTGTGAGAGTAAAGGATCATCTTTCAGGATAGGTTGTAGATCTCTGATGATGCGCTGGAGAGGTTTTAGTTGGGGGCTGAAGGTGACAGCTAGTGGTGTTCTGTTATTTTCTTTGTTGGGCCTGTCTTGTAAGAGGTGACTTCTGGGTACTCGTCTGGCTCTGTCAATCTGTTTTTTCACTTCAGCAGGTGGGTATTGTAGTTTTAAGAATGCTTGATAGAGATCTTGTAGGTGCTTGTCTCTATCCGAGGGATTGGAGCAAATGCGGTTATATCTTAGAGCTTGGCTGTAGACAATGGATCGTGTGGTGTGTCCTGGATGGAAGCTGGAGGCATGTAGGTAAGTGTAGCGGTCAGTAGGTTTCCGGTATAGGGTGGTATTGATGTGACCATCGCTTATTAGCACAGTAGTGTCCAGGAAATGGACCGCTTGTGTGGATTGATCTAGGCTGAGGTTGATGGTGGGATGGAAATTATTGAAATCATGGTGAAATTCCTCAAGGGCTTCTTTTCCATGGGTCCAGATGATGAAGATGTCATCAATGTAGCGCAAGTAGAGTAGGGGCGTTAGGGGACGAGAGCTAAGGAAGCGTTGTTCTAAGTCAGCCATAAAAATGTTGGCATATTGTGGGGCCATGCGGGTACCCATAGCAGTGCCGCTGACTTGAAGGTATATATTGTCCCCAAATGTGAAATAGTTGTGGGTGAGGACAAAATCACAAAGTTCAGCCACCAGGTTAGCTGTGACATTATCAGGGATACTGTTCCTGATAGCTTGTAGTCCATCTTTGTGTGGAATATTGGTGTAGAGGGCTTCTACGTCCATAGTGGCCAGGATGGTGTTTTCTGGAAGATCACCGATGGATTGTAGTTTCCTCAGGAAGTCAGTGGTGTCTCGAAGATAGCTGGGAGTGCTGGTAGCGTAGGGTCTTAGGACAGAGTCTACATAACCAGACAAGCCTGATGTTAGGGTGCCAATGCCTGAGATGATGGGGCGTCCAGGATATCCAGGTTTATGGATCTTGGGTAGCAAATAGAATACCCCTGGTCGGGGTTCTAGGCATGTGTCTGTACGGATTTGTTCCTGTGCTTTGTCAGGGAGTTTTTTTAGCAGATGGTGTAGTTTCTTTAGGTAATCTTCAGTGGGATCAGAGGATAATGGCCTGTAGAATGTGGTGTTAGAGAGCTGTCTAGCAGCCTCCTGGTCATATTCCAATTTATTCATGATGACGACAGCACCTCCTTTGTCAGCCTTTTTGATTATGATGTCAGGGTTGTTTCTGAGGCTGTAGATGGCGTTGTGTTCAGCATGGCTGAGGTTATGTGGCAAGTGATGTTGCTTTTCCACAATTTCAGCCTTTGCACGTCGACGGAAGCAATCTATGTAGAAATCCAGTCTGTTGTTTCGACCGTCCGGAGGAGTCCATGCAGAATCCTTTTTTTTGTAGTGCTGGTAGGGAGGATTCTGTGGGTTAGTATGCTGTTCAGAGGTATGTTGGAAATATTCTTTGAGTCGGAGACGTCGAAAGTAGGATTCTAGGTCACCGCAGAACTGTATCATATTCATGGGTCATTTCCTGGACACTACTGTGCTAATAAGCGATGGTCACATCAATACCACCCTATACCGGAAACCTACTGACCGCTACACTTACCTACATGCCTCCAGCTTCCATCCAGGACACACCACACGATCCATTGTCTACAGCCAAGCTCTAAGATATAACCGCATTTGCTCCAATCCCTCGGATAGAGACAAGCACCTACAAGATCTCTATCAAGCATTCTTAAAACTACAATACCCACCTGCTGAAGTGAAAAAACAGATTGACAGAGCCAGACGAGTACCCAGAAGTCACCTCTTACAAGACAGGCCCAACAAAGAAAATAACAGAACACCACTAGCTGTCACCTTCAGCCCCCAACTAAAACCTCTCCAGCGCATCATCAGAGATCTACAACCTATCCTGAAAGATGATCCTTTACTCTCACAGATCTTGGGAGACAGACCTGTCCTCGCTTACAGACAACCCCCCAACCTAAAGCAAATACTCACCAGCAACCACACATCACTGAACAAAACCACTAACCCAGGAACCTATCCTTGTAACAAACCCCGATGCCAACTCTGTCCACATATCTATTCAAGTGACATCATCATAGGACCTAATCACATCAGCCATACCATCAGGGGCTCGTTCACCTGCACATCTACCAATGTGATCTATGCCATCATGTGCCAGCAATGCCCCTCTGCCATGTACATTGGCCAAACCGGACAGTCTCTACGCAAAAGAATTAATGGACACAAATCTGACATCAGGAATCAAAATACTCAAAAACCAGTGGGAGAACACTTTAACCTGTCTGGTCATTCAGTGACAGACCTGCGGGTGGCTATATTACAACAGAAAAACTTCAAAAACAGACTCCAAAGAGAGACTGCAGAGCTAGAATTGATATGCAAACTAGACACAATTAACTCCGGTTTGAATAAGGACTGGGAATGGCTGAGCCATTACAAACGTTGACTATCTCCCCTTGTAAGTACTCTCACACTTCTTATCACACTGTCTGTACTCGGCTAGCTTGATTATCACTTCAAAAGTTTTCTTTTTTTTTTTTCTCTTAATTAATTGGCCTCTCAGAGTTAGTAAGACAACTCCCACCTGTTTATGCTCTCTGTATGTGTGTATATATATCTCCTCATTATATGTTCCATTCTATATGCATCCGAAGAAGTGGGCTGTAGTCCACGAAAGCTTATGCTCTAATAAATTTGTTAGTCTCTAAGGTGCCACAAGTACTCCTGTTCTTCTTTTTGCGGATACAGACTAACACGGCTGTTACTCTGAAACTTGTCATTATGCAAGGCACTGCATTTAGCCGTATGGAATGGAAATCCATCAACCTCATGAAAAAACTCGTACAGATACAGACAGACATCATCTTCCTTTCCAAATGCAAGCAGATGGACATCATACCAAAAGGACTAAAGGTAAAAAATCCATTACAATCTACATATCACACAGACTATGCTGAGAGACTGTGTCACACACTCTCAAAGAAACTGCGAAACCACCTGATCAGCATCCTATACAGCAAACAGGGAAAGATTAAGAATGAGCTCTCAGAACTGGATACTCTCATAAGAAACCAACCTTCCACACAAACTTCCTCATGGATAGACTTTACAAAAACTAGACAAGCCATTTACAAGACAAACTTTGCCTCTCTACAAAGGAAAAAGGACACTAAACTATCTAAACTGCTACATGCCACAAGCAGCCACAACAGTAGCTCCCTTAACCCACCCAGCAATATTGTTAATCTTTCCGGCTATACTCTTAGCCCAGCAGAAGAGTCTGTCCTATCTCGGGGCCTCTCCTTTTGTCCCTCCAGACCCATGAATATGATACAGTTCTGCGGTGACCTAGAATCCTACTTTCGACGTCTCCGACTCAAAGAATATTTCCAACATACCTCTGAACAGCATACTAACCCACAGAATCCTCCCTACCAGCACTACAAAAAAAAGGATTCTGCATGGACTCCTCCGGACGGTCGAAACAACAGACTGGATTTCTACATAGATTGCTTCCGTCGACGTGCAAAGGCTGAAATTGTGGAAAAGCAACATCACTTGCCACATAACCTCAGCCATGCTGAACACAACGCCATCTACAGCCTCAGAAACAACCCTGACATCATAATCAAAAAGGCTGACAAAGGAGGTGCTGTCGTCATCATGAATAAATTGGAATATGACCAGGAGGCTGCTAGACAGCTCTCTAACACCACATTCTACAGGCCATTATCCTCTGATCCCACTGAAGATTACCTAAAGAAACTACACCATCTGCTAAAAAAACTCCCTGACAAAGCACAGGAACAAATCCGTACAGACACATGCCTAGAACCCCGACCAGGGGTATTCTATTTGCTACCCAAGATCCATAAACCTGGATATCCTGGACGCCCCATCATCTCAGGCATTGGCACCCTAACATCAGGCTTGTCTGGTTATGTAGACTCTGTCCTAAGACCCTACGCTACCAGCACTCCCAGCTATCTTCGAGACACCACTGACTTCCTGAGGAAACTACAATCCATCGGTGATCTTCCAGAAAACACCATCCTGGCCACTATGGACGTAGAAGCCCTCTACACCAATATTCCACACAAAGATGGACTACAAGCTATCAGGAACAGTATCCCTGATAATGTCACAGCTAACCTGGTGGCTGAACTTTGTGATTTTGTCCTCACCCACAACTATTTCACATTTGGGGACAATATATACCTTCAAGTCAGCGGCACTGCTATGGGTACCCGCATGGCCCCACAATATGCCAACATTTTTATGGCTGACTTAGAACAACGCTTCCTTAGCTCTCGTCCCCTAACGCCCCTACTCTACTTGCGCTACATTGATGACATCTTCATCATCTGGACCCATGGAAAAGAAGCCCTTGAGGAATTTCACCATGATTTCAATAATTTCCATCCCACCATCAACCTCAGCCTAGATCAATCCACACAAGCGGTCCATTTCCTGGACACTACTGTGCTAATAAGCGATGGTCACATCAATACCACCCTATACCGGAAACCTACTGACCGCTACACTTACCTACATGCCTCCAGCTTCCATCCAGGACACACCACACGATCCATTGTCTACAGCCAAGCTCTAAGATATAACCGCATTTGCTCCAATCCCTCGGATAGAGACAAGCACCTACAAGATCTCTATCAAGCATTCTTAAAACTACAATACCCACCTGCTGAAGTGAAAAAACAGATTGACAGAGCCAGACGAGTACCCAGAAGTCACCTCTTACAAGACAGGCCCAACAAAGAAAATAACAGAACACCACTAGCTGTCACCTTCAGCCCCCAACTAAAACCTCTCCAGCGCATCATCAGAGATCTACAACCTATCCTGAAAGATGATCCTTTACTCTCACAGATCTTGGGAGACAGACCTGTCCTCGCTTACAGACAACCCCCCAACCTAAAGCAAATACTCACCAGCAACCACACATCACTGAACAAAACCACTAACCCAGGAACCTATCCTTGTAACAAACCCCGATGCCAACTCTGTCCACATATCTATTCAAGTGACATCATCATAGGACCTAATCACATCAGCCATACCATCAGGGGCTCGTTCACCTGCACATCTACCAATGTGATCTATGCCATCATGTGCCAGCAATGCCCCTCTGCCATGTACATTGGCCAAACCGGACAGTCTCTACGCAAAAGAATTAATGGACACAAATCTGACATCAGGAATCAAAATACTCAAAAACCAGTGGGAGAACACTTTAACCTGTCTGGTCATTCAGTGACAGACCTGCGGGTGGCTATATTACAACAGAAAAACTTCAAAAACAGACTCCAAAGAGAGACTGCAGAGCTAGAATTGATATGCAAACTAGACACAATTAACTCCGGTTTGAATAAGGACTGGGAATGGCTGAGCCATTACAAACGTTGACTATCTCCCCTTGTAAGTACTCTCACACTTCTTATCACACTGTCTGTACTCGGCTAGCTTGATTATCACTTCAAAAGTTTTTTTTTTTTTTTTTTTTCTCTTAATTAATTGGCCTCTCAGAGTTAGTAAGACAACTCCCACCTGTTTATGCTCTCTGTATGTGTGTATATATATCTCCTCATTATATGTTCCATTCTATATGCATCCGAAGAAGTGGGCTGTAGTCCACGAAAGCTTATGCTCTAATAAATTTGTTAGTCTCTAAGGTGCCACAAGTAAGTCTTTAAGTGTGTACATACAGTAGAACAACGTCAATAGGAGAGACTGAGGGAACCCTAGCTCAGAGCATCCCATAGCTGAGTGGTTAGGGCACTCACCTGAGAGATGGGAGCTGTCTGTTCAAATCCTTTCTCACCATTAGGCTGAGGGCAGAATTGAACCTGTAGCTCTAATGGATAGGTTATAAGGCAGGCTTTGACTCCTGGGGCTGTTTTGTGTGGAGTTAGGCAAGAACCTAACTCATTCTTGCAAAAAGTAGCTTAGGTGCCTAAGCCACTTGACTCAAGGAAAGGAATTCCTGGCTGGGCATAGCAGGCCGTGATGGGTGCCTCCTGGCAACCCTGACTTAGGCACTGAACTCTGTGAGAGTAGTAGGACTTAGGACACACATACCCTTTGTCAACATCTCCCATTAGCTAGCACAGGGGGGCTTCCTACCTAGGATCCCAGCTTTTGTGGATCCCATTCTTAGGTGCCTAGCTCTGGAGTCTAGGCACCTAACTCAGACTTTGTGGATCCCATTGTTGTTCCAGTGATTTTCTAGGTGTCTAAAAGTTAGACATTGCAATGTCTAAGTCCCTTTCTGAATCCAAGGCTTTTAGTTACCTCTTAACCTTCTCATTGATAAATTAAAAGTTCAACTAAAAGAACTTCTACAAGCTGAATGAATTTATTAAGGAAGTGCCAGAATCCTATTTTATCTATCAGGTTTTATATCTGTGAAGTAGCTACTATAATCCAATTCCCATTTTACAGATCAGGAAACTGAAACACAGAAAAGTTTCAATTGTAAGTCAATGGCAGAGTCAAACTAGAGGATTCCAGACATTGTCATATGCTCTAATCACTAAGTGCCACTCCCTCACCATTCCTAATCCTTGTCCTTTTAATTTAGATATTAATAGTCTCTCATCACATCTTTTCTAGAACATAAATGATGCCTTATGCAATACAGAAATATTTTATACTGTTGAGTCAAATCTGTGTGTGAAGATCTGCAAATTGAATAAATACAGATATGTTTCAGAAACAACTGCAATAGGCAAACCTCAACAACCGACTTGAGATGTGAAATCAACCAGAAGTTCAGATGCTTATCTGACCTGATCAACTCAGCAACAATGAGGTGGGCCTGTTGCAAAAACAGGCTCTCTCATGAGACGTTCAGTAACACCTGCAGCTGTCTGTGCTGGAAATATTACAAATTTTTCCTTTCCTGCATGCTGTTCTAGCACTTCCAGGAAATATAAAAATGAAAGATAAATTAACCCAACTTTCTTGAACCTCAACAAAGGTTTGTTTTGGGTATAGGAATAAGTGTGTCAGTAGTTTACCTAAACTGGTTTCACTGCATCATAATGTACAGTATCAAAGAATAAGAGCTGCACAAATCAGCCAGTCTATGAAATTTTGATGTATCTGATTGTTCTTTGTAATTGAGAAACACCTTTGGCATGGACTTTGCAGTTATTAACTGCTCAACCCCAGCACAGTCTAAATCTTGCACTAGAGACCTGCCACACTCCAAACTATCTTCTATTGTAGATGTTGAAGAGGGTTGATGAAGTGTTGCTAGAGCTTCACTTTTCTGATAAATGGCAATGCTAGGTCGATATTTTAAACCATTTAGGAATGAAACCTGCCTGGAAGGTGAGAACCTGCCAGCGTTTGGACTCTTGAGTGTAAAATCCATGTGGAAGGTAGTGTTTTTATTTTATTTCCATGATGGAATGATGTCCCTTGCAGCTGTCATGGACCACACTTTCTTTGTGATATAACCTGATAAATGATTGTCAAAATAACTTGCTCAAATGTGTGTATTTTAAAATAGCAATTAGAGAATAGTAATATCTTGCTTTGGTTTCACACTAATCTTCTTTTACTTCACACCTAAAGGTTTGTCTCATCATAATTTCCTGCTTTATATTCATAGTTTGAGGTGGGTGTCAGGATACTGGTCACACTTAAATAAGGGTCTTTTTCCATCCTATTTTTGAATAGAGTTGCAAACTGTTTGCTTTGCAAATACTTCCAGAAGGGAAATACCTGTCATTTTGAGTACTTTCTAATACCTTTTCTGCCATAAGTTATAACAATCTTCATACTAACTTATGTCAAGAGCCATCTTAAAATAATCATGATAAATCACGATAAATCATGATAAATCTGGAACGTCATTCCAACAATTGTCTATTAGACCATTTCAATGCTAGCAGGAAGGGTGTCATAGTTCCACATTTGCATTTAGTAAATTAAAGCCCATTCTTATTAAACATTTCTGTATTGCAATAGTGTCCTGAGGCTTCAGCCAATTTGGGCTCCATTGTGCTAAGTGCTGTAAATAGAAAATGAGAATTCTTGTCCTAAGGCAACTAGAATCTGAAGAGCAAGACCTGATGGCAGGATAAGACTAGGGGGGTGTATGGCCTGGGAGTAAGGAAAGGGAAGATGGGGTAAAACCCATAATTTAGCCACATGACTCTCAATGAAATTAATGAGCATTGTATGGTTGACTCGCTTGATTAGCAAGGAAAAGTTCATCCCTTTTTCCTGCCAAATCCAACTTTTAGAGGCACTTCCAGATAAAAAATGGGGACATGATAATCTAAGGGTCAGAAAAATGACCCAGTCTGCTAGAGGTATTTCAACCTATTCACAAGACATGCCCAGCTTCTAGTTTACTTTAGCCTGGACACCCTCCATCTACTCAGTTGAAGAATTTGTGATTTAAGCCTGTTATGCTATTTAACTGATTGTATTTGGAGTCAGAGGTTGTAGTTAATGCTGTAATGTGATATGCCTTCTAAGAGAGCAAATAAACAAACGGTATATTTTGTGATGCATTTTCTTTGTTTTTTTATGGTTTGTTCACTTAGGACTAGATTCACAAATGGCTCAGCATTGCAGCACCTAACTTTTAGCTGCCTAGCCACCCAGTAAAATCCACTGCCCTAGGTGCTCAGACTCCCTATATAATGCATATGAAGAGAGAGCTGCCTAAGCATGGGATCCATAAAAGCCAGGCTGTTGAGTGGGGAGCCCCTAGAGAAAGCTGAGGAAGGGGTGTGGCCTAAGACCACCCCTCTCAGGGAGCTAGGCTTCTATCTCTGCTTGGGACTGAGGAGAAAGACAAGGATAGCACCCCCTTATAATCATTAGCTCAATTGTTAGGGCATGCACGCTGGCTGTATGGGAACCAATGTAAATTCCCCCTTTTGCCTAATGTAAAGAAGGAATTTGACTTGGGGTCTCCCACCTCTCAGCAGTGCCTTAACCCCTAGGCTATGGGGTATGCTGGTGTTGGGCTTTCTGAGTCTCTCCTGTTGAAGTCTTCCCACTGTGTATAAATAATTAAATATGCATTGGGACAGAAAGAGAGAGAGAATGGCTTTACAGTTCAGTGGTTAGGGCACGAACCTGAGCTCAAGAGCTGCAGAGAGCTAGAGCTTGTGCCCCTTGAAGCATATGAGGTTAGGCACCCATGGTTAGGGGAAGAAATAAACCCACCCCCAACCTCACTTATAAATGGAAAGGCAGGGGCAGACTTACTGAACCAGAGGTCTGTGGCAGCAGAACCGTTTATGAGGAGCTCCCTCCAATCCCCATGTAGAAGCGCCAGCTCTGCTGCCAACTTCTAATGCCTTGTCTGCAGTAGCATATTCTGTACTTGTTGTCAGCAGCCCCTGTGCACTAGAGTTGACAATGATTTAAGTGCTGATGTAGATAGGGCTAAAGCCTCTAACCCTGTGTTGATTGAAGCTAGTCTTCAACAAGAATGGAATGTGTTGGTATAGACAAGGCATAAGCAAATTTTTGAGCACTCTCACTGAGAGTGAGTGTCTCTCTTTCCCCCATCCACCCATTCTGGAGGACGACTATCCTACTGTACTGTGTAAGCAGAGATGCTGTTTGGATTCTCTCCAGGCAGAAGAGCAAAGGTTCCACCAGGAGATTACGGGCAGCTCTCCATGGTATTAGGAGGGGGTTACTCACCGAACTCCAGTGCAATTCACTTGCCCTGCAATCCTATGCAGTGTTCTCTCTGCCCCCACTAGCTGTCCATCTAACTTTTTTTCAAGTGTGAAGAAGTAGGTTCTCTTTCTGCCCAAAAGGCAAAATATGTCAAATTATAGGTTGAGGCTGAGTGTTGAGTGAGGTGAGGAGGCTCAGAGGTCTCGAGAACTCCAATGGCAGAAAAATTACTTTCCTTCTATTGTTCTAAACCATCTGAGGAAGACCAACATTGAGCAGCATCTTTTGATGAACACATTCTCCGCTCTTTCCCTGTTCTCAAAATGGGGAGGATTACTTTATTCATGACATAAGATACCAAAGTTGAGACCCAAATAGTGAGTAATATGGTCACTTCTAATAAGTTATCTATCCTGTACCCTCGTGCACAAAGGAAAAAATGCTATAAAAGCAAATGTGAGCAGCTAAAGATTCCCCAAGTGGAAAAAGTCAAATCGGGACAGGGCTTGTGGCAGAGAACCTAAAGTGGAGAAAGGCTGCAGCAAGGGGGAAAACATCAATTTTCAATACTAACGGAGAAAAAGAAGGAATCTGACATGAAATAGGACTCTTCATATTGCCTGTGGCATTTCTGTAGCTGCTCATTCTAATGACAGTCAAGCTGAAGACAGTCACTATGGATGTGAAGATGCAAAGGGTCCAATTTCATCCTAAGTTATAGATCTGCAACTTATCTGACTTTGACAGGGTGGTATGCACATAAAAGAAAGCAGAATTTGATCATGCCTACTTCAATCTCTCTCCTGTAATTTAGGACAATAATCCTAGAAAATCAGAACAACACTATTGGAATAGCCAGGGGGAAAGGACAATAAAAAAAGCTTCTTAAATATTTTTCATGTGGCCACTGTGAGAAACAGTATATACTTATGGACTCTTCCCTTTTCTCTCTGTATGTATAAATAAAATATAAATTCAAAAACATCTGATGTAGCAATGAGTAATCAACATAGCTAAGAAATTCTCCACAGTTGCCTATTACTGTCCACGATCTTGTCCAAGAGCTTACAATTTACTTGTGTTGGAGCATGGAGGCCACATAACAATGAACAGCAGTTTTATTTCTATCCACACTTTGATTTCTTATGCCAGATCTAGACCAGTCCTGCTACTATATAAAATAGGAGGATGGGATAGCTCTATGCTGTTGAGTAAGTTATTGGTTGTCAAGTGAAGAATGCAGAAGCAATGAGGGGAACTTAAAAACATCTGTTTCTTCCATCAGAGGTCTCTTTCAGTATCCCAGGATATCAGTTAGCATTTAACAAGTTCAGATAGTGGTTCTAAAATAGTTCCTGCTTAGAACTTTGGGGATTCTACAGTTGCAACCAAACTTTTCAAGCTGTATTCATACCTAATTAAAGTAACCATGCATGTTAGGAAACTGATTTAACATGCCAGATAAGTATATCATAAGAACATGACAAATATAATCATATCTTTAGATGAAATGATTAAGATAAAGAACAAATATTAAACATCAGAAATCATATTACATTTGCACAAAGTTGTCAGAATAATTGGTTGGTGGAATACTTTTTGTTAATGGTGTCAAGAGACATCAGATACTTGTAAATGTGGTCTGAGTCCGCAAGCCTAACTCTCCCCTCTCCTAGCATAGGTGCTTTGGGAAGAGTTACAACTATAAAAAGGGCAGCTGCAGAGACAGAAGAGGGAGAATGCATGGGAAGGCAGGGTATCCAGCTGCTGAGTGAACCCCAGGCTACGGAATCTTTTTGTTATGCTTGTGGTAACTGAGTTTGATTTATGCTGATAAAGAAATGTGGTCTTGATAAGGGGAAAAAATTCCTGCCAAATTACTGATATTACTGTTAAGTCACTCTACCAGCCTTTGGTCTTCTGACAAAATTATCTGCAACTTTTCCTGCTTTTTTTAAAATTCTTTTGTTGAGGGTATGTGGTAGAGGTATTAAATTATTAGCAAATTTGCCACAAATATGATTATGTGCCAATTTTAGTCTAATCTGTCCCCCAATAATCTCTGAGAATTTACTGAGCAATGAAAGTGTTGCAATGACACCTGCTTTGTTGTCCAGTACGCATATTTGCAGTAAGAGGTTGTGATATCAGACTTCATATAATTCCAGAGAGCAGTTATAGAAAAGAATTCTCCAATAGTCTGAAGTCCACTTCCTCTCTATTCAAAAAAGTAGCTCTAATCCATATAAGAGCTTCTTAAAATGCACTTCTTAATTCTACACCCACAAATTGCCATTTCAGATTTCTCTTAGAATGAGGAAGAGCAGCACTCTAGTTTTACTATCTTAAATGTTATTGATTTCCATTTTGTACCGAGTTGTGTGACTCAATGTCACATTCCTCCTGATTAGGTAATATTTCGCAATTTCACTTTGAAGCATTTCAGTAAAGTTCTCCTCTTTTCATTAATTTGTACTTTTGATAGCCTGTGCTGTATGCATTCATATGCTGTTGTTTAACCATTCTTCCCTGCTGATTTTTCCATTGCTTCAATACACACTTATCTGTCATTAATGCAAAATCCACCAACTTTTATTCTCACTTTAGAATGAAGGTGTGATTGATCCCACAACCAGTTTCCTCAATTTCTATTTTGGGGAGAGAGAGAGAGAAAAGCAATTTGAGAAGAGAACTCCAAACCAACTACCCCTGAATGTATGTAATGTTATCAGTGAGATTTCAAAAGCACACACAAGAAACAGAAGTTACAGCACTCATTAATGACGGCCATATGTCTCAATTTATCAGGATGGTCATGGTGTGACAGCTGGTTCTGCTGGATTTTTCTAGCAGTTTCAGTAAAACCAATGCAAATATGGTTGAATCTGCTTTACCCTTTGTTCCATCCCCTTTAACTCCTCCCAGTCTAAGTCCCTCCCCTTTCCTCCTTTCAGGAATAGAAATCACCTCTGTTTGGCCCATTATGCAACTTGATAGCTGGTGCCTCTCAACAGCCTCTTTCTTTTTGTTTCTGCTGTGCTACTGTTTCAATTTGTAGACTGAGAGGAGAGACTCAGAAAGAGGAACAAGTGGATGACAGGTCAGGTCAAGTGAGTAGCTGCTGGGATCCAATTAAATAATAAGATGAAGCAGACATAATGCGGCAGGGAGGAAAGCAGAGAAGAATGGAAGAACATAAGAATGGCCATACTGGGTCAGCTCAACGGTCCATCTAGCCCACTGTCTTCTGACAATGGCCAATGCCAGGTGCCCCAGAGGGAGTGAACAGAACAGGTAATCATCAACTGATCCATCCCATCACCCATTCCCAGCTTCTGGCAAACAGACTAGGCACACCATCCTGTCGATCCTGGCTAATAGCCATTGATGGACCTATCCTCCATGAACTTATCTAGTTCTTTTTTGAACCCTGTTATAGTCTTGGCCTTCACAACATCTTCCGGCAAGGACTTCCACAGGGTGACTGTGCATTATGTTAAAAAATACTTCCTCTTGTTTGTTTTAAACCGGCTGCTTATTAATTTCATTTGGTGACCCCTAGTTCTTGTGTTATGAGAGGAGTAAATAACATTTTCTTATTTACTTTCTCCACACCAGTCAGGCTTTCACAGACCTCTATCATATCCCCCCTTAGTTGTCTCTTTTCCAAGATGAAAAGTCACAGTCTTATTAATCTCTCCTCATAAAAAAACTGTTCCATACCCCTAATAATTTTTGTTGCTCTTTTCTGAACCTTTTCCAATTCCAATATATCTTTTTGAGATGGGGTGACCACATCTTGAATACTGCATGGGGATGTGGGCATACCATGGATTTATATAGAGACAATATGATATTTTCTGTCTTATTAGCTATCCCTTTCTTAATGGTTCCCAAAATTCTGTTTGCTTTTTTTGACTGCGGCTGCACATTGAGTGGATGTTTTCAGAGAACTATCACCAATGACTCCAAAATCTCTTTCTTGAGTGGTAACAGTTAATTTAGACACTATCATTTTATAGGTATAGTTGGAATTATGTTTTCCAATTTGCATTACTTTGCATTTATCAACACTGAATTTCATCTGCCATTTTGTTGTCCAGTCACTCAGTTTTGAAAGATCCTTTTGTAGCTCTTCGCAGTCAGCCTGGGACTAAACTATCTTGAGCAATTTTGTATCATCTGCAAATGTTGCCACCTTACTCTTTACCCCTTTTCTCAGATCATTTATGAATATGTTGAATAGGACTGGTCCCAATACAGACCCCTGGGGGACACCACTATTTACCTCTCTCCAGTCTGAAAACCGACCATTTATTCCTACTTTGTTTCCTACCTTTTAACCAGTTACCAATCCATGAGAGGACCTTCCCTCTTATCCCATGACAGCTTACTTTGCATAAGAGCCTTTGGTGAGGAACCTTGTCAAAGGCTTTCTGAAAATCTAAGTACACTATATCCACTGGATCCCCTTATCCACATGCTTGTTGACCCCCTCAAAGAATTATAGTAGATGGGTGAGGCATGATTTCCCTTTACAAAAAACATGTCGATTCTTCCCCAACAAATTATGTTCATCTCTGTGTCTGACAATTTTGTTCTTTACTATAATTTCAACCAATTTGACCGGAACTGAAGTCAGGCTTACTGGCCCATAATTGCTGGGATCACCTCTGGAGCCCTTTTTAAAAATTGGCATCACATTAGCTATCCTCCAGTCATTTGGTACAGAAGGTGATTTAAATGATAGGTTACAGACTACAGTTAGTAATTCTGCAATTTCACATTTGAGTTCCTTCAGAACTCTTGGGTGAATACCATCTGGTCCTGGTGACTTATTACTGTTTAGTTTATCAATTTGTTTCATAACCTCCTCTAATGACACTTCAATCTGGGACAGTTCCTCAGATTTGTCACCTAAAGAGAATGGCTCAGGTTTGGGAATCTCCCTCACACCCTCAACCATGAAGACCAATCCAAAGAATTCATTTAGTTTCTTCACAGTGGCCTGATCGTCCTTGAGTGCTCTTTTAGTATCTTGATCATCCTGTGGCCCCACTGGTTGTTTAGCAGGCTTCCTGCTTCTGATGTACTTAAAAAAAAAATTTACTACTTTGAGTCTTTGGCTAGCTGTTCTTCAAATTCTTCCTTGTCCTTCCTAATTATATTTTTACATTTAATTAGTCAGAGTTTATGCTCCTTTCTATTTTGGTCACTAGGATTTAACTTCCACTTTTTAAAGGATGCCTTTTTGCCTCTCACTGCTTCTTTTATTTTGTTGTTTAGCCATGGTGGCACTTTTTTGGTTCTCTTATTAGGTTTTTTAATTTGGGGTATACATTTAAGTTGAGCCTCTACTATGGTGTCTTTAAAAAGTTTCCATGCAGGTTGCAGGGATTTCTCTTTTGGTGCTGTACCTTTTAATTTCTATTTAACTAACCTCTCAGTGCGAGAGGATACCATATCATCATCTGGAATGAGGGTTCCAGTTATGGGATCGTTTCCCTCTGCTCCAGTTGGATGTTCTCCTTCCCTGAGGCTTTCATCCTCCTCAACAGCTCAGAGGCTATCAGACTGGGGGTGGGACCGTTCTACTGTGTCCCGGAAAATGTCATCTATGTACCTCTCTGTCTCCCTTAGCTCCTCCAGTTCAGCCACTCTGGTCCCCAAAGCCCACACATGGTCTCTGAGGGCCAGGAGCTCCTTGCACTGAATGCACACATACGCCACCTGCCCATGGGGCAGGTAATCATACATGCTGCATTGGGTGCAATAAACTGGATAGCCCCCACTCTGTTGCTGGACTTCTGCCTGCATTATCTTTTAACTCCTGACACTTGTTCCTTTGTTGTTGTGTTGTTTTGTTTTTATCAGGGGGTGTTTGGCTTTAAATTTAAAGGATATTAAAAGAACAGGAGTACTTGTGGCACCTTAGAAACTAACAAATTTATCTGAGCATAAGCTTTCGTGGGCTACAGCCCACTTCATCGGATGCATAGAATGGAACACACAGAAAGAAGATATTTATACATACAAAGAACATGAAAAGGTGGGAGTAGCCATGCCAACTGTAATTGGTCCCCCAAACGGACTACACGGTATATTTCAGTCAAGCAGGAAGCACATCACAAACACACGCACTACAGACAACAAACTTACTCCAAGGGTCATGTAATCGCTCCTCCTTCACCTGGAGAACTCCTTCGTGAAACTCCCGTTAGCTGCTCCTGTTCGCTAGCTAGAGAAGAGATACGTCTTCTCCCTCATCCTATTGAGCACTTCCACCCTCACCCGCAAAGAGATGCATTAAATCCTCCTCCTCTTACCCAGTCACATCACCTTCCCAAATAACTGTCTTGCCCCTTGCCAAAATAACTCATCTCCCACGCAACACACTTGCGCCAAAACTCTACCACATTACACAACCAAAAAGACAGGTTTTCCTGCAGCAAGTTGCCAAACCATTCTGCGTACCCTCTTCCTGGTGAGCATTTCTAAAGTGTCTGTTTCAGTAATACAAGGTGCTATGGTTGCATCTAGGTACTTAAGAATAATGTCTTGGTCTGGGGGGTTCAGAAATCTGGTTATGCAACTCCCATAACTGTAATTTTGCTTACATACAGTCATTCTACACACAGTCATACAAAATGTTGCATATGTGCAAGGGAGAAGAGTATTTATGGTACTTCCTATGGCCCCCATTACCCTAGTATTTGAACACCTCACCGTCATTAATGTAATTACCCCCACAAAAACCCCTGTGAGGTAGGGAAGTGCTATTATCCCTGTCTGTAAAATGGGGTTCTGAGACACAGAGAGGCTAAGGCCCAGAATCTCACAGACATCTAGTTCCCATTGATTTCAAATCCCTAAACACCTGCAATTGTCCACTGGGTATGTGAACCATAACTGGATTTCTTGACTTGTACATTTAAATTCTCAAACCATAATGATGCATCAGTACCTTCTTGCATTTAATAGGCTTTTCTCCATTAATCATATGCCTAGTAAGATTTGTATGGTGCTTTTGTTACATTAATTCATTTTCATATAACAAAGAACTGTAGAGCCATAATTACTATGAGCAAGTAGCAAGTTTGCAACTGAAAAATGGAAATAGCATTTTAAATGATTCTAACAGTGAGCTAGAGGGACCCTCGATTTTCATTTTAAAATAGCTAAAGAAATCTTATACGTAAGCCTAGATATCCACAATTAGGGAAAAACCTTAGACTCTGGATTACAGAATCAAAGAGAAGTAAAAAGAGGCTTTTGAAAAGATAATGAACATACTATGACAGGTTTCAGAGTAGCAGCCATGTTAGTCTGTATCCGCAAAAAGAACAGGAGTACTTGTGGCACCTTAGAGACTAACAAATTTATTAGAGCATAAGCTTTCGTGGACTACAGTCCACTTCTTCGGATGCATATAGAGTGAAACAATCTATCTCCCCTTGTAAGTATTCTCACACTTCTTATCACACTGTCTGTACCGGGCTATCTTGATTATCACTTCAAAAGTTTTTTTCTCTTACTTAATTGGCCTCTCAGAGTTGGTAAGACAACTCCCACCTGTTCATGCTCTCTGTATGTGTGTATATATATCTCCTCAATATATGTTTCACTCTATATGCATCTGAAGAAGTGGGCTGTAGTCCACGAAAGCTTATGCTCTAATAAATTTGTTAGTCTCTAAGGTGCCACAAGTATTCCTGTTCTTTTTGAACATACTATGTAACCCACTGTTCACTGCATATTATACCCACAGTGCCTCAGGTATAGACAATGTGAGTCTGTTACAGCTCTCAGCTACAGAACTTTAGCTCACGCTGAAGAGACTCATGTTTTTAATTCTTGAAATCCCTGATAACAACCAAGATGCTCCTCATTACAAATGCAAATCAAGGCCCTGATCTTGCAAGCACCTCCACATATGCAGATGCTCGTGCTCATGCAGAGCCCTACTGAAGTTGCTGGGACTCCACGCAGACAAACGAGTTTGCAGTTTTCAGGACAGGAACCCAAGATTGCAAAGTAAAAGCCTTGAGATGCACTAGTGTTGAGATTAGATTTTAAAAGTGAAAAATGATCTCTATCTGAAGTTAAACTTTGGCCTTTGTTTTAAAGAACAGTTTTGTGATTAGGATTCAAATTGAAGTCAGTTTCCCCCCACCCCCATATGACTTCTCACAACAATATATAACATAGCAAAGCTTCATTCATTCTTCATATGGTGGTCTGGGTTCTCTCATCTCTAGCACCAGATGCTCATCAAATGCCAGCCACCAAGAATTGCTATATTGTAGATGTTCAGATAAAATAAAACTGTGCAAATAAACAACAATATGCTACTGAGAATTAAATGGAGAAAAAACACAGCATGAGTTTAAAAACAAAGTAGCAACAATGAAGAAAAAATACAAGTTTACATATGGTTTTTATTGCCTATTTTCTTTATTTGGTATTCTCATTCATTTACAATCAGTGTGTTTATAGCAATCATGGGCTAAATCACACTAGTATGTAAGTGAGATCAGATTTTTCCTTTTAGTCTTGTAGGTAGAATGCCTGAAGATTAGTAAGTCTCTCTCTCAATGTTTAGGCTTCCCTTAATGGTTGTTCTGTTCACGCAGAAGTTCGTTTAAAACACTGCTTTGTCTCAGAGCCTCTAGGTCGGAAAGATCTTCACTAATGACAGGGACATCTTCGCTTTGATCCTTGGCTGTCAGTTCATCTTCACTGTCTGACAGTGTACATAGGAGTGTATCATTTTCATAGGTAGGAAAATAATACCTGAAAGCGACAAAATTTAAGAATAAAATATTACTAGAGGGTCACACATTGCATTGCACATGTAGGCTGACTGCTAGAAGTTAACTGTATCTATCCAACTTAAGTGCAAATGGAAGCCTGACTGGGAGGAGGCTGGCCATCCAGGCGGCGGAGGGGGAGGTGAGGAGGAGGAAAAGGCTGGGGGGAAGGCTTTAGTGGGGGCACAGGGAAGACTGGCTGGAGTGGGGGTGGGAAGGGTCAGCCTGGAGCGGGGCAGTGAGGGATGTAGCTGGGTGCACAGCAATGAAGTGTGCAACCCTTCAGTAAGCTGCTGCCTGTGATGTGTAGACAGCAGCAGAGGGCTGCAGAGATATTCCTCTGCCCACAGCACCAAATGGATACACTGTGAGCCTGACTTTAATGGAAATCAGGCTTTTCTGGATTTCAATCAATAAGGTTCTGCCCATTGAGCACCCCCTGAAGTTTTGGAATTGATCAGATGCAGCATTCCAAAGTTATCATGCTGCATACAGACAAATGGAGAAATGCCATCAAGTGAAGCGTAGTGTCACATTTAAATCGGGCAAGAAGTCTGACTCACTGGACCACAAATGGTCAGTCATAGCATATTATGCTGCATATACCGAACAGCTAGACACTTGTTCACAATTGCTGCAAGCTTTTTACAGATCCTATGGGACAAAGCCAGTGCCTCATTATAGAGATTTCTGCCAGATTTGCTATCCCTACCTAAAGAATTCTGCAGGGAAAGATTACTTTTTAGTTGTTTTCACTACGTATTTTCTCGTGCTCTGGTTTTAAAGGGTGGTTATACCCTTATCACAGCATAGTTGGATTCTTGAGAGTAAAACCTCAATTTTTTTTCTTCCTTTGACACTTTTTATTGGGGGAGGGACAATACCTTTTTTTGTTTTGTTTTGCTCAGCACTCCATTGCCTGGTAGAAGGCACAGGCTGGGGTTACTGTTGCAGCTGTCTGAGCAAGAGGAAAGGAAGCAGGTAAGAAAACAGCATCCTAGTGGAAGCTAAGCTGTTGTATTAACTATACCCCTTCACAACCAGAGTCAGTATGATGAAGCATAGGAGATGGGAACTACCCTGCAATGTTACATCTACACTAAAAAGTTAGGTTGACCCAGCTACAGCACCCCAGGGTTTGAAAAATCCACACCTCTGAGTAACACAGTTAAGCTGACCTAACCCCTGGTGTAGAGGGTGCTAAGTTGACAGAAGAATTCTTCCGTCAACCCAGCTACTGCCCGGGAGGTCGATTAACTATAGTGAAGGGAGAACCCTCCCTTTGCTGGAGTGAATATCTGCACTGAAGCACTGTAGCTGTACCACTGTAGCATGTTAAGTGTAGATACAGCCATATGGTTCTAAAGTAAGAGTCCAGAATTCTATGGCTCCCAGTAGAGCACCTGCAGACGTTTTGGGCAAATAAGCTGTTTTTAAGAAGACTTCTAGGGGGCATGAATCTGCTGGCTTTCTGAGATGGGAGTTATAAAGCATGAAGTGGAACAGAGTATTTGAAAAGTCAGGTTGCTAGTGTATCTTATAAGAGCCACATAAGGACTAGGGGAAGTAAGCGTTTAGCTGTCTGAAGCCAGTTCCTTCTTCCTGTGTAGCATGTTGTCCCTGACTATGGCAACACAGTGTTGAGGCATCTGGGACAGCAGTCTGTGCCAAAGCCCCTCTAGTTTCACACAGTGTGGGGACTTACAATTTTGGATAGGCCTGAGACAGCTTGCAATTGTGCTCATACCATCACTTGGGCCTGCGAAGAGCTAGGTAGTTCTGGGTACCATAGTATTGCCATAGAATGGACCTTTCAGACCATACTCCTCTGGGGCAGTATCAAATAGGAACATAAATGCTGGAGGAAAAACACAAGTTAGCACGTACTGTGGTTGATCCCACGTAGACCTGGTTGGCAGGAATGTAATGTGTTTGGTAACTTCCATGTGACTTATTAATTCAGTCTTAGACTGAAACGACTCCTTGCAGTTGTAACATCGACACTGGTGGATTTCCCTTCTGATGAAGTTCACTAACTTCACTTGCTGATAAAACTTCAAACCTGGCAAATGGCAGAAAACAACAACTTAAGAGATACAAAATGCAAAGAAGCACTTGTAATGCAAAGGCATACATAGGCAGAGTCCTGTAACTCAGCAAAAATTTATCCCTGTATGCTTTCTTGTAGCAGAATTGGTCAGTAAGTGTTTAATTCTTTTAAACATAACTTTATTCACCTTATTCCTAATAAAAAACGAGTGAGAGGTCCCAATTTAAAGGAAAGCCAAAAAATAGAATAGACTGGGCTGTGCTTTGTCAGCTGGCAAAGCAGCGTTTCCATAAAGGAAAAGTTAAAATCTGAAAAAATTAAAGTGATGCAGTTATTTTCCAGTATTCTTATGCTGTGGTTTTCCCAACACTAATGGCAGATGCTGACAATTACGGTATCTCTTACTCACCATGCTCTGCCTTTATTTTAAGAAGGTCAAATCCATGTGCTTCCTGGAAAAAACCATAGCTTATTATTATTACCACCACTACTTCTGGTATTCCAAGTTGAAAGCAGCTCAATTTTTATATAGTCAGGCTAACTCAAGATAGATTTGGGTTTGCCAGAAATTTTTGTATGTGGTTAGTTTAATTACCATTCTCTGTTTAACATCTATGTTTCAATTCTGTAGCGTGTTTAACTATAATAAATGCTAAGTCAGCAAATCGCTGTAGTTAATAAAATTTTATTGCCGCCTCTATCATTTTACCATGTAAACTTGCCAAAGATGGTGATTCACATTCTCATTGTAGAACTTGGCTCCAATAAGTTTTCCATAAAGTAGACACTGGAGAGGTAATGACTGTGTTCTGCACTAAAGAGGGCATTCTGCGATTGCATTTTGCATAATTCTGAATGCATGTTGTATTTGTAGTGCAACAGAAGCCCTGAACTCAACAGCGCTGCCACAATCCTCCTTTTCACTTCAAACTGATAAAACAAATGTGATTTAAACATATTTGTGCCTTACCTTCATGTGGAGACATAATTTTTCGGTAGTGTCTGCTTGCTTTTCACAAAACAGGCAAACTGCACAGACAGGATGCTCTTCCCAATCAGACCAGTCTCTGTGATGAAGGAGACAAGGTGTTTGTTTAATTGAAAAGGGCCTGAAGAGACTTTTTTTTTTTTTTTTTTTTTTTTTTTTTTTTTTGAAAGATAGCTGATGTGAAAGCGTGAGCCAAATTTTCATCTCGCTGAACTAATATAAATGCAGAGTAAGTCATTTTCCTTCAGTTGAGTTACCATAGTTTGGATTTATTATTAATTCTATTATTATAGCGTCTAGAAGCCCTAGTTATGGACCAGCATGCCAATATGCTACATTGGTAGAATTTAGCCCTGTGACTAAAAAATACAAAGGTAAAGTTTTTATCAAAAGGTCAGATTTGGCTTTTAGTTACAGTATTATAGATTCAGAGCAACTCTACTGACTTCAATATGGCTACTCTGAGCGCAAAATATAGCCAAAACCGAATATACAGTCTTGCTGGAATTTGGCTTTCAGAACCTGTTTGGGTCACTACTCTAGTGAACTTCCCTGAAGAGAAGTACTCGAGCTCCTTCTTAGGTTACTGGGGCTCTGAACTGCTGTACAATTAACTCCATTTACAGTTAGGACCCTGATAGTGCAGTGAATAGCAGTGCAGGCAAGTTCTGTAATGCTTTAGTAAATCGAATCTGGTAAGCCACAGAAAATTGCTTTTTAACTGTATATTTTCATGAAGTCTTTCACACCCTACTGTGCCTCTCTAATCTTTTCATATACTAACAAAAGACACAAATGACAGGCAGCTGGAGTTTTCTCAATTTTACGTACCTATCAAACATTATTATTCCACAGAACAGATTCTTGTTTCTGCTACATTTAGTGCAAGTGCACACACGTTTTATTTAAGCAATAAGTTACATCCAGACCCGTAGTGATACTCTGAAATAATAATACTTAGCACTTATACAGAGCTTTCACCTAAGGATTTCAGAGTACTTTACCTACACTGATTCATCAAGATTCACAACACCTATGTGGGGTAGAAAAGTATTATTATATCCATGTTTTACTTGTAGGTAAACTGAAGCTCAAATCACAGGCAAAACCAGGAACAATCATCAGTAGTCTTGATGTCCAGTCCTGTGCTTTAACCACTAGAAAATGCTTTCTACCTATTGATGATTTCCTTATTCACTTAAATAGGGTTGAGCATTTGTCCAGCACCAATAAGTGAAAAGCAATTCAGCCATTTCTGGGTATTAAGAAAAAGAGGGGAAAATATGCTTTACCCCCATTATAATTTTTTTTTGATGAGCCTCATTTGAACAGTTTTGCAGTCAAAACAGTTTGGGGTTGGAAAGACTAAATGTGACTTGGAAGTAGCCCTCACTGAGAAGTGCCTTTGATGAAATGTTCTGATGAAAACTGAGCTTGATTTGACTATGTTATGAATCTTTTCAAATTACATACCGAGCACAAACTCCCCATTAAACTCTTAACTTGCATAAAATGGCTATATAACTCTTACTCTTCCACGTTATCTAGCAATTCTCGGTCATCTTCTGATTGAACTTCCTCCCAGGACTTTCCAAATTCCTGGAAATGCAAGATAAAGGAAAAGTAACTTCCACACAGGTGCCACATGTTAAGAAACAACTGAATAAATGTACAACTTCTTAAGTTACAGTCAATATCTTAGTTTGGATTTACTCTTATATGTTTGTGGATTTAAATTAAAGTAATGTTATATGCTTAATTCTTTTAAACATAACTTTATTCACCTTATTCCTAATAAAAAACGAGTGAGAGGTCCCAATTTAAAGGAAAGTCATGTTTGCCTAGAGATTTACATTTACGCACAATAGGTCAAAGCTGACCTTCAATGCATACACATGGTTTCCAATTCCACCAACTTACTGGAAGCCCTTTTGGATCTCTGAAGACAGGAGTACATCACAACAGACAATTTCCAGTATTAGAGCTGGTTGAAGATTTTAATTTTTTAGCAAGTCCTGCCTCTCCTCAATGCTGTGAATATTATGAAAAGAACTCTATTTTCAGATCTATTGCTTACACAGGAGCAAATCAACATCATCATTGTAAGTAAGATGTGCTCCAAAATGCACTAACACAATGGTACTCAATCTTTAACAGTTGGAGGATCACTTCATCATCTTATGGGAGTTACAATGCAATCATGGCAAAAGTGTCATAAGAACAGCCATACTGGGTCAGACCAAAGGTCCATCTTGCCTAGTATCTTGTCTTCCAACAGTGGCCAATGCCAGGTACCCCAGAGGGAATGAACAGAACAGGTAATCATCAAGTGATCCATCCCGTTGCCCATTTCCAGCTTCCAGCAAAACAGTCATGACTCCACACATCAAGTATTGATGCAACATTGTCACCCCTTCTGGTTTCTTCCTGCATAAAGGAAGGGGTGGGGGCCCTATTCTCTCTTCCCGCCTACTAGCTATAGGTGGTTGAGAAGCTCCCACATATATGTGCCCACTTGCTCAGTATGCTGCCTGACACTTGCACTGAACATCTGGCAGCTTGAGGACCACAACTTTAATCAGCACTGCACTCATATGACCTAGCAATAGGAACAGGGAACAGTGTCATGATCAGACCCTCCAGAGCGACTATGCTAGGAGCGCTTTGCTGGTGTAGGTGCTTCTAGTGTGGATGCAGCTTATACTGAGAAAACTGTGCTGGTATAGCTTATTCCCCCCACTCCTGTGGCCATGTCTACACGTACCAGGGATCGACGTTGCTTCAACCAATGCAGCGGGGGTCAATCTAGTGAAGACCCGCTAAATCAACCACAGATCACTCTCCCATCGACTCTGGTACTCCACCGGAGTGAGAAGAGTAATGTAAGTCGACAGGAAAGTATCTCCTGTCAACCCAGATGGTACAGACTGTAGTAAGTCGACCTAAGCTACATCGCCTCCAGCTACGTTATTCACGTGGCTGGAGTAGTGCAACTTAGATCGACTTACCCTGATAGTGTAGACCAGGCCTGAGTGAAATAAGCAGCTCTACCAGCAAAAGTACAGTTTTGCTGGTGTAACTCAGTCTAGGGACTTCTGCTCACATAGCTGCGTCAGTCGGGGATCACATCTCTGACTAACATAGTAAACAGTTGTAATGTAGACCTGACTGTAGAGTATTGGAGAGGGGCAGTGGCATCCAAGGGTTAGAGCATGGGGCTGGGACCTTGATTCTATTCTCAGCTCTGCCTTGGACTAGATGTGTGACCTTGACCAAGTCACTTCACCCCCATTCCCTTCCTCCTTTTTGTGTTGTCTATTTGGATCTTAAACTCTTCAGCAAAAAGACTGCCTGTCACTTAGTTTGCACAGTCCCTAGCACAATGGGGCTCCAATTTCAGTCGAGACCACTAGGTGCTACTGTAATATAAACAATAATTATAGAGCCAGTCCTTGGCTGAAGACCACTGTTTTATATCCCAACAGTCATGCTTTAACTTTCTCTCTCTAGTGTTTCTTTCCCTGAAAGAGTCTTGCCACCTTCAAAAGTAAACCAGAACCAACAATTTAAGTACCGTAGTTTTTTTGTACTCATACTTTTTACACTTGTGGTTTACACACATCATATTTAATGATATTGGCCCCAACTTTTTGACACATCTCAGATACATATGGGAAACTTTTAAACAGGGAGCCTAAATATTTGAACACATCCTGTTCCCTCTATTAAAATACTCAGTCACTCTAATAAAGATATTCATTATTAAGTATACCCTGGTAACAAATGCTATTATTGTCAATGTGGTTTTATTAAAAAAAGAAAAGAAAAAAAATAAAGATATCCATCATTTAACAGTTTAATGAGAATTTCCAAAGCTGTTACAATCTATCAGGTAAATGGAGCACACACAAACATCTCTGATAGCCCTTAACATGATGCCATTACCACTTACAGAATGAAGATTCAGTAATTAATTCAGAGATGTTACGCTCTAGTGTGTAAACTTTCCAAGTTACAGTGGAGACTCATTAATGTCACCATTTTTCTGAGATAATGTGCAGCTATTAACACCTCTCCCCACACGTTGTCACAGCTGCACACCACCATTTCCTATGGAAACTGTGGCTGCCAACACCACAGCCTGTAATGACAGCATAGCAGCTCATGACTGCAAAATTAACAGATGTTTTCACAATTTTTCTTCCCTGCTACCTTGAAATCTATGGGCATAAGAGAGCGCCTTCAAAAGAAACGGGGGAAAAAAAAAAATCAAGTTTTACCTTTTGGTTAAATATGAACTGCAAAAAGGGGAAAGGGAAAAATAATTGGGTACGAGCTTTTGTTTCTTTGTGATATTTACATAGAAGGCAAAGTACATAAGAGGACTTTTTTTTTTTTTTTGCTTGGTTGGTTGATGGCTAGCTTTTTTACAGAAAAAAATCAGGTCTGATCTTCCCTGGTGAGCGGTGAACTAGTGAAGCTACAATATCATCAGAACCAAAAGACTGGGGGGGAAGGGACTTAGTTAGATTGTTAAAAAAAAAAAATGTATTTTTGGCTTGTGTGGCCCTTTAAATTCTAGTGTCTACTGAGCATCTGGCATAAAGGATGTCTTAAAAAAAAAAAAAAATTCAACATCCCTGTCTCACATCTAAGATGTGAGAATTCTATAAATATCTCCTGAGACCTCTATACACTTTTCTTTCTTTCTTTTTCTTTCTTTTTTTTTGCAAAGCCAGGGGAAAAACTAGACTTAACATTAATAATAGTTTAAAAAGTAGAAAATACAAGTTTTAAAACAGAGGGGCTTTTTATTATACCATAAAGAAGACCCACCCTCCCCAGTCCCCAAAACTAAAACTAAACAAAACAAAAACCCGAACAAAACAAAAACACAAGAATAGTTTTTGAAACTTCCTTTACAGGTCACCTTTAAGGCTCTGTGTAAAATGGATTCCGGAGAGAAAAGAGGCTGCATATTTTACTATTCCCTCTCCCCAAGATACAGCATGAATCCATAAAGACGGATTTTCCTGCCATTGCCTATCACTTTCAGACTTCCACAGATGTGGGACTGTGTGCCTAGCTGAGGGAGGAGCATGCACCATCATGAGGAGAAGGGGCCGAAGCACTGGCTTGGAGGGCTTACAGAAACGGTCACCTGGCATCCAGGGCTTCTGAAGCCACACACTAGTGGAACTCTGCATGGCAGGCACCTTTCCTAGATGCGCAGCTCCTAAGAAACATGGAAATGGAGCGCTTCAGTCCCTTCTTCATCTGCATGCCAAGCTCTGTGTGCCCCCCTTCTCCCGTACCAGATTTCCCCATTCTTCCCCCCACATCAGAGGTTGTGTACCCCTCCTTCCCCCATTCCAGGGTCCCCTACTATCCCTTTCATGGCAGGGATTCTATGTGCACTCCTATTCCCCTGACCCCCATACTGGGATCCCCCAACTTCTCCCCACCTAGCCTTCTTTATACCCTGTCAAGGCTGTATCCACTTTGAACTTTAGGGTACAAAATGTGCGGGCCTGCATGAAGACTTCTAAGCTTAACTACCAGCTTAGGTCTGGTCCGCTGCCACCATCCCAAGGCTAGTTCCCTTCCCTGGGTAGCCTTGAGAGACCTTCACCAATTCCCTGGTGAATACAGATCCAAACCCCTTGGATCTAAAACAAGGAGAAATTAACCATTCCCCCTCCTTCCTTTCACCAACTCCTGGTGAATCAAGATCCAAACCCCTTGGATCTTAAAACAAGGAAAAATCAATCAGGTTCTTAAAAAGAAGGCTTTTAATTAAAGAAAAAGGTAAAAATCATCTCTGTAAAATCAGTATAGAAAATAACTTTACAGGGTAATCAAACTTAAAGAGCTCAGAGGACTCCCCTCTAGTCTTAGGTTCAAAGTACAGCAAACAAAGATAAACACTCTAGTAAAAGGTACATTTACAAGTTGAGAAAACAAAGTGAAACTAAGACGCCTTGCCTGGCTATTTACTTACAAGTTTGAAATAGGAGAGACTTGTTTAGAAAGATGTGGAGAACCTGGATTGATGTCTGGTCCCTCTCAGTCCCAAGAGCGAACGAACTCTCACACAAAGAGCACAAACAAAAGCCCCCCCCCGAAGATTTGAAAGTATCTTGTCCCCTTATTGGTCCTTTGGGTCAGATGCCAGCCAGGTTACCGGAGCTTCTTAACCCTTTACAGGGAAAAGGATTTTGGAGTCTCTGGCCAGGAGGGATTTTATAGTACTGTACACAGGACAGCCGTTACCCTCACATTCGTTCTTTCATCCATTCCATGGTTCTCTATTCTCCCACCATGGCAGGGGCTCTGCATGAGCCCTCATTACCCTCTCTCTACCCATTTCTTCCCATGACAGGGGCTGTCTGACCCCCATACTCCCCGTGGTAGAGGCCTTGTGTACCCCCTTTTCTCCCTTTCCCCGTATCAGAGTCCCCCAATTTCCTGCCTGTCCAGGGTTTGTTTGTCCCCACCACCTTCTCCCCCATGCCATGGGCTGTGTGCATACCAACATACCCACCCCAGACCCACCATAATTCTTCTCTCCATTTGGGAGATAAGTCATTCAGCGTGTCAACATGTTAAATTATATTGGGAAAAGAGACAAGAGATGAGATAGGAGGACTGTTAGGATGGAAGGGGTAAGTGGATGCTATCAACCAGTTGCGGCTGGCAGAGGCTTCATCTTATTTCCCCTCAAATCAATCAGGTCTGGCCACTGATGCCTAGAACATTCCCTGAAATTTTGGAATTGACTGGATGTGGTGTTCAAAAGTTATCACATTACAGACAGAGAAATGCCATCAAGTTGAGCACAAGACCGTCCCAAGTTCAGTCAGCAAGTAGCAAGAAAACAAAACATACAGGGTAACTATTATTTGCAGTTTGGCCACAAGAAAAAAAGATCTGTTTACTCTTTTAAAAATATATCAAAAATAACTTTAAGAACTAAAATTCCTGTGAGAGAAATATGTACACGTGTCAGCAAGTTTTTACAATTTGAAAATAAATCCATTCATTATAGTGTCATTGTTGTACTCTAGCATAGAGCCCCTGCACGGGAAGAGTGTAAAGCCCTGCAGCAGGACTGGGATCCCGCGGGACCCGCAGGACCAGCTGCCATAATAGTGGGAGCGGGTGGGAGTGGTATTAAAAAATAGTCACACGCACGGGTCTAATCTATGGCCTATTATCTGCCAATTTAAAATGAAATGTGTAATTGATTAGGGAAGTGCATGCCCTGTATGCATGCCCAGTATTTCAAGTCCTCCTGGCCACACTCCAATGGATACACAAAGGAGAAGGATCTGCCAGACTGGCTGTGACCCAGCCCTTAAAGACAGTGCCCTCAACTAGGGCGGAGGAGGAAGCCGCAAGACTGCCTACTGCCATTCTGTGGTCCTGAATTATGGGTTTGGGCCAGGCTCTGTAAGAACAGACACCATCCAACTGTCAGTGTTTCCCCCTCTCCACTGGACCCAAACATTATTATGGAATGGGTAGAGTGAGCAATGGGGACAGAAGCAAGGGGAATTGGAGTAGAAAAGCTTTTGGGGGAAATCCTTTTTTAAAAAAGACTATACACTGTGATGTGATGTTTCCAGGTTGTCTCATCACTTGTTAGTCTTGTCTGTTTATACTGTAAGCTCTTTGGAGCAGGAGCCATATCTAATGTGCTCATATAATGCCTACAGAGAGTCTCTGATCCTAAAGGGGGCCTCTGAGATTTTGAAACATGTCTAAATGATTCTGAAGCCCTTGATTTTCAATGGGATTTGTGAGCCTGAGTCTCCTATCTTTTGAAAATCCCACCTTAATGCAACGGGAGTATTAAATACATCATAAATAATCTTTTGATTGTTGCTTAGGGCTGAAATTACATAGATAATGAAGTTTCAAGAAAAGCATCTATCCTTACATAACTAAAGATCACGCGTACTACTGTATAGTAACCTATGAAGCAAAACTCAACAGAATATGTGATTAATTATCGAGGCAGCACAACAAAAGCCACTTTTAAATGATGTCAGACATTTAAGGAATCTTAGTAAATCAGAAGATGACTTATTGACACATGACTCTACATTTACATAATTCCCAGCAATGTCAAGTAGGCTATTTAAGGCAGGGAAGGACGAATACACAGAAGAAGTAAGCCATAAAATGCAACTTCTCAGTTCAGAAAGGAGATCTTTATAATTAATTACACTATAAATGCTAATGAAGCCAAAAGCATAATTCGGAAAAACAAAGGCTATGTTCCTGCTCCAACTGAAGTCAATGGGAGTTTTGCCACTGACTTCAATGGGAGCAGGAATGGGACTGAAGTTTGTGAGGCAATTCAATAAAAGCCCTCAATACATGTGAACAAAAAGACCTATTTAAAACACCCCCCCACAAAAACAAAAAAATCTCCAGCCCTGGCCTGTCTATAACTGTAAAGACTATTTAACACAGTGCTCTGTGAAGGTTTATATGTAAAGCAAAATTATAAAAAGAGCAGAGACACAGATACAAGTCTGCTTTAAAAAGGAATACCTTTATTACAACAACATATAAATAGGTTTCTTTGTAAATAGGTTAAGATCCAGCTATCATTTCAAGAGGTTTATTTTGTGTATTTAAAAAGGGCTGTAGATGAAAACGAGATTATAATGGTGCTCACTAATAAAGACCCATTTTTTAAAAACTAAGCTTCGCAGAACTGACATTTGGAAAGATAAGATATTTGCTGTTTCATTCTGAAAACTCTCTCGTTTGTCTATTAAACAGAACAAAAAAACCCACCCCGAAAACCAAAAGTCACATTTAACCAGAAGCTACAAATCTTTATATCAAGCAATGCTCTGTAATGAATGACAGACACATAATAGCCACATTCTGCTAGCTATTGAAAGCTGTGAATCTCCTGGACATTTCAAGTACAGCAAAGGGAAAGAGCTTTCACAGGGGATGAGAAACCAGAAAAGCTTAATAGGGCTTGTCTTAAACAGTTAAACATCTCTACAAACGATGCAAAAAGTTGAGGAACAGCAGTGTGTTATGTCATTATGGAAAACAGGCCCGGGGCAGCTTCAGTTTCTGGTGCTGAACCTGGATTCAACTCAAAAACAGCTTCATCACATTAACATTATCACCATGGTCCAAATGTGCACAGTAGGAACTAACATTATGTCTTTGTGAGTACAGGGTAATCCATTGAAACCCCATTGAATGTGTTACAGTTTGCATTCTCTTTAATCTCATTGCCTCTTCCGTGTAAAAATAAATAAAAAGGCACCAGAGGACATTAAGAGTGCAAGCACCCTTCCCAGCATAGGAGATGTTCTAACACTTCAGACTGATGCTAAAGGAAACCTTTATACCATCCTACACTAGTCTGTTATTTGTTACATATTTTACAGTAAACTGATTTACATATGTTTCAGAGGTTTTTTTTTTTTAAAAACAGTATCTGTATTTTTTCGTATCCTTTCACCTAGAAAGCCAGGTGACACGGGGTGTGTCTACACAATCCACAGCAGAGAACCTCCCAGCCTGAGCTGACAGACTTAGGCTAGTGGGGCTTGTGATAGCACTCTAAAAATAGCTGCACAGACAGCACTTTGAAGTTACAGCTCAGGCTGCCAGTCAGGCTCTGAAGCCAAGAGAAGGGGGGGGGTTTCGAAGTCCAAGGTCCAACCTGAGTCGCAACTTCAAAGCGCTGTCTACACCGCTATTTTTAGAGTGCTAGGCTTCTGCTAGGCTCCAAGGTGGGGCCAGAAATGAGGAGTTCGGGGTCTGGAAGGGGGTGCCAGGCCTGGGCAGGGGGTTGGGGTGCAGGAGGGGATGAGCTGCCCACACCTACAGCTCCCATAAGCTGCGGTTCCCAGCCAATGGGAGCTGTGGAGCCAGCGCTGGGGGGTGGGGGCAACGCGCGGAGCTTCCCTGATTGCCCCTGCTCCTAGGGGCCACAGGGACATGCCAGTCGCTTCCGGGACTGACAACCCCAGCTTCCCCCCCACAGTGGGGCAAGCGGGCACTCGTAGCTCCAGCCCCAGGGGGCAGGGGGAGACTCAGGGCTTCCAGTTTCCGGTGCGGTGAGTTGCTGCGGGCCGGATTAAATGAAGCAGCAGGCCGAATCCGGCTCGTAGGTTGTAAGTTCCCCACCCCTGCTTTAGAGCAGTGCCAATTTTGCATCTAGAAAAGGCATCACTGCTCCTGGTCTGAATCTTCCCTGTCCTAGTCCTCAGGCCTCTGTGGTCTTTAGCAATGGAAGGGGACAAGGGAATGAATTTCACGCTGGGGAGGAGAAGGAAATAAATCAACTTGCCAGAGAATTAGAAACAATGACGGCTGTCTGATTACTAGCATAAAGTCTGGGGAGAAAGGGGGAAAGGAGGAGGATTAAGGGGCAGAGAGTAGGTAAGGTAGTCTAAAAGATAAACTACTTTTTTCATGTATCACAGATATCAACACAAATGTAATATAGATATAAAACACTTTACCCACAACTGAAATGCAGCAACTTCTAGGACAGAACGTGGCAGATTTTGGAACAGCTACTCCACACCAAAGTTAAGGATGGAGTGAAAAACTGCTGTATATACACAGAAGGAGATTTAGACCAAATGTAAATACCTATCACAGACTGCACATTACGTTGGGAAAAAAATCCAACCTTATTTTGTATTCCACTTGAAAGCCACTGATTAGCTTCTTTGCATATACTGTGTAGTCTAAAGAATATTTTCAGCTTAAATTTACTAGAAAACAAACTCCAATCCCACAACACTCAAATTAGCTCTCCCTTTATTTCATTACTGTATTTAATTTTCCCTCCTGCTTATTAAAGCTGAGATTGAATGCTAATTACTTTAATCATAAAGTATCTTCAAACTGAGTATTCCTGAGTGTCTCAGAATTCTTAAACATTTATTATTCCGTAGTTCAATAATTATCCAAAATATCATTTGATAATTAAGCATATTTCTTAAGTGTCCTTCACTTGAATTTTGACCTTTATGCTAATGGCTTGTTCAGAATTATTCAGTCTTAACAAGATATTTTCTGCAGCTCCACAGTCAATTTACTAATTATATATAAAACCTCTTACCAAGTAGTTAATGATATAAAATCTGTCATATTCTGTATTTTTGGCATTGATTCTGCGATGCTGCTTTTTTCTCATGTGATCTTTAAGTGTGTTTTTGTCTCTGAAGGTTCTCTCACAGTATAAACACTGCAAACTAAGATATAAAGGTAAACAAATTAAAAGACAATTTAACATAGACCAGGGGTTCTCAAACTTCATTGCACCGCAACACCCTTCAGACAACAAAAATTCCTACACGACCCCACAAGGGGGGACTAAAGTCTGAGCCTACCCGAGCCCCATTGCCCCAGGTGGGGGGGAGGGGAAGCCAAAGCCCAAGGGCTTCAGCCCCAGGTTGGGCGCCTATAACCTGAGCCCTGCCACCCAAGGCTGCAGCGTTCGGGCTTCGGTCCTGGGCGGTGGGGCTGAGGCTCAGGCTTCAGCCCTGGGTGGTGGGGCTCAGGCTTCAGCTTCGGCCCCAGGTCCCAGCAAGTCTAATGCCAGCCCTGGCGACCTCATTAAAATGGGTCACGACCCACTTTGGGGTCACGACCTACAGTCTGAGAACCGCTGACACAGAATATTGCAAAAGTATGTAATGAGAGTCTGAATGATAACCAAACAATGGAAAGATTTTGCGTTAAAACAGTACAATTTAATAATATTTAATTAAACTGAAGAGAGATACAGTAAGATTAATCCTAAGAATGTGAGAGCAAGCTAAATGAAAGAGATATTCAAGAATTTATCTGGAAGCATCTTAAAAGTGGTGCAGGACAGTCAGACCATGGCATAGTCAACCAAACACACCCAGATGACAAGCTAAGAAGCTATTAAAATACAAACAAAAAATAAAAGGATGTTATTTATTTATTTTTATTTACCAAAAATTTCCCCTCTGCAAGTTACAGGACTGACAGATTTGTTAACCAATGGGCTCTCAGCCTGCATGCAGCTACATAGGCAGAACCAGACTGGTCAGTCACTGTTTCTAAGCATTGTTGCTGTAAACTATCAATTCCTACTGCAGAGCAGAATTTTATACCCAAGAATTCCAAGATGGCAAAGGAGAGAAGCTATGATTCCTGCACCACAGCTTGAACTTCCACCAAGTTCTGGAATGGGAAGAATTTGTGGAAGATTTTCTAGATGCCCGCAAAGTGGAGGTTATACCTTCTGAGAATCCTTCCTCTCATGTGATATTATCATTCAAAACCAGGCAGTTTGTTTTAGATGCTCTGTCTCTGGGTGACAAATTGGTCCCTGAGAGAAAAGGTCCTGCCCCTTGATGACTTCCCCCAAGTCCCCTTTTTGAGGTCTCTTTAGCGCTCTCCTGCCTCAGATTCTTCTGGGAAGAGGGAAGGGGGGTGGGGGATGAGCTGCCTGGCCTGTGTGGCAGCTGGGCTCATGTACTCCACTGCCGGGTGGGAGGGCAGGACAATGGGGTTGGAGTGAGCCATGTTGAGGAGATAAAGAACTTGGCCCCCTCAGCCAGTACAGAGCCATCCATACTACCCGTGCCCTCTCCCTGACCTTCTGGATAGTTCTGGTTAGCAGGGAAAAAGGAGGCCACCTCCAGGAGACAGCATCTGTGCCTATTGCCCTTGGATCCCTCTCAGGAGAAAAAAAGAGGAGCCCTTGCAATTCACCTGTATCACTGTCAACTTTTAAATCAAGATTGGATATTTTTCTAAAAGCTCTGCTCTTGGAATTATTTTGGGAAAGTTCTATGGCCCATGTTATACTGAAGGTCAGACTAGATATGGGGTTCTCCAACTTCATTGCACTACGACCCCCTTCTGACAATAAAGTTACTACATGGGAGTGGGGGCACAGCCCAAGACCTGCTGCTTCAGATGGAGGGGGAGAAGGGGCCGGAGCCTGAGCCCCACCACCCTGGGTAGGGGTGGAGCTCGGGCTTCAGCCCCAGGTCCCAGCAAGTTTAATGCTGGCCCTGACGACCCCATTAAAATTGGGTCATGACCCACTTTGGGGTCCCAACCCACAGTTTGAGAACCACTGGACTAGATGATCACAATGGTCTCCTCTGGTCTTGGGATCTATGAATGCACGTAGGCTCTGATACTGTAGCCCTTACTGTCCACAGATCTCACTGAAGTCAAGGTGAGCTCTGTGTGCATAAGGGTTGAAAGATCACACCTTTAATCCATCATTTAAATCAATGTATATAATACAAGAAATTATGAAATAGCCAGAATGAAATTTGAAAAGAAAACAGTATACGTGAGAGAGCAATATCCTATTTTTTTTAAATCCTCCTGAATGCACAATTACATTTTAGCCCAAATTGCTTCCAAAACTAACAGTAAAATGATTTAAGGCTATTTTTTCTAAAAGATTACATACTTGTCAAGTTTCTTCTGTAATGCAGCCAAAAATTCATTACAATTTACAATGTTATCAGGCAGCCCAACATTAAAAGCATGATCTCTTGCCATGTGATTGAAAAGAACAGACCTAAAAAAGATATTAAAGAACATTGGAAATATTTGTGTAAGCATGTGAGAATTATTGAGTTAGTGCTTTACCATATGCTAATTGCATTAAAATATAGACAAGCCAGCATCAAATAAGCAGCAATAACAACGTTTCTGTTGCTGGTAGGGATGGAATTAGTTTGACTTCCTGAAGTAGAAAATTTTAACTTCAGCCCTACTGCATGTTTCAGTAACACTTCAATTACTTAGTCCACATGCATGAAATCTGAGCCACTAACTGAAAATTACAACACAATTTTATTTTTGACCCACATTATTATTACAGTTCATCTACTAATGCGTACAGGTGTTTTGAGAAACATAATAAGAGGTCATTTCTCAGCTTGCTCTCTGCTGGTTATCTAACAAAAAAATTAAGGCTATATTTTCAAAAATACTATATCCTTCTCAAGTGTCTTCTGTAATGCACTCAAAAATTCATTGTGATGTAATGGGGCCTTGGTGTAAATCAGAACCAGGCACTACGTCTTTGGAATGGAAGAAATTAATCAAGATGCTCCCAATTAGAAAACTTCCTTGAAAGGTCAGCTGTATTTATTTTTAATCACCATCTTTTCAAAATATTTAGGGAGGATTTCCATTTAATTTTTAAATTTCATGCAGAGGACTTGTTAAAGTCCTTCCACCTTTCATTAGCAGTTCCACATTCTACATACATTTATTCATATGATGATTCATATTTCCTTCTTTTATATATTCCCATGCAGCTAGACAAAATGACTTTCAACTTCCATCTGAGGATTATTAGATGAAAATCCCTTCAAATACTGATCTATAGCTTGTCAGATGTGGTGTAAGATGGTTTCACAGACTCCCAATCCCTAGACTAAACAACACTTCCATCTCTTTACAGTATAGGATGCAGAAGTCTGGTTCCAAGAATCACATCAGAATCCTTCCCTAGTTCCAGTGCCCACTGAGCTGGCTTCAGGATATTTTAAAAACAGCGAATAAAAGACAGGGTCAATGAACAGTTAATTAATAGGAAAAAAATAGTAAATATGCTCAAACTACAAACCTGTTTCCTGTGAATTCTTTATCGCAAAACATACATATGCTATGAAAGCTTGTATCATTTCTTTCACGCTGTTGTTGCTCCAGAATTTCTCTCTGCGTAAATAGAAAAAGTATTTGAACACTCAATCTTAAATAAATAAATAAATAAATAAAGTCTAGCTAAGAAATGTTATTTTTTGGACTACTGTATCATGTCATATCTTAATCACTAATGCACAATAATGAGAATATGCAGCTGAATCTTGAAAGTCAGAAAGATTTCAACAGCATACATAATGGTAGTGTACAATCCAGAGAAGCTCTGAAACTCAAATAATCCAGTACAGATTAGATGGAAAGAAATACCACTGACAAGGAGATTTTTTTCCCTCAGCTGGTTAAATGATCTATCAAGGATGGAACATATTAACTGGATTTACCTTAAGGCCCAAATTTAGACCTGGTGTAAATAGGTGCAATGGCGTTGTATATGTTTATGCTTAATTTAAATTTTATCCTCAATGTCCTAACATAAGCACAGACAAGGTGAGGACATTTTTAATACAAACAGATATCATAAAAGTAGTCTGAGTTCCTACTAGTAGTTATGGGGATAAAGGAACACAATGGAAAAGTGAAGCTTGACCATCCTTGCCATTAGCCTCATCTGATTTAGAGTGACAGGCTAGAAATTTCAGAACACTGCGCTCACAGAACTTTGCTAGCAGAAAAACAACAACAAAAACCTTATAACAAATAATACTGTGCCTGAAGAGAATTGTTATATTGTTTCAATAGCAATACAGTAGTTAGCCCTGAGGAGGCACTTCCATTCTATGCATCTCAGGACCATAAAGTTTGTCAATTTCTGGAAAATGTAACCTTTGGGCTAAAATTTCTTATCCTTTTTCTCAGCCCAAATGATGTATTGGCAAGGTTCTCATTCTCTGTGCAGAGTGGAGCTGCTGCATTCTTTAGAATGCTTCCTCTCTGTGGAGAGCCAGCTCTACTCTCTGGAGACTGCAGGGACTGTGACTTGACAATGCAAAGTAACTCAGTGTATTCAAACCACTTTCTCAGAATTAAGCCAGGGGAAAATATTAAGGTCTTGCCACATATCCTGGAAGCCAACAAACTCAGACATTACACTGCTCTACAGCCAAAATGCTTCTGAAATAAATGTAGTCAAACTTTACTAATTCTGGGTCACTGAGAACGAAAATGATGCTTAAAATTGTTGACTGGCTCTAGTTTTCAAGATATGCTATTGGGTCAGTATATACGACCCTTGACTTGGGAATGGCGGAGGATAAGTGAGTTATAAAGGGAAGGGATCTCAATTTAAACCAGAAATGACTAAAATACATCTTTGACTGGATCTATGAATAAATCTATGACTGGATTTGGACAGTTCTTGCTTTTTAGGCAAAACAATGAATGATGCAATCTGAAGCTGGAATTGCGTCATACATGATATGAATTGCATCATGTTATTCCTAGAAGTCATGGATGATGCAATCATAACGAAGCTTACATCACTCTGCTGAACAAATTGCCCTATATCAGCTCTAGAAATCATACAGTGTCGTGCTCTCTTATTTGTCAGTGTTTGATTTTGCAAAGGGACACATTTCTGTTTAGCCAAAGTGAGCAGAGATGCCTCGTACTTGTGTGAACAGTGCAGATAACTTCTGCTATGTTTGTGGCGAAATGACTTTTGCATCACAAAAGCACAGTATAACCACTATGGTTAAGAAAGCCTATCACCTTCATTTTGGCTGCAAAATTGGAGATCAGGACAAGAGGTGGGCCCCACACATATGCTGCAACACTTGTGCAACAAATCTTCGCCAGTGGTTAATCATAGAATATCAGGGTTGGAAGGGACCTCAGGAGGTCATCTAGTCCAACCCCCTGCTCAAAGCAGGAACAATCCCCAGACAGATTTTTGCCCCAGATCCCTAAATGGCCCCCTCAAGGATTGAATTCACAACCCTGGGTTTAGCAGGCCAATGCTCAAACCACTGAGCTATCCCTCCCCCAACAGGGAGGAAAGTTGAACAGGAAAAGAAAATCTATGCCTTTTGCAGTGCCAATGATTTGGAGAGAGCCAACAGATCATACCAGCAATTGTTACTTCTGCATGGTGCCTCCAGTTGGGAAAGGTGTGTCAAAGAAGAAAAAGTGGACTGTGCATTATCCGAACATTCCATCAGCTATACGCCCAGTACCCCACGGAGAAGGACTGCCGGTTCCTGATGCACCAGAATCATTCTCACTTGAGTCAGACGAGGAAGAGGAAGAGGATGAAACTTCTGGTCCTGAACCATCAATGTCACAGGACCCACATTTTCTCCCATCCTCCTCCTCTGAACCACACCTTATAACACAAGGTGAACTGAATGACCTTGTCAGGGATTTGGAACTACCCAAGAGTAAGGCAGAGCTGTTGGGCTCCAGACTACAGCAGTGGACTCTCCTGGCAGGTGATGTTAGGGTTTCCATGTTCCGTGACCGCCAAAAGGATCTTGTCCCATTCTTCTTCATGGAAGGTGATCTTGTAGCCTGCAACATCATCGATGGTGCGATGGCAGCCCTCAACATCGTTCACAATCCAGATGAGTGGAGAGACTGTTCATTGATTCATTGAAGACGAGTCTTAAAGCTGTTTTACTGCATAATGGCAATGTTTTGCCATTCATTTCAGTTGGTCATGCAGTCCATATGAAGGAAACCTATGACAACATGAAGCAACTTTTGAGGTGCATAAACTATGACCAACATCAGTGGCAGTTTTGTGGCGATTTGAAGGTTGTTGCTCTCTTGCTTGATCTGCAGACTAGATACACAAAGTACTGCTGTTTTCTCTGCGAATGGGATAGTCGTGCAAGAGATTCCCACTACATCAAGAAAGACTGGCCACTCCGACAGTTATTGGAGCCTGGGAGGAAAAGTGTTCAGCATCCACTACTTGTTGAATCAAGGAAGATTTTGTTACCACCCTTACACATCAAGCTGAGTCTGATGAAGAACTTTGTCAAGGCCATTGACAAAACACAAGCAGCTTTCAAGTACCTCCGTGGAAAATTTCCAAGGTTAAGTGAAGCTAAGATAAAGGAAGGTGTCTTTGTTGGTCCTCAGATTCGTGAACTTCTTCGAGATGATGCATTTGACCATGCACTGCGTGGCAAGGAAAAGACGGCGTGGAAAGCCTTCCAGTTAGTGGCAATAAATTTTCTTGGAAACAACAAGGCAGACAACTACAGGTTGTTGGTGGAAAACCTCCTCAAGGCATACAAAAGCCTTGATTGCAACATGTCACTAAAGATACATTTTTTGCACTCTCATCTAGATTTTTTTCCACTGAACTGCGGAGCAGTGAGTGACGAGCACGGCGAGCGATTTCACCAGGACATTGCAACAATGGAGAAACGCTATCAGGGCAAATGGAGCCCATCAATGCTTGCAGACTATTGCTGGACAGTGACAAGAGATGCTCTATTTAATGAATACAAAAGACAAGCCAAGAAGCGCTGAGTAGACACTGAATAGGACTAAACTATGTACATAATATTTTTTTGCCTTTTGTTTCATAATAAATTTTATTTATATAACCCTTTTGCTGACTTTTAAAGTGTTACATAAACAGTAGAGGTGAAATATGATCATGTAAAGCAACCATAAACACATGAAAAGACCTAGGTTTCCAATTTATGATTAAAACTCTACTATCTACACAATATACATAGACATAAAATGTAAAAACTTAAATATCTTAGAAACAGTAGCCATTCAGTTTTTTTAATTGTCATATGTGAATTCAGCACATCAAAATACATAATAAATAGCACATTTTATCTCTGAAGCAGACGACTTCTCACAAATTGTAGACCAGTGTTATTGGCCCAACAGGTGAAACACATTCGAAGTCCAGAGCCGCACTGAAAACACCCTGTCTCCATCTCCTCGGGGACTGGTCAGAAGTGTCTTACAGCCAATTTCAACTGTTGGAATGAGGCACAGAGAGAGAGCGCGAGCACGAATGACTGTCAGGATCCAAAACACATATGGAGCTTAAACATTTTACTGCCAATAAGAAGAAACCCACTCAAGAATTCCAAACTCTTTTTGACTGCTTAGAAACTGGGACAATAGTGTCTTCTTACTTCCAGCCAACCAAGCCTCTCAGAGGTTGCAGATAGTACGTATCAGCAACCTCGGCTTAAGATTCCGTCACATCTAAAAGTTGCAAAATGAAAAGCATTCACCACATCACACCATTGGGTTATAATATCTTTCAAAATTAAAACCATGCTTAATAATGACTACTTCAAACAGGAAGGGTATGGAGAAGGATAGAGATGACCTGGAGGTCTAAGCATCAGATGTGAAATGCCTTCCACCAGACTCCCTAAAACCACCAGTTTACATCCCATCAGTGCTGACTCCTCAGGAAAATAAATGGAGTACAGTACAATATAAATGGTGGGGGTCCTTCAGAGGAGAATATATGAAATGAAAAGGTCAGTCTGCTTTGCATGGACATAAAATGTCCCATAGCACATTTCATAGGATTCACACTGATATCCATGGCCAACATGGTCCTCCACCCAATGTCGTGCCCCATGATGTCTGGCTACTAGCACTATAGAACTTTTAAAACATACCATTTGGACTTTGTTAGAATGAAAGATGCCATGTTCATTTTAAATGTTTTAAATAAATTATTAAATAAAAGATTTTAGTTTAAAAAAAACAAAACAGAATTAATTTCCTAGATATTTTCCTAACTGTACTGTACTACCAGGAAGACACTGTTATGCAATATTTGATGGTTAGCTGGATAACTCACGATTCCCACCTCACATAAAGCTCCTTTTTCTATCTCCTTCACAAGATAACATACTTACTATTCTGCAGCACAAATCTCTTGTTTTCCCCTATATAGGTATGTTTGGCAGCTCAAAGGCATTATTTGAAGATGTGAGATATAGCCATTAATACAGCATCACTGTTCTGATATTTCACTCCATGGAGTTTTTAAAAATCTCATTCAAATCATCCAAACAAAGTATTCACTTTATCATTTTCTTTTATTATTCATTGTTAGAAAGTTACTTTTAAAGCTGATAAATGCGCTTAGTGCTTGCAAAGGTGAGGGATTAATAGCATTGGCTTGAGTCATGTATAGTGAGAACAAGGAGTTGTGCAAGATTTCCCTACAACTCTGCCAATGCACCCTGTTTTTACAGTCCTGGGATTCTGCTGAATAGAGAATAGTGATTGTACCAAACTGTGTAGCAGTTCTGTGATCTGCATGAAGAACGACTTTTTTATTTTGTTTTTAAACTTGTGACAAAAGCCAAGGTTTGAACTCAGGTTATGAGGAAAAGCATTGGTGCTGTAATTCATTTCACCAACTGCATTAAATTTTGAGATAATTCTAACTCTTTAAATATATATTTCTGCAATTAAATATGTGTACTACAAACAGAAGTAAACAAAATATTTTAGAAATTTAGAAGAATGTTCCAAGACAATTTCAGTACACTATCATATCACAGTGATGAAGAATGTTTGGGCAATCGAAGTTACTGGAGGAAAACAGGAGAGAACAGATTACAAAATAAGTGGAAGTTACAAAACTACAACAAATAAGAATAAATAAAGATTTCAAGCACAGACAGAAATGGGTAGTCCAAGATGCCAAAACCAGAAATATTATTTTCAGGCAATTAATTTACAATATAAATGCCAAGCCCGCATGCCAAATGGCAAACATATGGATTTTAATGGAGTCCCCCTTCCTCTTCATCAATATGTTGTATTAAAGGGACAATGTCAATCTGCAATCTAGTCAATTTCAAAATATGAGTTAAAAATAACATCCCCAAGTCCCCCAGCCATTTTTTATGATTTTTAAACTGCCTCTCTCCTCTGTTGCTGAGGGAAAGACCCACACAAACAACATGGGAAACTGAGTAAATAATTATAGGACAAACAGATATACACGCAAAGTGCTATCAAATGCAATGTTAAATTGGACAAATAATTTTTTCTAATCTCTTTGTGACTGCAATCCTACATGTAGCTTGTAAGAAATGTAAAAAGTTTCAGACAAAAGTAAATGCTTTTAGATAGCAAACTCTTTGAACTATGTGTTTATACTGAGACTAGCACAATGAGGCACTGATCCCGAGTGTGGCGTTTGAGAATTAGCATCATACAAATAAGACAATGGTGACCGTAGAAATGTGACTTAATTTGATAGAAGCCTTTTATGCCCTCACCTTCTCAGTCTATGCATAGGAAAATTCCTGGATATGTTTTCCTCATCATCTACAAACAAGGAGGCTATAGGTAAAAGGAAGATGCAAGTGATATGGAACATCTAAAAAATCACCTTTAACAAAGAAGCTAATGTATTCAAAAGTTGCCAATAAACATTTTCAGTTCCACTTACCTCTTTTCTTGGTCTTTATGAAAAACCTCCCTAAAGCTCCTACTACATATTGCTCTCTATAATGCTGATCTGCCAATATGGAAAAATTCAACCAGATTATGAGCTAATGTCCACTTTCCATTTAAACAGAAAGGATCAGGATAATAGCATGTAACTGCAGAGACCAGGGCAAAAGTCTTCAACTGCCCCAGTATATTAAACTGGGAATACAAAAGAAATTTGATCACTGAGAAGAAATGTGAAACTTGGAGGTTAGAAAAATGTCACTCTTTCATGATGCTCCATTTGAGGTTGTGAGAAGTTCAGAGTCTCTGGCATAAAAATTGCAGTCTCCCAAGGGAGTCTGAGAAATTGCAAGTGTTTCTCTTCTTGGCAGCATTGTTTTGGTATGAATTATCAGCTTCTCCCAGAAGCACTTAAAATAGCTTTTATATGGCTAGCAGCTTACAGCAGGTCTATGAATGAATGACTTTTCCATGTAGCTCAGATGCAATAGACCTGACCTTAACAAAAGCTCTAGGAATTGTTGAATTAGAAAAGACAGAAGGCTCAGACTAATAAAAAACATGTGTTGTCTTATACTATCCTTCTTCGTTCTTGAGGATAGCACTGAAAGCCTCAAAATTCTAAAGAAAGAGCTTCAGAAATTCTGAAAAACAGATCTTGACAAGCATTAGGTATAGGGGACAGAAGGTCTGTCTAAAAATGTAAATGACCTTATCATTATAGAGTCTGAGCAAACGACAATCATTAATGGATTTTATCTTCACAGCCTCTCTGTGAGATAGGGAAGGATTTTATCCCCATTGTTACAGATGGGGAATTGAGGCACAGGGTACACTCAGTGGGACTGGGTCACACAGGGAGTTTGTGAATAGAGTAAGAATTCAACTGTTTTTTGAGTCTCAGTCCAGCATCCTATCCACTAGACTATCCAATTCCTACAGTTGTGGTTACAGTAAAGGAATGGAGGCTGTTCTTGGTTCTTCCCCATTAAGACCACTCTGTTCTTTTGTTTCCCAGTTCATAAAATAACGATACTTATCCTCCTTTGTAAAGCCCGTAGAGAGTAGAGGTGTTATTACTGTTATAGGCCCGGATCCAGCAAAACACTTAGGCATGAACAGTTTCATTGTTAAGCATATGCATGAAAGTTTTCTTGGATTGGGGCCAGATTGCTCTGAAGCTTGCAGGTTCTAGCCCACCACATGTAACTAGATATGGCCCCTCAATCAGTTTCTCTCTAGACTGAGGCCATGTCCACTTTGAAAGTTTGGTTGACGTAAGTTGTCAGCGAAAGCTGCCAACTTCTGTATATTGCTTGGGTGTATGCACTCTTGGCTGCTTGGTGGGTGCCGTGAGTGTTCACCATGAGTGGCTGTGTTGAGGGAAAATGCAGCGCACCATGGGTAGATATGCCTGTGAGCCCCATGCCGCCATCCAGCACAAAGCCTTGTGGGACATTTTTGCAGAGCTTTGTGGGTTACCAGCAATTCACCCAGGGATTTCAGGAAAGTAGGAGTCAAGTTCCCAGAATACCACATTCTCTATCCCATAGTGTTTGTTCCATTTTGTAATTTTCGTGCCATTTTTAAATTCCCATAGTTCCAGGAGCCACTTTTCAGTCTCTACTATGTCTCTGACAGCAGCATGGACCTTTCAGACCTCAGCATTATTTTACTCATTGCTAATATAGGACGTACAATTCTTCTGTATTTGTAAAACTTCAACGAGCACTACTATAATCGGGTATGTGAGGAGATGTTCGACAACAATGACTGGATGCTAATGGACAATGAATAAAAATGCCAGGTTGCTCCTGGCATTAAGGAGCAGCTCCACATAGTGAATCGCAGCTGCTGGGCCTGAAAATGGAGTGCTGATTAGTGGGATCACACTATAAAGCGGATTTGGGATTACAAGCAGCGGCTGCAGAACTTTTGGATGCGAAAGGCCACGTTCCTGGATTTGTGTGCTGAGCCTGCCCCAGCCCTCCTGTGCAGGCACATTAGAATGCCAGGTGCATTGACACTGGACAAGCGAGTGGCAATTGAACTCTGGAAGCCTGCAACACCGGGACAGCTATCGGTAAGTGTACAGTATATAGTTAGTTGTCATGGCACAAGTTCTTATTGTAAAAAGTGCCATGACACTTCCCTACTGGGAAATTATTTTTAAGTCCATTTGTTTAAATATACCATGTTTCTCACAGAGGAGAAAGCTACTGTGTGGTTGTTATAGATAGCTTGATAGCACTTAAACACCCAAGTCAGCATCAGAGCCCCATTATGCTAGGCACAATAAAAATGCATAAAAGTGATTGCTCTGAAGAGTTTATATTCTGTCACCCTTACTTACAATGGGAAGTAATATAAAATGCTCAAAATTATAAATATAAAAAGCCTCACAACACTATGCAAACTTGCAGTCTCTGGCCTACATCTCAGCTTTCATTGTCTCATACAACTATGCTAATCTCTGCATCCAGCCCAACCCCCTCCTCCTTACTAATCACTATGTCTCTTTTTCCCCACATCCACACCATTCTCCATGCTGTCCCATGAGCTTGAAACAACCTGCTAATAACTGTACACAAAACAGCACCCCTTTTCTTCAAATCATCAGTTAAGACCCATCTGTACCAATGTTACAGGCAAACAAAATCAGATCAGCTTCAGATTTGTAGAGTCCCTGTCATAGAAAGCGAGCATTGGCCTGAGCATTTATGAGGAGTGTAAGAAAGAGAAGCTCCACTCTCAGATTTGGGACTCTCTACTAATAGTTTAAAAACAGCCATACATAGAAGTTGTCAACTGCAAGTTTTCAAACATACTTCACAAAGTGAGCCAGAACAGGAGTTGCTTAACTAATGACAGCAGGCATGAAAAAAAACCTGCTTGAGAATGCTAAGCAAACAGCAGAGGAATTTGATTGGCTGAGAGAAATCGTTGCTGAGCACATAAACATAGCTAAGGAGGGTCAAGAGAGGCAGAGAGGAGCTGGCTATCTGCCAGCATATTAGAGGTCAGCCTCATAGCTTGTTTGATGTCCAGAGTAGCCAAACTCCATAAGGAGGGAGACAGTATTTGGCAGACTACTGGGAGAAGGGCAGAGGGACTTCTGAACACTCAAGCTTACCAGTTTTTCCACATGATTCCCAACTTGCCACCAATTTAAAAGGAAACTGCAATTATGCATTTCAAGTAGAAGAGCCACAAGGGATCAAGACAAGGACAGAGTAGGCCCGTTACTCAGTGAGAGGGGAAAGACAATAACAGAAAATGTGGAAATGGCAGAGGTGCTTAATGACTTCTTTGTTTCAGTTTTCACCAAGAAGATTGGTGGCGATCTAACATAGTGAATGCCAGTGAAAATGAGTTAGGATCAGAGTCTAAAATAGGGAAAGAACAAGTAAAAAATTACTTAGACAAGTTAGTTGTCTTGAAATCACGAGAGCCTGATGAAATGCATCCTAGACTGAGTCTAGTCAAGGAGCTAACTGAGGAGATATCTGAGCCATTAGCAATTATCTCTGAAAAGTCATGGAAGATGGGAGACATTCCAGAAGACTGGAATAGGGCAAATATAGTGCCTATCTATAAAAAGGGAAATTAGGACAACCCGGAAAATTACAGACCAGTCATCTTAATTTCTGTTCCCAGAAAGATAATGGAGCAAATAATTAAGAAATCAATTTGCGAACACCTAGAAGATAATGAGGTGATAAGTAACAGCATAGATTTGTCAAGAACAAATCGTGTCAAACCAACCTGACAGCTTTCTTTGACAGGGTAACAAGCCTTGTGGATAGGGTGGAAGCAGTAGATGTGGTATATCTTGATTTTAGTAAGGCTTTTGATACTGTCTCGCATGACCTTCTCATAAACAAACTAGGGAAATACAACCTAGATGGAGCTACTATAAGGTGTGTGCATAACTGGTTGTAAAATCGTTCCCAGAGTGTAGTTATCAGTGGTTCACAGTCATGCTGGAAGGGCATAATGAGTAGGGTCCTACAGGGGTCGGTTCTGGGTCCAGTTCTGTTCAATATCTTCATCAGTGATTTAGATAATGGCATAGAGAGTACACTTACAAAGTTTGCGGACGATACCAAACTGGGTGGGGTTACAAGTGCTTTGGAGGATAGGATTAAAATTAAAAATTATCTGAAGTAAATAGGATGAAATTCAATAAGGACAAATGCAAAGTACTCCACTTAGGAAGGAACAATCAGGTGCACACATACAAAATGGGAAATGACTGCCGAGGAAGGAGTACTGCGGAAAGGGATCTGGGGGTCATAGTGGATCACATGCTAAATATGAGTCAACAGGGTAACGCTGTTGCAAAAAAAGCAAACATCATTCTGGGATGTATTAGCAGGAGTATTGTAAGCAAGACATGAGAAGTAATTCTTCCGCTCTACTCTGCGCTGATTAGGCCTCAACTGCAGTATTGTGTCCAGCTCTGGGCACCGCATTTCAGGAAACATGTGGACAAATTGGAGAAAGTCCAGAGAAGAGCGACAAAAATAATAAAAGGTCTAGAAAACATGACCTATGAGGGAAGATTGGGATTGGAAGATTGGGATTGGGTTTGTTTAGTCTGGAGAAGAGAAGACTGAGAGGGGACATGATAACAGTTTTCAAGTACATAAAAGGTTGTTACAAGGAGGAGGGAGAAACGTTGTTCTTCTTAACCTCTGAGAATAGGACAAGAAGCAATGGGCTTAAATTGCAGCAAGGGAGGTTTAGGTTGGATATTAGGAAAAACTTCCTAACTGTGAGGGTGGTTAAGCACTGGAATAAATTGCCAAGGGAGGTTGTGGAATCTCCATCACTGGGGATTTTTAAGAGCAGGTTGGACAAACACCTGTCAGGGACAGTTTAGATAATACTTAGTTCTGCCTTGAGTGCAGGGGCCTGGACTAGATGACCTCTCGAGGTCCCTTCCAGTTCTATGATTCTAAAATGCCAGCTGCTCGCAGAGGTATCAGGGTGGCAGGAGGCATTTGAGGGTGCCACGTGAGGAATGAGCATGGGCAAGGCTGGAGTGCAGGATTTGGTGTGACCACCAAAGAGGTGGCATAGCTATAAAATGGAAGTGGAGTCTTGGAAGACATGACAGTGTTGTTAACGACCTAGTGATTGCAAGGATCAGGAGAGATCAGGCTAAAGCAAGGAAATGCTGGAGGCAATCCTTGAGATACTGAGTGAAGAACAATAAGTATTGCTAGTAGTAACCACTTCGGGTTTTTAGATCACATTAAAATAAAAAGTGATATTTTACCCCCCATAGGATTCATGGCCCAACTGATGTGTCACAATACAACTTGCCCTATCTACACTAGAGTTTTAAAACATGTTAAATAAAATGTATTAGCTAATATATCTTAAAAACAAAAACAACTTTTATCCTACTGTGGCCAAACCCCTGGAGACAGAAGGTTTGAATTCAGAAGCAAGGGACATCAACGGAAGCCATATTAGTAGGGTTACCATATTTTGTGCCTCCAAATGGAGGACACCCCCCAGGGGCCCCGGCCCCGCCCCCAGCCCCGCCCCGCCCCAACTCCGCCCCCTCCCAAAGTCTCCGCCCCCTCCCCTGCTTCCCGCGAACATTTGAGTCGCGGGAAGCCTGTAGCAGGTAAGGGGCGGTGTGGGGGGAGGAGGCGCGGCCCAGGCTGGCCCCCCGGTGGCTCCAGCCTGGGTCGGCTCGGGCCCTGGGGTGCCGGCCCCGGCCCACCACCCCTGGCCCGCCCAGCACTGCCGGCCCCCCGGACCCCCCCGGCTCGCGGCCCAGCGGACCCCCCGGCCCAGCGGACCCCGCGGCCCCCCGGACCCCTCCGGCTCGCGGCCCCGTGGACCTCCCGGCCCAGCGGACCCCGCGGCCCAGCGGACCCTCCGGCTCGCGGCCCCGCGGACCTCCCGGCCCAGCGGACCCCGCGGCCCAGCGGAGCCCCCGGCCCCCCCCGGCTCCCGGCCCCGCGGACCTCGCGGACCCCCCGGACCCCCCGGCTCCCGGACCGGCACTGCACCCCCGGCTCCCCGCCCGGCCCCGCGCCCACCCCGGACCGGCACTGCGACCCCGGCCCGGCACCGCGCGCCCGGCCGGGCTCGGCACCATGCCCCCGGCCCCGCGGCCCCGGCCAAAGAGCCCTCCTGATTTCCCGGACATGCCCGGCTTTTGGGGATTTCCCCCCGGACGGGGATTTGAGCCCCCAAAAGCCAGACATGTCCGGGAAAATCCGGACGTATGGTAACCCTACATATTAGTATCTTTTCTTTTGTAGAACTCCACACAAACCTATTTGCCAGCTGACCCTTAATTGTTGGATTTGTTCAGAGGCAGAGGGCTTCGCAAAGCAAAATAACTGTTTGACTTGCAAATCAACACTCAGATTGCAGCAAAGGGAAGTGAAAAACTGGAAGCCTCTATTGCTGAAACCTGAGCTGTGACTTTCTTAGCCTCAACTGTGGCTGCAGCTCAGGTTTCAGCCTCATTTTTCCAATAAAAAGAGGAAAGTCAGGATCTGACATTTCTAACCTTCAAAAAAGGGCAGAAAAAATATGGATTCTTTAAGTTTCATAAAACAGCAGTAAAAGGCACAAACATTAAAATATTTTTTTTTAACTTCACGGTTAACCTTTGATAAATGCAATGTTTGCTTTGGGCCAAATCCTGCACTCCTGGCTGCAGTCGAGGAAGTCCGTAATTGCAGATGAGCTGGTGTGGGTCTGACACAAATAAAACCCAAACCCCACGCACAGCCCAGCTCTGTTCTGCAGACTCCCTGGGCTATTTTTATTGTGGTATCGCACAAAGGCCCTGATTGGGAGTGGACCTTACTGTATGTAAGCACTGTGAACACACGCTGGAAGACATGGACCCTGCCCCAAAGAATTTACAATTCAGTGTACCCAGGTTCTGGGGACAGATCAGAAGAGGAGCAGGGTAGGGACCAATGGATTTACTGTCTGTTTCTCCCTCCCCATCTACCCACCCACTGGTGCTATCACAGCATTTCCACAAGATGTACACAGCAATGATGATTTCACATTTTAGGGCAATTCCTGCTTCCTCCTCTGAAGGCACGGAGAACCCCTGGCAGTGAAGCTAATGTGTGTGGGGGAGGGAAAGGAGGATTTGGAGTACTGTGCCAGGGATACACATATTCCATTGGCCCAGAGGATTCACTGCAGCCCAATCCTCTAGTGCGCTCTCAAGTGACAGTGGGGTGCACTGGGCTACAGAGCACTTCTTTAATCAGTGGGCTAATGTAGCTCTGCAAAGTGGCTAAGAAAAGATACAGCTTCCCTCTCATCTGCCAAGCCAAAGCTAATGGGTGGGGTGGGGGGGCTAGCAAGAGGATTTGGCCTTTGTAAGCCCTCAAAATGACGTTCTGGTATTCCCATTTTTTAAACCACAGGATTGGTATATTATTGATTATTATTATTATTATTATTACTACTACACACAGGAAAATTTGTGCTAATGCATGGCACATTCTTGCGAGGAAAAGTTATTCAGCACATTCAACTCTTTTTTTGCTCTGGGCATATTTCCCACTGGAGTGGAACACTGACATACAGCCTGCAGGTAAAACTACTCCAAGAAAATGTGTTTTGTTGTTGTTTTTTTAAACTGGCTATCAGGGAAACAAGCTAAAATCAAGATTTATCTCTGCAGTTTAGCATAAAATGCCTTCCTCTAATTCCATATAAATGTACATATTTGATTTTATACTATGTTGTTTCAGTTTCTTAAGGTACTTAGTCCTCAAAATAATTACTTACCAGTCTCTTTTGCTGGAGCTGTTCTCTTAGTAATCTGTCTTCTGGTAAAACATCACATAAAAGAAAATAATTGTCCTGTTCCTCTGTTAAGAGATTAGGAAATGAATGCAAAGGAGACATTTGCAGCTGTTTTGCATATATTCTGCACTGTAACATGC